>NW_006439192.1:21105427-21141380 GCF_000325575.1 Pteropus alecto | reverse complement strand
TGTTTCTCTTTTTTTTTTTTTTCACTAAATTTAGTTCAATTCATTTGAAAACAGAAGACCCTTAATATTCCCATCAGGAAGTCTTAAGAGATTTGTAAACATATTATCACATTCTATTTATCTCTAGCAACCAAAAAAAAAAAAAAAGAAATCCAAACTAACACTTTTTAGACAACTTTATTTTTCTTCACTGCTTCCATCAGCACCAGCATTGACTTCCTTTCTAAAAACTCTTTACTTAAAGAGTTAAATAAATGTGTACTATATGCAGTGTAATTGTAAAGTTGCAAAGAACCAAAAGCCTGAATGAGATAAGGAATTTGGGCTGGTTCCTTTCACTGGTGAAGTGATTCATCTCCATCTACCAAACTTAAAGTCATTGAAAATTCAGATTCTTAACTCCTGAAAAGTTTTCAAGAGACAATTTGGAAATACCTGTAAAAAATTATAAATGCACATAAATTTTTTATTTATTTAAAGAGACAGTAGGCTTGTGTTTGAAATTTTGTCAAGGGAAATACATGAAACCCTTAATTTTGGTAAAATTAAAGTTAAGTGAGTTTGGAAGATGACATCATTTGGGAGACTTTTATTTTCAAGAGCTTGGCTAACTTTTATAATTAGAAAAGTCCTGCTTCAATGAAATTACAATTGTTTACAAGTCACATACTATCGGGTTGCTTATAAATAGGAAAATCCAAATTTCCATTATATCAATTAAACACCTCTTAACCATTAGACTAAAAAAATAAGACCACATGCCTACCCTCTGAGAGTTTATTATTTTGTTGGGAATGCAAGGCTTCCAAATAAATCAATTTGGGAAAAAAACTGAGACAGTCTACTATAACTTTCTAAGTTGACTATCATCAAATGCATATGGCCAAAATACAAAAAGTGATAGTTGCAGTTGTCTGAAAGGAAATATCAATATTTGGGAAGCAGGAGGTGACATGGGAACATATGATTAACAGGTCCAAAGGAGAGAAAAAAAAATTTCTAGAGGGAAAGTGTCAAAAGAGCAGTAATCAGGGTGCATGCGAAGGTTGGGGTACTTAGATGGAGAAAGGAGTTTGGCAGGAGCAGAGCATGAGCCTTCAGAAATGAAGTTTAAGGATATTTCTAGAAGAGTCTTTCCTTGCAAAAGTTTTCAGAGTGTAGCCTCATGATTCTAAAATAGCTGAAATAATTCTTATAGAAAATTGTTCGTGATAATTAAATAATATTATATTAGAAAACAATATCACTACCAATTGGTCTAGAAATCTTATCAGTGCTGACAAATCTACAGCTGTTTGGCTTGGGAGAAAGGTATGAAATGAAGTTTGAGGAGGGGAGAGAGTATAATAAACATTTTGAGATGGCAGCATGGTAAAATGAAAGGGAGCAGGACCAAGATTTGGAACTTCGAGGTGCCAGCTCTGATCTGTGTTCATGAATACTCACTTGTCCACACTGATCCTCAATGTAGACATCTATAAAATGCAAAAGGGATGATTTCGAGGATTCATTTGATATGTAGGTTATATAAACTCTTTTAAGGGTTTTCACATGCGAAAGAACATTATATATATACATATATATAATGTTCAATGGAAGAATTCAGATATTTAGGTAAACAAAAGAGGGAGAGAGATTTTTAGCTTCATATGAGTATATTAGTCAGGGTTCTTGGCTGTAAACAACACACTATAGCTCTGGTAATGTAAGTGAAAAATATAGTGTATTGAAAAGGAGACCTCATAGCATCTATGGGAAGATCAGAAAACCAAGCTCAGGTAGGAAAACGAAGAGGAAAGGCCTGGACAAAATTCCTATCCCAGGTATAGGTCTTAGAACACTGCCAAAGGCAGCATTGCCATTGGACTTTCTGACAAGGACCACACTGGAAACATGCAACAGCAGCCACAAATAATCTCCAACTTTGAATTGTGCTGCAGTCCTTCAAAAGTCCTTGGCCAGTGGAGGCATCTGACTGGCTCTGCTTTACGCCATGTGTTCATGCCCTAGAGTCCAGGATCTAAAAAGGGAGGAACCTCCACATTCAGCTCAATAGTAGGAGACAGAGCTTTACCTCTCATCTACCTTGAAATTACTTTCATATAGTAAGGATATATAGATACTGTTCAAAATGGCCAGAGTCCACTCTAATAAAATTTATCTAAAATGAGTGGATTGTTTTTGGAAGTTATAGTAGGTTGAATGATGGTCCCCAAAAAGACGTGCCCATGCCCTAATCCCCAGAACCTGTACATGTTACCTTATGCGGAAAAAGGTCTTTGAAGATGTCATTAAGTTAAAGATCTTGAGACGAGGAGTTAATTCTGGATTCTCTGGTTGATTCCTGAATTTAATGACAAGTGTCCTTTTAAGAAACGCAGAGAGAGAGTTCCAGTCAAAATGGCAAAATAGATTAACCCTGTGCTCTCCTCCTCCCATAACCACATTAAAATTACAACTAAATTATAGAACAATCAACCCGGAGAACCATCTCAATACTAGCTGAGCATAACTCCTATAACTAAGGATTTAAAGAAGAGGCCACATCGAGGCTGGAAATAAATAAATAAATAAATCACACCTTCATACAAACAAACAAAACAAAACAAAAACAAAAACAAAAAAAAGAAACACTCAGAGAAGATGACGTGAAGACAGAGGCAGAGACTGAGGCGATATGACCACAAGCCAAGGAGACCAGCCACAACCAGGGACTGGAAGAGGCAAGAGACAGATTCTTCCCTGGGGTCTCTGTACAGAGTGCAGCTCTGCTGAACACCTTTAAGTTTCTGGACTCCAGAACTGTGAAGTAACAAATCACTGTTTGTTTTAAGCTACTAAATTTGTGGCAGTTTGTTACATAAGCCCCAGGAAATTAAGGTTGTGTTAGTGAGCCTCCCATTGTATTTAACAGGCTGGATTCTACTTCTGAGATCAGTGCTTTAGAGACAATTCTTGCTCAAGGTGAGAGGCTAAATTCAGTGATAACCTATGTTCTTTTCAACTCTAGGGTTCTGCACTTTTAACTTCTACATAGCTATCTCACCAAGATTATAGCCTCCTCCTGTTGTTTATTGTACCATTTCTGTGAAAATAAGACTAATGACTAGAACAGTAATATTTGACTACTGACAGAATATTGGAGATTTTGTTTCCGAAGTTGTTTATACACGAACCTGATCTATTACTTACACTCTCTCTTCCTTTTTCTTTGGTTGCTTTCTTTCTTTGACACAAAAGGTTTAATCAACTGATATGAAAAAAATTAACTGTCCAGATTATGCAGCTGTCATTTTTCATGTTCCTCAGGAATATTTTCTGGAAAAATAAATGGAGTTGGGCTGCTACAGTTGTTACCAAATCATGGAAATCCCTTTATTGCACTTTGAATCATCCTGAGACACATTTATTTTTATCCATTTTCTTGATGTTGTCATAAATCAGGCTTCATCTCTGCATCTTTGTGACTCATGTCTCATCTACATAAATAAATATTGAGAAACAGTGAGTACAAATTTCTCTGTGATTTTAAACAAGAAACTGAAGCAGGTGACAAGGCAGTTTGCATAAGTAGAAGATAAAGTCCATTGCACTAAATCTAATCTGCCTTGATGCTTTTTTCACTCTTTCTCCAGACATTAAAAGTTAGTGATTACATAAAACCCTTTGGGAAGTTTTCTGGGTATTTTTAACAGATTAAAATTTTTATATCCCTATTTATATCTGATGATATTTTATGGAAGTACCCTACTTACAGCTGAGCATTACTTAATTATACATGTTAGTTTTAGTAATTGCAGATCAAATGTTAGTTTTAGTAAACGAGCCTTACAAATATCGGATTTTATATACAAAAAATAATTTGTAATCACCACTAGATACCAAAGTGGTGCCATGTGAGAGATCTCTGCTTTGTTGTAATCTTGCCCACTCCTACTCTTAATCCTGTCATCTTCCATTATCCCTGACCTATTCAAGGGGATACACACAGCAATCACAATAAGAAAAGTGCTGTAGTAAAGTTATTAACATGGTGCCGTAGGGGACCAGGCGAGGAAGAGGCTTTCCTTATGGAAAAGACTAGAGTGAAGAAAGTCTTAAGCAGTGTGCAGAACTTCCAACGAACAATGTAGAGGGCAAGTGGGTTTTATAACATACAAGCAGAAGAGCCCAGCCAAGAGAGTATATTGAGACAAGATTTGAAGATACCGAGAGAAGGAGGTGACAGGCAATGAGAGAAGGAGGTGACTGGATGCAGGGTCAGATTTGGAGTTTATTATATAAGGAAAGGAGAGTCATTCAAGCTTTTGAGTACAGAAAGGATTTCTCTCTAGAAAGCTCAAATGATATATATGTAAAGTTAAATTGGAAGGAAAAGAACCGGACCCAGGTTATTCTTTTCAGGTAGCAGTTTGGGGAAATGGTATTCTGGAACAATGATAGAAAAGGAGAAAATAAATGGGAATTACCATGAGGAAAAACAGTGGGCTTTCATTAAAGCTGGGAGGTCAGAGAAGAAAAGACAGCAGGTAAAGCCAACACATGTTGCCTTAGAGTCTGTTCAACTTCATAATTTCAGACATGATCATTCCAAAGAGCTGAAGAGCTGTCTATTCTTATGCTAAAATAAGGGGGGAGTGAAAGTCTAGTAATATACTTTCAAATGCATTGCACAACTTGAAACACCATTTGAATTAATCCAAGTTGTTCAAAACCAAACCAAATGACAGCTTTGCTGCCTTACTTCATGTGGTTTGTAAGCAGGATAAGCAAACTTTCAACCATCTGTTGTTTTCCTAGCTTGCTAGAACAAACTCTAGAACTTACCGTGCTATGCAATCACTTATTGCTTTATTAATTTTTAGCCCAAAGTAAAGACACTTTATATTGTGTGTATGTGTGCGTGTTTGTATATGGATTAGTGAATATGTGTTGGGAGTGGGAGAAGTGTTTAGCGTGAGGTTTAAATTCTACTTTTCCCAATAATGGCATAAAATGCAGCTGCCGCCTTCCAGCCCAGCCCCGCCTACCCTCCCACTCTACAGTTGTCTTTTATTTCCAGTGCTTGACTGAGCCAGTCCTAAATGCCTTTTATCCCAGACTGAATGTAATCTGACTGCTTGGCTTTCAGTCCACTCTCTTCCTCCTTCCCCTCTTACAGGGATGTGCTCTCCCCAGCACATTTCTCTGCAGTTACACACCCCTTGCTTACTATGGAGAGATGAAGGCTGAGCATCCTATAATCCCCGGTCATATTTACCACTCCCATTGCTGGGTTCTGAAATGTTTGAGTGAGGTTTCTGTTTGGTTTAGTTTTCTTTTTGTAGCCAGAAACTTTGTGAGGCAGTATTTTTTATTTATTTTATTTTATTACTTTTTTATTACTTGGGAAAGTGTTTGAAAAAAAAATGAAGCAAGAGGTACAGCTGGTATACTTAGAAAGCTTTAGGCCTGTTCTCTGCCAAAAAGAAAAAAAAGCTCAAGATGCTTCCTTTGGGAGGAAGACTACCGTGTGGCAAAATTCTGCTCACAGTGCAAGTAATCCTTTCTTTCCCACAAGGGTATCTGTGCCTTCCAGAGCAATGCAGCCACTCTGCCTGGCAATGTCAGGTCTCGGATTTATAGTTATATTCTCTATTGCCTGGTGGCAAACAGTGATTTGCAGGCCTAGAATTCTCTTAGTTGGCAGGAAGGGCCACTCAGCTAATTCTCAAACCACATTTGAACAAATAGAACTGTAAATTCTTTCGAAGATAGATTTGCCCCTCCTTTTAAGACCTCCTAGATTCAAAGGTGTAATGGAAAAATAATAATTCCTTCTCTATTCCATGCCCTCATGTCTATGTAATAGGATTCTAGTTTGGAGACATCATTCTTTGGAGGTTTCAACAGCTGTTTGCTGTCCTGGGAGCCTTTTGGAAACAGAGTGAGGATACCAGATGCAGAATAATGTCTCCAGCAGAATGATGTTGTGATGATCCTGAGAACTGCTAAGTGGTCTTAAGAGTCGGGCTAAGGATTCCTTGAGAGTCTTTAGAGCTAGAAATGATTTTTGAGAGTAGATCAGGAAAATAGCGCATGCAGTACAAGTGCTTTGCCAATAGCAGGAGACAAAGGCTATTGTGTTGGTTTTGCCATCAACAAGCTCTATGACCCAGGACAAGTCTCTGAAACTTGAACCTTCTGAATGTCAGTTTCCTTGAATATAAAAGCTACACTAAATGAATAGTTCTCTCCTCAGAGGTTGCAGAATATTATGGTCACCCAGAAGTGTGTGTGTGTGTTTAACACTCATGCCTGACACCAAACTTACAAGGATGTCAGAGTTCAAGAAAGAGGAAATTAAGAAGCCAGGGATAAATGTTTGAGTTTCTGAGATGTTTTTGACGCAAATTATTCCCATCTGCATCCTCACCACTTCCTGATAGCGAATCTCTGGGTTAGATGATTTCTAGGATCCTTTTTGTCTTTAACATTATATGACTCTACCTGAGTTAAAAAAAAAAAAAATAGAGAAATGCATATTAAGACAACAATAAAATACTAGTAGACACCTATTAGAATAACCGAAATCTGGAACACCGACAGCACCAAATACTGGCAAGAATGCAGAGCAACAGAAACTCTCGTTCATTGCTGGTGGGAATGCTAAATAGTATAGCCGCTTTGGAAGACAGTTGGACGGTTCTTTATAAAACCAAACATACTTTTACTGTACTATCCAGCAATCACACTTCTTGGTATTTACCCAGATGAATTTGAAATTTATGTCCACACAAAAACTTGCACATGAATGATTATAGTCTCCTTATTCATAAACGCCAAAATATGGAAGAGGCCAAGATGCCCTTCAGTAGGTAAATGAATTAATAAACTGCGGTACATCCAAACATTGGAATATTATTCAGTGCTAAAAGGAAATGAGCTATCAAACCATGAAAAAGAAATAGAGGAAACTAAAAAGCAGATTACTAAGCAAAAGAAACCAATCCGGAAAGCTACGTACCATGCGATTCCAACTATATGGCATTCTGGAAAAGGCAAAACTATGGAGACAGTAAAAACATCAGTGGTTGCAAGGACTGGGAAGAAAGGGGTGAATAAGTGGAACACAGGATTATTAGGTCAGTAAAAATACTCCGTATGATGTCGTAATGATGGATACATGTCATCGTACATTTGTTCAAACGTGCTGACTGTACAATACCAAGAATGAACCCTAATATGAACTATGAACCTTGGATAATAATGATGTGTTAATGTAGGTTCATTGATTGTAATAAATGTACCACTCAGCTGGAGGATGTTGATAATGGGGAAACATGTGTGGGAATAGGGGGTATATGAGAAACCTCTGTATCTTTCTCTCAATTTTTCTGTGAATCTAAAACTGCCTTAAAATTTTGAGTTAAAAAAATAGTGTATCATGACTTGGACCTATTGAATTACTCAAGAATATATGTGATGACTTGTTTCTAAAACCACGTAACCTTCATCTTGAGGTAATGCAATTGAGGAAATTAGAGGTCTCAATGTGAAATGCTTTATTATATAAATGAATTAAAAGAGAAACCACAGGAAGAAAAAGAATGAGTCTTAGTAATGAAAATGCCTTATGTATGAACACGGAGAGAAAACTTTTACAAGGAAAATTAATGCAGCTCAACTATTAGTAGAGCACCTTGTATGTGATTTTTAGTATTCAATATTTTTTAAGTGTGTAATTTTAAATGATAGGGTTGTTTTATTGTCATACTTATAATCTGTCAAGAAAATGTACAAACACAAACAATTATCTATTAAAGTACTTTAATGATACTACTCTGCAACGATTTCCCTTTGAAAACATAACATGCATTGCATTAGACTTTCAAATGAGTTAACTTCCCATTTCTTTCTACCTGCACATTTGGGTTGAGTTCTAGCTATTCTAAAAAGAGGAGTGTGAACCCCATAAGGATAATTTGGAATAATATTTTGTGATGATCTATGTGAACTTTTATATTCCTTCTTCTCTTTCCTCACACCCAATCTCGTTTCTCCTAAAGGAATTGGAAAGAAAAAAAGGGCTGCCCTTAGAAACAAAACATCCATATAATCATCAGAATGGTAATGATTCCTTTAATAAACATTGAGAGTCTATTTTTCGTCAAGTACTGAAATAGGCATTAGAAATACAAAGTCAAATAATATATAGTCTTGACTCCGAAGATGTATATATTTTAGTAGCAGCAGCAGCAAAGTAAATCATCATTTCAGTGATAGGATAGTTGTCTTCCAAGGATAATATGGAAGCACCTAGAAGAGGCTTCTAAATTAGATTTGGAGATAAAGCAGGATTGTTTTGAAGAAGTGACGCTCATACTTTTGAAGAATGTGCAGAACTGAGCTAGATAAGAAGGGGGAAAAGAGAAGAGAATGAAAAAAGTTTTAAAAGAAGGAAACAGCATGATCCGTTGTTTCTGTACTAAAGAGACTTGGGATCATGAAACAAATAAAGCTGAGGAAAGAGGCAAGACACTTAAAGATACACATAAGCCATGAGTCTTAGGCTAAGGTATTTGAACTTTATTCATCAGGCTATGGAGAGATGTTGAAGGATTTTCAAATAAGTTAACATGTTTGGGCAAGTACTTTATAGCAATTGTTCTCTTGGCATTCTGAATAATAGTTTAAAAGAGAGGCAAAGATTTTAATTAGGTGGTGAATGCAATAAGTCAGGCATAAAGGGTGAAATCCTAACCTAAAGTGATGATGCTAAGATAGAAGAGGTAAGTAACTAAATTAGAAGAGGTAAGTAACTAAATTAGAAGTGTTAAAGAGGGAGAATTTAAAGGACTCCATTACTCATTAAATGCAAGAAGGATGGGAAAGATAAAAGTGCCACATTGGTTTCTGGCTTCACCAATTGGTTAAGTAGTGATACTATTCATTGGTTGATATAGGAAATTTAAAAGTAACCAATTTTATGGAAAATTGGAAGTGTTAAGTTTGAGGCTTCTGTAAGACACACAAGTAGAGAGATACTCAAAACCATTGGATATAGAGATACGAAGCCTTTTATAAAATTAGAATATACAAATTGATATGAATATATATAAAAATATAAACCCAATTATGCAAATAATATATACTCAGCAAAATGTTGGGAAGAGAATACATCTTAAGTTTAACAGGCATTAATCTCTGGTAGATTTAGAGATGAGATTTACTTTTTCTTTCGTATATTTTTTCTATTTTCCAAGTTGCATGTTATGAATAAGTATTATTTTATTGTAAATAAACTTCTTTTTAAAAATAAAATAAAAACTAATAAGAAAAAAAAGAAAAGTTAGTATGGTCAAGAATATATAGCAGTAAAGGAAACATAAAAAAGTGTCCGCTTGTTTGGCAACGCTGAAGTCATCTGGGGATTTTGCCAGAAGTCCCTTTCTTTGATGGGTAGTGTTGTAAATGGGCTCAGAAAAAGTAGAGATAGTAAGTACAGGGGATGCTTTCAAAAAGCTTAACTGTAAAAGGAAGCAGAAATATGGACAAGAGCATGAAGAAGATAATAGTTCAAAAGAATGTCTAAAAATAGAACTATCTCAGTATGTTTATAGCTGACAGGAAAGAGCCAATATAGATTCCAAAGTATAAGACAGGGCAGGAATAACTATTGGAGCAATACCTCTGAAGAGACAGTAAGACGTTGAATTTGAATATTAGGTGAAATAATAGCCTTAGACTAGAAAAGACTTTACCTAACGTAAGAGGAAATGAGGAAAGGATGAGTAGAAAATAAAGAGACAAAAATTAAACACTTGTAATAGCCTCAACTCTTTCTCAAATTCCATTTAGATAACAGTGAAGCTTTTAACACATAAAAAGTGTAAAAAATCCCAAAAGGCAGGTAAACATCAGAAATGTAATTTTGGAAATTGAAAAGTAGATGGGTGAGTGGTGACTGATTTAGCAAACCTGAGAAAGTTGGCAGTGAAGAAAACTAAAAAGTAACCCAATGTACATCTCCCCGCCTATGGAAGACTCAGGAATTAGAGGAATACACGCAGATGTTAGCAATATGGGATATTCCTCCAGGCAAGAGTCTGAAAGAGCCTTCTCCGGAGAATCTAGCCCACCTACAAGGAAAAAAAAAAATACCGACATTGGGGATTCTGCAAGAAAATGGCCAGCTAACTCACTCTACAATGAAATCCTCTATTAATAAAATCTCACCAAGAGCACAGAGATGCCCAAAAAAGAACACTGGAAAACAATCTTGAAATTTAAAATAAAATAATAGAAATGGAAAACTCAATAGAAAGATTGAAAGATAAGGTGAAGAAAGCTAGAAATCAGAAGAAATCCAGACAAATGGAGAAAATAGAAAATAAAAGAAAAAAATGATAAGAAAATTAGGGAACTAGTAAAGAGAGCCAATGTCCATAAAAGAGTTTCAGAAAGAGAGATGAGGACAGGAAAATGACATGGAGAAAATCAAGTGAATAAGACAAGAAAAATTTCCCCAGAGCTGAAGAATATGAGTTTCCAGATTAGAAAGACCCAGCAAGTGCCAAGTTCAATGAATGAAAATAGAACCCACTGGTACATTTCATAGGTAACTCAAAAGGAGGAGGTAGAAGGAGGAGAAAATGAGGAAAAGGAGAGATTTTTTTTTGCCACAGAGCAAAGGAAAAAACAGGTCACATATAAATGATTAGGGATTTAAATGGTTTTGGACTTCTCAGCAGCAATGTTGGAAACTGAAAGACATGGAAAATGACTTCCAAATTCTGAGAAAAAATAATTTCCAGCCAAGAATTCTAAACCTGGCCGAACTATCAAGTATGAGAATAACAATATTTTCAGATGTGCTAGGTCTCGGCAAAGCTGACAGCTGCAGAGCAGGCATAGCATTCAAACAAGCCAAACTGGAACTGGTCAGATGCTCCAAGAAGAGACTTATCCAAGAAGAGGAAATTCACATTAGAGGCTGAAAGGATTGAAAGGAGATTTACACAACTGGGAAGAGGATAGGGAAAACCAAGAAAGTTATTATCAGTTCTAGAAACACAGAAGACGTGTGTTTTAATTGCCTCATATCCGTTGGTGAGGGAGAAATGCCCATCCTGGGGTTACGAGATAACTGAACACATAACACCTGACACTGGGCAGATGCGATCAATAGCAGTTTGTATAGCAAACACGGCCTGGGGGAGGAGGAAGGACATCACGCGCCATGCAGGCCACACAGAGGTTGCGCACAGGAGCAGAGGGAACCACCAAAGGCTGTGGGAGGCAGTCTTTATATTATCAAGTGGGCAAGGTGACCCCTGGGCCCATGGGAAGATGTGATTAGCTTGTTTAAATAATTCCAAGTGCTAGCAGGGAACTGAAATTCATTACTGAAGGGTAGGCGGAAACTACACCTGGTGCCCTGGATAAGGAGGGTTGTTTGACCATGGGACAGTGTCCGTGAGGACAGAGTGGGGAAGGTAAATGGCATCAGACCATATGAGGTGCTCCGGGTTTCACCAGATGTTAAGGCTGCACATAATATTGGGCCTTTTTCTTAGGCCTTACTCTACAGTACTCAGGAAAGGAAAAGTAATTATAATATACCTGTGGCTTAGTCATGATTGGCATTTACATTTTAGAATATACAGATGAATATAAACATGTAGGAGAATGAAGAAAATGTGCTGTATGTGTTGAGGGGGAAGGGGTTTTGCTATGTGCTAGAGCTAACCTTCCTATTTTACTGTTGGAATTCAATAGAAAGTAGCTAAAATGGACACATCAGTAAGTAGCAATATATGTATGATGTCTAGGAATAGGGATATATGTGCCCAAAGAATCAGTTGCTTCTGGGGAAGAAGAAATCAGGGATCAGATAAGGGACTGCTATGTTTTCATACCTGTTTGTCTCTTTAAATTATGTACATGAGTAACTCTGAGTAAAATTTTTAACCTTCATTTTTTAAAATTAAAGAAGATAAGTTTGTAACTTAAGGGAGAGAATGTTGAAGAATTTACTGTTTAGTGCTGAAAGGTGAGCTCTGGAGATCGTCCACAAGGGTGTGAACCTTGGCTGTCGACCCCCAGCTGTTCCGCCTTGGGTAAATTCTCCAACCTCTCTTAGCTTCCACTGCTTCAGCCCGCAGATGGAGCAATAATAACCATGTCTACCTGAGAAGCTCTGATGAAGATTAGATGAGCTGATGTAAACAAAGAACTTGGCACAATGTCTGGCATACAGTAAGCACTCAGCTGATATTAGCGATTATTCAGAAAGACCAGTTTGATTTTCTCCACAGAGTGGAAAGCAAAGTCTTTTGCGGAACGAGGTGGATGAGGTGGTGAGGTCGGGAGTTTGAGGAATGAGATGAAAACTTTAAAGAGCTGTTAAGTGAAATGAGACTAGAACTGAAAATAATTGTGGGAAATTGAGAGCCCAGCCGAGGTGAGACCGAAAATGTGTAGCACTCGGAATACACCACCGCCATCTGAGGCAGCAGTGCCGGTGTATAGGCAGGAAAATTGAGTGCGTGGATTGATTGTGGACTGAGTTTTGCTGAGCAGAGAGGGCAAAAGACTTAAAAAATGGTGGCAAGAGAGTGATTGAAATGATAGACTGCGGAGTTTAGGCTGAAAATGGAACCTGGCAAAGGTAAAAGTCACCTGATTGATGGAGCCCAGAGGTTTTCCTGCAGTCAGAGAGGATCATAAGGAATAAAAAGGGTCCAAACTAGAGGAAAAGAAGATCTCCTGGTTCAGAAAGGAGATCAGAAAGGAGTGTATGGGGGTTTCGTTTTCATGGCTCTGTGGTATGAGATAAAATACATGACATGGAAAAAAATATTTATCTTATGGCATTCTCACAACAACCTTAGAAGGAAAGACAGAGGAGAGAGTAAAGAAAGCTGACATCTGTTGAACCCTTAACAGGTATCTGGATTGTGTTATGCCTGTTACATATTAATTTCATTTATTTTTTCACAACCGTCTTAGGTAAATAATAATATTCCTACCTATAAATGAGTGAACTATAGCTCAGAGAAATGGAATAATTGACTCCAAAGTCAAAGTAACTTCCACAGCACCCATCTGAGGCTAGATTTCCTCAAAACAAGTGGGCTGAACTAGATATTTTTAATACACTTCCAGTATTAATGCCCTATATTTCTGAATAACAATGTCGATAAACATCGTTTCTTTTTCATTTGCCAAGTAGCAGTAACAAAATCGACCTTACCTACTTCAGAGAGTTGTTATGGCGATCAAATAAGATAATGTATGTGAAAGGGGTTGATAAATCAAGACACACTGTATGATTGACAGTTTAAAATATTTAGAAATGCAGGGGGAAAATGCAAGTCACAAGGAAAAAAATATGGAGACTGAGATTCAAATAATATCTAGTGAACCTCTGCTCTCCCACTTAGAGTCCAGAGACCTTGGCCAATTAACTTTGTGCTTCAGTTTCCTTATCTGGAAAATGGGGATTAAAAGTTGGACTGCCTCACAGATATATAGTGAAAATTAATAAATTGATTTATAAAAGGTATTTTTTAAGAGTTCCTGGCACAGTGGAAGTGCTAAAAATATTAATGATTCTCATCAGTGTTACTCTTACTGTTTTCCAGGTATGTGTTTTTTGTATAAATATATATATAATATATATACTAAGAAGTATATTTTATTTAAAAAATTACACCTGGAAAACATATAATAAATAAGTTATATGATATAATATATTATATGTATAACATGTAATATATAATAATACATTATATGTATATATACATATAGAAAGAGAGACGGAGAAACAGAGAGGCAGAGAGAGACAAAGAGAGACTCCTAGAGGATTAAGAAAAAATTCAAAGGGAAAGTATCAAGAGCCTGAAGTGGGGATAAAGATTGAAATTGGAGGAAAAAATGACAAAAAGGGACACTCGGTCTGTTGCCAACACCAGACTAATAAGTGGAAATAACAGGCAGTCACCTGTATGTATGATCTGTGGAGTTCCATGAAGCCTGCTCTGCTGCCTGAAATATTTCAGTCCTACAAAGGTATCGCAGTGCTCATGCATTCTAGTGCCTACTGTGTGCCAATGATGGCATCGGGTGCTAGAGAATAAGAGATAAATAAGATAGATCCCTGCCCAAATAGTGAAATGCACCAAATTGTAAAAGAATCAGCTATTTAAACAAATCGCTCCAGTACAACATGGAAACTATAATTTTTTAAGGGGAGATATTAATTGCTAACATATATTGAATGCTTACATGAGCCAGCTACTGTGCAAGTGCTTTATACATATCACCTTATTTAATCCACCCAGAAAAGCCAAGATTCCAACTCTAGAATTGGCATTGTTAACACATTTCCCTGCCTTGACTTAAAGGACACAGTCAGGAGGTGGTTGCAACAACTGAACTGGGAAGGGTGAGGGCCTGAACTATTGAGATGGTAGCAGAAATGAAGAGGAGATGGGTTCAAGTTATATTCAGAGAATTAAAATTGGTGGGTCTTGAAAACTGATAAATGTAGTGAGTGAGGAGATACTGGAATCAAAGAAGACTTCCAGGTAACTCTGGAGAGGCTTGGACCAGTGACATGAATATAGAGTGCACAAACATTTAAATGTTTTTCAAAGCTCAAGCTTATTTTTAGAATCCCTCATAGATCAGAGACTGCTAGTTTCTGACCTAATATTCATTAAGCCATCTTTTTAACTAACAGAATCTGTACATTATTAAGTGCAGGAAAAGATTTCCAGCCTCCCTTCTCAATAGAGATAGCCAATGAGATGCCAGCAAAATGTATTTGATGCAGCTGCTGGAAAGTTTCTTTGTTCCTCTTACATCTTTCCTAAACAAAATGTGGGTATGATGGCTGGAGCTTCAGCAAGCTTCTTCTGTAGACCTGAGGTGACCTTGAGGATGAACACCAAAAGCTAAGGTTAGAAGAGTTAAAGATGAAACATTGAAGCCCTGTGGCACCACCACCAGAGCTCTGCACTGTATATACAGTCCTTGGCAATTACTGAGAGGAAATAAACCTCTTTCATATCTAAGATATATATAAGATTTTTATTACCAGTAACTAACTAGTTAGTCTTAACTGATATGACTCCCTCCCATTCTCTCTACCAGTCCAGATCGCTAGTCATCCTAGGTCCCTACTCGGACTCAGGACCATCATCCCAGGCAGTCAAACAGAACGTGAAATCAAAACCCAAACTCAAAAGAGCTCTCCCTACTTTCTCTTCGCCCCAGGTCTCACTTTGCCTAAGAGCTCTTTCATTGGAAAATTTAAGCCCTGCCCTCAATCAGTTTTCTCTCCTGTGTGACCACTTTAGATGCCACCAACTGATACAGAAAAGAAGAGAGTTGTGCAGAAGATGAAGAATTCAATTGGAGAAAGTAGAGTTGAAGATGATTTGAGGAGAGCTGAAGTGTCTTAGTCTCTTCAGGATGTTAAAATACCATAAGCTGGGTGGCTTACAAACAAGAAAAATTTATTTTTCACAGTTCTGGAGGTTTGGAAGTTCAAAATAAAGACGTTGACAGATTCAGGGTCTGGTGAGAACCCACTTCTTGATTCATAGACAGTGCCTTTTCACTGGAACTTCGCATAGCAGACGGGAGGGATCTCTCTAGGTTCTCTTTTATATAGGCACTAATCCCAAGGGCTCGGCCCTTATGACTTAATCACCTCCCAAAGGCCTCACCTCTTTCATATCTTGAGGGTTAGGATTTCCATTCAAGTTAAACATTCATTCTGTTACAAATTTGAATTTTAAGATGACATAAACATTTGAATTTTAAGATGACATAAGCATTCAGTCCACTACATGAAGATTTACAGAACAGAGTTGGATATAAATCTGAAGCTCCAGAAAAAGGTGTTGGCTGGAGGTTAGGTTGGTGTTTGGAACTGTGAACATAGGTGGGATTACCAGAGAAAGTGCTGGAAGGAGAAGAGCAGTAAGGGGTGAAAGAACCCTAGGGGGCACCAACTATAACATGTGGGTGCAGGAGCCCTAACTGGTGACAGAGGAAGCCCAATTCAGTCAGTGAATGAGAATGAGTGAAGAAATGTGTTATGAAGGGCTAGGGAGTAAAAACTCAAGAAAGATAGATTCCCTTAGTGAAGCCTTCCTTAGAAGTTACTCCCCGCCCCAATCTCATTTAAATGCAAGCTCTCCTCTGTGAGGGCCCATGTCTATGCTAACTCAAAGTTGTTCTGACTGGTAGGTTTTAGTCAAGTCCAGGGAAGGGAGATGGGGAGCAATGGAAGTCTAAATATGGGGTAATGGGGAAGAAATGACAGGGAAGTAAGGAGGAGGAATTGGCAAGGTAACAAACAGTTTCAGTACTTTCAGTTTAACACCATAATTCATTGAGGCCTCATGAATCCCACTCTCTCACCAGGTCACTATTTTCACTAATATTCTATGAGCAGAGTCGGCCCCTGTTTGCCACCTTCCAGGAGCCTGTTGTATGGACCAGCAAGCCACAGTCTTGCCACTTGGAAAACCAAGGGTTCTTTCACCAGAGCTGTTTAAATAAAAAGGTAAGAAAAGCAGGATAAAGCACAAGACAGAGTCTCGGAAGCCATAGATGGCCATTTACAAAGTCATATCTATCTGATTCTTTTTTTAAATTTGTAACAGAATGAATGTTTAACTTGAATGGAAATTGGTAAAACATTATGCATTTTGATAGAGTTATGAGCAATTAGTCTTATAATTTGGTTTTAATGTAGGAAAGGCAAGAGAATTAAATGTTATTCAAGCTACCTTCCGAGACTACAATATGCTGATCAGCCCTGCAGCCAGGCCAGGAGGACCCCTGCAGAACAAAGGGAGATTTCTGCTGGGATTGCTAACAACCCATTCTCCACTCGTGGAAGAGGAAACGGGAACAACAGAGTCTTTAAGTGGCACCCTACATAACAAAATTGTTCATTCCCTTTGGCTAAAACCTTGGGAAACCCATGAATTAAAGGCTGGAAACTTCCAGAGGGCCTTTCAGGCTACATACTCACTGTATGTCCATATCAAAGGAAATGGGAACTAAAGAATGATGTATAAACTGAATTCCCTGAATGCTCCAGGTCCCTCTCACCCTCTGAGAGGAGACCACACTCTGTCCGTGGAGCGTTAGTTCCCCTTTTCTAATAAACTTTCCTCTTGACTCTAACTTTGGCCTGTGCGTCAAATTCTTTCTACACTCTCCTCCAAAGGACCCTCTTCTGTCGGTGCAGGGCTTGGTCCCCCCGCACTCAGGGGAATTAGCCCTGCCCTGCGACAGTTTCAGAAGTCTGCTTCAGTAAATAATTTGGACACTTTGAAACAATCTTTTAAAATGACTAAGAATATTTTCATGTTCTTTACTAAAACCACCTTAATTGTTACAAGGAAGCATACCCATGTGTAAAACATATGACTGCCCATTTTTCCTAAATAATATGCATTATAAACAATAACTCTGTCAGGTGTTTGCTATTTAATGCAGTATCAAGGTATTTGTTTTGTTGATGATTGTTTTGATTGCCGAAATCCTTTGTTTTGAATCAGATGGAATATTTGTTCATTGCCCCAGAGTTTTATTTGTTTGTGTGTGTATTCCATTTCTTTCCCTCAGAGAACTGAAGCTATTTCTGTGAGAACTCAACACTGAATGACTTTAATATAAGAAATCAGATAAAGTATCCATCTGATAACTGTCATTTTGGCCTTTTTAAATACACAGCATTGTGTTCAAAGAGTTCTCTGTAAATTCTACTACTCCAAATGTGTGGAATGTTTATAGAAGGGCTTGCAATTATGTTCTCACAATGGAGTCTAGTTTTAAAGATTCATTTTCAGACACTCAGATGCTTGATCATTATAATTGTATTCCATATCTCTGAAGAGTGCCAGATTCATAATAAAACAGGGGAAATGTGGCTAGAGGCATGCTCTAAAAAAACAAAGAAGTAAGCCCAGAAACAATGTCCTTTTCCTGCCTCCTACTAAGCCTGACTGCTGTGTAATCAGGACCACAACACACTTGTAAGAGAAATTGAAAAATTGACCAGATACCTAGAAACTAAAAAGGCTGTTAAAGAAGGTGGGCTCATCAAACGGGATTTTTCTTTTCCATCTAGAGAACATTTATAATTTTTCCTTGTCCAGATAACACAAAGGACCTTGGTTCTTTTTCATACATATATTCCACATTTAGAAGAAAATTACTTCACCCTTGAGAATTTCACTCTTTATGTTGTAAATCATAGTGACTGAAGAGGAGTCAGATCCTCTTTGCATGCCCAGACTAGATTTTATCAGGAAATGTTTCATCACATTCTTTTCCTGTCATTAGAGTCAATTATCATGTATATTTATGCATTCCTTTGTATGAAAGTGCAATTTGGGTCTGAAAAGAACCTGTACAAAAGGGCAATTTTAATTAGACAGACTATGTGTCTCTGGACTCATAAATGGCTAAATAAAATTATATATACCTATACTGGACAAGCTCACAAAATCGAGTTTCTACCGCTTAGCAATGCTTAGCTAATAGAGCTGGTGAGCAGTCAGCCACATTCCATTCGACCTCACACAGCACCAGCTAAATATCCAGCTGAGCTCAGATCCCACAGGTTATTATTGGTAATGATGTTTAAAGCAAAAATTGTTTGAGCATAGCACTCTGAGTTTCTAATTTGACAGAGCAATCTTGTTGTGACTCGTAAACTTTGCACTTAATATGCTAGGTAGTTAATACATCAATTATGTATAGGGCTGAATGCCATGTTGCTGATTTAATGCCTGAATTGTGTCCGGTCTATGATCAGAAATAAGCGTTCCTAAATTTCCAGTGAAAAGAAAAAAAAAATTTGCTCTTCCCTTGAATCCAGATGAAGAAGTCTTTGGCAGATTTCATCACCTCTGTAGTGTTTTTAGAGGGTTGTTTTATTCTTTTAGGTGAAAACAAAAACAAACAAACACAAAACAAAACAAAAAACTCTTTCTTTGAAAAGTGTCCAGAACTTTTTGACAGAGAGCCCACCTACTACTGATGAAACTGAAAATGCCTGCTCAATTCTTTCCCTGACAGCTGGGGTGTAGACACACCAGGGTCCATCTGCACAATGGGGATTCCACCAATCAAACAGACCTGCTTCCATTGAACCAGCAGCTGATGACATGAAGGAACAGGGGCCATGCAGAAGTGAGGGAGGTGGAAAGGGGCAAGCAGTTGCTGCAGCTACATCTGGTTTTGAAGACTGTGGTTTTGTGCAGTGTTCTACAACAAAGATATCAGCAGTACAAGCCACAGTGTCCACACCCAGCAGTGGCAGTTGTGAGGTTTTCAGAGTTAGGCGGAAAAACTCTACCAATGTAGGTCTCACTGGTCATGGGGGAGTGAAGTGGGTGGAGGAAGACCTGTGAATTAACTGACGGTATACAGATTAACAGGAGGAAATGTATTGTGCATGCATGTGAGAGTGCCCATAGAGATAGCAGCCCCAGGAACAGCTAGGGGCAAAAGTGTATATACAGGCTTAATAAAGGAGAAGAGGGCGTAGGGTCTCAATTATAAATTTTATAGATATGTTGGACTATCTAGAATAATAAGTACTAAGTATCTTATTAATAATTATTATTTTATAATTATTTACTATATTATGATACTTAATAATTATTAATGAGAAGGATACTTTAGAGTAGTCTCTATTGCTTCATGTAAAGGCCAAATTTTATGTAAATTTATAAGTAAAAACAACCTGTTACTAACTTAATTTTCTGTCTCGGGGATTACTTGACAACTCTTTGTCCAAATTTTTTATTGTCATGCAGCCCGTTGGTTCATCTGCTACTATTTCTTTGCATTTCACAAACTATACTCACCGATGCTGCATGGGAATGTATTTAATTGCCTGCCTGAGTGTCAGACCGCCGCACTAAAGCTGCTTAGAAAATTTTCTTTCTTTCATCTTCCTATCTTCCAGAACCAAGAGAATTGAACCACAGGAATCTAATTTCAATATTGGTGACTCAACCCAATCTAGGATCTCATTATTGGTTAGTTTGTCTTTTTATTTTAGCTTGAGAATGGCCTGTTGGTTATTTAATAAGATGGTTCTGAATCTTTGAATTCTCATTTGTAGTGAATTTGACTTCTTATTATCAGTTTTAGGTCAAACATTTGTTAATTGTTTGGCAGACTTAGTTGCAAGTTGCCTGATTGTGTTGCTATTCAGTGTCTGAGAGAATTTTGATAGTTGTGCTGGGTTATTATTCATAATATTACTGTAACTATTTTAGTGGACTATCTGAGGGTTTCTTAGGTAGCAGAATTGAGACAGCTGTATTAGCAACAAAACCCTTAAATGTGGTTCTTCTATTTCACAATAGAAGAAAGTGTTTCTTCTTAATTGTGATTCTTCTATTTTCATGAGTTTCATGTATCAGTATTGTGTTGACCTTGCAAAATGGCATTTTCTCTCGCATATTTTCTAAATGTGTTTCCATAGTGTCTAAATGTAGTCCATACTGCCAAATGAATGACTACATTGAGAATGTCTGAGAATGCTGTTTTGAGTGAGAGCCTCTTGCAGGAGTAGTAGAAATAAGCATAGCCTGAAATCGTCTACCAGGTTTGCATAATTCAGGCTGAAAAGACTGAAAAAGCTTTTGAAGTGTTTCTTAAATATCTAAAACATCACTAAAGTTCAGACCAATAGAATTTGTGCTCAGTCTCGCAGCCTTTCTCTTTTGAAATGTGTCCAAGACTATCCCTTTCAGGCCGTGAGTGGTCCGCCTTCTTGTGTATGCCAGGAGCACAGAACTCTTTCTGAGTCCATTTGATCTGTCATGCCATCAGCTTGTTGACCAAATCAGCAAACTGCCTAGAATTCCAGCAGAAACTGGAAATGTATGTCTAACATTAGCTTGAGCAAAGAGACTTCTTGGTAAAATCCCTGAAATTGTTGGTGCCATGATATTTGCCTTTTTTTGTTGGAAGCAGATGTTCACCACAGCACCTTTCACAGTGATCTGCTGAGCCACTTGCCTGACACTATTTTATAGCATAGTCTTTGCGGTTTCACTCTCTGCACATTTGTCCTGATTCCATAAACAACAACTTTCCCCATCTACTCATTATTATTCCTTTGTCTCTTCCAGGGCAATACATTTATCTTTTCTTTTTTTTCCAAATAGGATGTCTTTTTCCCCACCTGCCTTTTCTCAGTCACATAACCTATATAATTGATTGTGATCATTATCGTGAGCCTAATTTACTCTCTTTTACATTTTCCTGGACTTTCTACTATAATTTCAAAGAGTTACTTCTCACATAAAAATGTAAGATTCTTCAATGTTTTCTTTGATTTATAGTTGAATATGTCATACATATTAATATCAAAAACTGCCTAACGTTATATTTGAGAAATCACAATGGCAAATTTTTAAGCAAAATATTTTGGGCAATGTTAGATTTATGTTAACTCTATGCAAGTACCTGAGTGTCTTCTTTAACTAACTAAGAACTCGTAAAATAATAGACACTTAGGGATGGATTTTAAAAATTTCTCGAAACAATAATTTTCAAATTAAAGTCATAAAAATACAAGGAATTCTGCAGAGGATTCACAGGGGGAACAGGAATTATAAGACCAGGGCTCAGATCCTCTACTACTCTACAAAACACACACACACACAGATACACACACACACACACACACACACACACACACACACTCACTTACTCACTCATTCACTCCAAATAGAAAAGATCTGCTGTTATTGGACTTCTGCCTATAACATCTATATAAATGGTTCACCTGCTGTAAACATCAGCATAAAAGTTCACATTATTGGGGTACAATCTCCTCATTGTCCTGAAAAGATGAAAAAAAAAAAAGATCCAAATGACTTAAATGGTTAACAAAGCATTGGTTTCCTGTCTTCTGGTCAAGTAATTTCTCCAATCTCCTTACTTTCTTTTTATATTCCTCTTATGTGTCTATAAAATATAATATGATCTTTAAGGTTTTTTAAATTTATAATTATTTTAATTTTTAAATTTAAATTTTATATTTTAGTAATATAAGTATTTAAGTATTTATTTACAATGATAGCATAAATAAAGGCAGTTTTAGTTTTATGACATAACCAGAAAGCTCTTGTCACTTCCCTCAAGCACCTAAAACTATCAACATGAAGTATGCTAAAAAAGCATATTTATGTATCCTGGCCTCATCAAAATTACATGCATTTTTCTCATTTTATATATAGATCAGAGAACTATAAAATGCAGAACAGAGAAAAATTGTATGCAAAAATAGCAGGGTTTTATTCTACTCTTCAAAACAATTTACAATGCTTCCTCAGTCATTTTGCAGAGTTTATCCATATGCTCCTCAAGTCTGTTAATAAAATATATTTGACAGTCTTAAAAAAGGTTAAGTGTTCCAGAAGTATTTATGGCGTGCACTTAAGAAGGTTTTTGGGAGCTGTTAAGGATAGCACCAAAAAAGGATTAGAAATCCACCGTTCTAGCTAAAAGGATAGGTTTACCTTGCATTAATAATTTAAAAACTGACTTTTCCTTGACAATTTAGTTTAAAATACTTGCAGTAAAAAGTAAAGATGGCTCTGAAGTTCCTCAAGGATGTGATATGATTAGGACCTTGGGATTATCATTTTAGCCAGGTCTAACTATTGTGACTTCAGACAGACTATTCTACTCTGCTTTCTTCATTTAGAGAGCAATATTGACTAATCTCATGAGATTTCTATGAAAAAATATTATATATGGAGTAGAAATATTTATAAAATTAGATGCAAAAGAGTCTTATTTAACTATGAAATTTGAATTATAATCACCTTAATGACAACTATATTCATGGGTGGTTATGACCAAATAAAGAAAAAGATAGTATTTAAATAAGAAAAAGTGAGAAAGAAGCATACATCCTCTACATTTTGAAAATGAATTTTCTAAAAAAAGCAGTATGTATATGTATACACTCACACATATATATGCACATGTATGCATATGTATTCATTTGTAGTTATGCATACATACGTACATACATAAAAGCTTTGTAATCAGACATGTTTCAAACTTAATTCCACACATACAAGCTACAAGACCCTATTCAAGTTATTGAACTTCTCTCAGCTTCGTTTTTTAAAATGAAGTTCATAAAAATTACTCAATTACTGCAAAGGTTAAATAAAACCGGATGAGTAATTTTACATATATTTATACATCTGGCACATAGTAAACATTGCTTTTCTAAACACACCCAAAAAATGTAGCATTATATGTTAGTAAGTTTACAGATCTTGCAGAAGAGTTTGTTCTATAATTGCAACAAATTCCACAGGTTTTACCAAGCTTAGCTCTTAGAGACATGTGATATTTTGATACAAATCTTGACTTTAGTATACTTGTTTTTCAGGTATGTGTTTTGGCTTAGTACAGACTCATAAAAATGGGCTGAATGAAAATCAGGCATAACTATTTACCTGCAGGCAGGTCTGCTCCAAGAAGACTATGATTGAACAAACTGCAATTCTTAATACCTATGTGTTGGATCGTTAATAAATGAATCTGATGGCATGAATGGTTTCCTATGAACCAAAGTTAAATAGAGAAACATCAGTTATGACATATTAAATGTTATTATTGTTTCTCTTGTCTCTTAAAATAGCATAGTTCTTCATCTGAAAATCTCTACCTCGCCCCTCTTCTGATCACTCCTTTGTCCCATCTTCTCTTGTAAGGCAGTGTCTTCTCTCTTCTCTTGATGGGTTTTTCTGCTCTCATTTCTGTGTGTTTACACTATTTTATCAAAAACCTATACTTGTAAAAGGCCATTAAATCAACCGCCAAAAAATTTATGGCTGAGTAGACTGGATAAACTTAACTGGGAATAACGAAAGCATTCATTTGATTTGAACAAATGTTGAAGATTTGGAACGCTTCTGTTGTTAGAATTCTGCATGCAGACCGCATTGAAAAATGCTAGGTAAAGCTGGGCTGAAGGGCCTGGAGTCTTATCTCTGTTCCCACATCATTCATCTCCTTCACCGTCAACATCATTATTGTCACCATAAAAGTGACCCAGAGGGCTCCACAGAGCACTGTTCAGAATTGTAGAGCACTGTGAAAATGGTCTCTTTACAATCTGTCTGGAGAAAGAATAACTTCTGCTTCTGGCAGCAAGAAAAATTCTGCATGAAAGATAATTAATCGCTGAAGTAACATGAAGTAAGAGAAACTTCCAAGAAGAGCCCAAGCCTCCCACAGTGAAAAGAAACTGGAGTGGTCAGTCGTGGACAAAGAGAAGGGCCATGGTAATCTGAGGGCAGGTGCCAGTTTCATCTCTGTAGCCAGGAGGCTGAGCTTTGGGCTTGTAGCCAGGTAGGAAAGCTGAACCCTAGACTGATGAAACCATGGAACTTAGAAGAGGTCTAGAGCATATTTAACTAAGGAAAAGAAAGAGAAACATACATCTGGTACATTCTGAGAATGTTTTCTAGAAAAGTCAGAATATATAGTGCTCACTGAATCTTAGCAAAAGCAAGCAGAAATCCCCTCTGGAGAATAGCATCCGCGATATAGACTCTTAGGTTACTCTGGATTAAATCCAACCAACCTGAGTTTACAATCAAAAGGTCAACACACACACATGGGGGGCGGGGGGGCGGCGGCAGAAATCACCTTGAAATCAGAGATAGAATTTTTTTTAAATTGACGATTAGAGGTAGAATTTTTGAAAATTATTTGAATCCTAAGAATAAGCAAGACCAAAATTACTAGGCGTAATGGAAAAAGACTCCAAAAGAAATTTTAGAAATTAAAAAAAAATAGCTTTTAAAATAGTAGCCTTTAAGTCTGAATGGAATTGGTCACTGCAGCTATGCCAGAAAAAGAGGTGAGGTGGAGAGGATTTGGAATAGTGTACAAGAAGTATCCAACAGAGATATATACCATGCTCATGGACAGGAAGACTCAATATTGTAAATGCTTCAATGCTCTCTACATTCAACTCCAATCAAAATATGAAAATGTTTTTTTATAAGCCTTGCAAGCCATTCTAAAATAATATGAAAGACCAAAGGATCAGCAATAGACCAGACATTTCTGAAGAAGAATAACATAGGGGATACTTGCCTTACTAGGTATCCAGACTTATAAAGCTGACATTATAAAGATAATGTGTCACCAGCACACGCAGACAAATTGACCAATGGAAGGGAAAACAGATCCCAGAAGCATATCACAGATGTAGAAATGTAATATTTGACAGAAAAAGATATTCGCAAACTGACAGCATTCAAATTCACACGCACTGCTTTTTAACCTACTGCCAATTACCCATGCTTAGAAAGAGTAAAGACCTTCATCAGTCTTCTGTGGCATATAATTGGATTTTCCAGACATCTATTTATCTGCATCAAGCCACATTCATTCACTCATACATCTATTCATTCAATAAACACTAACTCTGTGCCTACCATTTTCCGTCTGCCCCTAGATTGGTGAATGGGTCCCCTCTGGTCATAAAGCTGGCAAGCATTGCTAGGTTTCATGGTCCTAAGCAGGGCATTTGGACACTAAAATTCCTACACACTGTTGCCTTTGTACCCTCTACTTAGGTTCTCTCAGCATCTCTTTGTCCCTCTCCAAAACATCAAAACAATTGGAAGTCCCACATGTCCCCTTAGGCATGGAGACAAGGACCTCTTTCAATCACTAGACATTACGCCCCTTACACTGTGCTAAAGTGGCCCGGTGATCACCAGCTGTACCCTCTCCCCTGTCATGCCTATGGTCATTGCCCTGTATCTTTCATTTTGCTGCGTCATACCTCAGGTCAAAAGGGAAATACTTCTCATTCCTCTCTGTCTCCAATTCTGAGTTCCAATTACACTTTGCATATAATGATCAACCATATTTGTATATTAATGGAAGCTAAAGCAATTTAGAAAGGGCATTTTCTTCTCACCAAAGTCAAGCTTTCAAAATTATTGTCTCACTGCACAATCAAGAAATTCAGCTTTGTGACTAAAGCTAAGTAGTGCTATCTGTGTTCCAGGCAGCATTCTGTTGGGGCAATGCCCCTTATGGTCCAGCCATAGAGGTGGGAGGCTAGAAGGGAACATGATATTAAAGATAAAATTAAAGTGCTTTTGTTTAATATCTTCAAAACACTACCACCAGATATGTACCTAGAAACCTTCCTTAGGATTATAGACAAGGATAAGTAAACTCTCCTTATTCCTCTCTCCCTGAGGCTATTCTTTCTTTTAGTGTGAAAATTGAGTCCTGTATTTGGTCACGGATTTGCCTTCTATCAATTTATTATAGCCTTTTCTAATTTTTGCAGCTAGAGTGCGAGAGACTCAAGCTTGCCAATATTTTACATTTTGAGAAAAAAAAAGTTATTGTAACGAGGTTGTTTTTTTTTTTTAAATTTAAGACCAGAGCTGAGTTAGATGCCTACTTTAATGAGTCATACACAAATGAGAAATTTAATACTACATAAGCAAATATTTTCATTACATAAAAAAGACATATTTTCCTTACAGCAGTTTAGCTTACAGATTTAGAGAGTAATAAAAGAACTGCTGGTATTATTTACATCAGTAACACAGATATTCTAGCTTTAAAAGGTGGCATTCATAATTATTATCAGCTTAACTTCTCTATCTGTTTTAGTGAATGCTTGCATGAGTTATATGTATCTGTGTGCAGGAAGCCATCAACCAACATACCTTATTGCTGGAGCTTTTTTAATGTAAGTCAGAAAATCATCCACGGGCTCATGCAAATTAATATGTGAAGCAATAAAACTCTAATAGATTAGCATATAAGAAACATGATCGGACATTTTATACAAAAGAAAAAACAAATAATAAATACACAGGTAAATAGCTTTTTCATACTGAAAAAGAGCAAACAAAAAGCCCCATGATACACTATTAGTGATCATTAAATTAAGAAAAAAAGTGATAAAACCCAATTATTATGAAGTTGAATGAAAGTCACGCATGTATATATTGTTGGTGGCATTCTAAATCAATATAATGACTTTAGAAAAACAATTAGAAATACGCTTTGAGACCATAGTATATATATTCATACACTTGGGGCAAGTAATTCCATACCTGGAATTTTATCTTAATGAAATTATTCAAAATAAAGAAAACAATTTGGCTACTACAATAATAGTATAGAATTGGCAAACTTTTTCTATAAAGGGCCAGATAATAAATATTTTAAGTTTTGTGGGCCACATGGTTCTTACTCAACTCTAATATTATAATGTAAAAGCAACAATAGATGATATGGAAATGAGTATGTGTGGTTGCGTTCCAATAAAACCTCATTTACAAAAGTAAGTAGTGGACAGGATTTGGCCCATGGACACACCCAGCTTCAGAGTGTTGTTTATGAAAAATAAATGGGAAAATCTAAACAATAATCTCAACAATTAGAACATAGTTTCATAAAACATAATAATCTACCTAATGATTTATTGTGTAGCCGTTAAGATAAGAACGATTACAAAAATTGTAGCAGCATGGGGAATGTTCATTTAAAAAAGGACCCAAAATTATATATACAAGATTGTAAACACAAAATTCTATCTATAGAAGGACAAAGGCTGAAAGGGAACACATAGAAAATGCAAATAATTGTTTGCCATGGTGGATGAGACTTCAAGGTTATTATTTTCATCATTGATATTAAAATTTTTACTCCAGAGGTAATATAAACTTTGAATACTCAGCACATTGAGTTGCTGTCATCACACAGCATCTGCCCTTTGATTAGAAAAAATGCTAGGAAAATAGAGGAGAGTCTATAGGTATTTCAGTAGTACTAGAGTGATCACGTATGGTTTCATAACCATAGAATTCCTAACCCTGCAACTGTGGCCAATGTATCCATCTTGTTGCAGTGCAAACTGGATACATTGGCCACAGATAATCACATGAAAAATTTGCATGATTTAAACATAATCATATGCGTATTTGCGAAACCAACTCAAAGGGCCTATCAAGCTAATGATTAACAACATTATCATCGTAGTGGATGGCGGCCCACATATTTTAGATAGAGTCCTTGTTGCAGCATGCCAGAGGGCTTTCTTAAACCAAATCTTATATTTATCAGCAATTGAGCATAGTTTAAAATCATAGTCATAAAATCTTATACTGCTATATACTACTTAATGCTAATTACTCTGTCTATGCTATCTCCTTTGCTCTACAGACTCGCTGTAAACGGATATTAAAAATTTTAATATACTTCTTGATTTATTATGACATATTAAAATTTATGCATAACCACCCTATAGTATGATGGCTAAGACCATGGATCTGTACCCAGATTGCCTGGACTCAAAAATTTCAACTCCTTGACTTACTAAATATATGAACTAAGGCAAACTTATTAACTTCCCTATGCCTCAGTTTTCTCATATTTAAGGGTATAATAGCAAATCCTACCTCCCAGGGTTGTTCTAAAGATTAAATAAATTACTGTGTGTAAGTTGCTTAGAATATAGTTTGGTATACTTGCTAATACTGAGCATGCAGTATTTGCAAATACTCAGTATCTATTATTGTCTCGAGGGAAAATATTTCATTGATATTTTATTTCAAAGCACTGTTGTTTATAAAATTTTATCTCACCACTCTGTTTACATTATTTTCTCCTCAGATGGAATATAGAAAATTAATTCAACTTCCTAAGCAGACAATGGTTTAGTACCACATCTCACAAAAGTTATACCATTGTAAAAAATAGAATGGAAAAAACATCAGATTTACTCTGATAATAATCTAAATTTCAATGTTCCTCCACAAACACTACTTGCTATCTAAAAATAATATTGGCAATCACCCCAAATCAGTCCAAGAAACACCGCTAATAAGGTAAAAAAGAGTCATCTTGGATATTCAGTGAACTACATGGGAGATAGCAAGTCCTCTCTTGGCCCTTTCTAGAAAGCAGATGTAAAATTTGTCTTGGGATTTGTGCTGTCAGATAAAAACAAGGATCCAACAAAGCAACACGATGAATGTTAAGTTTTTATTATAAGTCACGATCAGCATTCATATGATTTTCAATAGCTCCTGTTAACACCCTAGTTTTACTATCGAAGTGTTACAGATTGAGTGAGTTCTCAAGCTATTATTAATACATTGAAGACAATTTAGAACAATTCTAAAAGTAAGCAATATACATAGGTGGGTAATGACATGCTTTCCTTGAGGCCATTGTCATAGTAAATATATTTATATTTTTCCTACTTGTGCTAACTTCTTTTTTGACAAATATTCTGAGAATAGTTCTTTACTGGCCCAAAAACCAAAGAGATGTGAAATGGGGTATGATTTACCATCCTATGCCATAAAGCACTAAGGGCAACCCAATTATTGAATTTCTATATCAAACTTAACCAAAGGGAGAGTTTGATCTAAGTCAAGGGTCATATCATGATTTGAGTAAGATGAAAAGAAGAAACTTTAGCAGAAATTAGTCCAGTGAACTGGGTGTCACAATAGATCTTAAGGTATTAAAAATGGTCATTTTAAGGGAAGGAAATAAGTTAATGGACAATATATCAAAGAATTCTAGGAAATGTAAAATTATTTTTTCCAATTCCAAAATATATTTGTCATTTCAGTTCAGTTCAACCAAATTCATTATTATCTAAGATATGGAACAGTTAGAACTTATTTTATTATATTCTGTCTTCAGATTGTTTTCCATGTAATATAGGTTTAACACAATATATTGAGAATAATTAAAAATATTAAAAATAACAGTGTTATCATATTGTTTTTCAAATTAATGTGTCATTACATGTTTATAATATATTATGGCCATTTCTTTTGAATTAATAGGAATTACAAGCACTCAGCTTTAGAATCATCATTATAAAAGAATCTGTCAAATAATTTGAAGAGACAGAGCCAGGCATGTAGCTAGATCTTATAAAACTTACATTTTTCACCTCTGTAAATCATAATTTTGGTGTTTGCAACATTTTGAGTGCAGACACCACAGGCAGTAATAACTGGCTTAAATGCCTTCATGGTACAGCTGTTTGCAACAATATCTCCATTCATAACTCTCAAAAAATAAAATGACAGCTACAAGTGCCTTGAAAGAATATATGCTCATCTTTACATTGTCCCACAGGTTAACTCCCAGGGTGCTCTCAGCATCACATAACATTAACTATAAATGAAAGCATTACACCCAAAGCTATTATACAAGGCCACGGGCAACTACAAATATCTTTGTGTTTTGTCACTAGGGAATCTGTATTTGAATTGCATTGCGAAATCATTCTTTGTGATATGGTGAACTTGTTCATATTAGCATAAAAACCTTAAACTATCCTATCTGGTTGTTGGTCACACTGTAAGAAAAGAGAGAAAGAGAGAGAGCATCTCTACTTCTCCACTTTTCACCTTTGCTGATCTCCACCTGTTGTATCATAGGCAGGTTGTGTGTGTGTGTGTGTGTGTGTGTGTGTGTGTGTGTGTGTGTGTGTGTCAGACAAGAGGATGTCCATCAGCCCCAGATGCACATTTGTCCTGCTTAGCTATCGCCATGGAATTAGATGTCCCCCTCCCAGCAAAGCCCTCTATCAATCTCAGAAAAGATACTAATTTATCTTCCTAGAGTCACATGCACATTCCTGAATCAATCTTTGGCACTCCAATAGTAAGGCTTGGTCACATGCTCACCCATGAAGTGGGTCAGGCCATTCTGACTGACATTACCATCTGGACCACTAAGAGTGGAGAGGAGTAGAGTAGGATGGGAAATAACGTGCAGACAAAAACTACCACTCCTACCAAGCCCTGCTGACCTTCTACTCTCCCAATGAAACAACGAGCCCTAGAGAAAAGATTTCTACACTGTGGGAAAGATCATCCTAATAAAGGGAACAGATGCTACAGTTCTTTATAAGTTTTCATTTGTGAAAACCTTTAAACCAATCAGTCAGGTCTGAAAGATCATTTAACCCTAAATCAGTGCATGAGTGGTCATTTGTACATCATATATTTTATGTGGATGGGGGATATTTGACATTTTCTGAAAATTCTTAAATCATGTGACTAATGTAGTCATGAATTTGGAGAATATAATGCTTAAATAGAAAATAAATCAGGTACATTTTGATGCCTTGGACCCAAGGCTTGGGGAGGGAAACCTCTTAAATTAGATTTTATAATGTGGGAAATAAACTAACACCCAATGAAACTTTATCATTTGCATGAATGAATGAGTGAATGAGGAATCTCACATTATTTTACAATATCAATTTAAAATAGTCTTCCCATTTAATTATGAAATTTATAGGACATGTTTTTCAGTATCAGTAATAGCCCTTGCTTTCCCTCTTAAAATAGCATAAATCTTTAGGTTCAAAACTATCATAATTTAAAGCTTCTTTGCATAAAAAATTATTTATTTATGTGCTTTCTAAATTTATGTAAAAATGGTCAGTGGGAAACCAGTGTGATAATATTATTGAGACTAACTCAATTCTAACTAACTGAGTGGAAAAGAGAAAAGAAATGGTTATTCTTCTAGCTCTTTCTCTAAATTTTGACCAAATTGTACCATTAGAATTTACTCGTTTGCACATTCATACTGAACTCTGGTGCTCAGGAAAAGAGCTCTTCTAGCTGGCAAAACAGGATTTCTTATTTCTGAGGTGAAGAAGAAAAGAAATCCCTGAACCTAAGAACAGTAATTTCCTGCTTATGAAGCAAAGATTGGAATCTATATATTCTGCCTGCTGTGTAGCCTTTTTATCATTGTGGAAAACTTATCCAAGAGAGTAAAAAATGGTTAGAAACCATGAAAATAACTATAGAAACCATGAAAAACAAAGTACTTGACTATAAATTTAAAGCTATTATTACATGTGCTATATGAGGGAGAAAACAATAGCTGGGTTAAAAATTAAGCAAAGTATAATTTAGTAAATGTACTGAACTTAACAATTTCAGAAACAGGTAAGAGCTTTTGCTAAACTTGCAATGTGGCCAGAATCACCAATTTATTATGAAAAGCATTTCTTCAGCAGGGGTCCCAACCACTAAGGTATATTTTACAGTCTTTTAAATTAATTTTATGAAATCCTTACAGTATTTTTTAACATTTCTGAGATATGATAGAAAAATCTTTCTAAGAATATTAGTTCTGTCTTCACTACACAAGATAAGAGGATTCACACAATTATTTTCAGCCCTTTGTTTTTTTACTGAAATTGAGCTGAAATTGAAGGCAATTATTTATCTTCTGACCCCCTACTTCATAAATCTCTTCTTGATAATTGATATTATCATTTCACTGAACTTCTCTTGCTTTATCATGTAAAATTTTTCTTCTTCTCAACTATCCCAAGTATAGAAGCTTTAAATAACCATGTGTTTACTGCTGTTCTCAGCAGAAGATTCGCTTAGCATTGCCCTGCAAATAGGTTTTTAATGAATATTTCCACATACTTTTATTTAAATTGAAACAGTATTCTAGCAAACAAGTCTACTAGCCAAGTATCTTCCAAAACTCTCAAAATTTTGATGCAATTAATAATTGTTAACTTCTTTAATCTCAGCAGTCTATCTAACCAAGTATTCTTTCACTTGTATATGCTGTATTTACCAGGAAACTAAATTAAAGTATAACTAGAACAGGTTATAAAATTTATAATGGTTAGTAATTACAGAAGGTATTGTTTAATTGCAAAACCTTTTGATCTTTGATTTTAGCTTATCTAGAGATGTGATTTCAGAGTGGATGTACCGTACCATAAAGAGGTTGTACAAGATGCTATGACTCAGTTTTACTACGTGATAGTAGACCCATTCCACCCATGTCATTTAGAGGTCAATTGACTAAGTAAAAAGTTATCTTCTGTGCCTGGGCTCTAAGAGATTCTAATCTGTCTGAGCATGTATAAGAAGCTGAAAATATAGATATGATAATTCTGAAGCCTCTTGCTAAAGCTACATTACTTTGAGACCTATCTTACCGAGTATAACAGAAAGTGAAAGAATAATTTGTCTTCCTGGATCTTCTTCACTACCAAACACCACCAAGATGTGGCACCCTAAAGGACATCATTCCGAAGCCTGGTGGAACGGCTGCCTGGGCATACTGTGCCATCTAAGCAACAGGAAAGACTATGGTGCCTGTTGGAATGGCTGCTGAGAAAAATCTCAGTCTGTTCTCAGCGCTAAAAATTGTTGTGTCTCTTCAAAGCAATTGGGAATTGTTTTTCTCCTGGTCCTTGAGACCATGTAATTGATTAGATTTCTGCTCTTCTCATTGGCTTCTAGAATCAACTTCTTTTTCTAGCACTATTATAGACCAGATATCCTAAATGGTCCTGCCAATAAAAATTACTAAAATGTTGAACTAAGAAGAAAACAGATATTTAAGTGCATTGCTAAGCTGGCACAAAAGAAAGATATCCATGGAGGCCAAAATTAAAGTGAAAGCAGAAATCCAGAAGTTAAGCAAGGGCCAATGCCAGCTTTCCTTCTCAAGGCTTGTGCTAAGCCCTGAAGGCCTTGAGTTTCCGCCATAACAGCTGTATGGGGTGTGAAGGACTGAAGGTAAACATATATCCAAGGTTGGAAAGAGTTATGCACCCTCAGCCTTAGGACAAATGAAAAATAAACCCACCAAACAGAAATGAACAGCACAGAAATTTTCTTTTCTCAAACATGATGTAAAGTAGGAAAAGAAAAGAAAATAACTTGATAATTTACACCATTGAAGTTCAAATTCACTTAACCTATGTGATTCAGAAAACTTAGCAGAGTATATGAGCCTAAAATGTCTGAAAAAAGCTATTGCAAACTCTCTTTGGGTGACCACATTTCAATATAGATTAATGAATTTTAATAGTTAAAAACAATCTGAGTTCCCAGTAAAAATAGTCACAAAACACCCATAGAAACAATAAAACATAAGGTAGAGTCAACTAATACAACAGAGAGCAGAAAATAACCACAAAAACTTCAGATACTGGAGTTTTTAGACCCAGAATAAATATAATTATGTTTGTAATCTTAAAGAAATAAGAGAGGAACTTGAAAATAGGAGCCAGGAATGTGAGGCTATAAAAAAACACAAAGTATATATTTTAAAGAATCAAATAGAAATTTTAGAAATTAAAAACTTAATAGACAGAGTATTTAGAATAGATACAGCAGAAGAGAGAATTGGTCAACTGGAAGATAGATCCAAAGAAACTATCCAGAATTCAGCTAATGGAGTAAAATATATAAATATCAAAAAGAGTTTAAAAGACATGAAGAATAAAGAGAGAAGGTATACTGTATTTTCAGAGTTCCGAAAGAATAGGAACTAGTCGAAGAGTCAATATTAAAAAGATAATGACAGAGAACCTTCTAAATGGTAAACCCCATAGGCAGAGTGCACTGTGACATTTTAGCCCTTGGATCTTTTGGATAGCACCAGGATGATAAAGGCCAGACCCATTAGAAGGTATCTATAATAAAGGAGGGATACTTAAACAGTGGCTGGACTGTCCTCAAAGACCTTTCGAAAAACCCAGCGAGAAAAAGGTATAAATGCCATGAGGCAGAAAATGTGAAGTCTAGTGGCTTCAGAGGTCACACCTATGCCATATAGCAGACCCAGAAAAACCCTGGAGTAAGTCTGCCAAGACCTCAGAAAGGACGTGATGAGACTGAATGTCTGCAATTTTACTGCTAAGAGCTTAGAAGTCAAATTATAGATATAGCAATCCAAAATCCCTTGATTATACCTCCCAAGGGGTTAGAAAAATAGAAAGTGGAGAAATGTTTAACTTCTTCTCTCTCACTTCTTTGTCTTCTCTTTGCTATTCCCTAGGCCTAAAACTCTCCTTTTGTCCTGAAAAACCTAGTTTTCTCTAATACCCACTTCTTTCTAAATTCCCCTTCCATTTTTTCCCAGAGCATCATATGTTCATCACAGCACTTAGTATATATGCAGAATTTTAATCTCGAAATCTGTTTAACTCTCTGTCCCTGTCACTCCAATCTTCAAACTGTATGTTCCTACAAAATACAGACCTTATATTAGTCTTTGTGTCTTTAGAATCTGTTAGGACCTAGTTCAATGCTTTGTATATAGTTCAGTATGTTCAACAAATGTTTTTATATATAATACATATGAATATATTTTGTGTGTGTGTGTGTGTGTGTGTGTGTATTCCTAGCTATTATACCTTAATGTGTCAAAAAGACTGAAGTTTGCTCTTTGGATCATAAATGAAATATAAAGAAAATTACATTTAATTAAAAGTAAAAGACAGAAAGGGCATAAAAGACTGAAGCTAAGAGAATGAAATGTTTTAATATTTCTTATATTTCTCTATTACTAAGAATTTTATTTAAATTGGTTTTACTAAGAATTAAATTCACTTTCAAATGTTGAAAAGTAATTATCATTCCTTACTTTCCAGACTGCATGACTTTTATAAAACTTCTTTTCAAACTTTTCTCCTTAACCTCCCAGGCCTCCACAGCTGGATATGTTTTGCCTGCATGGAATCAAACAGTATTAATGCTTCCCTGTCAGCTGGAGCTATCATTCAACCTACATCTTTTTTTTTTTTTTTCAAAATTAACACAGTACCAGATTCCTTATTAATTATAGCAGATTTTGGAAAAGCAGGTGCTCTTCTGGTGTGTGATGTGAACCCCAAGAAAAGAGTTAGAAAACAAAATAAAAACATAGAGATTATTATTCCCCAAAAGAGTAAGCCCTAAAAAAGATGAATAATATAATAAAATAAGAAGTATATTTATTATTTATTTTAGTAAGTTTTCATTTTGATATAATTTCAAACTTACAAAAGTTGCAAGAAAATATGAAGTCCAGTATACATATACAGACT
>NW_006439192.1:21074701-21105311 GCF_000325575.1 Pteropus alecto | reverse complement strand
ATATATATGTACATATCTATATATAATACATCTATATCTATCTCTCTCTCTCTCGAGAGTGAGAGATGTATTATATATAGATATGTACATATATATGTATTCTTCGGCATAAGAATGATATATATATATATATATCAGTTATATCATGCCCCTTTACTCTTAAATATTTCAGCATATGTTTCTGAAAACAAAGACTTTCTCATATATAACCACAGTGTAATTATTGAAATCAGGAAATTTAACATTGACATTATAATCCAACCTATGGTCCATATTCAAATTTTGCCAACTGTTTCAATAATATCTTTTATAGCATTTTTTCTTCCCAAACTCAGGATCAAAGCCAGGATCACATACTGTATGTAATGGTCATGTTTCTTTAACCTGGAATAGCTACTTGGCCTTTCTTTGTGTTTAAAATGTGCTTCAAATTGGGTTTGTCTGTTGTTCATGATTAGATTCAGAATATGCACTTTTGGCAGAAATGCCACAAAGTGGATGTATATCATATCAGAAGGTACATAATAATTTGGCCCTACATAATAATTTGACCCATTGTTAATGACATTAACTTTGAAAAGTAACCACATCAGTCAATCAAGAAGTAAATAATACGAACATAGATTTTTATGATAGCTTACAAAAAAGTGAACCAAATATAGGAAATGTTTAACATGCAGAAAGATAGCGTATGCTCATAGCAGACCCTTTTGACAAATAGGCAGGAAAACAACTGAGGCATTAGAAACAGAACAGAAGAGACATGGCTGTGGGGAAATCTTGGAAACAGGGACATTTGCATATTAAGGGAAAGCAAGCCGCTAATAGTTGCAGAGAATATATAATAAATTGGAGGCTATTTTTTAAAAACTAATTTGAATTCCCCTAATTTCTCATTCCAGGACCTCACTGGTAATTACGTTTACAAATCATAACTGCTTCGTGACAATGGAAAATTTGGTCTGTCTCTGGTGAAAAAAAAGTAAGTTTTGAAAGTTCCTTTTGACTCAAAGCTTTTAATTTTAAAGGGTTATAGGAATATGCCTTTATGACACAGATGACACAGCTTTTAGTAACAAAAATATAATACATGTGAGCAAACTAATCAAAACAATATATAGATTAACATGTATATGTGTAATAGTATAAATACACATGCTGTAATATATACAAAAAATGGAAAATTTGTTCCCTTCTGTTAATAAGAGTGATAATTCACAAAGCATTAACTCAGTTAATGTCACCTTGGTTTGCTACCTTTTCCCATCATGAAGTTTCCATGTGTAACAGGCAGCATTTCGGCATAAGAATGATACTCAGAAATCTCCTGTGGCAATTTTATTCCATCCCCGCAATTGGATATAGTACAACGCTATTTAGAGTGAAGTAGAAGGGAATTTCAATGCATTACAATGTCCAAGCTGTAATTTCAGTCCCAATCTTCACAAATTGTTCTGTTAGAAAAAATAACTTCACTGGAAGCTTCAGCGCATACTATTTTTATGCAACCCTCTAGGCATGTAAACTTAAAGACCTGGATTGCCCAGAGAAGTTATTTGTTTTGTTAAGAACTCAGTTCATTTAGCACTTAAGCAGAGAATGAAGAGAACTTTTTTTTTTTTAAGATGATGATGTGCTGGCAAGAAGCAGGACAAGGAGTTATCCTTTTTTGCTCTTCATCTTTATCATTCTCCAAAACTTAAAAACATTAATTTTAATGAGGCTAACTCATCTGCAAAGCACCATTCTAAACTATGGTATAGGATTTTAAGAAGAGGACATCCTATCACTTGAGCTATTTAATACCACTTAAGGACTGTGAAATATAACAAATCCAAATAATTTGGGGGTGATGCCGCCATGTAATATTACAATAATTAACAAATGACCCTGTGAGAAAAGTCATCTAAAAAAGTTTGGTGGAGGCGCTGGAGTGGGATATAGTTGACTGAACTTTGTGTACATCTCAAGGTGAGAATCTCTCAGACTTTTAATCTCCAGAAAAAGGTATATAAAAAAATAGTTCTTTCTTAGACATAATGGACAATCTTCCTACCCATTTATTTATTTGGTTATTTTTATTTATGTTTTCTTCATACTCTTTTATAAAAAACTTCTGCCATGAGTTCTAAAACATGAAGTTGTTCAAAGGTAAGGAAAGTTCACGGCCAAATGAAGAAAACTTCTAGCACATTCTCATTCTTTTCTAACCGGGTCTTCTTGTGTTAACTCCCTTTGCCCCATTTACTTTGCTGTCTTCATAATTATGCACTTTCTCTTTGGGTCATCTTTAACAGCTGAGTCCTCATAAATGTTCCCTCACAAAGAGTTTATAGAGAAACAGTTGAAAGTAGATTTGGCCACAGCCCTGTCTTTATAGCTTCTGACTCCCCTGTCTTTATAGCTTTTGGCTCCTGAGAAGATAAGAAAATTTGGCCAATTCTTCTTCATGTCAAATCACTTTATCAGATGGAAGAAATGAGTGAATTAATCAGTCACTAAGCAAATCATTGGCAGAGGAAGCAATAACTGACTCTTGGACTCTGCTTACCCCTCCCATGTGGCCTTTCATGTCACATTCATTAGAGAACCTGTATGGAATGCACAGCAAAATCATTAACCAGGGAGCCGATGATCCCAGCACCAGATCCTCACAACCTAAGCTACTTACAGAAGTTTCTACGGGAGCCCTTAAAAAAATAATCCTGTTTATATTTGAGGCCTTACAAGAGAGCTGGTCATTTTTGCTCTTTTATTTTTTATCTCTATGGAAAAAGCTAGAAGTTGTTTATGTGAAGATTGCTGCTTGTTGCCAAGGGCAAAATGTAGCAAGAAATGATGTAAACAGGTTAAAGTGTAACAACAAATATAAATACATGTTTTAAAAAAAATGTTGCAACCCCTATAGGTGGGAAGCAAAGATTTTTAAAGCAGTCATTTTTTCTTTCAAAGTATTTCCTTTAGTTATGAATTTTGATCCATTTTTACACAGGTAGCAAAGACTGATTGGAAAGAAAATTACATTCCATGCTGCTTGAAGTGAGATGAAGGAGATAAATCCAAGGGATAGTTCAAGAATTGGAAGGTACTAGACTTGGGGTTAGTCATGTTCTTGCAAAGTGGAAATCGTTACATAGTATTTTCCTTGTGATAGCCTCCTCTTTGGGGTCACAAAAATAGCACTGACCTTAAATGAACAGTGTGAGCATCCCTACACCATCAATAGCAACACTGTGTGTGCTTGTGAATTACATGTTCTCCTTATAACCAATGGGTATTATGTACCACCTCACTTTTCTAATCCAAAAGGAAGATAGACATAGAAAGCAGCAAAATATGTCAGCTGACTGAAATCCTGGACCGAACTCACCTTAGAGAATGAGGGGTTAGCTTTGAAGTGGTTGTTGTTTTTATTAACTGAAAGGACAGACTGAATCTCTAGCATATTTTAACTAATCCAGGTTCTTAAAAAAGTTTTGGAAACATTTCAGATACAGCAAGCCCCCTAAGCCAGCATTTCCACAGCTGACATGATTTGCTGGCTGGTAAGCTAGAAATTAAAAGTGTCTACTGTGTGAAGTCCACGGTGGCGTGGTGCACAAAACGGTCACTCTTCTCTCTCCCTTCCATACTCCTGGGTGCTACAGTGGAGAGAGAACTGGGATCTGCGAGAAACTGATTAAAACTCCCACTGTGAATTTAACTTCCAAGTCAGATATTTGAGCAAAAGTAAGGCAAGCAAAACCAATAGTGCCCAGCAGAGTCCAGCCCTTTGTGTGGTTTCTCCTTCAGAAAACTTCTCCTAGCAGGATTGTTTATAACTAAGAGAAAAATTAAAGACAACAAAATTATCCACTTTGAAGAGCTGGTTAAATATGATCTAATAAGCCAATTGAACACTATTCAAAAGTTAAAAACAATGAGGTAGGTTATATGTATCGATATAGAAAAATAACCAAGATGTCGTTAAGTGGGAAAAAAGCAAGTTGTAGATTAGTAGAAATACAGTTCATTTGTGTAAAAAACATTGTGAAAAAAAAAATATTTTTTAAATTTTCTGGAAGAATATGCAAAATATAGCTAGTAGTTGTCACTCCAGGCCAGGGTCTCTCAACAGAGGCATGAAGGACACTTTGGGCTGAATAATTCCTTGTCCTGGGGGCCATCCTGCGCGTTGCACGATGTTTGCAGCAACTCTGGACCTTTCTGCTAAATGCTTGCAGCAACTGCCCCCTTCTCCCAGCTGTGACATCCAAAATGTCTTCAGACATTGGCAATGTCCCCTGGGAGTCAAAATTGTCCCCAGTATAGGACCACCGCTCTGGGGAGTGAGGCTGGATGGCAGGATTTTACTCCTCCAAACCATTTATTTTTGTTTCTTTGTTTGAGTCTACCATGAACATGTATTACTTTTATAAGAAAAAAGCTAGTTATTATTGTTTTTAAAAAAAGGCATAAAGTTTCCAAATTCACCTCAGAATTCATATATAAGCTGTGAAAAAAAAAACTAATAAAGATTATATAACTAATGAAAATACTTCGTAAAGTTGTGTTGCCATTTTAAGTGATTTAGTAGCTTCACATACACATAGTACTTACTCCAAAGAGCTTAAGGCATTGTTAAAAAAAAAAAAAATTCTGAAAATTTTATAGCCAAAATATGACAGCAGCAAAAACAGTGGAGAAAATGGCAGCCAAAATCAAGCTACTTAACAAATGCAATTGGCATCGGTATCCAGGGTTAAGAATTTATTTCTCCCTAGGAGAGCCAACTCTCAGCAAGACTTCGAGGAATGTGAAAACTGTCTTCAATATCCTTTCATACTCTCATGGCCCTGGCCTTGATCATCTTCATTTATTTACTCAAATATGCAGAAGAACTATATTAGACACTGAATTCTTTGGGATTTGAGAAGCATCAACAGCTTTGGTATAAATTAATTTATGGTTTTATCCTTATCAGTGACCTATGCACTTTAACACACTACTCAGAGACAGAAAAGTTCTCATGGGGCAACTTTACAGACCAATGTCTCCAGGCAGGAGCTACGAGGAGAACAGGGCTCCCTGCCAAATTACACCACAAAGGCAGCTGCCTGATGAGTTCAGGGGCAGGGCCGGGCTGCTCCTTAAAAAAAGATAAGTGAAATCCATGAGAGGAGAGGATAGCCATGTTGTTTCACTCAGTAAAGAGAAATTCCAAAAGAGGACATGGAATCTAAAATCTTTTGAAAGAGAAAAGTCAAATGTTTGGCCAAACAGAGAGGAAAGCAAGCAACAGATTGAGTAACGGTATGGGGGGTAAAGGAAAGAGCAGGGATGGGGGAGGGATGACAACAACGCTGAGGAGAGCAGTGTGAAGAGAAAGAGTCCCAGGAAAATAAGGAGCGGAAGTAAAGTGCCTGCCGGGTAGTGGAGCAAAGAGTAAAGTTTGAAAAGTAGTCTTGGATCTGGATCAACCGGAACAGCACTCAGAGGCCAAGGGTGTTTTCTTAAAGCACAGAGTTTGTTGGTGTTTTTTTTTTTTTTTTTTTTTTTTTTTTTTTTTTTTTTTTTTTTTTTTTTTTTTTTTTTTTTTTTTTTTTTTTTTTAAAAAAAAAAAAAAAATTGTATTAGTCTCTTCAAGTCACCCTATTTTAACTTCATCATGTTTATCCATCATTCAGCTTGTACTTTCATCAGTTGGTGGAGACTTGAACTGCCATTTCCTGGTTCTGTGGGTGGTTAGGATAATGAGGGGTATTCTATGGCTTTGCTTCATTTCCGGCTCCCTCCCTTCTTGAGGGTGTGTGCTCCCTTTGCTCTGCTCCATAAAAGATACTGTCACATATGAACGCTGTCTGTGTGTGGCCCTGGAGCCCCTCCAGCCTGAGCCTTAATAACAGCAGCAGCCAGAAAAGGCAGAAAATGGATTATAAACCTCAATGTTAATGTTAGGACAGGCAGTGGCCATGGTGCTGCCACTCTTTTTTTCTGAAACAGAAACAAAGAATGAATGTCCTAGGCTGTCTATGAAATGAGTCATCTCTGCAAAATATTTTCTTTGTTCTATCTCAAGGCAGTTGTGATGTTGACTTTTGAAAACATCAGTGTTCTTACCATTTAGAAAATCATAAAATCAAGAATTCTCCATTGAAGAATAAGTAAGACTTTTTTTCCTCCCTCATAATCTTATTTATGCCAATATTTAAATGATTTACCTAAAATTTAAGTGTTAAGAATTATGAAATACCAAACTGGAAGCCCCCTTTACATAAACTGCTTATATCCGTGGTTCTTAATCTGAAAGAAATAGGGTTTCCTAAGCCATTTTCAATATTTCTAAGCATTAAAGGAAATGGTAATTTCACTTTCAATAAATTTGGAAGGCTAATTGAAATATCAAGCACCTTTAATTCTGCATGGAATTATATTAATGTAAAGTGGCAGCACTGATTATGTCTTGCAGGTCAGAAAGGGAAGCAATAAAGAGGGGAGGAAAGGAGGAAGATCGGAAAAGAGGGATATAGGGGGTAGGGAGAGAGAGAAGAGGAAAACAGGATTTAGCTCTAGGCTTGAACAGGTCTTTGTTAAATTGGGTGATTTATTTCCTATCTCAACACGCCTCAAGCTCTCACCTGTAACCTGAGCATCATGCGGTGTCGTACCCGGATGAGCACTGGGAATAATCTGTGTAAGCATTCAGGTTGCCTAATGTGGAATCACCAACATTTCTTGAGTGCTTACGATGTCCTAGACACTGTTCTAGGTGCTTTTCATGAATTCATTTAAAAGAACATTATGAGGTTGACAAAATTATTTTCCCCCTTTTAAGAAAAGGAAATTGAGACAAAAATAAAATAGTTTTCAAAAACATATCCCAGGCCTCACAGTCAATGAACTGGGGTTTTAACCAAATGACTGTTCATTACAAGTCCATGCTCTTAATCACTCTATTGCCTTAATATGTAATGTGAACCTAACATGCAATCACTGCTGTCAATACTGGTTTGGCACTGTTATTAAAAATGAGAAAAAAAATTGCTTACCAAATAAATTTATCATGTTTAGTAGACAAAATTCTTCAAACTTCAAGATCCATGGTGGTACAATGGTTGGTAATCATTGCTCTGTAATGGGAAATTTGACATTTTATGTTCAATCATTAATTTAGTCACTAGGATAACTCTGATATAATGTGAACTTCCCATTATTCACTTTTCCCCAATCATTAATTTACCAATTGCATGCCAAGCACTATTTTAACAGATTCAAATGTAGTGTTATTTTGAAACCACAATGTATTTATAATATATATTTTTATACTCATTAAATATAAAATATGCTCTTAGATTTCTAAGTGTGTACTCTGAAATCACGATTCCTGTACTTGATTCACTTCCAACTTTGTTCTGTGTTACTAATTTATAATTTATTTATGTATAGCTACACACAAAACTGAACTTTCTGAAATATATAAAAGGTCTCATGCATTCTCTGAGAAGATTTAATCCAAATTGAATTAATAAGCATAAAACAAAGAGGAGGAAAAATAACCCCCAAATAATTGTTACTTACTATGGATTTTAGTGCAAAAATTATATAAGATACATAATAATCCTCCCATGTCCTGATATACAATTCTTATAAATCCAATTAGTAAAATTTAAAAACTAAAAAGCTTCTTCTAACTATATCTAATTAGAATGCAATTAGCTACAGTGGATGGTCCATTCCTAATTGTTCAACAGCAGGTTATTCAGTTTATAGATTAACCATCTACTACCATTTTTTTATTTTATGCTTTCTGTTTCCCTTCCTTTAGCCTTGTACCTGTTTATCAACACATGAAGATAAGAGGCTCAAAGAATAGGATTTTGCGGTAGAATTTATTGAAGTACTTTGACTCATTAGAGGTTCTCATGGGGCTTCAATCAGAGGGGAAAAAAAACCAATACAATGAGTTATATTAGGTTTCAGATATCAGAGTGACATGTCCTCCTTTCAATAGTTAGTTTGACTGTATGTGACACCTCTGCAGCTGGAAATATTCTTAGAGATTGTGAATTCCTACCTCCATACTTTACAGGTGATGAAACTAGAGACCAGACAAGGAAGATAATCTGCCCCAGGTTACCCAGTTAGAATGAGAAACTAGGTTTTGCTAATGTCTCAATCAGTTCTTTTCAATCCTCCATACTATTTTTTATCTAGACTCATATTTTCCCAGTACATTTTATTTCTACAATAGTTCATAGTAGTGAGGAATAGAGTAAATTAAAATAAAACAATTATATTAATAATTACAATAAAATTAGTTTGTTCGAATAACAGTTTTGAGTCTTTCCTATTGGTGTGGAATGTATGCATTTAAAAAAATTTTTTTTTTAATTTTTTGTGTTTGTCTTTGTTTTTGTTTCCCTGCACCCATACTAATATTAGGTGTCTTCCCTATTTTCATCTTTACCAATCATCAAAATCTCTCATGCTCTCTCTCCTCCCCCCACATCTCTCCCTCTCTTGATTTTCTTTTGCACTTATCTATGTTAATTTGTAATCACTTCTTGTAAGTTAGGTGAAACAGTCCATTCTCTTTCTAATGCTTTACACATTAGGTAATCAAACTGCTCTACACTAAAATAAAGAATTAGAAGTCAGAAGAATAAGTGGGAGGAGAGGAAGACCACACATTATCGCAGGAACACAGACCTGGCATATAAAGACTAACAAGGGACTTCTAGGCCAATGTCTACCATAGGATTTTTACTTTTTATAACTGTAACAGTATTCTCAAACTTCAGTAAAATCTTCTGCACACAAACACATTGTAAAAAAGATTTTTGTTGTAAAAATTTTTTAAATGCTGAGATTAATGTTTTGGCCAATAGGAATCCCAAGACCATAAGGTATAATGGTGAAATGATCCTGAATAAAGTTATTCAGTGGAGATAAGAGCCAGAGAGGAATAAGAGTGTAAATCAAAAAGAATCTTAAGAAATCTTAGGTACAGCCTTGCCCTTTCCATTTTCTCTAGAAAAAAGGGTTTAAATAAATTGTATCTAGATTTGAAGGGCAAGATGTCTTTAACACACTTTAGTGTTGCCATTTCTTTCAAGAATAACTCATCCTTTAAAAAATTAATTACTGCATCTTTCGAAAGGGAAAAATTAAACACTAAAAGTTTTTTGTTTTGAGCATCAAATAGTGTCAAATAATATCAAAAAATGCAACAGGAGCTCTTCTAAAAGTACAAGTTTTCTGTCAAACAAATTTAACCTGTAATGAGACAAACAAAATAATTACTAAGAGCATTATATCTTTAGAAAACCATTTCTGTCTGTTTGTTCTTGCTAATATTTTAGAGTTGGCAAAACCCAAAAACTGTTTTGGCAACCATTTTTTTTAAAATTTAATATATTTTAAAGCAAAGGTTGTTCTAGGACCTGGTTTATCATCCTGAATTTTTGACATAGATCAGAAAACCTCGTTCTTTTTTTAAAATTTATTATTATTATTATTATTCATTATATAATTTTCAGGTGAGAAAACTTCATTCTTAATGATGACTATTCATGCCTTCATTCTATCTCTCCAGCCACTTACTGCCCATATTCTTAACACACACACACACACACACACACACACACACACACACACACACCTTAATATTTCATCAGAAACTACTCCAGGATCCAGAATATGGCTGAGACAAAGAGTTATCAGAATCTTTCCTTACAGAAAGCTGGATGCTGCAGAAATGACTGGAGTTAAATGTGGTCCAAGAGAATGTGAGGTGGGGCACAAAAGAATCAAATACAGCTCACCTCATATGTCATTCAGATCCACTGAGGCTTTCCATGAAAATTAATCTGTCACAGAATTTTTAAACTCTGACCTGGTCACAATCTCTCCTGCAGACCTAATACAGTAAGAATACAGGAGGGGTAGTGAAACAAGCTTCAGTGGCCACAACTCCAGCTGCCTCCTCCAGCATCCATTGTAAATTTCCATCACTTTTGGTCATCATTTCAGCAGTTCTCAAATGCTTGCCTGGTGGAATGACCCAGATCTTCACCCTTAAGGGAGCTGAGTCCTTAGTGGCTTCACCCTTGTTGGACATTTATAGTTATTGCTGGGCAAGGAAACATCAAGACATCCCACTGAATTTCCTGGATTCTGGACATACTGCTTTGTACTTCTGTTGTGTAGCAGCAACAATAATTCCTCATGGTAACAAATACATAACTCATTTCTTTGCTTGATGACCCACTATCATGAAATATCCAAAGTGACCAGGCAGCAGTCACAGTGTGAAGTTCTGTGACATCCTTATTGTATCACCCTGCATAAGAGCAATCCCATCCCCACTCTTGGGAACCAGGACCTCTAACCCAATAAAGCTATAAACTGGCAATGACAGGAGACTAATTCTGCAAATGGGTCACTGGGAGTGATAGTGACAGGAGCTAGTCTCTCATACCGTTTCCTTCACCTGTATATTCCATTAGAGACAAAGTACCACATATTGATCATTGCTTCAAATGAGATATCTCATTCCAAAGATAGCAGCCAAATCTTATAAGTATGTTCTCATACTGGTGCCTTAGATAACTCTTTAATTAAAGTCATTTCTTCCCTCCAGGCCAGCTGCCCCTGGATAGGTTTGCACATGATCCAGGAGAATCCCAAGGTCATATACATGTTGTTGCATTTCCTTGCCCCCAAAACGGGACATTTGATCTAAGGTACTGCTGTGAAAAAACAATGCTGGTAAATTTGGCATTCTGAAAGCCCTCAGATGGTGATTCCGAAAGAGGCATTTTGGGCAAAGAAAGCAAGCCCAGATCTAGAGTTTACTTCAATTCTGGTAAAGAACTATTTCCCTGCCAAAGTAGAGAGTTCAGTGTAATCAAACTGCAATCAAGTGGCTGGCTGGACTCCTCACAAAAGTAGTCTCAGCATTGGTCTCTGCTGCAGGCAGGTTGGGCATTGAATGGTGGCAGTATTTATGCCAGCCAGAGCCCCTCTATTTCTGCCACTATTGCCATGTCATTTATAGGATAAGAATTGGGTAGCCAACGACAGAGGCTATCTTACCTATACTGGATGAGTCATGATAATCGACTGGTTGTTCAAGAGCCTTTTGTTTGTGCTCTCTTGTGAGCATCGCCTTAAGACACAAAAGATCTACACGTTTTGTGCCTGTTCCCACTTACTCATTAACGCACCTCTTCACTAATTTCCTTGTCTCCAGTTTTCCAGTTCTGCTCCTTTCAGGTTCCTAACCAATTAGCTATTCACTACTACCCAAGAGTCCATATATATTTTATATCTCCATAAAATACGAACAATCCAGGGCACTGCTTGCAGTTCTGTCATCTTGGTAGATCTCCCTCCATTACCATCCTTAAGTCCATCCCTAAGTGGTGCTGTTGTATGGCAGCACTCCATTTATGACAAGGACCAAGATATTAAGCCAACCCATCTGGGAACCAAGCCTAAGTTTTTTCTTCCTCTTCCTGTTGGTCATAGGAAACCCCCCATGAGACCAGAGCTATGAACTGAGGCACTACATAGAGGCAGATAACGATGGACTCTGAGTCAGATATTAAATGTAATTTAAATGTGGATTCTGGGCCAGTTTGAGGCTCATGGTAAATGTATCATTTTCATCATAAGAGAAATCACTGCTGTACCCACTTAACCTGGTAATATGCAAAACACGATGGACATCATCAGAGTCATGATGTCCCACAGTCAAGTGCTTGGGCTCTACTAGGATCCGGTAACACTGAAATAGCCATGTTTCTAACAGCTAGTGTTTTTATTTTGTAGAATACATGATCTTGCTCCAGAACCTTAGGGACATTACTCTAGGGATTCATCACAGATTTCTCTAACATCACTGAATGTGAAATCTCTATAAACTCTTTGTCCCGGAGACTTTTGATTTTTACAACATTCTCTGATTTGACAGTTTGCCAGCTAGAGCCTGTTATTATATTTTTCAAGACTTTTGAAGCAATGAATAAAATCCAGCTTACTTCTCAAGCATTATGGTTACTATTGCTTCTCTACCTTTCAAACTAACACGTAAGTTAATGTCCTTCCATCGACTGTACTTTACCTTAATCTACCATTGTTAAGAGTAATTGTGCTGCTCCTGCACGCCATTGTTCACCCCCCACTTACTGCCAATAGCAACGCTCTTACCGCCATCTGAACTGTGAATGATCCAGTTCCTAAGCATCTGCCTGAATTCTAAGGCCATTTCTCAGACCAACCAAAAAGTTTATATACAGGTGGTCCATTTTAGGAATTGATCCTAGAAAACAGGTGAAGAGGACTAGAGAAAGTAAATCAGGAAAAAGGAAAAAAGCTAATCTAGTGTTACAATATCCAGCTGGTTACAACTGATGGCAGTTGGGCCTCAAAAGCTGAGATTTTTTTGAAGAAAGCCATGAGTCCTGCACCTGTGAGACAGAAAGCTGACCTTTAGCCACTGACTCCCATATCCCACAGGTTGTGGGTTGACCCCATGGGATACTAACTACCTTCTACTTACTTGTTGGGCATACATGATTGCAAACAGCCCAGGCTCTGGTATCAGAGGAGCACCAGAGAAGAAAGTGAGATATACACAGTGCAATGAGGCCACATACAAGCAGAAAATTCGTGCAAAGCTGGTTGCATGAACAATGGCTAAAGCAAAAGATGGATTAAAAGGATAGGACACCAAGCACAAGAGATTTCCTATGCAGACAATTCCAAGGTTATTTTGTCCTTCATAAGGACTAAGTTACAATTTACCGAGATGGAAAAGACTGCAGAAGCATTTCCACAGACAAGCCTGAACTTCAGAGTGGAGATCGAGATTGGCAAATTAAATTTGGGAGTTGGCCATATAGATGGTATTTAAAGACTAGATAAGAACATCAAAGGAATGAGTGTAGATAAGGAAGAGATCTAAGGACTAAGTCTTGTGACAGTACAATGTTAAGAACTGAAGAAAATGAAGAAAGACCAAATAAGGAAATTGAGAAGTGGTGAGTTTAGAAGAAAGTCAAATTGTGTGTTTCTAGAAGATGAATGTAAAGGTGTTTCAAAGAAGAGAGAGGAATCGATTATGTCAAATGCTGGATATATGTCAAGTAAGACAAGAATTGAGAATTTAACATTTAGATTTAGCAATATGGAGGTCATTGGTGACTCTTTCAAGTAGATTTTAAGTTTACCACTGTGGGGTGGTGGGGAGCAAATGCCTGATTATAATGGGAAGAGAAAAATAGAAAAAGGGAAAGTAAAGACACAAGTACTAAAAACTCTTCAGAGTTTTAACTGAAGGAGAGATAAGGAATATAAATAAGAATAGAGAGTACAGGGGAATAAAGCAGTAGCTGGAGGAGAAAGAGTCAAAAGAGATTTATTTGTTTTAAGATAGAAGAAATAATGTCATTTTATATGCTGAGGAGAATGATCCAATGAAGAGGAAGAGTTGATGATGCCAAAGAGAGAGGGGAGAATTACTGAGATTCAACATCACAGAGTAAGTAAACAGAAATAACATCTGTATTAATGTTCTGTAATAACAAATTGACACAAGCGGGCAGCTTGAAACAACACAAATGGGTTATCTCAAGGTTTGTGTAGGTTTGGCTGATTCCTCTACTCAGAGTATCACAAAGCCAAAATTAAGGCATTGGCCAGCCTGGTCTTTTGTATGGAGGCTGTGGGGGAGAATCCACTTCCGAGCTCATTCAGGAAGTTGGCAGAATTAAGTTCTTTGTGGTTGTACGGCCGAGGTCCCCATTTCATTACTGGCTGACTGCCAGGAGACTCTTAGCTCCGTAAGGTCACCTGCCTTCCTTGTCAAGTTGCACCCTCCAAGTTAATCAACAACCACACACAGACTCCTTCTCAGGCATCCAGTCTCACTGACTTTTCTTTCGCCACATCTCTCCTGCTTTCCAGTAGAGAAAGGTCTCATGTATCTAGATTGAGCTCACCTGGGTGGTCCAGGATAAGCTCCCTATTTTAAAGTCTATAACCTTAATTATATCTGTAAAATCACTTCTTGCCATATAACATAAAATAGTCACAGGTTCCAGGGACTAGGGAATAAATATTTTTTGAGGATGGGGTGCAAGTGTTTTCTGCTCTACCTACCACAGGAACTACTCAATTGGTTTTAGATAGGATGCAGAGTAAAATATGCAGGTATACTGTAGAGATGGTAAGTGGAGGTATATAGACTGGAAGCTGGAAGTTGGTAACTGCTCCTGTTTATTCAATGACATGGGAAGCAAGGTTATCAGGTAAGTGTAAAGCTTGGGGTGGAGGTGCTGGAGTTTGGAAAAGAGAGAAACTATGAAATAAGAGTGGGGAAATGAATGGACTAGATGTACTATCATTTCCAGGCAAAATAAAGGATTTAGTTGATGTTCATCTAAGAAATTAAAGAGAGAGTAGTCAGACCAGTGGTTATTGAGTCTGAGAACAGTAGAAATTGAAAAGAGAGGATCTAAATGGAAAGAGATATTACAAACTTTGATGACTGAATGAATAGGTAAGGAAAGGGAAAGGAAGAAATCCTATCTAGGGGATAGGTATAATTTCATAAAAATAAGGAACATTTGATAGAAATAATGAAGTTGGAGGCACGGAAGAACTCTCATAGGAATAACAAATACATTAACAACTAAATAATAGAATACAAGCTACTAGAATTATGAGTAGAATATATGTATTGTGTAAGAGAGGTAGTTGATGAGTTGCTAAAAATTGGGTTAACTGATTCCTTTTATCTGGATCTTCCAGCAAATGCCATTTACACACTTAGTAGTAAAAAGTAGTAAAAAAAAAGAAAAGTTATTTTTTACTTAAATTCCTAATTGCTCTATGATTGTGTTACTATAGTTCTTGTTTACTATTCATGTACCAACTTGAAAAAACAGGTACACACAACACAAACACACACACTGAAAAAGTGTATAAAAATTCGTACATAAGGAGCATAAATATGTTAATATAAACAAAGTATACTACCAATATAACCTGTGTTGAAGTGATAAAGATTCAATTTCAATTCAAGTTATACCACCACCATTTCAGAAAGACAAGAACAATATATTTTTATATACACTGCAAAGTAATGGCTTTAAATAAAATGTTAACTCATAGTAATAAACTTTATTATTTCACATGAATAAAAAGGAGGCATTATAATTTTTAAAATAAATAATTTAAGTTATTCATTCAAACAACAAATGAGGGAGATAAAATTCAATGGAATTCTAAGATTATTTTAATGTTATTTTGTTAATTTTACACATTAAAAACAAAATTAGAAACTAGCTAGTCTATCCTCACTTCAATTTTGCAGAGGAAATTACTGACCAGTAGAACACAAGTCAAGACGTTTTACCAGTTTCAAAATTTACCATCTTTTCTGAACTAAATTCCTATGTTCCAGCTTCTTGCATTATCAACCCCTACCACTTGTACTGATTGAATAGATAGTATTGACCAAAACTGAGTGCTTAGACTTACTTTTTCACTCCCACCCCGCCGCCAGGCCCCGTCAGTTCTCTCTTTGCCTAAAGACATAGGGAAAAAGAACATTGCGAGATTTCCATATCTCAAAACATTGCACAAAGAGATTCAAACACTCCATTATGAAATACATAAGAGTGTTAGATGAAATATCTATACTACCCTTATGAACAAATGGTTGAGCTTAGAAAAAAATAAGAAAATTCTTGTAAGATCAGAAATGAAGTTAGAAAAAGATTCCTAGAAGATAAACAAGTAACTAAGCCAAAGTTGACCTGGGCATACCTACTAGCTTCAGGTGGCCTGGAACTTTGGTTTCATTTCTGCAAAGGGTCCGAGATCCCTGCTTAAACCTAGGATCCAGTAGCATTAATGATAGGATAAAAGAAGGGGTGGACAGAAAGCCACTTTGCTGAGGCAGACAAAAATCAATTCATAAAACAAAATTGCAAAGAACCATAATACAAACTATATTTTCTAACCACAATTTAATAAAGATAGAAAATAGTAACAATAACATAAAAAATATTGAAACTCAATAAGCATTTGGAATTTGAGACCTGATATGGTTTCTTCTGAATGACTGCTCCAATCTTCATGAGAACAAAATTTGCTAAATTCTGCACCTAAAATTTATATGCACTGATTATAGTCTGTAAATCCGTTATGAAGTTACTGGCTCTGTTGGCTCTGCTTGCACTTCTGTATGTCCTCATGATTCTTTATCTGGGGACTCATTTGTGCAATACTATAAATATTTTTCAAAAAAATAAAAATTAATGTTTTGAGCTAGGAGTCTTGATATTTTTAGAAAAGAGAGAGAGCAAGAACAAGCATGTAGCATTAAATAAAAGAGGTCCTTATGGTTTATTTACTCAAATACACTTCCTCCTCCACCAACCTCCTGTTATAAGTAATTTCCTCCAGTTATTCATAGAAGTTTCTCTGAAGTTCGTTATAAATTGTCTTACCACCATAGACCTTGAAAGACTATACTGCATTGTTAAGCTCCACTCAACAGAGAAGACCCCCACCTGTAAACACTATAAAAAGAAATTACTATTTTCTGTAAACACATTCACGTTTTTTCATTTCAGCAGTTATTCAGTCACCCCAACCCATGGGGCCAGTTATATTCATTTATTCATTTATTGCACAAATATTGAATGATATAAATTATGTGTTGGGTACCACTAGCCATTAAGGATACAGTGATGAAAAAGACACACATACTCCTAGTTTAGAGCTTGCTTTGCAGCGAAGACACATTATACATAATATGTGTTAAATATTTATTCAATTACATAAATGCAATAAATCTGTTCATAAAATTGACTTCATTTCAAGAAAAATTACAATATAGAAAAATGGTACATGCATTTTATTAAAGCTTCCTCAAAATCTGTTTTTACAAAAAGCTAACAAATTGCTTTTGTAGAGATGTAACAGATAGCCTTTTGATTTCATAATATATAATTACGTAGAATAAAACTGGAAACCTTTACTTGCTTAGCACGAATGGAGAAAAGGCTTCCTTTAAAGAACACACTCTACAACAGGCTTTTGAAATATGATCAGCTAACTTTATAACTAAAAATGAAGTACCCAGAAAAACAAATGATCCATTCTACTCAAAAACGTATTGTACACTTGTGACAGTTGTTATATCGTAGTATAATCCCCCTAGAGAAAACTATGAAGATTTCCCACCCTCCCCCCACCAAGAAAAAGTTAATTTGCACATACTAGTTATTCAACTATGACCTATTTGTATAGCATAATTCCCAAGATATTCAACCCACAAATGTGCCCACTTGTTGGACCTCCTGATTGGAGCCACTCTTTTCAGACTTAAAGAGGAAAATCCTCTGAGGGGTTATGTAGGAGAGAGGGAGACAGAATCTAATCCTTCACAGCACACTGGCTGCCTGCCAAAGTGCTCCAGAGGAATTCAGGAGCCCAGAGCCCGGAACGCAACGCAGCCCCATCTGGAGAGGTTGTCTGACGAGACAGAGAGAGAGAGAGAGAGAGAGAGAGAGAGAGAGAGAGAGAGAGAGAATCATGGAAGCTGCTACTGCTGCTCCATACAGCACTCCCGAGAGACGTGGGAATACAGCGTGAATGGCAAGTACCAACTCTCCATCTTGACTGCAGCACTCCTGGCTTAGACACTATAAGAGAGGGAGATGAAAAATGGTTTGTCTTTTCCACAGCAAAATAAGAAAATGATTTGTCTTAATTATTTTTAGATTGCAATATGTTGCCTCATATGTCAAATGTACATTAAAGAGCAATTAGCTTAAATGTCAGCATTAAACGATTCACTACTTAGCATTTCAGAAACAAAAGCAAAAATAATGAAACCAAATATCGGTGTACCCAATCTGAAAAGTATATAACAATATACTCTTCTTTCTGCTTTAAATTTGGAATAAAGCTGTCTTAACTCCTATCCAGGAGATAGTAACCACAAAAATAAACAAAACAAAATTCAAAAAACAGTCACAAGAGTCAGTAAACTAAGGCCCTTAAGCCAAATCTGGCCTGCCACCTGCTTTTGTGTATGTTTTATTGGAACATAGCCACACCTATTTATCTGTATATTATAAATGCTTTCAGGCTGTAATGGCAAAGTTGAATAGTTGCAACAGAGAACATAAACCTAAAATATTTACCATCCGGACCTTTACAGAAAAAATTTGCTGACCCCTGGTTTATACAGGGTGTATAATTCTACAAGGAGCATCCTTTGTGCAGATGCCCAAGTATTGCATAGAGAGGAGTATGAAGACCTATGGAGAGCCCCTTGAGTATTTGGCAGAATACTGATCAGTGACCACACCACCTAAAATGAGAGCAAAAACATTAGCAGGATTAGAGGGAACAGTGTCAGGCTCTCACACAGAGTGAGGAATAGTTTTTATTCCTGCCAGCCATATTGGAAAACATCAAAATTCTATCTAAGCCGTCTAGTAGAATATTTAGAAAGGCATTGCCTTAGTGAAGTAGAGGGGATATTTTTAAGTTTTTCTTTTTGCAAAAGATAAGATTAGTGAACTTTAAGACAAATAAGCAGGAATTATTAAAAATTAAAATCAAAAAGAAAAAAATTAAGTGAAAAACCATGGGCAAACTGTGGAACAATATCAAAAAGCCTAATGTATGTTTCACTGGAGTCTTAAAGGAAAAGAGTGAAAAGTAGAGAAGTATTTTAAGAAATAATGGCCAAATATTTCAAAATTCGATTAAAACTATAAAACCACAGATTTTAGAAGTTCAACAAATCCAAGCTCAAGAAACACAAAGAAAACTATTCCAAGGTTATCTAGTCTCACCATTTCTATTCAGCATTATACTAGAGGTTCTAGCCAGTGCAATAATGCAAGAAACAGAAATAAAATGCATTCAAATTGGAAAGGAAAAAGTAAAACTCTTTATTCACAAATGACAAAATTGTCTATGTGGAAAATTCAACGAAAACCACAAAAAAGCCACTAGAACTAATAAATTATCTTAGCGATGTTGCAGGATACAAGATCAATATAGAAAAATCAACTTCATTTCTATTGACTAGCCATGAACAATGACACTGAAATTTAACAAGCAATGCCATTAACAATAGCATCAGAAATATGAAATACCTAGCTATAAACACCTGTACACTGAAAACTACAAAACATTTCTGAGAAAATTTTTTTAAAAACCTAAATAACGGAAAAAAATGTATTGTTTTATGGGTCAAAAGACTCAATAACTAGATTTAAATTATCTCTAAAGAGAGCTATAGATTCAATATATCTGAAAAAAATTCCGGTAGGCGTTTTTGTAGAAATTTACAAGCTGATGCAAAAGTTGATGTTGAAATTCAAAGCACCTAGAATAATCAAAATAACTTTGAAGAAGAAGAACAAAACTGAATGATTTACACTAATTTCAAGACTTCCTTAAAGCTATTTTCAGGTACTGTGTTATTGGTATCAAAATAGATAAATAGATCAATGGAATAGAATAAAATTTAAAAATAGACTTCAACATAGACAGTAAATTTTAGAAAAAGATGCAAAGACAATACAGTGGTAAAAGATAGTCTTTTCAATAAATGGTGCCAGAAAAATTGTAATATTAATATGCAACAAAATAAACTGATTCATATCTTGCATTATATATATACCTATATACATATACATATTAACTCAAAATGGATCATAGACCTACATGTAAAACCTAAAATTACAAACTCCTGGAAGAAACATAAGAGAAGATCTTTGAGACCTTAGACTAGGTAAAAAATTTTTAGACACAACACATAAAAAAGAAAAAAAAATTGACAAATTTGGCCACATCAAAATTAAAAACTTCTGCTCTTTGAATGGTACGAAAATAAAAAGACAATCCACAAACTAGAAAAAATATTTTGCAAAGCCTATATCTAATAAAGTACATGTATCTAAATTATTATTTCTCAAAACTCAGCAGAAAAACAAACAACTAAATTAAAAAATGGGCAAAAGTTTTAATAGCCAATTCACTAAAGAAGATGTACAAATGACAAATAAGCATATGAATAAAACCCCAACATCATTAGTCATTAGGGAAGTGCACATTAAAACCACAATGAGATACTAAATCACACCACTTAGAATGGATAAAATTTAAAAGACTGACCATACCGAGTGATGGTGAGGATATGAAGGAACTGGAAATTATACATGACTAGCGGAAGTATAAAATGAATTGTACAACTACTTTGGACAACATTTTCGCAGTTTTTTAAAGAAGTTAAACATATATATGCCATATAATCCAGCCATTTCACTCCTTGGTATTTACCCCAGAGAAATGAAAACATACAATCATACAAAAACTTGTGCATAGATGTTCATAGCAACTTTGTTTAACAGACTTGATATTTTTAAAGCAATTTTAGGTTCAGAGCAGTATTGAAGGGAAGGTACAGAGATTTCCCACATACCTTGTGCCCCCACACATGCATAGCCACCCCCATTATCAACTTTCTCATCGAGAGTGATATATTTGTTACAATTTGATGAACTTACATTGACATATTATTATCACCCAAAGTTCATTGTCAGAATTAGGGTTCTCTTAATGTCATACATTCTATGTGTTTGTAGAGACAGGTATCCAAGATTATAGAATTATACAGAGTAGTTTCATTGCCCTAAAATCCCTCTATGCTTCACCTATTATCTCTCCTTTCTGCATCTTAATTTTTAATATTCCCAAAATGCAAACAAACCAAGTGTCTATCAACAGGTCAATGGATAAACAAACTGTGGTATATCTATACGATAGAAGACCAACAGTAACAAAAATTAGTGTCCTGATATATTCAACAATAAGTACTAACCTAACATCTGTATACTTAGTGAAAGAATCCACACAAATAAGAGTACATACCTCACAATTCCATTATATAAAACGCTAGAAAACACAAACTAATCTTTAGTGACAGATCCAAGATCAATGGTTGCCTGGGGAAGAAAGAACCAAAGAGTACAGGAGAGAGTGACTACAAAGAAATGGAAGACTTTTTTGTGGATAATGCATATGTACATATCTTGATTGTGATGGTGCTTCCGTGGTTATATACATACATCATAATGTATCAAATTGTACACTTTAAATATGTGCATTGATGATAGCAATTGTACCTCATTAAAGCTGCCCTAAAAAAGAATATGTAAAGATCTACATTACAAAATGAATTTGTTTTGGAGCCATGTCAATCTTAATAAATTAATATTCATTGAGCTCTTATTTTTTTTCCAGGAAGTTTACAAACATCATTATATTTAATCATTGTAATACAGCATATGAGATAGGTACTGTTGTCCTCATCTGATAAGAAAACGAGGCTCGGGATGGTTAAATTCCTTATTGTCATGCTACTGTGTGGTAGCAATTTGATTTCGAACTCAAAAGCCAAAGATACTCTCTCAATACACTTTGCTTCACAAATAATTCTCCTTTAATAAACAATTATTAAATAATATTAATATAGTATATATCCTGAAATGTGCTAATGTCTCAAATGATACAAGGTAAATTCAAATTTCAACATTTATAATTCAAGCAAACTTCTTAGAAATTTATCATGATATAGAAGTCTTCCATGTATCAGGGTGCTAGAAAGAAATTTGCTAATAAGTATGGCTATTTAGAAAAGGAATGGCTATCATATGGGGCAACAAATTAGTTTTATTTCTCTGTAAGACTTTAAGTAGCATAACGCAACAAGATATCCATATGCAAAAAAATGAAGTTGGACCCCTATTTCACACCATATGCAAAAATTAACTCAAACTGAGTCAAACCTAAATGTAAGAGCAAACAAAACTATAAAACACTTCAAAGAAAACATGGGGTAAATATTCATGACCTTAGAGTTGGCATTGGATCCTTAGATACAACACCAACTCGAGCTTACGTCATAGAAATATTTATCACAATCAAAGGTCCTATGTGTAGCAAGATGCTAGGAAGAAATGTGATGATATTTACAGCTATTTGGAAAAGGAATAGGCTGCCTTGTGAGGCAAGAAGTTTATTTTCTTTTTTTAAAAATTAGTAAAACTATTCAAAACTTTGTATTATATTCTGAGTTCTTTGTATTATATTCTAATCTCTGAGTTCTAAAGGTTTCAAACTAGAAAATAATACCATCCCTTTCTACTTTTTCTTTCTCTGGACCAATCTGCCACATCAGTTGTAGGAAAACAAACAATTGAAATTTTGAGCCAAGTAAGTACTAGCTTCCAAATTATAGGAAATTTGCAAAACACCCCTGTGTTTGTTCATTTTATTTAAAAAATGAAATTTTCTAGAAACTCAGTATTGTCACATCATCTAGCCTAATAAAACTCTAAACATTTCCTTAGTTGAGAATTTTACAAGAGAACAAAAATTGTTTTGTTTTTCTACTTCACGAGGAAAAAGAAAGGAGAGAATAAAAACAAAATATTTAATTGCCACTCTTTAGTGTTCTCTACTTAAGTAGACATAAAATCGCTTGAAAGAAGACTTTTTTCTCATTCAATTCTATGGTTATAATCGCTATTTAGACTCAGCAATATTTATTTACATTGTGACAACCTCCCGGAATACAAGGCCACTGATTACTTTGGCTAGAGATCTAAATCCTAGAAAATATTCCACGAGAATGTCTCATTAACTCACAGATTAAATCAAAGATGTCTAATAGGGTCTTCAACCTCTTTTACTTTTAGTTTATTCCAAACTTTGTCTTTTAATCTTGAATGATATTACTGGACATGGCTATTTCTGGCAATAATCATGTTCTGTCTATTGATATATTCTCAACAGAACCTAAAATACCACATTTCTCGTAATAAACATTGCATACATTTATATTAAACAAATATATGAGTGCACAAACAAGTTTATATGTTTTGTGACACATATAGATAGAGATAGACATAGTGCTAGAGTAGTAATATGTATAGTTCTGAAAATGGAGACAGATTCAGGTGTACATCTGAATACAGCTACCAATACAGTTGCTAATTAAAAGATACTACAAATACAGATGAGGATTTATATGTGTTTCTTAAAGTGAAAGGAAATTTAGAGATCTCAAAGTCAGCCTTTCATCAAATGTAGGAATTCCTTCTTCAGTATCCTCAACTTTGGCTTGAACACTTCCAATGACAGAACAAGTATTTCAAAACCACTGTTCTTTTCTATGACAACTGAAATTTATAAAAAGTTAATCATTATAGTGAGGTTGAAATCTGCTTCATATTTTCTACCCAATGGCCTTAGATCAATCATCTGTAGCTAAAATGTCCATTCTTTTATGGGTAGAGGAAGGAAGAGGCAGTCTAGTGGAAGAAAAGCATTTTTTAAAAACCAAGTTGCGCAATGAAATAACCATTGGATAAACCATTGGATTAATAGGTTATGAACTAATCTGAGGAGGTGCTTTCTGAGAATAATGACATTAAGCTGCATGTGCCACTTTCTGAGCTCAGGACCTCATCTACAAAATAAAATGACTTAAACAGTTCAAGGGTTATAGGCTAAGATGCTTTCAAGAGACAAAGAGGAAACGTCAGTGAACAAAAGATAACAGGGTAAACTGGAGACTGTGTTGAAATGAAAACTACTACCCTTCTAATGACATTCATATTCAATTTAAAAATCATCCTCCTGAGAGCCCAAACAGACACATCCACACCATCCGGCCCTCAGGCTGCTAGTTTCCTCCCTTGAACTAGATAACTTCAACCTATCTGTCAGGTTGCTTCCACCTATAACAACTACAACTTTAGAGTTAACTGATCTCTCACAGCATTGGTCTTCTCTGAGCATCCTGCTATTTGCAGTCTACTTGCACTTGTGTTAGCTTTCTGAAACATGGTAAAATTTGTATGTTATCTATTCTTTTTGCTTTTGTGCACTTCACCATTCTGGCTCACTTCTTATGGCATGCTGTTCCTATACTCAAGCCTGTCATTGATATGTAAATTAAATGTTTTTATTTGTTTAAAATAGTTGTTGTACACAGCAAATAACACTGGACTTTAGGGAATTAAAAAATACAAGGTCCTTCTCTGTCCCTTAGCAGATTGATCTTTTGCAAGAGATTTAATTTTTTGGGCCCTAGTTTTCTAATTTATAAAATAGAAAGGTTGATGTACATCTTGCTTAATTCATAGAATTGCTGTGAGAATACAAATTAAGATACTGTATTTACTTTGTATAATATAAAGATTATACAATGCAGTATACAATTAAAATTAATTTACTTGACCTCTGTTTCTGAGATGTAATAGGTTGTGAAAGACCATTGCTTCTATTGTAAAAGTAGAAAGAGAGAGATACGTTTAAAAATATTATGTTCATACAGACATCAGAGAGCTAGAATAGGGCCCAATCAGAGATAATTATCATGAAAAAAAGAAACCAGAAAAGCACTTAGCAGTTGTATAGTGCCAGAGGACAAATTGGAAACTTGAGGAGCCACAAATACACTGTTTTTTTTTTTTTTACCTGATGGGCTATTTGTTGAGTTCTGAGGTTTTGCAGAGGTTTTGCCGTGGAGCTAGACCTAAGCATCCAAAAGGAGAAATGATATTTCCTGCAATTTCACCAGGCTTAGGAGACACACACGCCAGGGGAGAGGACTGCTTCAAGCACGTGATCAATACCCAGAAGGTAATTGGCAACACAAAGATGAATTTTTCTCCAAAATATTTTAACTCAGTCATTTTGCCTGGAACTATAATCCTCAACTAAAAGTCTCTAACTGAAAATCATCCATTCGTAACATCATGAAAGGCTTTTGTTATTCCACTTGTAGTTGGCTTGGTCTGGATCTGTAAGAATTTGTTGACATTATGTCAAAAGTTCTTCATATCAGGGATAGATATCCCTTTACAGGGTCAAAATTCACTTATTCATTTGTATATAACAAGATAGTTAAACTTGAATTGCTTGCAAACTACAGCAACTTAATTATATATTAGATATAGATAGCTATAGCTAAAAAAAAAAAAAGCATAGTAGAGTGATAGCTGCCCTATGTCCATGTACTTGTTTTTTCAGGAAAAAAAAAATGTCATACATTTCAAAAAATGCACTGTATCTTTAATTGAAAATATATCTGTGCTTCCACAAAAACAGATACACAGAATATCCTCAAACTTAATGAGTATATGAGCCATTTTTCATTACACTGCTCCTAAACCTTGCTGCTTCAGTTGGTAACATTCTAGGGTAGAACAAAATGTAAATAAGTGTAAGGATGACTAGACTGCATCATGTACTGTGGAATCTGTATTCTATTAGCAGGGTCATTGCCAGGATTTTTGTAATTAAAATTCTATTGACCCATCTCTTTTTCTTCCAAAGCTGAGGAAGATTATTTACTGGGTCATACATTTAAAGGTCATCAACTCTAAGACTGCACAAATAAGCAGAGAGTTGCCAGAAATCCCCTCAAAACAAGCATTGCCACGATGAAGTTAGAAGCACACAAGCAAGAATGAGTTCTGAGGACGTGTTCCATATTTATAGTTTTATCATTACATAAAAATACTTTTTTGCATCCAAATTCAAGTTTGTGCTGAAATAATTTAAAGGCCATCTCTACGAGTATGTAAATATAATTAACAAACACGCAGCTGTCCATCACTGTGTAACCTGTGTTGCTTTTTTTTTCCTCATTACAAAAACTGTAGCTTAGGAACTGACTGCCAAATACCTAGTTCTTCACTGTAGCCAGTACAGGGATAAATCCATGGAAAATCCATTTCTTAATCTGTCTCCCACCAGCAGGTTCATCGGCAGATTTTATAAACAGCAGTTGTAAACTTGTTTACCTATTCCTTGTTTTACTTTGTATGTGAAAGAATCATTTCTCTATGTCCTCAAATCTTAAAGTTTTCAAATGTCAAGCCTAAAAGTCAAGCCTCATTTTAAAGAAAAGAGTTGTAAAATCTTTCCTTGTATTTCAAGTTTAATTTTACCTTGAGCTGGAACACAATATCTATGGACTGTAGAGAAGGCTTCAATACATGACACTTCATAAAACTGAGGAAAGTGCAAATTGTAAGGGTTAGATAATTTGTTGAATGTTTATGACTTATTTTTCAATATTAGAAAAACAAGTTAGATAACCTTTCAGAAAATTTCCTTTATCCTAAAAAGAAAGAGTTTCATATAGCTCTCTAAGTCTCAATTCATTACAACTAATCACAACTTCATATGCATTTTTCTTGCGTGTCCACCATTCAGTTTGCATTAAAATGCAATAAAAAACTATCTTTATTTAGATTCTACCTGATTCATCTGATGACAAAAATTAATCTCAGAAAAATATAAGAAATTATAGATAACATATTGTTTTAAATTTCAGACTGAAATAAATTATCTTTTTCTTTTTGGAACATATTCATTTAGACTTATAAGTTACATTAAAATGTAGTATTTTAAAATTCTTAAGAATGAAGGGCCATCTTTGCAAAGAATGATTATTTTACACAATTGAATGATCTTGTGTTGTAACACAAGGTAATTGCAAACAAATGTAAGCTATATTGAACATATTTATCTTTAATTTCAGACAATGGAATAATTTATCCAGCTTCTTTAAAGTGAGTTGCCAGCTTTAAATGAATTGTGAGGCTTTTGTTGAAATTGTTGTTGTTTGAAGTAACAGGAATACAAAGTTCATGTTTAATGTTACAGTTAATGATTGATTTCTTACCCTGACAAATAAAATCTTTCTCTTTCTCATTTCTCTGGTGTCCAACTTTTTTTTGGTCTTCAGCTGTGAAGTGGTTGCTTTATAAAACCAAGTAAAAATGTACAAGGCCTCCTTGAAGTATTGAACTTCCTTCTGGCAGATTTCTTTTGTTCTGCATAGGACAATCCATTCTTATTCCTCATTAATTCTAATAAACTCAGACAGGTGCTAGCCTTCTCAAAGGATTTGCTTTTAAAATATAACAAAACCTGTTTCTACACATATCAAATGAAGTGGCATAATAAGCTTTCTTTTGTTGAACTCAATTAGTGTGGGGTGGGGGCCAACCTCAACTATTTAGGGGAAGAAAAAAAATATTTTCTTCAGTAGGCAATTAGAGATGGCTTAAAAAAATTAAAATTAAAATTAAATAAGACCCATTGCCTATTTTTATAAATAAAATTTTATTGGAACACAGGCATGTTCATCCATTTACATATTGTCTAAGGCTGCTTTCATGCTATAACAGCATAGGTAAGTAGTTGTAACAGCGACCACGTGACCCTCAAAGCCTAAAATAATACTATCTGGACTTTTACAGAAAACATTTGCCAACTCATGGTCCAAATAAATATCTCAAATTTTTATTTCATTCTTGCCTCCATAGAAGTAGCCAAAAACATGCTAAAATAACTGTTTTGGCAGCCCAAACTAACATTATATCTTTTTGTTGAATTTCTATGAATCTTTATTTTAAAGAAGATACAGAAGCAAATTATTTCAATCAGGACTTATTTTAATGTTCAGGTAAATCCATTGGACTTATTTTGTGATAGCCTCAAAGGGCATATGAAAACACTCTCCCTGTAAATTGCATCTTATTCAGTTAAGGTCATTTGGTGGTTTGATATGTGTGGTTTTCTCTTTAATTGCTGCAAGGGTATAAATTGCAGGTGAATTAAAATTTAAAATTCTGATCATTTTGCAAACTTGTCATTATGAATGCTATAGGCAAGTTAGATTTAGTTATGCCAATGATAGCAAAAAGATACATTATTGCTGCATTATAATGCATAAACAGGTTTTATGTTCTTCTGCATGATATTAGAAACTCAAATTTATGTAGTCACAGAGCTATGATCATCATCTAGTTTTTAAATAAGAAAGCGTTTGGTGATTTATATCACACATAAAGAAGTTTCCTTGTCAAGGTGCTTGCTGATCTATGGCATATAATTTGGATAAACGATACAAACCTTTGATAGGGTCATTAGCAATTATTTGTATTCATGGTTTTTTAAAAAGTGATTTTTTTTTTTGTCGTTGTGAATCTCAGATGGCACTTACTTATTCTCTCTCAACAAATTTTGATTGTTCAGAAAATCCATTTCAAGAGTTTTTACATAAAAACTTTTAAAATTAAAATGTATGTATGAAGATCTAGGCATTGTGCACCAACAGCCGTTAACAGTATAATAAGACAACATACCATAAGTTACAAGTCTCCTAATGAAAAAAATACAACTTCGTCTATGAAGAAGTCTTGCACCCCCCCAAAAAAATTGAACCTGGATCCGATCTACTATCTAGATTCAATTAGCAATTTACAGGAATACAGAGAGCAAAGGAGCATATTAAATTACACTATGGGGATTCAACCCCCAAAAGCCAGACTGGGAAAAACTCTATAAGATAATGACCCAGCGTCCTAACCAAATAAATAAATTTGAAGGATAAATAGTGAGGTGAAGTGGAATCTACACAATGATAAATAGTAGTAGGCAATTGCAATATGAGCCCAGACTCAAACAAATAGTTAAGAATCTACAGATGCTCCTTGATTTACGATGGAGTTATGTCCCAATAAACCCATCATAAGTTGAAAATATCATAGGTCAAAAATTCATTTAATATACCTAACTTACAGAGCATCTTACCCTAGCCTACCTTAAATGTGCTCAAACACTTACTATTAGCCTTGAGTAAAATCATCTAACACAGAGCCTATTTTATAAGCCTTATAAGTGTTGAATATTTTATGTAATTTATTATGCATATTGCTTTTATACATCATAAAGTAGAAAAATCATGTTGAACCATCATAAGTCAGGAACTTCCTGTATTTATGACATTTAAGAGATAATGAGAAATTTAAGCCTGGCTAGATATATAATAAAAGGATTATTGTTAATTTTTAAGAGCTATAAAGGTATTATGGTTTTTAAAAATAGAATTCTCATCTTTAGAGACACATTTTGAAATTTTGTGGATGAAATGATATGTTTAGGATTTGCTTCAAAATAATAAAGAGAAAAATTAATTTAAAAATAAAAGAAAAAATACTGAAAGAAGGGGTAAAAGGAAACAAAATTGTGATGAGATCATAAATATTAACACTGAATAATGGGTATATTGAAATTTATTATTTTGTCTCTACTTTTGTATACATTTGAATTTTTAATAATAAAAAGTTAAAAATATATGTGGGATACAATATAAAATAACATGCCTCTTATGACTAATTTTACTGATTATTAGTGACTAATAAAACAAATAGATGTAAGTAATTTATTTAGGTATAGGATTAATTCTGTTACTAGCTTAAAGAAAAAAATGATTTACTATCTGGTTAGCAGTAATCAACAGAGATTTTAAAAAAACGAACAGCCTCAATAAGTTAATGAAGTTCAAGAAATATAGAATTTGTGTTATCTGCTTGTTTCCAATATGGTTTATATTTTGTTCTTAAAACTCAAAATCCTTGAGCCTGGTCAAGACAGCAGAGAAGGTTAAACGATGTACTTGCCTCCTCTCATGACCACATCAAAATTACAACTACACATTCGAACAAACATTATTGAGAATCACCTGAAATCTAACTGAACAGAAGTCCTACAACTAAGGAAATACAGAAGAAGCCATGACAAGATGGGTAGGAGACACAGAAAAAGCTGGTCTCACACCCACGGGTAACAGCTGAAAATCAGGAGGGACCATCAACGATACAGAGGCAACCAGCCGAATGAGAGAAGATATTTGCGAACAGCCTCTGACAAGGGCCTAATATCCAAAATATGTAAAGAACTCATACAACTTAACAATAAAAAAAAAAAAAAACAATTAAAAAATGGTCAGGAGACCTGAACAGACACTTCTCCCGAGAAGTCATACAAATGGCCAAGAGACATGAAAAGATGTTCAACTTCACTAGCTATTAGAGAAATGCAAATCAAAACCACAATGAGATACTACCTCACACCTGTTGGAATGGCTGTCATCAACAGGACAAGTACTAACAAGTGTTGGAAATGTTATGGGGAAAAAGGAACCCTCATGCACTGCTAATGGGAATGTAAATTTGTGCAATCATTATGGAAAACAGTGTGGAGGTTCCTCAAAAAACTAAAAATAGAATTACTATATGACCCACCAAACCCCTCTTCTGGGTATTTTGGGTATTTACCCCCAAAAAACTGAAAACATTTATCTACAAAAATATATGCACCCTGATGTTCCTAGCAGCATTATTCACGGTAGCCAGGACATGGAGGCAACCAAAGTGTCCTACGATAGATAATTGGATAAAAATATGGTACAGATATACAATGGAATGTTACTCGGCCATAAGAAAAGACAAAATGCTGCCATTTGCAACAACATGGATGGATCTTGAGATAATCATGCTAAGCAAAATAAGTCTGACAGAAAAAGTTGAAAAACATGATTTCACTCATATGTAGGATATAAAACTGAAAGCAACAAATAAACATGGCAAACAAACAGAGATTCATGAACAGAGACAGTGGTTACCAGAGGGAATGAGGGAGGTAGATAGGGGTAAAAGGA
>NW_006439192.1:21073022-21074573 GCF_000325575.1 Pteropus alecto | reverse complement strand
GGATGGATAGCAAGGCTGTGGAGATCCCTCCTGAGAAACAAGGGGTCCCAGCCCCATACCAGGCTCTCCAGCTCAGAGTTCTAGTGCCGGGAAGAGAAGTCCCCACAACTTCTGGCTGTGAAAACCAGCATTGATTCTGGCTGACTGAGATGAGAGGCCGCTGAAGTCCCAGGTATTCCACTTAAAGGGTCCATGCATGGGCTTACTCACTGACAGACTCACTGATTCTGAGCTCCATTTCTGGGGCACCAGCTCAAAAAGTGCCAGGAACAGACAGGGAGGAACTGAATTGTCTGGCTTCAGCATGAGGGCTGCAGGGGCAGCTTTCTTCAAGACAGAAGTGCTGGTAGAACCCATTGTTTCTTTCTTGAGCCCTCCCCATCCCCAGCATGTGGACATAGGCATCAGCCATATCTGAGTCTCCATCATCCTGACTAACACAGGTTGCCCTGCCCTGGTGATTCCGAGAGAATGCCTCACCCAACTTGCAGGCCCACCCGAGCCACTCCCAGTGGCTTTTCCACACAAACAGCCTGCCTTGGCTTATGCTGTGGACTTTCCTAAAATCTCTCAGAGGTTCACACAACCCAAACAAGCAGCAGCCAGCCATAGTTCATGGTTTGGTCCCTGAGGCACCTCTGAGCCTAATGTGGGTGGCAACCATCTGTGGATTGCTTGGTGGCCCCAGCAGGGCACAGGGTGAGGCTAAACTTGGCCTTTGGCAGGGCCCCTCCCAGGAGTCCCCAGGGCCAGCATGCCTGCTGGCCAGTCTTGGACCAAACTGGAGCGCCACCCAGGGCCAAATGCAAGGACGACACACCCAAAGGGCAGACGGTGCAGGCACCCGAGCCCTGCTAAAGTGAATTCTCTCTGTAGGATCAGCCCTTGCACAACAGCTCCTCCACTATAGTTGCCAGCCAGTCTTCACAGCCAACCAGCCTAATGGTCAGTCTCTCCCATTGACATGAAAACAGCAACCAAGGCTCAACTACAGTAGGAGGGCACACACAACCCATTCAAAGCACACACCTGGAGCACATGGCCTAGGTGACCAGGAAGACTGTGCCACAGGACACCCTCTACATAAGGCAGCTCTACTAAGACCGCAAGATACAACAGCCCTACTTAATACAGAGAAACAAACACAGGAGGCAGCCAAAATGGGGAGACAAAGAAACATGTCCCAAAGATAGAATAAAATATAGCTCCAGAAAAAGAGCTAAACAAAATGGAGACAAGCAATCTACCAAATGCAGTGTTCAAAACACTGGTTATAAGGATGCTCAATGAACTTAGGAGAAGAGTAGATGAATTCAGTGAAAACTTTAACAAAGAGATAGAAAACATAAAAATGAAGATAGAAAACATAAAAAAGAACCAGTCAAAAATAAAGAATATAATTATTGAAATGAAGAAAACATTAGAGGGAATCAACCATAGATTAGATGAAGCAGAGGATCAAATCAATAATTTAGAAGATAAGGTAGCAGAAAACACCCAATCAGAACAGCAAAAAAAAAAAAAAAAAGATTTCAAAAAAAAAAGGGGAAA
>NW_006439192.1:21048351-21072705 GCF_000325575.1 Pteropus alecto | reverse complement strand
TAAGCCAAGAAAGTTCAGAGAGTTCCAAATACGATTAACCCAAAGAGGCCCACTCCAAGGCACATTATAATTAAAATGCCAAAGGTTAAAAGACAAAGAGATAATCTTAAAAGCAGCAAGAGAAAAGTAGTTAGTGACCTACGAAGGAGCTCCCATAAGACTGTCAGCTGATTCTTCAACAGAAACTTTGCAGGCCTTAAAGGACTGGCAGGAAATATTCAAAGTGATGAAAAGCAAGGACCTACAATCAAGATTACTCTACCCAGCAAAGCTATCTTTTAGAATTGAAGGACAGATAAAGAGTTTGCTAGACAAGGAAAAGCTAAAAGAGTTCATCAACACCAAACCAGTATTACAAGAAATGTTGGACTTCTTTAAGAAGGAGAAGAAAAAGATAAAAAAAAAAATGAATAATAAAATGGCAGTAACTACATATCTATCAACGATTACTTTAAATGTAAATGTAGTAAATGCTCCAATCAAAATATAGGGTGGCTGAATGGATAAGAAAACAAAACCCTTACATAGACTGCTTACAAGAGACTCATTTCAGATGGAACACACACATACACACACACACACACACACACACACACACACACAGAGCAAGCACACAAGGTCTGCTTCACGAACACACAGTAATACTTTAATATCCAGCTCAGAAGTCACATTTTCTAATCCAGATATCTTAGATATCTTTACGGTCATCCATACACCATCATTTCCTATGCTGTTGATATATCACACTACATGGTAATTTATTTGTTAAATGTCAGCCTGCTAGTTCTTGTGTTCCTTTAATTCCAGCAACTGTACTTATTTTTATATTTCTAGCCTTCAGTCCAGCGTGTGGTACACAGTAAACTTTAGCAAGTATTTGTTGAATGAATAAACGAATAATCTCAATGCTGTTGTTCATCTAGTAAACCCTTGGCTAATGCCTTCTGAAATAGTTCAATCAATTATTTAATAAACGTTTATTTAGCATTTTGTGTAAGACTGTGCCAGACACTGATGTGGGTTACAAAACTGAACAAAGTATGGTAAAGTAGCTGTGCTTTGGGAGAGAAGATAACGATGGTACACATGCCACTGCAGTAATAATGCAAAGCACAAAACCCTACAGTTCTCATAAAAAAGTGTAAGCAAATTTTTGTATAAATTAGAGAAGAAATAGGAAGGAGGTATCAGACTTTTTAGTGGGATGGAAAGGATTTAATCAAACAAATTGTTCAAAAGCTATGGAATAAGGTTGATATTTTTGAACGAACATTTTACTTTTTACTACCATTTTAGCTAATGTTCAAAAATGACTTTTTTTATAGCTTAGAAATATAAATCTGAAGGAAAACTAAAGATCTTGTAGTCAACTGCATTATTTTAGAAAGAAAAAAACAGAACTAGATCTCAGAGCTTCTTTCTGCCAGTTTATAACTCTTTCCATAATGAAAAACTATCTCACATTTAAAAAATTAATTCTATATATTTCTATTTAATTTGTGGTAACTCTAGACATAGACACTAAACTATGGATAGAAAAAAAGTTGAAAGACAAAATTTTGTCTGTATCTAGGACTACATAAAATTATTGTAAATGCGTTTCAAAGTTTGTTTCTCTGTATTGCTATCTTTTAAGTACTATTTATGGGTAAAAATTAAAATAAATATCAAATTATATATGACTTAACTCTGATAATAAAATAATTTTAAAGTTATTTGAAAGATAACGCATAATAGTTCATTTGTTTCTCTATGGATTTTTAAGCATTTGACAAATTATAGATGCTTGCTGACAGCAGATAATGTATGATTTTATAGAATACAATTTTGTATAGTTTGTATTGGCAAATAAAGTGGATATAAACAGAATTCATTTGATCATTCAAAGATATTATTTAGTACCTTCCATGTATAAAATATATTGGTATGGAAACAAAATAGTCTTTTTATTTTTTTAATACCTAGGCAAGCATTAAGATTAGATAACACCTTCTGCCTGTTATATTTAAGAGTTATATTTTATATTTTAAAATAACATTATTCACCCAGACTTTATAAATTTATTCTACTTTCTTCATATCGAAGTCTTCTTCCAAAACTAGCATTTGGCAAAACTATGCATTTTATCTGTTTCGTTGCACATTACATTAAACAGCTAGGTGGAGAAAAGATTTAATATCACCTTAATGGAACTTTTGGGAATAAAAATCCCCATTTATCTTTCTGCAGATGGTAGATTTTCCAAGTGATCTTTTTCTGATGAAAACTGTAGAGAAAAATATATTACCCACTCATCATAAACCGCAACTCAAAATTAAACTTTGTGATGCAATCCTCCAACTCTTGCTTTATTCTCATTCAGATGATTGTTTAGAAATTGGGAGGAGGGAGAAGGTGTTAAAAACATGTCTGAAGTTGGTGGCTTGAGGTACATCCAGGCTCAAGCAACATCATTTGTACATCACACCTTAAGGTGAGATGACATGAAAACCACAAGATAAAACACATCTGATAGTAGCCTTCCTTCTTGGAGTTTGACCCAAGTGGTCACCATCTTCAGCATAAATATGAAAGTACTAAAGCCATGATATATTACTAGGAACATAGAGAGTAAATGTTAGATAAAAGATAATGGTCAAGTAGAAACTTGACAGGTAGTGACTTATCACCTATTTGATGTGAAAAATCATCTGTCATATCCTTGAAAGTATTTCTAATCTCTATTGCCAAATATATTCCCTTTTGGAGAAATTTAGAAGTAAATATTACAACTCAATTATAGGTTTTGTCTGTAGTCATTGTTGCCAAACTTTGAATTTCAGAGATCAGTAAAATTTCAAATATACATTTGGGGATTAATGTAGAGTTACCTTAAAAGCTTTTGTCAGTTCAAATTTTTTTTTATTTGAGTCATTATTTAAAAAATCAGTATAATGATAATATTTCAAAAGTAGAAAGTTCTAAGCAAAGTTGTGGGAAGGGCACGATATTAGAATAAAGAACAATCTTTCAAGATTAAAAAAATAATAACTTTATTTAAAATCCACCATATTAGACTAACTTTTCTCACTTCAATACAGACCAATGAAGTCTTTAACTCATTAATTAATTAGGAACTACTGGAAGAAGAGAGCGATGAACAAAAGGACTCAAGGAAATTTTAATATAGTACAAATGTGGGCAAAAAAAAAAGTGAACAAAGACTATCTCATTTTTGAAAAGGCTTATTCAGTATCATTAAGAGTTAGTTTTCTTATTTACATGTCTCCCTCTTGGTAAAGAGCTAGAAAACTAGCACAACCAATTCATTGGTCTAATGAAATCCTTATGGTTAGCTTAAAGTTTTAAAGGAACTTCAAAAATTTCTGAGCATATTGTATTATTTATTCTAAACTGTCGCTCATTTTCTGGGCAAATAATAAAACAGGGCCTAAGATACTTGGGGCTTAATAATGCTGTAGCTTTCTTTGAAAGGCTTAAGAATGAGTTTTAAAATGACTGTCCTAAAATATATTCAAGAAGAAAATTGCTGGCTCTACATAATACTTGACTCCTGAGCATCAGTCATCTTGTCCTAAGGTGAACATAGGTCTATGCAGTTGATGTTCTTTCAGCACCTATAGTGTCACATAAGAGGCAAGTGCCAGGTTCTAGATAACAAGATAAGTTCTGAGTTACAGGTGACTCAAAGCCAGATACGCACACTGAAGTAATAGAGATTCAGAACGAGTTTTTAAAAATGAGAAAAAAAAAATGTGATTACAAATATTTCTTAACAATACTAGAAAACAGTTCAGAAACTTACCTTTAGGATTTAAGTTCAAAAACTACTTTAATGTTTGTTTTCACTGTAATGTCCTTAATATAACATGTTAGTTGATAATAAGAATAATAAAAATTGTTACCCTATATAAAAACAATATGCGAAAAGAAAAAATGATAGTATAGCATGATTGAAAAACATTTTCAAACATATAAACAAGATTGTTCTTGTACTGTGTTTTTCTAAGTTTTGAAAGTTTCCCTCTCTCATTAAACTAGTATTTAGTAATGTACAGGGTCAGGAGAATAGTACAGTCTGCATGGTGCTTTTCAAGATGTCAAAATAAGGACAGTGAACACAGCCAAATGTAAGCAAAGAATAACACAGCTAAAGTAACACTAAAAATTTATAGGCTACATACACAATTAGATACTGCTTAAGAAAGGGCAAATCTTGTACACTTTGTTAGTAAATTGCTGTTAGTTAATTCAATAAATAATTCTTGAATTTTGGAGAACTATCAAGTATAAATGTTAACTATGTGTTAGTGAAACATCTCCTTCACATCAAAGCACTTCCGAGTTAATGACAGTGGCTATTACATTCCATATATAATGTGAATGTCTCAAGAACACTCTAGCAGAAATAGTACCATCTGACATAGCACACTTTTTTGTCCTTCACACATCCTCTGTTAAGAAATAAATTATTGTGCTAAAGAAATGAATTTCTGATATTAAGTTAACAAATATAGGCTAAGCATTTCAGTTAGAAATGCTACCTTTGGAGTTATATCCTTTATAAATTGTTATCGGAAGTTCTGAAAAATCAATTTTAACCTTGTATAGGAACTAAAAGCAAAATAATCATGAAGTGTGTCAAGACAGAAAAGAACCATAAGCCAAAGAATAGAAAATTTAGACTTAGAGGGTAAAAACAATAAATCCTAGATGTATTGATCCAACTTCTATAGTAAACCAGCTTTTGATTATTTTATACTCTATAAACTTTTCAACCATTATTAATGCAATAAATAACATCCAAGAAAAGAAGCAAAATTTGTTCCTAAAATATTCCAAATTTATCAAAAGGAAATAAAATTTTATTATTTTGGAAATTCAGGCAACTATTTGTCCCCAATGAACATACAGTGTTTGATGCTTAAAGCTTCTAATTCATTTAATTCTCAAAGAAAAATTTAATTGTTTTATAAAAGAAATTAAAGTTTCACTGATTCTCCCTTATTTTTCTGCAGACAGACACATGTTGAAGTCAAATCACAAGTTGAAGGTTGAATTTAATCAGGCAAAAATAGACTCATATCTTCGAAAGTCAGTTTTTTTCCCCAAATAATTAGAACAATGGTCTATACCTCATACATTTATCTGAAGATTAAGTGAGATATAGTGTATTTGAATGCTATCACATAGTAAGCATTTAAAAGGATCTATAGTGGTAATAGCAGTAGAAAAAGTTGTAATAACAAAGAACATGAATCAGAAACTGAATAATATTTCATGACATTAGGCATGAAAATCTGACTCATCATTCTCACAGATAGAATAGTTTTGCCTATGGTATTCAAATAGTCTCTACAGAAAGACATTCTGTAACTCATCTTCATTAGGGATGTCCTTACAAATAGGACAGGAATAGCTAAAATCTGTTGACCAAAGTCTTTTCTTTTTCTGAGAGTTATTGGCTGGCTCTGCCATCATTGCCTTCTTTAACTTCCGTTTTTCTTGGCCTCCAATATTGCCCAACTTCTTTTTTGATCAATATCCTTGCTACTCGTTCTTTAGATATGTTAACACCTTCAAAGCTGTTATAGTCTCACAGACTCAAAAGTCATTCTCCTTTCCCTCTGTGATATGAGATGATCAATCTAGGAATTGACTTGAAAGTTTAACTTTCTAGAAGGCAATGTTTTTCTCCATTTCAAATTGAAGGAGGCATCACCAAGAATAGTAAAACAAGAATATCTGCAAAATACAATAATTTTTACTTTTGCATTGTTTCATATTAGTGTAATATGAATCTCAGTTTGAATCTAAATCATGTTAAATCTAGGATTCAACCTGTCTGGGCATATCTAGAAGACTAGTCAGGTCAACATAGCATGGCTTTATTTAAATGACAGATGGGAAGGTTTGTTGAAATACACTCACCAAAATATATATGTTTAGTATAAGGATAGCAAAATGAGTTGTAGAGGTGATTCTGAACACAAGACAGTTGCTGTCCCTTGCCTGTTCCTCAGTACAAGGCCACGCATGCTAAAATTCCAGGAAAAGAAGCTGTAATATAGCAATGAATAAAACTCAAAAGCCATTTATTGCAATCCCATTAGGAACAAAAGCACTATTAGACAGTACTACTTTATCTCTTCTGCAAAAGTATGGCTCAATTTAGAATGTCAGAATTATGAACTCGGTGAACTGAGGAAGGCAACTGCCAGAAGTCCAGGAGAGGCCTTTTAGACAGGGACCCCTCCGGCAGGGCCCAGACAGATCCTCTTAGCAGAATCAATCACAACAAAGAGGAATAACCATCCAGAAAAAAAATTACAACAGCCCATGATATTTCCCTATAGAACATTCCCAGAGGACTCTCAAAACTCTCTGCGAGTAGAATTTAAGCTGTTTGGGATTTCCAAAGAAGAAACCTAGGGAGTCAGTGAAACTGTTTTGTTTCTGCTGTAGTTACTTTGTTTTAACCTCCAGGTTGTTGTCAAACAGGTAAAGATGGATTACATAAACAAATAGTTTCATCCATTAAACTCAGCTTTTTAAAAATAGTGTCTGTTTCCTCATTAAAAAAAAAAAACATTTTGGATATAGAGAAAGAATCTTATTTGTTCTGTCAAGGAGGAATATTTTACAGTCCAAAGAACACACCAAGTAAAAGATTAGAACACCATTCTCCATTCTTTCATACTACAATTTTTGTATATGTTATTAAACTAGGCAGTAGTTATTAAGAACATGGACACTGAAATAAAATGCATGAACTCAAATGCCGGGGAAAACACAACTGTGTAACCTTGAACAAATTCTCTAACTTCCTATGTCACTCTGTCCTTGTTTGTAAAATAAAGACAGCAATTGTAACTACCTCATGGTGGTGTTGTGAGGATTGAATGGTTAATATGTTTAAAATACTTAGAATAATTCTAGGTGCCTGCCTAAGCTTAGCTGAATAAAAATTAGTTAATAAATGATGAAACATTCATCCCACATATGTTTATTGAGTGAACATCTGAACATAACAAGCACTTCTGATACTGGGAATATGGAAAGAACAAAATACACATTATCTTCCTCGACGAGCTTGGATTTTAAGTACTCTCTAAACCATAATCAATAGCTAAACACTCCAGGGTACCATAAATAAATATTTTTATAATATCAAGCATTCAGCATTCATAGTTTCTCATGTTACATAGAGCATTACTAAGATCAACATTTTTGCCTAAATTTTGAATACTTTCTTAGAATGAATATTCAAAAGTTGAAATATTCAGTTAAATTTTTTTTTATATTTTAAGGAATATATGCATGGTTTTTCAAGATAATTTAATTAGCATCTATAAAACATAAATATACATAAATGTGGCTCAAGACACAGTTAAATAAAGGTTAGTGAAAACATGGCTAAACCACTTTAGAAATTGAATAAAGCAATGAGTGCTACTATATTAATAATAAATTTAAGCTTGGGAAAAATAGAAATAACCTTAGACCTACGTTAAGATAATATAATTTGGTTATATTGTATCCAAAGACTAGTTCTGCATGGAGAAATCTTTTCTGGAAGGAGATTTTACACAGAAGTCATGAATTTGGTGTAATTAGAGAAAAATCTATGAATTTTCACCATTCCGATGTAATTAAGAGTTTCAAAAAATGTTTTAAAGCAAGAATGGCCCATAGTAAGATAATTTTCGGTGTCTTACTCAATAACTACCAACAGCTCAGATTGTGGAATACCATACATTTATGGACCAGGAAACTGATAGTATTAAATCATGTAGAAAGATCTATTAGGGCAATTATTTTCTACTTGGAGTATGTTATCACCTCATTTTCTTAAACTTTTATAAAACTACAGTTTTATTAAATAGTATATCTATTTAGTATCAAATATGAAAAATACTCATTTGAAGACTATTTCAGTTTGCAACATTGTAGTCTGAAGGCATCATCCATTATTTTATCTGTATACATAATTTTAGAGCCAGAAAATTTACTCTCAAGAACTTGCATGCTTCCATTTGCCGAGGACAATGGAAGCTATAGAACTCTTTGTGTTTCCTTTATCAAAAACTCAGAGCTAAATTTAGGACTTAGCTGCAATAATAAACAAACTCTACAGCTAATATATCTATTTCTTCTGTTTAGCTAAAATTCTTGGGTTTTTTTTTTGTTTGTTTTCTTTTTAATTGCCCTGCTTATTATGCCTTTAAATATTCAAAGCAGTATCAAATCCATGTTGGAAGAAATTGAGCTTGGAAGTCATACATAAATAGAGGATAGTACAGCCAATTAAAATTCTTACCCCAAATTACATAATCAGTGACAGGTATTTCAACATCACTCCTAGTACTGCCTCGGCACCTAGTTCAACTAAACATGGGATTAGATAGTGTCTGAGAGCCATTTTACCACAAAGTATACAAAGACTGTAATCTGACCTCTCTGTGCAACTACACAGTAGAAAACCTTTGGGCAAAGAATTGATCTCTATGCTGTATGGGTATAACTTGAATTCAAGAACTAGTTCATGCCTTAAACCAATAATTGTTCCAACTAAAATGAAAAGAAGAAACCTTAAATGTAAAGTAATATCCAGGGTTGGCTGGGTTCTGGGAAACAGGAATTCTCATATACATCTGGTGAGAGTTTCAATTAGTACAGCCTTTCAAAAAGCAGCATAGTAGAGTGATTAGCAACCAGGGTCTAATAGCCAGAGTCAGAAAGACCTAAGACCCAGTTCTGGTTTTCCTACTTACTGGTTTTGTGATCTTGGCCAATTTTTTGTCTTTAAGCCTCATTTTTTTACCACCTTTAAAATGGGTATAACGATAAAATTAACTTTGTAAAGTCATAGTGATGATTGAGATACGGTGCCTAGCACACTGTAAACATTCACATGTTTGATTTTATTGTGATTATTCTTAAAATTGTGATTTGGCAATACATACAAAGTCTGTACGTTAAACATTAGCTTCTGATCCAGAAATTCCAGTTTTAGGAATTTAGCCTAAGGAAATAATTAAAGACACCCACAATGATTTAGCTGCCAGGACACTGAAGAATTCCAGAGTCAGTGTTTGTTGAACATCACTTGTGTGTATTGGGTCTTGGAGTTGAAATGAGAAGGTGCAAACTGAGTATAGAGTGACTCCAGCTCTTGCCTGCTGCTAATTAAGCATTCTGTGATTCTTTCAAAGTGAAATAAAGAATTTAAAATTTTGATTATTGTATGAGAATGATACTACCTGGAACAGCAGTGTTAAAATTTAGGGGAGAAAAAACATTTAGAAAATGATCTTCAGTATGAAAGTTTCCCTGAAGCTTTAAGTTTAATTTTTTTTGTTTTGTTTTTAAGAAATGCTTTGAGCTGACAATAACTAATTAATAATAAGATTAGCCCTCTGGCAGTGTTTACTTAGTATGATTTCCGAAATCCCTGATTTAAAATCCACTGATTTGTTTGTTAAACAAGTATATTCCTGTGTTCATCCCAGGCCTGCTAAGTCAGAATCCTGGACAGGAGATTGGAAAGCTGCACATCTTAAAGGCACTCAGAGGTTAAATTGGCTTTCATTCCATTCTCCTTGGAGACGGGGAGCAGCGGTCCATCTGGGGAAACATTCGCAGATCTCAAGTGGGAAGATTCAAAGTCATGGCCTGTCAAAGCATTTTTGAGAAGACAAACATAGAAATAAATGACTTTTTAAAGAAAATGGAAGAATACATATTGCATTTTTCTGACTTGTGAGAATCTATTAGATTATTTTAAATATTGCCCTTTACGCCTGCCTGTTTCTGTATATGTGTATTTACAGGATTCTATCAGTGGGTTTTTTTTCACGTTTCATCTGCAAAGAATGTACATGTAAGCATTCCATTCTTTGAGGGGCACTTTTCTATAAAGTCTGATATCCCTAGCAAAAAAATAACAGCTGTCCAGCCAAGCTCTGGCAAGGGGTTTTATTTTTCTCTTTCTACTCACTTTGCCGATATAAGCCTTAAATTTATTGTCACAGATGAATGCGGTTGAAAGATTGGCTTTCAAAAGGCAAATATGGGCCCCTCGATGGCAACCATTCTGTAGAACAGAAGGAATTCCCTCTGCATTCTTTCTACATCGTAAATCGTTTCTTATTTAAGCAGAGATCTCAATAAAGAATTTCATAATTCATTTTTAACTTTTATACCACTTTTTCAAACAATTCAATATCAAAAAAAGTGAGAGCAATGTCCTAGTAACCCAAACTCTATGATTATGGACCTATGGTCCTATCCACAGGAAGTGGACCTTTGCTTTGGTGTCTTCCATATATAGTGTCATGGAAAGTAGGTATTTAAAAATGACAATGGCTCGAGAAAATTGGTGAGGAATGAAGAAGGTAGCAGTTCCAGCTGATATGAAATTTTTTAATTGGCCAAAAATATATACATATATGTGTATTCAACTCATATATGTTAAATATATATGTGTATATCTTTACCTATGCAGTAGGATATACATGCATATTATATTATTATTAGGCATATATGTTAAAATGGTTCAATTAATGACAAAAATAAAAATTTACTTTAATGGAAACCAGAGTTTTAGAGAATTTTTTCTGTATTTCAATATCCAAAATCTGAGTTTAATACAGTATGTGACATCTGAAACCATGTATTTTTTATTTATCTTTGTCAGCCTGACCCTCACCAGTCCCATCCATCCCATCTTATCTCCGTTTTCCCCACTCAAATGCATACACATGAAAATCTTCCACATGTAAACAAGCCAAGTCTTCTGATGTAATTTCTCAGCCCCTTAGATTTCCTCTCTCTACTATATATTGTCATTTCTAAGTGCCCCAAGGCTGAGATTCCCTGTACTTTATAAAGGGCTGTGAGTTCCCATTCAGTGTCTACCTCTCACTCACACAACTGAGGCATTCTTGGAGTGGTAGTCCAGTCTCCTAGCCTAGAAGAGTGAAAATCTCGGCAAGGGGCCAAGGGGTAGAAAGAGGAGAAAGACATCAGGAGAATGTTCTCCTGGCATATGGGAATCTTGAGGCAGAGAGATGGGGATGGGGGGAGGAGGTCAGAGTGAAGATGCCAGGAAGGGACAGCCTATTCCTATATTTTTAAGGAATCACTTAAAAATATAGTCAAAGTTGGCAGACATGCCCAGAGCACTTAACACTAAAGCCCCAGAGGTCATCCTCTGTAGGCAAGTGGAGAGGTCAGGGAGGGACATTGATCGCGTGTTCTCAGTCAATCCCCTGAGCACTCTGAAGAACTGCGTTCAAAGTGTCCACTGACCCAGTAACCTGCAGCTCTCACTTACAAATTTAAAATAAAATCAACCTAATTGTTCAGTTCGAAATTTATGTTTATTTTAAAGTCTAGAAAATAACACTGACATAAACACGTTTCTACAAAGAGTATACAACTATAATTAGAGCCTGTCTTATTTTAATGGAGAGATTCTGTAGCTAAATATAAAAATAGGAGCTGAAATAGGAACAAGGAAGCCACTGGAGGTGAGGAAGTAAAGAGAGTAGACCAAAGGCATCTGATACGATCTTCACTCAACTGCTTCATAGTTTTCCGAGGACCTGCCTATCTCTTTATTGATGGAACTGAAGATATGCAGATGTACTTTCGGTACTTAATATTCTACATGGCTGGGAATGAAGCGTGTTGGCCTGAATTCTGCCTGACTTTGCCTAGGTGTGGCTGATTTCTCTACCCTGCTAGGTCAGTACAGCCTACTAGTTCATGAAATCTCCTGCAATTAACACTCACCTTTCTTCGCATAAAACAAGACACTATTACGTTGTTCATTTGGAAACCCTCACATCTCTGTCCTCCCTTTAGAACTGGCTTCTCAACTTATCTCTGTTCTTCCAGCCAAGTACTTTAATATTTCCTCAGTCCAAAAACAGGGATTCCGTCTTGGGCTTCTCACTCTAACCCGCACTTGTGGGACATTCTTATCTATTCCCCTGGCTTTAGTTATGATTTTTATATCCATACACATGAAAATCTAAACTGAGTCTCCTTGAAGCTTATCCTTGAGGCCTAGATCCTAATATTAAACTGTGCACTAGACAGATCCTCTTGAATACCCAGCAGACACCTCAAACACCAGTATCTAAGATATAACTCATCATCATTTACCCTCCCTCAAAGGCTGTGTTCCCCATCTCAGCAATGACACCATCATTATTTCCCTGGGTCACAAACCCAGTCACCACACTGAGATTTTCATTCTCATTCGCACAAGTAGCCCTCCCTCCCACATACCACGTCAAACCAATCATTTAGTCCTTGCATCCTGAAAAATTCTATCTCTCCATTCCTTGTTTCTAACATACTCCAGGCTAACATCACTTCTTTCTTCTGTTGAGAAAAAGTGATATTTTTGTATGCCCTTCTGTTCTCTTTAGCCCCCATTGGAAAAATCCAGATGCAGATGTCCTTTCATAAGCCAATTCTCCATAAAAGTAAACCATATCTGACAATGCTTATGGATTCAAATCTGCACATCTTAAGGTTGCATGAGAATCTTTGTTGATCCTCCTAACCTTAACAGAGAGTTAGGCTTCTCTATTTCCACCAACATTAATTTCAGATTATTTTTCCTTATACTCTTTAAGGTACCAAGTTCAACTCATCTCAGTGCTTACCTTTATACCATGTTTTTTTTCAGCTTGAACTCAACTTTACCCCACTCCTTGCATTAGCTGGGCCACTTCTTAGTATTAGTGATAAATATGACTTTTTTAAAAAAAATTTACTTAAATTTAATGAAGTAACATTGCTTAGTGACATTATGTTAGTTTCAAGTGTACAATGGTGTAATGCATCATCTGTATATTCCATTATGTGCTTACCACTCAAATTCCAGTCTTCTTCTATCACCATACATTTGACCCCCTTTACCATCTTTATCCTTCCCATCTCCCTTCCCTTCCAGTAACCACAAAAAAAAAAAAAGGTGAAATATTGCCTTTTGCAACAATATAGATGGATCAAAAAAAAGGTGAAATATTGCCTTTTGCAACAATATGGATGGATCCTGAGAGTATTATACTATGTGTAATATTGCTTCTTAAGATCGACCATCCCCAGCTTTCAAACTAGTTAGATCTTCATGGCAGACATGGCTAGTTACCTATGCCAAATTCATTCTACCCATCTTTCGTAATAACAAAACGTAGATTGTGTTCTGTGTAGCAACATGACCAGCTAAAATACTTACCTTCTAGTGGTCATGTGACCCAGTTCTAGCCAAAAAGAGTGAATCAGAAGTCTCCTGTGGGACTTACAAAAAAAGATTTTTTAAAAAGATAGATTTAATTGGCATGTGTCTTTTCTTTTTGCATTTTGCCTGTGCCTTTCCCTCTCCTTTCTTCTTGGACTCGTGAGTGATGTCTGGATAAGGGTAAAACCAACATCTTATGACTATGAAGAAAAAACTCAAATTATGATTGTGGAACAGGAAGGTAAAAGGTACTTGAATTTTTGATAATTAATCTCTGGACTCTCATGCATTGAGGTGGAAAATTTCTTACTTTTTAAAGCTTTCGATCTTGTTTATTACTACATGCCTCATATGGTGCTAGACACAAGAAAAAAAACAATGATTATGGAATGAATAAGTAAATGGAAGGGAAATAAAATGTGGCAGTCTCTAAGAGCAGTGGCAGTCTCTATGAGCTTCCTCCAAGGCTAAATTTCTTTATTCCTTTTAAAGATTGATAATTATAAAGGTTCTGTGGATATTTAAGTATAAATATCTGGATATGAGAATCTAATATTTCCTCATTGATCATTCATTTGATTTGAAACCCTAAAACCATGGTTAAAATGCAGACATTCCATAGGTAAGGAAACAAATTAGGTCATTAATGTTAATGTTCAGATCAGTTTATCATGAGGAAAAGGAAGCAAGTTGAAGATAATGAGAAGCGGGTATCAAAATACAGCCTGAAATTTAGGAAGTGCTCCTGTACCAATCTCTGTGTTGGCCATAAACAGATATGGTTCCTTATTTCACATAGGACAGCTCTTCAAGGATCTTTGGGTATACTTTTTTTAATCTCTTTTACATTTGAAACATTTGCTCTATTGGCACAGTCACCAGAGGAGTGATATCATTTTTACTAACTGAAATATAGCTTTATAACTACATTAAAAACTGCTATAGGACAGTGATTCAGAGTAGTGAGTGGAAATGTTGGTGGAAATGAAAATACTATTTTTGTTGCAATTATTAACCTAGAGTACCATTCCCAGAAATAGCAAAGACTGAATCCCATATAGCAACTTCACATTTTACCATTTTTAATATGTATAATACTAAGTATGGGGGGGGGAAGGTAAAAATAGTATCTTCTGAGGGATGTTTCTTAGTATGCGACTTTCATTAAGAGACGAAAAGACTGAAATTAACTATCACAAATTTAATTCTTAGCATCTTAGAAAAGAAATCAAATACTTATTGTACTTCTTTTCAAACACATGTCACTGAAAAGATAGATGAGTAACAGAATTTAGAGAGAAAAGAAACAGGTATAAAGTTTACTAGTCCTTGGATGCTAAGCCAATTTTCTCTTTAATTTAAAATACGCAAAGAGTAAAGATATTTTGATCCAAGGGCTATAAAGTACAACATGATGAAACACAATCAGAAAGTTAACAGTTGATACATTATCACTTTAGGTTTAATATGTGAGCCAAAGTAAATAAAATATAGGTTAATCAGGATTACAGTTTTTTGAAAATACTTCTGTTCGGCTTACTTTAATAAATGAAGAATCTCTATTCTGATAATTAAATTAAAATGATATGTTGTTTCTTTTTTATTTGCTCTTTTTCGTGAAAGGAATTTCACTAATGCTCTTCATTTCCTGAATAGCTACAGCAGTTATCTTCCCATGTTAAACACTATGGTCTGTGACTCAAAAAAGTCATGTAAAAACACAGACCTCTCTTAACAATGGAAGTACTGTTAGTGGGAAAAGGGACAGGCTTAGACAAGAAAAGCTAGGTATGTCATTTCCCCGTTTTTTATAGGAAAATAAACAATTTGGATTGATTGAGAAAAGAGATTGAAAATGTATTGAAAGACAAATGGAAGACCAAATAAGAATGCAATAAACACTTGTCCTTTGTTTAAGATTACAAACCTTATATCTTCCATAGGGAAAAATGCTGTTCACAGTCCAGACCCAGAGAGCTGAAATAGGTGTTAAAGATTGCTGAGAAGCAAACTCTAGAAGGCTTTCCTGTACTTTGCCCCTGAAAACACTTGAAGAGAGTGAGGAAAAAGCTCTGAGGCCTGGCTAGCAGATGTGAGACCACATTCTCATCAGAAGAAAGACAAGAAAAGAAAGAGTCTTTCTAAAAATTGTTCACAAAACAATATTTCTATCTTACCACCCTAAATATGCGTGGTTTATAATGATTTCAAAGGGTGATCACTACAGCTAAAGATAATACTGATTGATTGAGTCATTCACAATTTAGCAATTCACAAATTGCTTTCATATGCATTGCCATGTCTTGGACCCAGTGTAAGACTTATCTGGATGGGCGCAATATTTTGAAAGGCCTAATTCAGGGAACATCATAACCTAAGAAATACTTTTTTTTTTTTTTCTTAACAGAAACTCCAGTGAAAGACTGACGATGTATGTATTGCACGTTTCTAATTCCAGCAAGAGAGTACAGAACTTGTTGTCACTCTGGGTCAGTCACCTCAGATGGGCATCGGCCACACATTCAGGCACCAAGGGAGTAAAAAGGGTTTACTAGATGAATGATCTCTGCTTTCAAGGAACATACTGCCTTCTCTACTTCCTCAAACTTTCCCCAGGTCTATACCTGGCACAAAGGGAGGGACCAGGGTCCCTTTGCTGGGTGCTAGGCCTCATCTCCATTTGCCACCCCAGGCATAAACTTTCTCTTCTGCTGTAAATGTGGTCAGAAGTTAACAAATGTAAGGTGGAGCAGCAGTCCTGGGGCAGAAGCATGGCAGAAGTAACTTCTACTTCCTGTTCCTCATCGTCTTCTCCAAGGAGAGCCACAAGCAAATAAAAAGATTAGGTCACACGGTTTTAGACTGGGCATAAATCTTAAACAGTGGTGCAAGTACAGCAGAAGCATCATCATTATTAGGCTAGTCTGTGAGGCATTTTCAGCTTCCTTGAGCCACTATTAGTCATTCCCTGGTAATTATTGACTCAGGACTGCATATCTACTTGAGTTGAAGTAAAATTATTTATGTATATGTCCATCTCTTTGTTCTCCTGTGGACTGTTAAATTATGAGTCCTCTACAGCACAGCTAATGTCTTATATATAACGTATCTTTTCTTTCCCAGCCCATCCCCCTTTTCCTCAAACTTGCAAATGCCTAGCACTTACTAGGCTATAGGAAAGCATTCGCATGGTGAACAAATAAATGAATGACTTGCAGCTCTGAGCCAATACATTCAATGGAGAGAAGTTACCAAATAGAACATAAAAATCACCGTGTCACATTTTTGTCCCCAAGCATTGGAATATATTAACATCAAAGTCAGAAAATAAAAGAATTGTATTAAAAATATATGGAACATTTCAAGGGCATGTGTGTACATATGTATGCATTTCTTCCCAATATAAAGTTATTTTGAGCCTAAATATGCCAATAGCATCCTTCTGAACAAAATGAAATTCTATATTTCTGCTTGTGAAATAGTTTCCACTGACTATTTGAACAGATCGATATAGTGCAAAATGTGTATGTAATGGGAGGTCCAAACCAGGAGCAAGCGCTGGATCTGAGATCCAGAATACAGTAAGCGCAGCTGGGGAGCAAACACATAAGCGAAGCCAACACAGAGGAGGATCCTCAAACAAATCTAAAAAAGGAAAGAAGAGGGGCCAAGAAAAGACAGGAAAGTGAGTACCTGAGTATTTTGGTCTGTCATTTTGCTTGGAACACGGGAGGGTTCCTCTCAGCAGTGCTTAAAGAAACAGCTGCTCCTCACCTCAGCCCTTCCAAAAATAAGATCAGCCACACATCAGGGGCCCTGGGGCTTTGATAGAAAGGTGGTGTTGCTCAGAGAGGTGAGCCTGCACTGGGCTGGGCTGAGGAGCCTGAAGCGGGCTGAGTTCAGCATGCCCAGGGAGCAGTGGGCGTGACGCACCCACACTAACAGTCTATGAGAAAGTTAACATAGAAACAGACAACATCCAAAAACTCCCTTCTGGGTGGATTTCTGAATCTTGTGCTCACTTTACTTCCTCTAAGCTCCTTTCAATTTAATTTAACAGCTGTATGTCAACATATGTCCACAATTTCACCTTAAAAACTCTGTTGCAAAGGCACCTCTTTTGGAACCACTGGGGAAGGCAAGGAACCATTGCCTGCTTCTTCCTGGCTGTTTTTGGTGCTGCTAATCTGAACGGTAAATTAGAGGGCAGCAGAGGGGAATCGTAGAAGAGTCTTCCTCAGAGCAATTCACAGGGGGAGGTTCCAGAAAATTCCAAGCTCTGTACGGGAAACTAGAAGAATGTTTATGTAGTAGAGGTGGGCCAGCACATGGAGCAACATCACCCAGGCCCAAGGAGCACAGGGGGTTTTTTCACAAGTGACAGTCCTAGTGAGTGCATGAAGGAGAGTCTATGGGTGTCTCCTTTACTTGCCTTTATGTCCATCCAGGAAGAAAGACTAAGGCAGTGGGGATGAGCAATGAGTGTGGGAGAATCCTGTTCCTATTGCCATTTGAGAGGTTTAACTATAGATGAATAGTCACTTATCTAGCCTGAGTTCAAGTGTTAAATACAGTTCATTTTGTTAGAAAAGTAAAGTAGTTAAAATTCTAAGTTTTTTATAATAATATATGGTCATAGGGACAAAAATGCATTTTTTTCTTCATTGAATTTATAAATTGTTTTGTTCGAAATAAACCTACTAGTAAAGCCATAGTAAAGCACTCAGTCTTCAATAAGATGATTCTGGCATTTAATTTTGAAACTCCTTAGCAGAAATCAGAATGCCTTGTTTCTTCTAGTTTGTGTAACTCTTATTCATCTCTAGAGAATGCTGATGGCTGTATTTTTATATGTTATTTGCCTCTTTCTGAAAATTGTATTCTAATCCTCTTTTTAAAAATTCTCTTATTCTAATAAACTTCTACAGAAATTTATCGTCTGAACAGAGGTGTTCTTGTTTTGATTTATACAAATCACTGTGCGACATCAACGAATGCTTGGCTGATGATTTCACTTGCACAAATTTGCCTGGAGATAATGAATACCATTCACCTAATGTTCCAAAGGAATTGACATGTTCTGCTGTGGCATTTACACCTGCATTTGATCTTTGTTCTTTTTTAAAGATGAGAAAACTCACTTCATTTTCTATGTGTCTATCTACAAAGTATTTTAGTACTCTAATATTTGAGAGATAGCACAGTTTTGTTCACTTTCCCCTTATCCTGTAGACTAATGAATAGTCATTTTGAATCTTAAGCAATATAAATAACATGGACTATGAAATAAAAAATTAATTTTTTTACAATTCTATTTCTTTACAATCAGGTGTTTAATGTTACATAGGCAGACCGTTTTAATGTTTTACCTAAATTTTCAGATATCACTTTAATTTTAGATTTAGATACTTATTAAGCAAGTTCTATGTACAAATTCACTCTAGTTATTATTTCAGGAGAGAAGAAAAAAGCCTAACACATTACACTGTTTCTAAAAGCTTTAAATATACTTGGAGAAATAAAATCCCAATAATAAATAATCATAATAATAAATAATGTAGGTAAAGTGTTTAATAATTTACCAAACTCTATCACATATAGACTACTAATATGCTCCTCTGAGAAATCCTGAGATAAAATAGATATTATTATCTTCATTTTATAGATTAAAAAATGAAGGCTTGTAGGTGAAATACCTGCTCGCCTAGTGGTAGAGCCAGGACTAAAGCAAGTGCTAGATTTCAAATATTGTCTTATTTCTACTGCAGCAAATAACAACAACTCAGGAAGTGATGGAGAATGACATAGAGTGACTCAGGTAATTTGCTACAGTATTTAGACAAGAGTGCCATCTCTTCTGATTAAAGAGCTGGCATTACAGCTAAGCCTAAAGATGGAGTAAGAATTTATACAATAACATTCAGAAAATAAAATCATATAAGGAAAGGCACAGAGGTGAGAAAGGGCAGGACATATTGGAGAGAGATCAAGGGATCAAATCCGGCTGGATTACAATTTATATCTTGTGCAATATACATTCAGAAGGCATCTTGAGATCAGAATGCAAAGAGCCTTGTAAGTCTTCACTTTATTTAGTAAGCATTGGGGAACTACTAAAGATTTTTTTGTGGGGGGAGGGTGAATGACATGCTGAGATTTCTTTACACAATAGGAAAATTACTATGATGCTGGTAGATGCATGGAATCAAAGGGAGGAGGATTAGCAGATGAGAAGAATATTGCAAAATTTGGACCTACATTAGCGTATTAGTGGAGGGATGTAAACATAGGAATGGACAGGACTATTATTTCAAAAGTAGAAACAAAAAGACATAGGAAAAAGCTAGATGTTGAGAAGAAAAAGTGAGAGACTTGCTAAAAATTTATTCTGCAATTTCAAGTCTGAGTGTGGGAAAAACAATGTTATCATGAACCAAAATATAGAAATCAGAAGTAAGAGGTAATTTGGGTGAAAGAAAGGTAATTTCCATCTTAGGAATATTGAGCTTGAGCTGCTGGCAAGGCATTCATGTGAATAGGGAGTAAATATATCATAGATGAAGATGCACCCCCATAAGAGAATCCATGGTGGTAGAACAGTCGAGGGAGAGAATAGAGAGAGAAACGAAGTTAATGGACTGAACTTAGGGGTGACATAAATTTGTTGAGCCAGGTAGTAATGAGACAGAGTGGAGATTTTGGAAAGAATGGTCAAATGAAAAGATAATAACCATCAGTATTGTACAATTCTTTAGGAAGGATAACATTCACAAACATAATTGGATTTATAGTAAGTAAAGAAAGTTTTGTATAAGGAAAACAAATTGTATAAAACTAGAGCAGGAAAGGTTGAATACTCTTTCAAGAATTTTGAGAAAGATAAAGTAGGATTACAGGAGGAAAAAGAAAATAAAAGAAAAAGATAAGGTGGTAGCTTGAAATCGAGGTACAACTAAAAGAAAATGCTTTATAGTATAAGGAAGACTCAAGTATATTTCAACACAAATAGGAAAAGCCTGAAGAGAATATGACATCCAAGAGAGAGGGGGGAAAACCAAAGGAGCCAGTGGCTAAAGGGTATAAAGAACTTGAGTGAAAAGAATATTTTGGAAAGAAGATATATATTTTATGGTGACATTGGTTAACAAAATCTAGTAAGTTTCAGGTGTACAGTTGAATAGTAAGGCATATATATATTGCATTGTGTGTTCATCGCCCATAGATTTCTTTCTGTCACCACATATTTGACCCCTTTTACCCCGTCTACCTCCTCGCTCCTACCTCCCCACTACCCTCTGGTAACCACTAATCTATATAAGTGATATCATATGTGATTCCAACTTTTTCTGTCTGATTTACTTCACTTAGCATGATTATCTCAAGGTCCATCCATGTCGTAGCAAATGACAGTATTTCATCTCTTCTTATGGCTGAGTAATATTCCATTGTATATATGTACCACAGCTTCTTTATCCAATTATCTGTTGTAAGACATTTTGGTTGCTTAACAGGAGATATATTAAGAGAGAAATTTTGAGGTGCAGTGAATTTGAGTATGTTCAGAAAGAACGGCTCCAATTTGTATTGATCTCGCCCCCAATACAATCTACATTGAACAGAGTGGTAAGTCACCAAAATCCAATTCTATAGGTAGATCTCACCTACTTCACAGAAGCAGAATTAGATTGATTAGGTTTTATAAAGTAAAACTAAGGATTAGAAAGAATTTGAACCCCCTATTTGATACAATTTGATTTCTTCAGCGATGTAATTAGCAAGCCAAACTGTTGTAGCAGAACTCCTGAATATGATGTGACTTAAGGGACAAAGAAGTTTATTTCTCTTTTGTTTTAGTTTGAGGTAAGAGTTCTTTGTCAGAGGGAGGGTCTATTCCACATGGTCTTTCAGGGGCCCAAAGTGACAACAGCTCTGCCATCTTTGACACATGCTTTTCAAGGTGCTGTGGGCACCACCAGTTGTCCAGGGGCAAAATCACCTCTTAAGAAAGCTAGGTGGTAGTAAAGACTTCGTTCCATTCACATTCCTTTGACTTGTCCTGTGGACACACTTCATTGCTAGGGGCTTGGACGATGTAATCCCTTGTTGGGCAGTTACATCCCAGCTACAATGCTATTTCTAAGGAAGAAGAGGAGAACAGATGTTGGTGGCAAACCAAAAATTTTTGCCACAAGTATCTCAAAAAAGAAACTCTTACTTGTGGCTTGTGCTCTAGAACACACTTCTAAATAAGGTTATAAAAATGGTTGTGCTCTTGAGGAAAGCTCTCCACATTATAAAGAGATAAGCTTAGAAAAGAGACTTAAATAAGTTTATTTCTTACTGGATTAACTTCCCCCTCTTTGGAAGAACAGATAAAAGCCCAATACATCATAGATGCTTATTAATTATTTACATAAGTAACACTTACTATCCTTCACTTATGTAATCTGATAATTCTCTGGATGCAATTAATTAGAAATGAGATCAAAGCTACATACTCCTTTGATGTCCTATTTATATAATTTATTTCTGTCAGAAGAAAATAATCATAATATCATGTGTCATGTGAATATATGCAAGTTCTTTCCGACATTGTTATTTTGAATTTCTTAGCTTTTTCTCACGAAGGATATGTCCTGTGATGTGACATCTTGTCTATTCTCACTGCTTCTTTTTATATACAGACTTGGTGGTCTTTCTAACTATTTAAGTCTTCTGGATTATTTTTACTTTATTGACGTAACTTTTCTGAACTTCACATTGTTCACTTTAGGCTCCTGAATCTTAAGTCTTTTCTTCAGTAAATAGCACAGTTATGGTAGTAATATGTGTTAATGTGCTTAAATTGTAATCCTAATGATTATTACCTATATTCTCTACCTATATCATGTCTTGGAAGTTTGATAGGATTAGGTTACACATTTAAAAAGCTATCTAGACATATTATTGGATGTTTGGAAACCAGTTATTTCTAATTCAAACACTTACCAGTAAATAACTTACCAAATGTTCTGAAAGTAACCAATTGTGTGTTATCAAAAGAAACTATGTTCTTGTAGTACATCTGCATAAAAATCTCATCTGTGGTTTTTGATTTGACCCTAACATGAGATAGTTCTATCTTTTGAGCCGAGTCTCTTAGTTTTTCTGAATTTCTTGTATATCCACACTGGCCAAACAGAAATAATGCCTTCCCAACCTGCCTTGTCAGTTGGTTAGAAATTATATATATTTTTTTAAATCAGAGTACTTTCAAAGGCAAAGTAATAAGCATCATTATTTTAATTCCTCAAAATTTCAATTTGCTGATAGATCGAAAGAGTAGCAAGAGATCACACCAATAATCACTAGTAACAGCAAGAGATCACATCAATAATCACTAATAAACATTCTCATTTCAATCTAGGAATTAGAAAACAGGATTTAATGGGAAAAAGATAAATTTTTCTAAAACAATCTCTAATTTTACTTGACTGTTTTTTCATTAAAAATCAGATGAGACTTTAAAATCTTCATCAAATCAATTACAACTGATTTTGAGATGGGATTCTACACTTAGAAGAGAATATATGGATAACATTTGTTATTTCCATTAGTTAGGTACAGGCTGGGTTGCTATAACAAAAAGACCCCAAATGCAGCAGTTTAAATAAGATAATTTCTCACACAAATAACAGTCCAAAGATGAGCAGACAGTCCAGTACGGCACTGTGCCCGCCCATACAACTTACAACATCTCTGAGTCTTAAGATTCTTAACTTAATCTGCAAAGTTCCTTTGGCCATTTAAAGTCACACATTTACAGGTTCTAGCGATTAAGATGTGGGTATCTTGGGGGGCCGGGGGTAAGATATGATTCAGCCTACTACAAACAATAAAAATAGGCTTTCATGAAAAATAACTGTATTTCCACAACTCAAACGAGTTTAGTGAGAAGAGTGACATTGTTTCACATTTTGCAACTCTCTTCAGTGACTTGATAAATAGAAGACAGCTGGATTCTCACATTTGCTTCTATACTCAGTCTGTTGTGACACGTTTTGGTTAAGTATATGAAGAAAATCCATCTTCACACAGTCTCATATTTAGGAAAAGATTTCTCAGATAATTGTGCATATGCTTATTTAATGCTACACCACAACTTGACAAGTGGTAGTTTTTAAAGGTTGGTTGCAATGTGGAATCTGAAACAATATTAATGAAATTTTTATATTCGCTCACATGAAAACCCACTGGTCTAGTTTGTACTTTAAATGATTTTGTGACATCATAGATTCATCATTTGGAAAATACTGATTCACTAAATTCTGCATATCTTTTGAAAATTACAACTTTTTATTAAATGATATTTAAAAAAACATTTATTAATATCACAACCAATCTTATCAGAAAAAGCCTTTAAACATTGGTAAGCTGGTAAGCTCACAGGAACAGATACAAGTTTCTTAATTCTAATTTATTTCTTTAAATCTTGAATTTTAACTCTGGCAACAAACACTGTCAGTTGTTTTTCTGGAAGCAACAGGTTTCTTTCTTTCATTTTCAAGAATATGTTTGTCAAGTACTTATGTCTGAATAACTATGGTTTGTCTGTCAGTTGTTTTTTCAAATAAAAATAATTTGATGTTAAAAAATAATAATAATAACTGAGTTCCATTCTCAACTCAAACATTTACACAAGTGATTCCTTTCAAGACAATCATACTTCAGTATGCACAAGTGTTTTATGCATATTTCTTAATTCGTTACATAAACCATTAAAAAACTGTGTAGTTAAGGTTCCAGATAGATCCAAATTGAACAATATTGACCATTGTTACTGCTTTAATATATTCATCAGCGTATTTTTATATTTTTAAATGAAACTGACATTTTTCCTCTGTGAATGTGTGGCAGCGAAGGAGACACAGCAACTGCTTGTTTTACCACTACTTTGATTCACACTAAGGCACTAACACTTCTACCTACCATTGCTTTAGCTCTGTCAGGGAGAATATCAGAAAACATTAGTATTATTATTGAAATAGTTTTGACAATGCAGACCCACTGAAATTGTCTCTGGGATCCCTAGGGATCTGGGGACAACAAATTCA
>NW_006439192.1:21043212-21048287 GCF_000325575.1 Pteropus alecto | reverse complement strand
CTCTTTGAATCAGTGCTACACCCACAATCCAGCTTTCAGGAAGAAAGAGCAGAAGTGGAAAGCAAGTGATTTCTTTTTAGAGAAGTGATAGAGCAGTTATGGACATTACTTCCATTCACATTTCATTAGAGATAACTTAGTCATATGACCAAAGCAAGATTCTGAGAATAATGGGAAATGCGGCCTCCAGCTAAGCCACACTGTGTTTATCAAAAATTGGGTTACTGTTAAGGAGAACAATTTTTAGGGAACAAGGAGCTTTCTGCCACATGAATCCCATCAAATAACATTGTTTAACTTGCCATATAATTAGCTTCCTGCCTGTTTATTTTAGCACATGTATATCTTTAAAAGGACCATAAGTTTTCCATGTAATTCATTTTAGAAGTAGAGTTCTGCTGACCAAAATCCATTAAAATCATGGAAATATAAGGTTTAAAACAGTATTAATACAATCGAGGTGTTCTTAGAGTTAAGACTAGCTCTGAGCAATGGTTCCTGGATGGGGAAAAGATAATGGGAGTTGTGGAGCACACTGCTGAAATAAATGCTGGAATAATTTTAAAGAAAAAATAAAATGTCTATATATTTGTTTCTTGTCCTTTCCCCTCATTCAAGATAGGAGCCTTCACAGTAATGGAAGAAGCATGGGTCTTTGCACAAGATAAAGTCTAAGTTCTTTTCTCAGGTTCCGCATTTGAAAATGGTAATCAATAGTATATATAATAGTATTGTGATAGATTAAATGAGATCACTTGTGTGATACACTTACCACAGGCTACTTAACGAACACAACAAAACTATGATGCAAATCACTAAGCAAATAAGTAATTTTCCCTGTTAGGAGCTAAAGCTAAAGGTATTGAATAATTTCTAGGTTTCTAGTTTTGTCAGTATCATTCGATGATTAATGTAAATGCACAATAGGAGTTAACCTCTCAAAAATCTCGAGATAATTCAATGAAAAATAAGAGACTTTCCAAAATCAAAATTTTCTCTACCACCGAGTAGACTACATCCCAATTTGTCTGAATCCAGTGCTTTCGTAGACTTGTTTTAATAGCCTCTTTCCATTTAGGTTAACAGATTCATCAGTTAACCCACTCAGCAATCTCTCCCCACAGGAGTCGGGGTAGGGGTGAAAATCAAGACAGTGGCCAGTTAAGAACAGATAAGATCGCCAAGTGCTCCCTAACGCAATCTGGCTTCTTTGAGAAGGTAAATGCCAGTGGTTCCTCCTCATTTACTTGTCAGGGAGCTGTGTGCTTTTCTGCTTCTCTGCAGCTAGAGAGACGGTCGGGTTGGTCTTAGATCACAGATCCTTATCAACTTCTTACAGGCACTCTGCCTTTCATTAGTGTAAACAGAGAAAATATCTACTGCCTGTTCAATAATTCCGAAACACAGAGAACCTTTGAGGACAAAGATGAGTTTCTTCTCAATTGCTTGATTCGTTTGTGAATTGATCAATGAGAGACTGAATGCTTTGATTAGGTAAGAGAAACAGGACTTTTAATGAACTTGGATGTGGGGATTTGAGGCTATTTCCCAAGAGGATTCCTGGCAGGGGCAAAGTGCAAGGGCATGCAGAGGGTGCAGATGAAGGCCTCTCACTCTGCTGGGCTCAGGGATGCAGACTGCAGGGAAGAGGTAGCAACCATGGAGCCCCACAGCTTGCTACAATCACGTTTTAGTACATGAAAAGGAAGATGAGACTAGAAGGAAACAAAGGCCTAACCAGACCATGATGCTGCAGAAAACAAACATGATTAATCCAGGTTAGCCCTGACAGTCTTCGAGATGAATAAACAGGCCATGGAATTCTGTCAATCATGTAATGATTCACGCTGATCATTACTAACAGAATAAAATGGCTGCATCTACAGTGCTACATTAAAAAAAAAAAAAAAAAGACTGCACCAGCTACAAAGACACTCAAAAATATTTTCTCTTTTAAGAATAAAAAAACAAACTTATAAGAGAGTGAAAAATGGCTATCCCTCTCGACTTTTGTGTGATGACATGGAATGGACACAGACTACTCATAAACATCAATGACCACAGCTCTTCTTTGCAGTGTCCCTTTCTGGAGGCCTTCACCCCACTTTTCTTGCATGATTGGAGGTTTGAGGCAGAGCTGTGGCCAGTCCAGCCACACATGTAGTCACAGAGTTTGCAGACGCAACTACTACTAACCACTGCTAAGAATCTCTCGGGAATCCACGTGCTGGCAGCTGGGCATACTCAGGATTCTTGAAGTACTAGCTCATAACAGGACATTTAGCACCTACAACTTTATCCACTGAGTCTTTCTAAAAAATGATGAAACATGCCACAATAACCAAAGGATAGCTTATTATAGTCCAGGTCACTTGGGCAAATAATGATTTATTCATTATTCTATAATTCAGTAAATAAAAATAAACAGATTATAAAATCAAAGTTTATAAATGCAGAAATCGGAAGTCAGAGCATATTAGGAAAGCATAAATAATTTAGAAGTGCTTACTACTTCTCGTATTTTCTGCAAAGTTTTAAGAGAGAGTCGTGTTTTGTAATAATTACAGATCTCAAGGTTGAATTATCTTTTTCTAATATCACCCTTTCTCCTACTTTATTTGGAGAATACATCTAGTCTGTTATAAAACATTGCAACAAAATGAAAGACACTTCTCCACCTGGGTTGAAATTTTTAAAACTTTTTTTTTCACTGTTTGCTTTAAAAGAATACTCATTCAAACAGAAAACTAACAAGTAAGATTATAAAACAATTCTGAACCTAACAGACAGTGATTTGTAGCAATTATCTTTGTTTTTTTTTCCCCTCCTAAACGGTTATATTCTCTGGAAATATGTATCCTACAATTTCTTTCATTCTCCTCACAGGTGTTCATTTTTCTGATTAGAGATCAAAATGCTTATTTTATTCAGCCCATTGCTGTCAAATTATTGGTACTCAGAAACTTATTATTTACAAGTCATGTAGAGAGAGTACTTCATTTTTACTATACCTGAAATGAAAATCACACAATTTAAATGAAGTTTTCATCAAGATTAGTGATTAAGTCACCATGCAATTAATTTGGACTTCAAAACTTTTTCCTTTTCTTTAGAAACACACTACAATCTGTAAGCACCCTATAAAAATTGGTGAAGCAGTTGAAATCACAATCAGACATCTCACTTTCTGTAGACAGCCCTAGGAATTCATACTATTTCCGTGTCTCCCAAACTTCTCGTAGAAAGGCTCCACCAAGTCCAGATCCATAGATGTTCCCACTGCTTCATCCTCATTTGGAATATAGTAAGCATCCAATTAATGTTTTCCATTACTATTATAATCATAACCTTTAGGATTAAAATATGAACACTATCCCATTTTTCTAAGTCCAAAAGCTAGTTATCTTAGTCAGCTTGGACTGCTATAACAAAATGCTATATACTGGGTGGCTTGAAAAACAGACATTTATTTCTCACAGATCTGGGCGACTGGGAAGATAAAGATCAAAGTGCTAACAGATTTCGTTTCTTATGAGGGCCTTCTCCCTCTGTCCTCACATGGTGAGGAGAGAAAGCTAGAGGAAACAAGCTCTCTGGTATCTATTTATTATGGTTTCACCCTCAGGATCTAATCTAAACCCGATTACTTCCCAAAGTCCCCATCACCAAATACCATCACATTGAGAGATAGGGTTTCAATACATGAATTTGGTGGGGGGACACAATTCAGTCTGCAGCATTTGGTTCCAACCCCCACAAATTGATGTCCAACTCACATGCAAAATATATTCATTTCATCCTAACAGCCCCCAAAGCCTTAACTCATTCCAAGTCTAGGGTCTGAAGGCTTTTTTAAATATTATCTGAATCATATATGAGCAAGACTTGAGATATGATTTATTCTGAGGCAAAATTCCTCTCCAGCTGACAACCTGTGAAACCAAACAAGTTATGTGCTTCTAAAATACAATGGTAGAGCAGGCCCAGGGTAGGTATTTCCATTCTAAAGAGAGAAATGGAAAAAAAAAAAAAAAAAAGTAATGGATCCCAAGCAAATGTAAAATTTAGCAGGGCAAATTCTATTAAATCTTAAGGATCAAGGATAGTCTTCTTTGATTTAATGCTTTGCCCTCTAGGACCACTGAGGTGGTAGTATCACCCTCCCAGTAACACTGGAGTGGCTTAGAGTGAGGTGCCCTGCCCCCTGGGCTCCACAGGACCTGCTCCTATCTCTCTCTGAAGGCCTCTCCCCTGAGGCACTGGGTAGGGATCCTGACTGATAAAGGCTAATGTATCAATGGGTGCTATCAGGATTAGTACTTTGCACCATATTTTTTCTTTTTCTTTTTCTTTTTTTTTTAAAGTGGGCCCTGTTCTATCTAATGCATTAAATTTAAACAGTGGGAATTTCAAGTTCAAGTAGAAGCTGCGCCTTGGCAAATGTTCCAAATGTAAGAGAATAATCAGAAAAGGCAAATGTTAGTAATCTACTCTGATCTCTAGGTTTCAAGCACCATTTGGTAGCTCAGTTTTGATAGTGACATGCAAATGCCTGTCTCGAAGCATCGCTCAGTCCATAAGAGACAACAATGACATTGTTTGCTTTTCAGGGCCTAGAACATAAGACTGCTGCATGTTTTATATTCTCTATCTGATGAAAAATATACCCCAGGACAAAATATGTCTCTCAGACAGAATAAATCAAACATTTTTAACTCTTTTCTTTGACATACACCATAGATCTCATGAATAATTAAGTAATGATTCACAATTGGCCAGTTTTTTTTCTCTTTTTTACTTTGCAGACTTCAAAGTTCTTTTGTCTAGTAGAAGGTGAGGCTGGTGGTAAAGATCAACTTAAATTATCTTATCACTCAATATATGTTTTTGCTAAGGAAAATTTCATTCTTTGCCATGATTAGAAAAAGCCAAATCTTCATCTTCAAAGCCTTAGAGTCTTTAACAAATCCTTGCTCACGTCAACTTGTAATTCTGAATTCCACCTGTACCTGCTCACTCATCTGAGTCAGTCTGTGCACAGTTACTTAAACCCTCACTAACCAAGCCTTAATCCT
>NW_006439192.1:21026547-21043202 GCF_000325575.1 Pteropus alecto | reverse complement strand
TCGTGCAAGTAGAGACCAGATTTTCCAAGGTCAAAACACATAATTTATATAGCGGTAGTAAAGCGGACAAGTGGATAAGGAAATGGAGTCCAGTTTATGATAAAATTGTAGTTCATGCTCTTTACTAAATATTTTATTTAATGACTTGGTTTTTAAGAGCAAAAAGCTAAGCAAAAACAATTATTAGAATACACGTCAGTTCCTCAGCACATTAATTCTCTTTAAAAAGAAAGTAAAGTACTGAATTGAATCCGATTACAGTGGATGCTAAAACAAAGCGTACTTCAGAAATGTGCTACAGACATTTCATTAATATTAGTTATAATGTATTTGGCCTTCAGTAGGTCATGTTCAGTAATTATCTTATGAGACTTTTTGATCAGATTTAATTTCACTGTTTAGTTGCTTTAATCCACTGTTCTTAATAAGAGAAAAGATGTGTTCAGAGCCCAGGAATAGGATTAAGTTAACTTTTCTGCAAATCCAAGTTGGCCTCGGGCCCCTGAATCACACTTTGGTAGGGATCCCCACAGGCACTTGTTTGCCAGGGAACTGTTCCTGGACTAGGCCATAGGCACAACACATTATCTGACACCTTCTTAGGCAAGTTTAAGATTGGCACAGGCCTCAGTGCACATATCCTTATGAGTAGAGGTTTAGTATCTTCCCTGTAGGATAGTCATGCAGATTAAATGTCATGCAGATTAAATGAGTCAGGTCATAGAAAATGCTTAGAACAGTGCTTGGCACCTGGGAAGTATTCAGCAAATGAGAGTTATTATTTGGTTACTATTGTTGCTGCTGTTTTTATTGTCTTAAACCATGAAAGGACAAGTAGGTAAGCAAATCTTTATTATCTTTGGTACTTGCTGAAACTGATGAGGTTCTGTATGGCATGGGTGCACCCATGGGAAATGCATTTAAATAGAACCTTTGACATCCTTACAAAAGGTTTCATGTAGAGATCTCAAAGAAAGCCTTTCCTATAACATACAATCTATGACCAAATAAAGGTAGCACATATAGAGGTCATTAAGTCAAATTCAAAACAAACTTATTTTTTACAACCAAGAAAAAATGTTTCAGTGCTGGTGTTATTTGAGATCTGGATGAGTGTGTGGCCAGCGCTGAAATGCAAGGTTGTAGAGAAGGAAAGATGGAGAGAAAGAAAAGAGATATAAATTTAGAGAAAGAGGAATTTACATAATTTGTAGTGGTATCTTTCTGATAGGACAAAGCTGGGCATATCATATTCCATTCATTCACCATTCATTCTGAATTTTCCATGAAAATCATTCATAAATTCTAAATCCTATTCCAGTGTCCTCCCAAAATAATTCATTTCATCAAACCATGTATCCCAATGTTTACTAAATCTATGTTCAGTCACTTCATTAGTCAAGAGACCCTATTTCTCCACCCACTTCTTCCCACTACTCCAGCATAAAATATTTTTTTATACCAGTTTGTCAGTGCCTAACATCCCATCTCACAATTAGGCCTCATGCATGATTCTTGAGTACTTCCGATCCCCTTTTAAAATTCAAATTAAATTATACACTGTTGAGTTCAGAGTGTTTCCAAAAACCAAGAGTTAATAGCAACGAAGAGCAGAAAAGACACACGGGGGCTGAGGTGAGAGAGTGGGGTAATGCACTACAGAGAGCATTATGGGAAAATAAAAAATAATAAGAAAGGCTAAGGGCCCAAAGACAAGTTTGCAGTCTTCAAGAGTGTTCAAACATTAGACCTGACAGGAGCCTTGGTTGAATAGAAGTGAGAAGGTGCTGACATACAAAACCATGATTAAATTAGCTTTTTGTGTGATATACAGTTTCGTTTGGTCATCTTTTCTCTAGGGACAAAATGGGTAGAAGAGAGATTAGTTCCACTAACTCCACAAGGAGAGAGTGATGGTGTCCAGAGAAGAGATCTTGCTGGTAATCAGTCCACAAGAGTCAACGGAAATGAGGGCTTCTCATACAACTCGATTAGGAAAAAGTGGCCCAAAACTACAAACCGCCAATTATAAGATAAACAAGTACTAAGGATATAACATACAACAGAATGACTATAGGTAATACAGCTGTATTATATATATATAATATATATGTGTGTCTGTGCGTATACACATATATGTGTATGTATATATATACATACATATATATGTGTGTGTGTGTGTGTGTGTGTGAAAGTTGTTAAGACAGTAAATCCAAAGTGTTCTCATCACAAGGAAAACTTTTCTTTTTTTTTTTTGCTTTTTCTTCTTATCGTATCTATATGAGATTATGGATGCTAACTAAACTTATTGCAATAATCATTTCACAATACATGTAAGTCTGACCATTATGCTGTATATCTTACACTTATATAGTGATATGTGTCAATTATAGTTCAATAAACGCGAGGGAAATAAAGAAATGAGGTCCTTTGAACCCTTTTTCTTAAACAAGCCCCATGGGCCTATCTTACAACTTCCTCTGGGTACATGACTAATAGAAATCGAGGATGCGATTCTCTCTCTGCTCTAGTGAAGTATAAAACCAGGCTTGGAAAGGACAAGTAGGGTTTGCTATAGCTTGTTCTTTTAGAATCAGTAAAAACAAAGGATTTACCTAAATGTCTTTTCCCCCTTCATTGTACTCAATTCTTCATTGCTAAAGCAAACTGCGTTTAGCCCCTCACGAATGTTGGAATGACTTGGCAGATAGTCCAGCATTACTATGAATGTCATGAGAAAGTTCTTTTGTCAATACGTTTTAGAGTCCCAATTAACATCTATAAACTCATCAATTAATATTTTGATACTAATGCCAAGAATATCTTTGCTTTCTGATATCTTCAGACTTTTTTCAAAGCTAGTTTTTTCATCCCTATAAAAATTGAATGTCAGTGTGTTGGGTAAGGAAATTTACCTACATATAAATAATTGAAATTTAAACCTGAGTTAGAAAGTAATAACAAATGGTACACATTTAAAACACTCATATAGTGGAGAAGGGTATATCCCAATCTACAGAATCACAGATGAAGCAGAACTGGAAAATGACTGCTACTTCTGGTCCAGTCCCGCAAAAGAGAAGATGTGATTCAAGAGGCTTGGTATGGCCTGAGGACAGTGGGTAAGACTCTGCAAGATAAGGTGTGAACCTTTGATGAACAATTCAATCTACATTAGGGAGAGGTACCAGTTAATGAGCAATAATACCTTAAACTTAAAATTTCTAAGCTCAAAATCTGTCAGGTGGCTATTATTTCTTGTTTTACATATGAATACACTGGGATCAGGAGATAGAGTGATTTACTTAAAGTCACATGTCTGGGAAGTCCTGGAAACAAGATCTGAGCTTAGGCCTAACTGGATGAAAAGTTATGCTCTTTCCAACATACCAAGTTACTGAAGATAAGACTGGGCTCCTCTGGTAATTACATTCCATTTCCTTTAAGTTGCCGACATTCCATTCACATATTCACCATCCCGTATTTTATGATATTCATCAAGCTTTGCAAACTTGCACCTGGATTGCGAGGAACTGTTTCTTTTAAAAAGCTGTTGTAAATAAAAGGGTCTATAGTACTTTCCTTGTTTGTTGACGAACTATAGATAAATCCTCATTGATTCACAAATTTAATGCCTTGTTCTAGAAACACTATGAAAATAAGAATCTTTATTTTCTTTTTCCTCTGTGTTGTCTTTATCTTTATTCCTAAGTGTTCTTCTGGAATAGCATCAGGTGTGAGTTAGGGTCATGATAATAAGCCAACCATAGGAATATCTTCTGTGACACATTAATTAAGTTGGCTATGGCTTCTTAACACTCTTCTCTCTGTGGCTCCAAGTACAGAGCTGGGCTGAGATGGGAAAGGGCATCAAAGTACCAATAGGTTCTTCAAATGAGGAAGCAGCCAGCCTCGTTTCCCTGCGGTGAGCTTTCAGAGAAACTCAGTGGTTAGATTAGATAATTTAAATCTTTAGCGATGCAGCTTTTTTAAAAAAAAAAAAAAAAACACTATGCCCATCTGTTGGCCTCATGTACAGGCAGCTGCGCTAGGGCCCGAGTATCAACATTCTGAATGTCAAGGGGTTGTGAAATTTTGCTTTTGTGACAAGAGGTCTTCAGGGCCATAATTAACAAAGTAGGGAATTTCAACTCAAATATTATAACTTCTTTAAAATTATGCCCATCTGCTAGCCTTATGTCCTCAACTGAGCCTGAGTCCTGAAAGTAGCAGGAAAAAAAAATACAAAACTTAATTTTCATTTTGATGTTTTGTTGTTGTTGTTGTTTTGTTTTGTTTTGTTTGTTGGGGGGGGTTTTTTTTTTTTTTTTTTTTTTTTTGAGGGTGGTGAGTTGCTGAGGAAGCAGTTATGGGCCTTGTTCACAATTTACAAAGGAAGAAAGTGAAACTATTATATTTGGACTTCTTTCTGCTTTCTAAAATTTTCCCACTACAAGTAAAGTTATAGGTTTGGAGAGCACTGGTTTAAGGCTATCCAATTAGCAAAGCTTATGCTTTTGTTTTTGCTATTGTCCCCTTCTTTCCTTTCTCCCCCACTTTACCTTTCCTTTCTCCCCACTTCCCAGCTTTCTCAACATTTTCAAAGTAACTTTATTTTTCTTAGTAATTTGGATCAGCTTCACACCAACACCTCTTATGGCCAAAGTGGGAGATGTCAATAAAACGTCAAATATATGGAATCTAGCTATGTTACATGGGTATCTTTGAGGTTTGTTTTTTTTTTCCCCAGATGTTTATTTAGTTTGTTTATTTATTATTTTTTCCCAGAATTAAGACCAGACCAGAAACATTTATTAAGCCCCTATGCCAGGGACTAAGGATATAAAGATAAATAAAACACAGTCTCAGCCCTAGCGATAAATCGTTTAATATTTAAACAGATCATTTTAACCTAGGTGATAATGCTACAATTAAAAAGTCCCATAATGAAAGTATCATAAATAGGTAAAAGAGCTACTTAGCCAAGGATAAGCAATTCGGGGAAGATTTCCTAAAAGAGCTGTCACCTGACCTGAAGGATAAGGAGTTCGTTAGGTAACAGAGTCAAGAGGTATTTTGGGGGGACATAACAAATTGATCATTGAGTAACAGTGAACTGACAAGTGTTCAGAATTGCTAGAGCAGAAAATGTCATGTCAGAGGCTCCAAGACTGAGAGAGGCTGGCTTAGAAAGGGCCAAGAAAGCTGTGCTAAAGAGCTTAGATTTTGTCCTTCAGAAAACTGAAGCATTTTAACATGGCAGTACATTGCCATTTAGATAGATGACACCAGAAGTAGTGTGAAGTCTGGATTTGAGAGAGAACACACCAGAGTCCAAAGGACCAGTAAGAAGACTGGAATTACTCCAGTGGAGCAGCAGACAAAGAGAAGAGAGTGAAATTCAAACTGCTTGGTGGTTAGGGTAACGTTGCAAGAGAATGTGTTATTTCTATAGATTACCACCGTGAATAAAGTGATCATGATCTAATTAATTTAGACAGAATAGGACATAGAGTTTGTCTTGATGCAGTGAGGTGAGGCAAAAGCTGAGTTCAGTTCATATTTAAGGTATAAAATATACATGGCCAGAAGAAATGAAGCTTGAGTTCTGGAGGCAGTTGAAGGACGGAGATACAAATATAGAATTTATCTGCATATAAATGAAAACCATTAGAATGGAGGAAATGATCCAAAGAAAGTATACAAAGTGAGAAAAGTTGCAGACAGTGAATGACCCCTAGGCCTCATGCTTCAGCAGCCCCCAGTGTCAAATATTGTGGTCAACATGATGAAAGATCTCACTAAACATCTGTTTAGTCATAAATCAAGATGTACTCACACTCAAAGTGCAATACATAACTTATGAATCAACTTTTTGTAAAAGGTTATTCCCAGTGAATGAAATAAATCATTCATTTATTCAACAAATCTTTATTAAGCACCACAAGGCAGGTAACAGTTCAAGACACGGTGGGTAATGGTAGAAATATAATGATTGTTAAAATATGTAAATATTTCTGTACCAGATGGCCTATAACCGTGGCTCTCAGCTAGGGTGATTTTGCTTCCCAGGAAACATTTGACAATATCTGGAGACTTTTCTGGTTGTCACAACGGAGGGAGAAGTGATCATGGAAACTACTGGGTAGAAGGCAGAGAAACAGCTAAGCCTCCTACAATTTATAGGACAGCTCCTAAAACAAAGGATTATTGGTCCCAAAATGTCCACAGTGCCAAGGCTGAGGAATCTTGGTAGATGGTCACTGTTATGAACCCCTGGGAGCCTCCTCATTTTTCCTCTGCTTCTTTCTTAATCTACCTTTTCACTCCCACTTTCTCAGGATCCAGTAGCTAAAGGGTTAATGTCTGACCCCTGAAAGGGGCCTGAAGGACTTTGTTCAGCTTTATGGCTCATCTCCCTTCCCATTGGTCAGTGCTCCAGCCTTATCAGTTGTTGAGTATTTGGAATATTTTATAAACATTTATAAAATATGGTCTCTCCCCAGTAAGTTCAACTGAATCATCTCAATGATGATATTAATTGAAATCCTTTCCTTTAAGAAAGATAATACCTTTTACTAAATAATATGTATTACCAGAAAAATTAAGATTTGGTACACCAAGCTCTTTGTGAGGAGTTTGGAAGATATAAATTAGTGGTACATGATGGTACAAGACAAAAACAACAACACAATTATTGTTTATATACAGGGAAATCTAGAATAAATCTAAGAAACTTAAAACAAATGACCCGGATTTAAATAGTTTTTTTCCAAAGTATATTAAGGTATAAAAATTTAAACAATGTTTAAAAAGATATTTTTAATAGAGCAGGTGATAATAGGAAAAAAACTTTCCTTTAACAGTTGTCGAGCCAATAATTTTCCACTCTTAAACTCTTACATAAATTGTATTAAATGTGAAGTACGAATAATATTTGTATAAGCAGTACAACTTTTTATAGGTTTTAATTCAAACACTTTAAAAAACAAAATATCCCAAGGAAATTACGTAGCAAAGGAAATCTGTTTTGAATATGTCGTTTCTTTCAGAACTTCTTTACATACTGACATGGTTAGTTACTAAAGATAAACATAAAATATTAATCAGCCACCTACAGTGTTGCTTTCTGCTCTATGCTACTGAGAATTAAACAACTGTATTATGCTTATTAAAATGCACTGTAAATTAAAAACTAATTTTGTAAAGACATACTTTTCATGGTCATACGACTTAAAACAGGGGAGCATGCCTTTTAATTTAACAGCCTTCAAAGTACCCCTCCATTTTACCAGATCATTCAGACCTAATTAAGCGGCATTAGAAAGAAAGAAGTTGTCCCCAAAGGATATTGGATTTTTTTTTTTTTAGCCATCAACTTCAGCATTATAACTATGGACCACTCAAATAATGTATTGGTGAGTGATGCTTTTGGAATACACTTCCATTTCTTTTGTTACTACATTATTTTTAGCAGGAAGGTACTACACCAAAAAATGAGGTTTATCCATCTTTCACATAAAATTTAAGCCAATATTTACAGGAAAAAGTTATTCAAGAATCGACATTAAAAATCTAATGCAATAGCATAATTAGAGTGTTTAAAAAGTATAAAATAAAAAGTATTTACTTATTGTTATTAAGTAATAACAATCCTTATTGTTTTTTATCCACATGACACTCGATGCCAGCTACGTGGTAACTTCCTCACAGAGATTCTACCTTATGTTTCTTTTATTCCTCAAGCCACTGAGAGCAGCACCTGGTCATAGGTGCTCAGTGAATACTTGAAAGCTGCCTCAAAAATAATCATCTTGGGTCATCTTTGATTGCTTTTGATTAACTCACTTCATTTGGTTGGTCGATTATAACTTTTTTTAATGGTAACAGTTGAGGCTCTCCTGTCAATGTTAACACAGACCAAAAAAATAATAATAATAAAGTGAAAAATAAGAATCTTGACTCTCATTGTCACCCAGGAGAAATCAAGTCTTTAGAACACAAACTTAGTTTAGCATGAGAAACACCACAAGAACCAGATATATATTGTCCTTATAATGTTAGCATGATTTTATTGCCATCTGAAATACCACTGGCTGAAATGGCCTTAAACTTGGCAACTTATTTCCTACAGAAGCATATGTTCAAGTTAGCTTTAATTCAATGTTTACTCGCAGAGTATTTGTATTATATGCAATGTTCTGTTATGATGCACAAATGGTTTGGCATTTTGAACTTTCTCCTGGGTGTCAAGGTGTTGATGATAGGGCCAAAATGCATTTTGTGTGGTTTAACAGGGCAATATCCCTGAAAACCAGGTAGGTAACAGGGTCTATCTTAGAGGACTTAGACAGGAATTGGCCCTAATGCCGGCTAGGTAGTTCTTGAACTACACTAAAACTTCACATTTACTTGGGACGAAAGAGTCCATAGTAAATGCTCACTGAATACTTGCTAAATGAATGAATTTGAATTTTTTAAATTTAGAGATCTTTCATTTATTTTACAAGACATCTTAGACCTAGTATATACTACTCATTTATTTAATTCCCTTGAAATTTTAGGAAACTTACTTTTACATGCACACATACACACACAAATTTAGTTAGAAAGGAATCTATTTTGTAGAAATGGTCTTAGTATATTTTATAAATGATACTATGTATTGAGATGTGAAATTTTCACAACGGTTAGAGAAATCAAACTTTTCTAATGTTTCAGAACTTCAAAAGTCTTCAAATGTCTAAATCCTTTGAGCCTCGACTACTAACAATAACACATACATGAAAAATCATTGACCGAATATTTCTATGAGAATAAAAATTGGGGCACAGTTAAATTTTCATTGTTCAGCATCTGTTGAGAATCTGTTTCATCAGATTATTTATTCTAATTCTCAGTTTCTATATCTGTCAAGTAGGAATAATACCTACATCATTAGGAGTAAATGAAAGGGCATGAAAAGGAATGAGTACATTTTCACGTGTGGACAAATCAAATTTTACAGATGGAAGAACCTTAGCTTTCTTCTGTTTAGAAATGACAAAATTAAGCTTCAGAGTGGGTAACTCGAACAAGGTCACACAGCTCGTCCGTGGAAGATCCAAATCAAAACCTGGGTCACAGGACATCCAGCTCGGTGCTATTTCCACAGCATTTCGCTGGAGTCTGAGCCAAACTGACTTTGAAATAATTAATAGTGAATTTTGTGTCATAACCACACACACCATAAGCTTCTACCCTCCAGGTAATCACTCGTCAAAAAAATGTATCTTATTTTAGATTGTAATGCAGTCTCTCAACAGTGACCGATTTGATTTATTTTCTGGATTAGTTAACATAGATGCTTTTCGAACTGTTTTCCACAGGCTTTCTCATGGAAATAGAAGCTAAATATTAACACTCATTAATTTTTTCCCTATATCTAAGAAGGAATTTTAATAAAACTACGAGCTATCCCATCAAGCAGTTTCTCCTGTATCCTGAGTTTTTCTGCATCGCCTGCGCATCACTGCGATTGTGAGCCCTTGAGAATAATCCAATGACCAACTCTGAGAGCACTGCCACTGAGGGTGAGAAAGCAACTGGGAGCAGTGCAGGGAGAGATGGGGGAGGGGCAAGATAGAGAGTTTGTTTCAGCTTCTCTTCACTTGTTTCATCTTTATTCCAAAGTTCTCGCTACCTAAATGATTCCCAAACCTATATCAGAACCAACAGGGAAGCTTGTGTGTTTAAGAAGAACCTGTTCATGTATTTTAACCTTTTATTTTGTGATACATAATTTTATTTATTTATTTAAAATAAATTTTATTTTTAAAATATTTTTTATTTATTTTTAAATAAAACTTTAAAAATTATCAACTTTTAGTACAGACATTTTCAAACATACACAAAGTAGAGAAAATGGTATAATGCATGACATATATTCCCAACCAGCTTCGACAAACTAGCAACATTTTCTCCACATTTTCTGATCTATTCCTCTCCCCCGGCCCCCCTTTTTTTGTTTGCCCTCTTTGGCTTTTAAAAAGCAAATTTTGGTCATCATATCACTTCACCCATAGATACTTCAGTATTTCTATCTAATAGATAAGAGCTTTTAAAAAAATCATCTCAATGTTATCACACGAGGAAATTAGCAACAAACCTTTAACACCATCTAACACCCAGATTGTGTTTGATTTTCTTTAAAATGTATTTTGAAGTTGGTTTATTTGAATCAAAATCCAAACAAGATCCTAAAATATGTTTAGTTGACATGTTTTCTAAGTCGCATTAAATATTTACTATTTCCCTCTGCCCACTCTCATTTTTTCTATGCCATTTGTTTGTTGAAAAATGGGTTATTTTGTCTTTTAGGATTTCCCTTATTCTGAATTTGGCAGATTGCATCCTGAACATATCAATCGATATGTTCTTCTTTCCCTCACATCTTTTATAAACTGGGCAAACAAGATGCTTTGATTCAGATTCAATTTTCAAGGCACGAATATTGCTTAGGACAGACTTAATGTCTGGTTGTTTGTTCTACTTTTACTGATAAGATTGATCAGTGGTTCAGGTGTTACCAGGCTGTTCCACCCTTACAAAGTTTCCCCTTAACCTTTCACCTAATGGTTTTAAGAACCTTTGTTTATTACTGCCTAGATTCATTATTTTATTAAAGCTTGCAACATTAACAGTCTCATATTCTAGCATTCTTTCTGCATTTTTAAATTATTTATTTATTTATTTTAGATTTTTTTTAGATACAATTGACGTCCAATGCTGTATAAGTTTAAAGCATACAATATAATAACTTGGCAACTTATTGACATATGTATATTGCAAAATGATTACCACAATAAGTTTAGTTAACACCTATTACCTCATATAGTGACAAAATATATATTTCTTTTTCCTATAATAAGAACTTTTAGGATCTACTCTCTAAGCCCCTTTCGAATATACCATACAGCACTGTTAACTATAGTTATCATACATTATATCCCCAGTACTTATTGGAAGTTTTACCATTTGACCACCTTCGCCAATTGTTTGACACACACACACACACACACACACACACACGCACACACACACACACACATGCCGCCACCACTCCCTCTGCCTCTGCTAATCACAATAAGTTTGGGAGTAACATTATTAGTACATGAATTTTTTAAAAATGTATTCAATGTGTTGCAATCCCTTGTACTCATTCTTCTCTTTTTTTGTTCCTGAAATTATCATATTTTAGGCCAAGATGTGTTCCCAAGTTGTCACTTGTGTCTTTTTGACAAGACCCAAGTTTGGCAGCCTCTTTCCTTTCTGGCAAAGATACCCTAGAATCATGTTCTCTGTTACCTGCCCTGTTGATTAGGTATAGCAGACTCAGTTTATATACCTCTCTAGATTTGCCTGGCCATGTAGCTTTTTGCTCAGTGCTGTTGAAGACCCTCAGAGAAAGCCTAACCGGTGCTAAACATAGCTTCTTTAAAACACGCAGATTATTCTGATGTACTGTAGGGCTTTGAAACCAAGTTACACCCTTGCCTTACTCTTGAAGGTAAAGAAAGGGAGTAAGTAAAGCTTGGAAATAATCACACCCACCTTCATAATTCTCTTTTTATGTCTTCATTTAAAATAAAAATAGGAGTGGCAATTTGGCTTCAAGTGTAAGCTCTTAAAGCCTATGCAAACATTTCTCTTAAATTCAAATCAAACCAAATTTTCCAACCAAGTAAGTGAACTGGCATTCGAGAAAAAGGAAATAACTGGAACTGCATGATTATCAACACTACATGGCTTGATATTTGTGTCCATGGTCCACAAAGAAGGTAAATCCGCAATTATTTCAACCACTTATTTCTATTGTTTTGTTTATTTAATGTATGAGAGTCTAAAAATCTCAGCCTCTCTCATCTGCCACACACCTAAAGCTGCTGGACCTATTATCAATAAAACATTACTAACAGAAAGTCTTTTCTTTAAAAGATTTGTTATATTGTGCTATGAACAACCATAACTACAAAGTATACAGAATAGTACATCCATGTACCCATCATCTAGCTTTGTCTAATCTCAACATCTATTCATTTAAGGAATAAAACTTTACAGATGCAGAGGAGCTCTCTGTTCTTCACTCATGACCAATCTCATTCTTTTCACTCATCTCTGAGATTTACCCACTTTTGAGATTTGAATTTATTATACTATTCACATTAATAGTTTCACCATGTATACATTCATAAGTAATATAGAGTAGTATTTGGCATTTTCTAAACTCGTATTACATAATTGTGTTATATAAATTGTATGATACTATATGTAGCCTTCTGCAGTGAGTTTTTTTCATCTTCATTGTTTTTAAGATATGGCCTTTGTTTACTCACTTTAACTATATTTTATTCTACTCAATGTGAATAAATATTCCACAATTTACTTATTCATTCTTTTTAAGGAATATTTAGATCATTTCCAAATGTCACTAAACAACATTGAGATGAACTAACATGCATTAGTGAGTTTTTGTTGGGATAACAAATAAACCCCCAAATCTCAGAGGTTTACAACACAAAACATTAATTTTTTATTTTAGTGGGATAGCGGTTTTGCTAAAGCTCTAAGACTGAAGCATGGGAGAGCAGAGAAAAGGAAGAGAAAAACAACGGCAGGGATCTCTGTATTCCCTCTGAACATTATGCATTCCCTTTCCTGCTCTTCAGGGGGTGGGGGGGTGAACTTGTTAGAAATACAAATTCTCAGGCCACAACCCTGACATAGTGAATCAGAAACTATGAGGGTGGAGTCCAGCAAGCTCTTAGTGGTTCTGATGCCTGATAAAGTTTGAGGACCATCAGCACAGAAGAATAAACGATTAACAGTGATTAACATCTTAAGATAAGGAAAGTGAAGACACATGTGCTCTTTAGTGTGCTTAAGGTAGGTGAGTGATATTTACTAAACAATGGAATTCTTTTTATATTGCAAAGGGTTATAAAGCATTTGCAAATTGCATAAACTATAAAACATGAAGAGAAACCAAGAGATGCTACACTACTGACATATTTGTAAATAATCTTGATTGATGTAATAACTGAATGTATTGCTGTTGATTTATAGGAAGATTCTACTTTGATTTATGTTTTTGTTTTATTACTACTGACCTTTGTGTGATCCCATTTTGTGAGTAAGTTTTTTGGATCATAGTAATACAATATTGGTCTCTAAATGAATACTACTGAAGTTCATTTTCTGGCTAATTTACATGCAAATGGCCCTATCTGAAACACTGATAACAGGGATAAAGATAGTTTAAAGACCCAAACCTTTGGAAGAAAGCTTATTAAGAGTTCAGCTTGAAGAGTTGTATTATGCTAGGAGATCAAATTTCCTATATAACAATTTTCTAATCTATGCCTTTTAAAGAAATAAAACAGTCTTTTAGGTTATTGCTTAAATAAATAGAATTTGTATACATTTCCCAATAGTTAATAGACAACAAATATATTTTTAAAAGGGAGAAAGTCAAAACCTATATTTGAAGACTTGCTATTTTTCAGATTTTGTTAGGTACTTACACACATTATTTCAATAATTTATTGGGTAAATATGATGTACATTTTTAGATAAGAAAACTAAGGCTCAGAGCTGACAGGTAAGTTCTCCCACGTCACAAGTACCACCCTAACGTAGGTCTGTCTGACTGCAAACTTTTATGCTTTCCATGTATCATTTGTGTACTTAGGCAAAATAGTCTTTCTAATAAGTTTCTACAAATAGTTACTGGGTAGATGCATCGAAAAAAAAAAAAAGTCTTTGCACAGGAAAGTGTAGTATAAACTTAGCCAAGCAAGGGTCAAATCTGAACCTGAAATAAAGTTAACCTGTAGGTGATTTTATAGAATGCATAAGAATATTCACCATGTTTTAAAGTGGGTATTTCAAAGTAGCTTTCTACATTCAGCTATGTGATCCCGTCCAAAAAAATTAATTCGTGCAGTATGCCGTGATAATAACCAGTGTCACAATTAGTTATGAAAAAGCCGCTTAATGAATATATCAAGTTTCTGTGGCCACACTCTTGGATGCTGTGTCTGCCCTGTTCCCTCTCAAGAAGCATCAGGATCAGAGTCACCATGTCCCATGTACGCAGCCCGCGTGAGGCAGCACAAGTAAAAATAATGCTCACTGGTCTAAACGCTGTGATGTTAATAATGAGATCCTTGCTTCTCTTTGAAACGTTCCCACATAACTAGTTGTGAAACTGCTGAAGTTTTACAGAATAAAGTTTTAAAATAAAATGCAGTACCAAATAGAAGTTGCCTACATGGTACAGTTCAGAAACTAATTCTTCATCTATTTCAGAACATTAAACTTAACAAAGAAAGAATTTAGTGCCTCCTAAAGATTTTTCAGAGGTGGGTTTACTTGAATTGCTAGACTAAAGTCTACCAAAATGTTAGCCTTCTTAGCAGAATCATTTACTATATTTAAAACATGCACAAAAATAAAACCATCATTCCAAAATAACTATTCAACAGGAAGTATTTGGACAGAAAGAGAATCTAGAACATATCCCCATTGCTAAACCTGTTTAAAATACACACATGCAGTCTAAAGGCAAATTATACACATTCATACATAAATAGGACATCTCAGAACTAGAACATTTCTGGGAAAATGGATATACATATACATATATATCTCCTTAATTTCAGACAAACTTGAGAGCCTTATCTCTTCATTGCCTCTTTGCAGTGAAAATAAACAGATCACGAATGACAAATGTACAAGTTCAAAAAAGAAAAACTAAAAAACAAACAGAGGTAAGCCGGTTATCTACAGTCAAAATACTCAGCTCATTTCCAGAAGTTTTCATTTTATATCCAAGCAGTATAATATCAGGGAGTCAGTGCCAAATGAAGCACATGGAAATGCATTTTATGGCTGACTATTTAATCAGAATGCACTTTACCTCAGAGAAGTAAAGACATGATTAAGGAGGCTTTTCAAAAATAAAAATAAAAATAAACAAGAAATAGTAAAAGCGAAGAAATAGTAACTTTCACTAAACTAAAGATTAAGCAATGAGGTTTCAATAGGTTCTCGGCATAGATGCTATACCCTGTACAGTAAACATTAAATATGAAACCCAAGAAGACCTTAATTCCTAGGAGCTGATTAGGTGATAATGGTGATAGCAATTTTGGAATATTATGCTATAAATAATTTGAGGTCACGACAAAACTGTAGTTTTTCATAAGATCGTTTTTAGTCATTATCTGAGACGTATAGGACTTTAGAGAATGGTTCCTTGAGCTCTTATAACATTCTTCTAAACATAATGATGCCATCCACTTACACTGTTGACTTATCACTTCTCAACAAAGCACAGAAAGGTGGTGGGAGTAGCTGAGATCCCCCCAAGATCCCCTCAAATGGTACATTTTGCTGGAAGATAAAAAGCATCTCTCCCCACTGTCACAGCATTCCACAAATTAACTTTATCTCTCCAATAAGTTACCAAGTTCTTTCTTGAACACGAACTACTAGAACTACATTTGCCCTGTTACTATAACTAGAATAATTATCACATGCTGAATTTTTTTTTCTCTCACTTCCATATTTGGGGAGGGTATGGGCTATAGAATTAGATGATAATCCCATTAATACAAATCTATTTAATAGACTCCCTCAATTCATTAATTTCCAATAAAGTCATCTACGTAGGACATTGTTGAAATAGATTTGAGTCACTTATTTAACGTGATGGTAATAATGATCCCCCGAGACTCACCCCACATTAAATTCATCTAGACAAAACTATTCCCCCTTAGTTTTTAAGCTGCCTTTCTATCATCCACTTGTACAGTACTGGAGAGTTCCATATATCTCAGTCATCCAGACTCAGATCATGTTAGGAAATTGTGCTATTTCCTAACATGATTTTAGAAAACGGAACAAGAACTCAGAATTTGTGTTGCTTGTCTGGTATCATCGCCTCACCTTCAACTTTTATTTGTAGTCAGGCTGCTAAATAAAAGACATGGATTGGTAGGTACGTAATACCTTTTACTTGCCCCTTACCTTCTACCCTTCTGCACTCTGCTCTGTGCCTTAGAAATATATTTTACATATATTTGCAACACAAATACAAGTATGTATATATAGTTTTTTGATGGACTATCATTCACCCTTTAAAAAGAAGAAGAGCCTACCATTTGTAACAACATGGATGAATCTGGAGGACATTATTTTAGTGAAATAAGCCAGGCACAGAAAGAAAAGCACTGCATGATCTGACTTACATGTGGAATCTAGGAAAGTCGAAATTATAGAAGCAGAGAGTAGAACAGTGGTTACCAGGTGTGGAGAGATCGTGGTATTTATCAAAGGGTGCGAAGTTTCAGTTACACATGATGAATAGTTCTAAAGGTACAACCTGACTACAGTTACTAGTACTGTACTGCATACTAGAAATTTGCTAAGAGAATAGATTTCAGGAGGTGCTGTCACCACACACACACACACACACACACACACACACACACACACCCCCCACACGTGATTATGTAAGGAGATGGATATGTTAATTAGCTTGGCTATAGTTATCATTTTACTATGCATATGTATAACAAAGCATCATGTTGTATGCCTTAAAGAGAAACAGT
>NW_006439192.1:21016390-21026537 GCF_000325575.1 Pteropus alecto | reverse complement strand
TGCAGTGGATTAGCCATTACTAAACTAAATAAATAAATAAATAAATAAATAAAAAGTTTAGCTGCTATTAGCTTCAAGATGCTGGACTATCCATTGTGATTCTGCTATGCTAATGATTCTCATGCTTTAACACATATCAGAATATCCTGGAGGGTTTATTAGAGCAGATTGCTCAGCTCACCCACAGAGTTTTGGATTCAGGAGGTAGGTCTTGGGTGAAACCCAAATTTTGTGTTTCTGACAAGTTCCCAGGAAATGCTGGTGCTGCTGGTATGAGACCACATTTTGAGAATCACTGCTCTATACCGACACCTTTGTTTACAAGGCTATAGTCAAATAGTATGGTAATAGCTGTCAAGAAACCACACCCAAGATTGCCAACAGCTGGTTTGAGAGGTAATTAATAGGCCTGCTTGTACCAGTTAGGGTCCCAACTGGAAACAGATGGCATACTTCAAATAGGATTAATTCCCTGCAGCCAACAAGTGAATATACGAATCTTGTTAGGCCTTGGAGTTTTGTGCTGAAGACCTAAACACACAGATAAAAAATTGAACTCTGCCCATCTCCACATGCACTCCTTTAAAATAGCTGACACAAGCTCAAGTTCCAAGGTTATATTCATCTGTATACTAGCTAAAAGGCCCAAGTAGGTATCTTTGCTGTACATTGTGAAACTTTTAGGTTTTTTTCTCTAAGGGCACCTAGTGGCCTTGCCCACTTCATCCCACTAATTCATCTTTAGTCAAATCATGACTCATATTTTGAGTATCTAGGAGAACTTTTTGTGGTGGATCAGACTTTTATCTAGGCACTTCTATTGTCCTTTTTCTGATCTATGGCCCGTTTTTCTACTACCTACTGTAACAGCTATTCTCACCTCGACACATATGCAGAGGGTTAATCCTTTTCATTTCTATATTTGAGGTTATATCCATTCTTGCTACCCTCCATTTCTTCAAATACCTGTCAAAAGGGTATTCAATGGACACAGTGATTAACTTTAGGTTACAAGTGATCGCTATGTGGCCTTAATTATTATAGTTCTCCTTTACTTTTGTCTTAGTATTAAATATTTTTAATACTAATATATAAATAAAATAACTTATATAAAATATTTTTAAGTTAATAAGCACAAATGCAATCAAGTAGGGGCCCATTCCCTATCTCAGAACTAGAATATTCCTGAACCTGAGTTTATCTCCCTATCTCATCCACCACCCTTCTCTCCTCAAGTAACTGCCATCCTTTTTAAAAATGAATATGCTATATATTATATGTATTTCCCTAAGCAACATATTGTTTAATTTTGCTTGATTTTGAGCAAATTTCTATAATGTCTATTTCTCATTTCACATTATACTTTTTAAAATCACTCATATTATTACATGTAACAATAGTACATTCATTTCCTTGTATAAATTTCATAGCATAAAGATGCTACCATTTATTCATTCTCCTGTTGCTGGGCATTTGTGTGTTTTCCAGAGTATTATTATGAACAAAGCTGCTATAAATTTTCTTATAGATATCTTCTGGTGTACATGTTTTAGAGTTCCTCTTGGGTATACTAAACCTAGTGGTAGAAATGCTAGATTATAAGATATGTGCAAATTCATCTTCACAAGGTAGTACCCAACTGTTCTCCACAGTAGTCGGACCAATTTACAATCCTACCACTACTATGTAAGAGTTCCTGTTGAGTCATCTCTTCACCACCTCTCATATGACCAAACATTTTAATTTTGCCAATATGGTATGTGTTCAAGGGTATTACATTGAGGATTTAACTTCTGTTTCTCTAATAATTAGCAAGTAATCTCTTCTTATGCACTGTATTCATTTCTTAGGGCTGCCGTAACAAATTACCACTCACTGGGTGGCATGAAACAAAAAAATGTATTCTCTCATGGTTCTGGAAACCAGAAGTCCAAATACAAAGTGCTGGCAGAGCTATGATCCTTCCAAAAGCTCCCGGCATCTTTCTTTGCACCTCCCAATTTCTGGCGGTGCCAGGCCTTCCTTGGCTTGTGGCTGCATAACTCTAATCTCTGCCTTTGCCTTCCTTTGGTCTTTTAGCTCTGTGTGTCTCTCATCTGAATGACTCTCATAAGAACACTTGTCATTGGATTTAGGCCCCACACAGATAATCCAGGATGACCTCATGTCGATAGTCTTAATTTAATTACATCTGCAAAGACCCTTTTCCCCAAAAGGTCATATTCATAGTTCTGGGGATTAGAACATGGACATATAATTTTGGGGGCCACAATTTTAGCCCACTATGTGTATAATTATCTTTCATATTTCCTCTTTCAAAATACAGGTTTATGATTTACCTCATTTTTCTATTGAATCTTTCCTATTTTTCTATTAAATCTTTTTCTTATTGATTGGTAGAATTTTTCATATTAAAGATATTAATATTTGTCAATTATATTAGTTAAATGAGTATTCTCTGACTCTGGGACTTGCATTTTCACTTTTCATAATGGTGTCTTTCAATAAACAGATGTTCTTAATTTTTATGTAATTAAATTTGTCAATCTTTCTTTCATGGTTAGATCATTTTATGTCTTAAATAGTAAATCCTTCCATAGCCCCAAATAAATTATTTTCTTCTAAAAATCTTGACAGTTGGCCTTATAGCTTTACATATTTAATTCGTCAACAGAAAATTTTTGTTATAGTATAAGGTAAGGATCCATTTTTTTTTCCCCATGAATGGGGATAACCAACCCCTTCTGCATGTTTTGATCAATGTCTGAAACAGCAGCAGTTATTTCACAATAAATGTGACCACAACTTGAGGATAAAAGGTATGATCTGACATGATGAAGGGTCTTATTTTAGGGAAACAGTCAACATTTAAGACAATCAGCTTTATTACAGAGCACAAATAAACATATATCATTTAGAAAGAATAAGAAAATCCAGAAGGACATCCCTACTCTACTAATGGCACAACAGATATGACATCCTACAAGCCTTAACTGATATAATTTTGTATACACTGAAGTCTACTTCTAGTCAGGTCTAACTATTGTCAGAAGTAACTTAAATAGTTTTTGCATTTGGATTTGCATATTTACCAAGTTACACCACTGAATAAAGTTGTGTCAAGAAATATTCAGGTTATTAACTCTTTCTCACTCACCAGATAGATCAATCAGCAGTGCCCTATGTAGTTAGGATAACAGTTGGTTTTTATACAAGAAAGGAAATAATTGCTTAACTCAATCCATAATTTCCAAATTTCATAAATAACACGTCTTCCTTTAAAAAAGTCACAATTAGATAAGAAAACATGCTCACAATTTTTTAAGTACTGTGTTCTTTTTTGACTCTGTTTTGGAATAGTCATTTGTTGGTTTAGAAATCTCTAAATTTGTTCTGTCCAAAATGATAGCCATTAGCTACTTACAACTATTTAAGTTTAAGTGAATTAAAGTTAAGTAAAATAAAAAAATTTAGTTTCTCGTTTTATACAAGCCACACGTCAAGTACTCAATTGCACCATACAGGTCAGCATAGATAGAACATTTCCATCTTCATATAAAGTTCTTTGGGATAGTGCTGTTCTAGACCTTTTCTTTCACTCTATTCATATGGTTCTGACATTCATGTAGTCCTTTATGGTTTGCCAAGTGTTTTCTCATCCATGCTTTTATTGAGTTCCTACTATATGATTGGAAGAAAGCCATTAGCCCAAATTTCTTTATCTATTGCTGAGTAACAAATTCCCCTAAAACCTAGAAGCTGAAAATAACAAACATATATTATCTAATGTAGTTTCTGAGAGTCAGGAATCTGGGAGCAGCTTAGCTGGGTGATCTGGCTCAGGGTCCCTCACGAAGCTGCAATAAGGTACCTGCTGGGCTATAGTTATCTGAAGGCTTGACTGAGACTGAAGGATCCAATTTACCATGTAAATTTTGGGCTTGCCTTGTCATCAATGATGACAGAAATAAGGAGAAAGAGAGAGAGAGGGAGAGAGAGATATTATTGTTTTTTATAACCTAATCTCGAAGAGATATGACATAATTTCTGGCTTTTTCTACTGTTACACGGATCCTGGTTGTTAAGGTATGGGAGGAGATTACACAAGGGTATAACTGTAAGGAATTGGGAATCATTGGGGCCCATCTTAGAGTTTAGCCAATCACACTGCTATTTAAGAAGCTTAGTAACCTGCCAAGCCCACGCAAAGAGTAAATGTGTGAGGCAGAAGTCACCTAAACCCTCTGACTCTCAACTCCTTTCTTCCACAGCATTCCACCTTTACCCATCTAGGTGCTACCTCAACTTCCTTAAACAATTTGGCTTTTTTGTACAACAATGATGCAGATTAATAACGTTAACCTGCATATATTATAGCTGAGACTCAAAGGGTCTCAGACACTTGATTAATAACAATAGTTGCTCTCCTTTTCTGTGCTTTTCAGGAAAAAAACAATTATAGGAGAATAGAAAGAACACTCTCCTTGACCAAACTCTAGACAGGTGTCTATCCTTGTTGGGCCTGTATCACCCAGTCATAGCAAGTCAGTTTAGCAAGAGTCACCCACCCCGGATATCTAATCAAATTTCCCTCTCTCCAGCCATACCCCCAATAATACCTGATCACCCTGGCTTGTCATCAGCAAGAATCCGGTTGCATCAGAATCCCCTCTTAACCCCTGATGTTTCCTTCTTAGTAATTTTTTATCCACCGACACTCATTCTGCTCCTTGGCTCTAAATTCCCATTTTCTTTCTTTTAGAGTTGAGCCAAATCTCCCTTTCCTGATGCAAATGCCACTGCAGTAGCCCCTACATCTATCGTGATAGTCCCAAAATAAAGTCTGCCTTATTGTGTTAACAAGAGTCATAAATAATTTTTTAACACTACTACAGAACAAACATCAAATGGAATGAAAGAGATAAAAAGAAGATTACTTTGTTCTTTGTCTCATATACCTGCCCACACAGGAGAAGTGACTTTTTATAAATTGTTGCCTAGAAAAGGGGGAGGGACAAATATATTCCTTCCTAAACAGACAAATCAACAAAGCTAATTTATCTTCAACCATAACACATACTAATTTTTAATTTTTTAAATGCTTTATTTCAAATAAAGGGCAAAGTGTGAACCAAGTGAGCCATATGAATATAAACTGATTTCACTTTTTGGCTTGCCTTTTGATATTGGCAATCAGAGGTACAAATAGATTTAAACTCAAAATGTCATGGATTTACTGACAGTGAGCACTCCAGCTGACTGCTTTACCCCTTGGCAATTATTTGAAATTAGGATTTGGTTAATATTCACTATAGATTCTAAGAAATTATTTCTGGGATGTCCTTACAAAGATAATGGGAAGTATACTAGAAAGACTTGGACACGAGAAAAAGAACAGTAGGAATGAAAAAAAAAATCTCTTAGTTGAACAAATAAAATGTCATATTCTTATTTCTATCTTCGTTATGGTAGAAAACTGGGCAGTTTGCAAGACTGAATCATTTTGTATCTAAAAACTTCCTTCTTGCCGGTAAGAGAAAGCTCCAAGGGTGCTTCCGTGTTTATAGTAGAGTCAGTCTCAATTCCTATTGACCAATGAGTTGAGGAGGTACTTCCACTTATTTTTTTTTATTTCAAATAATTCCTAGTACAATTTAGAAAGGATTACCTAGATGTGGGAGATGATGACAAGTAAAAGTAACCCAAATCCTGACACGATCCAGCTTAAATAAGATGAAAATTTATGTTGTCCCACAAAAAAAGAAGTCTTAAGATCGCCTTCAGAGAGTTGGTTCAATGTTATTGAGAACTCTTATCTGCCTTCCCGAGTTCAGGCCTGATCCTCAGCAAGTAACATGGCTGTAATGGTCCCAGGCATGGTGTCCCAACTTGACAATGTCCATAGAGAGACATGATATCTTTCATGGATCTCCCTGAGGAGGGAGATAATTTTTTTTCAAGAAGCCTCCAGCAAATTTCCTCTAATATCTCATTGGCTACAATTGATCCCCATGCTCATGACAAGGGGTAGAGAACTACCATGATGGGCTCAGATAGGTCACCTGTTAGAGAAAGATTGTTGGGGAACTATGACAATTCTCATTTCCCAAATGGGATCCTCTTAATTTCTATGGCAGATTAGCTTTTAGGGCCAGAAATTTCTACCAAAAGTATAGATAAAGGGAATATTCTGTATTATCATATGGGAAAGCATAAATGAAAGAGAGAAAAGAGAACTGGTGAGATCAAGAAACAGTAGTCATTCCAGATCAAGAAAGGGAAAAGGAAAGAATAAATTGAAATGCTGATCATGAAATCCTATGAGATAGTCTTTGTCAGAATTCATTGAGAATCATTCGTGTGTATTTTTCTGCTGTTTACTAAACAAGTTAAAGGCCAGACAATGATTTTAAATTGAAAAGAAATATGTTTAAGAGCATGTATATCTACCTAGGAAAATAAGTAAGCCAAACAAATAATGGATGTATTACCTGTATATTCCTAAATACAATCAATGATGCTCTCACTCTGTGATTTAAAGGACCCACTTTTCAACATATTTTTTTAATTTATTATTCACACTCAGCGTAGTTGCTGGAAAAGAGAACTTTCCTCCACCCACCATTTGATAGTTTTTGTTATCCTCTTAGGTTGCTTCTTAAACCACAACATTGTGGACAACAACAGCCTTGCTTCATAAAGGATATAAATGAGGTTTGGAGTACAAGCAGCTAGTGTATTGCATTGACAAGAGATAGCCCGCCTTGGATTTCAGTCCAAAAGGTGACTCAGCATGAGTTATCTAATCTACCTAACCTCAGTTTCTCATCTGTTACATGGCAATTGAGTATGAATTGCTAATATCTCACAAGATTTTATAAGGATTACATGAGATAATGTATATAAAGAAGTTGGAACAGAGTGTGGAGAATAATTTGCATTAAATCAATGTTATTTATTGCTATTGGTTCTACAAAGCCTTGTAGCTGAGATGGGAGTGGTAGGGTGAGAAATAGTGGGTGAATCTGAGGAGAATAATGACATTGTAGTCGTTATCTTTATTCTTTACTGGTATCTCTTGTAACCAGTGAGGAGGATTTTTAAAGATCATTTTAGAGATGCACCTTTGTAGAGGACAGTGAGACTTCCAAAACTCAGTAATAACCAAATACATTAGATTTTACGTGGCAAAGACAAGACTCAAACCAGATTTACTGACTTCAGTGTAATGTTCTTTCTACTACCTCTATTGAGAAAGTATTTTAACAGTTTCCGCCTGATTCATTACTTACTGTTCAAAAAGGTAGACTTAGAATCCTTCAATCACTGAGCTGGAAAAGCATCACAAACATTACATTTATCCAGCAAGAATAGTTCCCAAACTACTTGGGGATGTTGATCTTACATTTGTAGGGACAGAAAGTCCACAACCAGCCTTTTCCACTATGTATTTATCCCTAAAATGAAGATATACTTTGTTAGCTATCCAGTAGCATAATTGTAATGCCTCCAAATATTTTCTTGACTGGCTATGGCATCTGGAATTTCACTATTAAAATAAAATTTTATCATTAAGGTGTAGCTTTAAGAAAGTCTTTGTTCTAATAAACTTGGAAGGGACCAGGGATATTAACATATTCATACCACTACTATTCCTCTGAGATTGACTAGTTGCCTGTTCTGAAGGCCCCTCTTGAAGAGTACAAGCAGATCCCAGAGGAGAGCTGTATTTGAATGCAAAGTGTAAAATAATTCCAAAATCTGGGGAGGTGGAGAGGGCTGAATTGTATGCCACTTTCAGGAAGTGTAGGCAGAAAGGGGGTGATGGCAGATGAGAAAGCTAAGAAAAGGAACAAAGAGGGTAGGACGCAAGAAGTCAACCAGCCAATTTATAATTACTTAGTCCTAGGACTATTCCTAAAAATGCCTTAGAATTCTTTCTTGCTTTAAATTTAGTGTTTCCTGGTTTTAGCACTCAGCAATGATTGAAAACAACAAAAGACTATGTTAAGCCACGTTAATATTTCTTAATCACTAAACACACCTAACTCATTAAATTTTTAGTCCTTTCTAATTTCACTTAACATATTGTTGGTACTTGATAAATATTTGTGGAATGAATGAATCTTTCTGTGTATCTATTTTGTTTCTGCTTTTTTACTTTGGAAGTGACTCAATATTGGATACATCAAAATTATGATACTTGATGTAGCCTTCCAAAATCCGTAGCAAAGTCTTTAACAGTGCTGTTCAATAGAACTCTCCATTATGAAGAAAATGTTCTTTAATCAGCCCAGAACAATATGGGCACTGGCCACAAGTGGATATTGAGTACTTGAAATTTAGCTAGTGAGACTAAAAAACTGAATTTTGATTTAATTTAAATAGCCATGTGTGGCTAGTGGCTACGTATGGTATTGGTCTGCGTAGATCTAGAGGTTTTATTAAACGTTTTCTGCCCACTCACTTTGTTTTTAAAAGTAGCTATTTTGATTAGTTTAATCAATTAGTATGTATAAGTTCTTCTGGCTTGTAGTTTTCTTTTTTAAATAAATATAATTAGATTTACCTATGATAACTCCAAAGATTAGTATAGCAAACCAAAACTCCAAAGATTAGTATAGCAAACCAAATTGACTTGCACAGCAGTGTCTGGGGGGTGGGAGGGGAATTAATGTGTGTCATTTATAGGACCTCGTAATACATGGTCAATTTCTAATTTCAGCTATCGACATAAAAGGAGTGAGTCTGTGTAGTTGAAATAGTGAAGCATGAGGAGTCTGTCCTCTGCACTAACAGGCTAACCTTACAAGACAGTCTTTCTTTTGATATAGTCTCCTCCTTCCTCAGGAATCTGGCACCTTCCAGCTGCCCCTGGGTCGGCCGGGCCTCTAAGGTCCTTTCCCACAGTTTTCTATTTTCCTAGCCTCTCCGCCTGGCCCCTCCCTAACTTGAATTATTTGTGATGACCTACCTCCGCTTAACATTCCTAATTTTAGAGATGAGAAAATAGAGACATTGCAATGAAGGAGGGTGGGTAAGAAAATTAGTATTACTTGTGATGTGCTTGCTAGACAGTTCATATGATACTCAATAAAAGCGCTGCCCGCGTGCATGAATGTTATCTCCCTAGCAAACAAATGGCATTCAATAAATATTTTAATGAATAAATACAAGAATATAGTTTACCATGGGGAACATTATTATTATTCCCTTATTACAGATGAGAAAACCAAAATTTAGAGAAGTTATACACCTCCTGAAGGCTAAGCACACAAAATACTTCAACGTTTAATTTTTTTTCTTAACCATTTAACTCCTTGTCTTGTTTCCTGTGTCCTCCAGGTTTTGCCCTTTACCTTCCAAAGACAGAGATCAACTAAAATGACCACTAGATTTACACTGATGGCTGCAAATGCAGTGATAGAAGCCGTTCAGAGCCCCCTCGCCCTTTTCCACAGATCTTCGAATTTTAATGCCGACTTTCTGGGGACAGTGTCAATCAACTCACAGATAGATGGCTCCCTGGGAATTTCACGCTATACTGGAGAGATTTTATTTGGGTATTTTAGTATTAAAAAAAATTCTACAGCAGATATTTTCCTGGAGTCTGGACGCTTATATAAAAACAACACATTCATTTATAAATTAAACTTCAACAGTGTTTACATTTATCTTAGTTTACATTACGAGGAAGAGAGAATTGATTTGTGTATTGGCCCTATCACTATGGATGATTTGTAAGGCACATTAGAAATTGGCTCCTCCTCCACCTCCTCCCCCACCCCTTGGAACCTTCTATGCTTCAGAGTAAGGTCTAAAAATGTACGCGCTTTTGTAAAGGATTTGAAAATCAAAATACGGTTCCATGATTTTCAACACAAAGACCACAAACAGCGCTAGAGTACAAGAAGTATTTAAAATATATCACCTCCAGAAGTTGGAGGGTTACAAAGTACAAGTCGTCCAGGCCAGTCTGCAGAGACTGTTTGTGCCTCCGCCCTGCAAAAACCGGGCAGGCGACACGTCGCGACGAATTTCAGCTGCAGAAGAGGAAGAGCATCACCTGCAGTTCGAGGCGTGGGAATCACTGCGGGAGGGGGCTTGAAAGAAAGAAAGCCTGAGAGGAGAGCACAGCGGGGCTCGG
>NW_006439192.1:21012864-21016354 GCF_000325575.1 Pteropus alecto | reverse complement strand
AGACACGGCGGAGTAGAGAACGGCAGACGCTGCACGGGAGGGACCGCAACTGATGCAGGAGAGCCTGCTATAGCCTCCCAGCTGGCTGCGCTACTGTCCCGGAGGCGCACCCCACGAGAGTATCCCTTCGGAGCCGCGGGGCGAGGAGCGAGGCGGGGCGCTGACGTCACCTCCCCTCCCCCAGCTTCTCCAAGAGGGAGGGAGGGGGGAAGGAGGCGGTGATCCGCCGCGCTCCCGGCCGCAACTACCAAACTCCGGGGCGTGCTGCTTGGGCATGTCCTGACAAACTTGGTTTCTCTTTGGCTATCTCTCTAGCCCTGCGCACTCTAATCTCGCTCTCTTTTGGTGCTCAAGTTTCACCCAGAAAGGACGCCTTCGGAGATGTGGCCACCTGGGTCCGGGCAGCACAGGCGGATCGTACCCTCGTTGGGGACATGCTGAAGATCAGAGGAAGGCAAAGTTGGTACTTCAGGCACGGCTTTTAACAAATATCCAAATCGCGTGAGGATTACGGAGCTGCCAAGGACTTTAAAGCGGAGCACCGAGGACTCGGGTGGACTGGTGAGTTCTTTGTTTAGTACAAGCTTATGTATTTAAGTTTCTAAGTAAATGAAATTACGTGGGGTATTTGGCTCTAAGCTAGTGCAGTGAAGCGTGTGCATCCTATAGGCTCTCCGCTCTGCGAGCTGCACTCCCATGTGGCTGTGCATGGCTCAGAAATGAAAGATCGGTATGCACAGGTTTTTGAATTCATAAAATACGTAGCACTGTTCAAAAGAACTTGAAAAGCTATGCTGTTTGTGCATTATTTTGAACGTAACTTATTATAGAAACGGTGCCCAGGGAGGGCGCATCCGGGGCCGCGTGATTCGCAGTGGCACAGCGCCCTCTAGTCAGGATACCTGGCAAGGCGCGCGCTCCCTGCCGGGTCCCTCGCGGACCACGAACTTGGACCTGCTCCTGGGACGTGGGCTTGAGCTCCGTCGCCGCCACCCCAGCCTTCACTTACCATACACTCGGGGGGCCATTCCGAGGCATTATTTTTCTTTCCCAGCCATAACCTGGATGCAGAGGCGGTGCCGAAGGAAAGCGCCGTTTTCGGAAACGTTCCCCTAGTCCCCTAATTTCCAAGAGCCTTTGGGGACAGGGTTAGGGAGAGTCGACTATTAAAAGGACAAACGTGGAGCTTGAACTACATTTCTCTGTCACGTTAAAGAATTCGATGGTAGCAAAAACACACTTCTATTTCGTTTCGTTGGGGCTAAAGGATCAGTAAAAAACGTGGCAGAACCATAGTAGGAAATCTCCATCTCTGGCTCTCGGCTGTTCCTATGGCGAATAAGTGCAACTTCTTCCAAGCAATTTAGGTTTCTCAGTGAGCCTAGAAAATCGGGATTCTCAAACACATGTTTTAGCTCGAGTAAGCATTATATGTGAATGAATGGTAATTTTCTCCAAGAATTCTTTTGTGCTATTTAAAAAATCTTGTTATTTTATGTTATGTGATGGTGTCTTGACTCCCGCCCCCCCCCCACACACACTGTTGGTGTGTCTTGTGAGATTGTGTTGTGTTAACAGTTAGAATTCGGCAAGGGTCGTAAACTGGTTGATCTTGGAGATCAGGTCACCTACTTTCGAGGTGTTCCAAGTATGAAATTGACATGTGACTCCGGGAGCACTTTGCGCAGTATGGCTGTGGCCAAGTGTTTGGATGATAGTGTTTGTTGGGTGTGCGAGTTTGTGTATATTCTAAATAATGAGCAGGGAATACACCACGTTCTCTTAGGGCTACGAATCAGCACACTCATTCTGCAGGCATTATTTTTCCTTTCCAGCCATAACCTGCTAGACATCTTTATTTTTTCAATCACCTTCTTTAAGAGGAGACTGCAATAACTTTGAACCAAGGAAATTTTCTCGCCCCTATCTCCCTGCAGCCCCGTCTACGAGTTCCAGGGAAATCAGATCTCTTTGTCCTCACAATGTTAAAATGTTCGAGCCCCATAAACTTTCAGAGATCATGTCCGCCCTCTTCTCCGGGCTGTTTCCCAATGCCCGGGAGCATTCCAGGCTTCGGCTGTATCTAGGGTGCGCGGACCCCGCAATTGGAGCTTTGCCGGCGCTGAGATGGGCTCACAGCCGGGAACGCCGGACTGCGCGCTCTGGCGTTGGGAGAGTTCACGGAGGGGGCATCTGGACACCGGGGCTTCCCTCTCTCCCTAGGGAACTTGTAGTTTCAGGTTAGACTGGGTTCACAGCTTGCGGGGTGTGACTTACCGGTTGGGAAAGCGCACGAGGCGGCACAGCTGCCTTTTGTCCCGCAGATGTAGCAGTCGGGGGTGTCCGCTGAGGGAGGCCGGCGTTGGGGTTCCTAACCAGGGTCGGCGAGGTTATAGGGTCTAACTAACTCTGCAAAAGAGGTCGCGGAGGGAGCGCTTTCATTTTCCCCAAGATAGTAATGTAGATTTAAGAAGGTAGTCGATTCCGTTCTAACTGCATTCCTTTTCAGACCTTTTGGAAGCTTTAAACTCAACGCGGCCCCCCTCCCCCCACACCAGCTATTACAGCCCAGGAACCGAGGCACTCAAATGCAGATTTAGGAATTCTCTGAAGGTTCTAGAGATTCTAAAGGTAGGCGTGGGAAGCTTTTCATTTGCCTTAGCTGACTTTTTTTTTTTTTTTTTGAGCGAAACTAATGTTTCGCTTTTCCTAGCAAGAAACATTCCATATTCTCTGCACAAATCTGTGCTGGCCGTAACCTAACATCGGCACTAGAGCAACCCCACACTGGTCTTCGGAGTGTCGCTAGATCGCCCTGGGCACTCACTCGCTCGTCTCCTCGCCAGGAGTTGGCTGCTTACGCAGCAGGGGATCTCTGCCCCGTAGCGGGACGTCCTTGCCGGGTACCCGCGGGCTCAGAGTCCCGCCGCCAGGGAAAGTCAGATCGAGTTTCCGCACTGGAGAAACGAGCGCCGGCGCTCGCGGGCGTGGCTGCGGGCGGAGGGATCTACCCCGCGCCGGCCTGGGAGCGGGGCGCGTGGGTGGGGAGCTGCTGCCTGGGAGAGGGGCGCGCCAGCGGCCAGGGCGTGCTGGCCATACCATGCGGACTCGCCAGCCCGGTGAGACCCCCAGCAAACCCGATCCCCGCTCGGGGGCACGCTGAGGCGACAAGGTGTGCGCCTCTCGAGAGCACTGCCTCCACCGCCACTTGAGGCCAACTTTGCTGTAAGTTTGATAGAAATGAAGTTAGGGCTTGAGGGTGGGTGGGCGAGGTTGCTAGCGCCTGGGGGCATGCAACTTGCTGCATCGGTGGGGCGGCCTTTGGGCTGCAAGGGTGCTTTACTCAGACTGCCAAACTGCAGAGCCTGCTCCTTCCCGAGCTCTGGAAAAGGGGTTGAAAGAAAGAGCCGGGCTAGAAGGTGGCAGTGCCGTGGCGCCTGCCCACTGGAAAGTTCAGTGCTGGCCCTGGATTCGGTGGCTTGGCGTGGAG
>NW_006439192.1:20992619-21012822 GCF_000325575.1 Pteropus alecto | reverse complement strand
ATCAGCGAGCTGGGTGCTGCTGCGAGCTGGCTGCAGGCGGCGGCGGCGGCGGCAGCCCCCGCCGCACGGCTCTGGTCTTGGAGCCATTGCTGGAAATCAAAGCGGCGCCGCCGCGCGGAGCTACCGGGCGGCCCCGGGGCGAGGACTTCCGCTGCGCGCTGGACCTGGGAAACATCCCCAACGCGCTTCACGCCCCTCTCTCTGGTAACACTCGAGCCTGCTAAGGACTTAACTGATTTTTAATTGATCTCGCTGCTAGGTTCATTCTTACCATTTATGAAATAGTATCCACAGCGGAGGTGAGGTGAAAAGAGGCCAGTAGTCAAGAGATGGCATCTTTGAAATGGAGTCGCAGAGTTCTCCCAGATGTTTTGCGCCCCGAAGGAGTGCTGCTCTGAGGTTTAATTACTAACTGGTTGAATGCAGATAGAATGGGTGCGATTGATAAATTGCAGGGCTACATAGTTGCACGATGTGCTGTTTATCAGTTTGTTTCTATATTTCCTGAAAGAGAAACTCGTGAGATGTTTTTAAAGAGATTCTAGTTCTTCAGTGCTCTTACCCAAAGTGCTTTCTTCTAGGAAGCTAACTTTCTGTCGTCTCTAAGATTTTTTGTTCCCAGTGATGTGAATTGCACGGCTTTGAAAACAAGGACGCAATTGTATGCATTAGGAAAGTAAACTCATAAATATTTTCTATACAAAGTTTTTTTTTTTTTTTTCATGCGACTGAGCTATGATTTCATTAAGTGGCTTTTGTTAAGCAACTCTGGTGCTTGGTAGATTTTTTTTTTTAAAAAAACTGGATATTTACAATGACTTATAATTGGAGAAGTTTTAAAAAGCAAATTATCTCGTTATTTATATATTTTTATAAAATCAGATTCTTAAGTCTTCATATATTCAGAGACAGGTTTCAGTAGGTTTAAGATATATGCACGTGTTAAAACGTGTTTTTCTATCTTACTTATAGAGTTGTGGTTTTTCAGCTGATCCAGTTATTACAGTTACTCATGAAAATTTGTTTCTTGAATTAGATAGATTAATTCCGATATTTGGCTTTGTCTTTGTGTTTTAGAAGGACCGCTCTGGTTCCACAATTATAATTATTATTCACTTTTTCTTGTTATATATTTAAGCTTTAAAATGAATGTGAAAATACTTAAAAGGTAACATAATTTTAAAAACAGTTGATATAACTGTTATGCCAGATGTGACATTTGACAAGTTTGAAGTTTGATTTGAATAAAGTGTGCATTTGTGTACCCGTTTCTTGAAAAACTGAACATCTTAAATGAGCCAAATTTTTTGTCACTCTGAAAGGAAGTGAGATTGTTAAAGAACTAAATAAAATCATTCAGGCCAACTGTATTTTCATTTGTATCTTTTAATTAATCATTAGAAGTACCCCCTGTGGGTTCTTATGTTAGATCATTTAAATCCATGTTATGGGCAGGTGCCAAAAGAGGAATCTAAAAATTCGGTGCAAACTAACACTTTTCATTCCTTTGATCCCCCATCTTTTTAGTGTATGTGTTTAGACTTAGCTCTTGAGCCACCTTTGAGCAGTTGTGTCTTTGAATATTCTAGGTGAAAGGGATCTTACCGAGTATGTTTTATCTCCCTTATCAAGTCCACTGCCACTTTTTTCCCTCACCCAGGTTTGGCTGATTTCTCATAAAGTCAGAAACTGAATCAAATTAGTGCATTATTGTGCATTAAATGTTGTCTCGGTGGCCTAATTTGTGGCCTTGAGGACCTGATACAGTAGCTGGAAGCCATAAAGCTTAGGTGCGTGTTTAATCTTTATGAGTGGGAAATTGCAGTAGGTTAGCTCTCTTTTGACCAACTTATATAGATGATGAAGCCAAATTATATCTTTTTGTCTTACTTAATTGTTGAATTTGCAAGTGTTAGTTTATCGTTAGGCACTGGAAAGGAGTGTTTGAAATGAGTGATGCTGGGAACTCATTTAACTAAGATCAGAAAGTTGCCATTTTCTCATATCTAAGAGGAACTTTTTATTTTGAAAATATATTTAATCAGATAAAGAATCAGTATATTTCACATTTTAAAGTATTTTAAAAATTACCTTTTAAGTCCCGGATTTAAGTGTATTGCCAACATTTTCGCTTAATTCCAAACTTTATTATATATGTGGAGATAAATCTTTAATTAAATGTCATCTACAAACCACTTAGGAAAATCAGTCATTATTTAATCTTCATCCTTCATGGAATATTCAAGTAAAGAGTTTCATAATAAGCCCTACAGTACAGACACTGATCTGGCATTGCCTCTAGCCAATTTGGAAGCATTTTGAGATGGGTGGTGACCTCTTTCTGAGCTGCTGGAAATTAGAACCATCTCCAGGGCAGCCATCTGCAGTGTTGTTACTGGCCTGGTGGTTGCACCTGGATTTTCTGTTAATTTTGGAGTGATGAATGTATTATTATCCCACATTATCCCTTCTTTTCTTCCTTCCCCTCCTTCAGTCCTGCCTACCATTCTTAATCCTCATCCATCTGTTCATTTATGAACCCAGCGCCTGTGGATCTCCTCTGCGCCAAACATTGACTGGGCCAGACACAGCTGACTATGAACAAATCATCTTTCCTGCCCTCAAGGAGCTCACAGTGCAGTAGAGGAGAAGAACAGATAAACATTCAGCTATATCCAGTGCGATGAGAGATCCATCAGGGTCAGGGTAGTTCATCATGTCACCTTAGTGAGCTGGGGTAGGTAGATATTAGGATGGGGTGAGAGCTGAGGGAAGAGTGAATCAGGAGGGACTAATTCAAGGAGAGGAAATGACATGTGTAAAGCCGGTTGTAGAGACCTTAATTACTTGTCAATTTTAAGGATTAAGCATTAGTTGTGACTTGATTGTGGTGTGATAAATGGTGAGAAAAGAGACCTGAGACCTAAGCATGCCATGTTATCTTTAGGAAAAGGGTTGGTTGGTTTATCATCAATACTTCTTTAATCCTGTTTTCATTTGATTATGAATTGTCTTTTTCCTTTGTGTGGAGAGAACATAGATAAACCATGACTAGGGCTTACATTGGTTTACAAAGACAGAGAGGATAATTTTAATGAGACAAGGGTTAAGAAGAGAAGGAAATATATGTCGAAGAAAAAGGTGAAAATAACTAAATTGTATGTGAGGAATGAAGGACAAGAGAAAATAAAATAGTAATATTTGCATTATCTTTTAAAAGGGAAGGAGTGGAGATGTTATAAGTTAGAGTCTGAACCACTAGGTTTCATCAGCTCAGGACAGTTGGGTTGTTTCAAGCCTGTGGAAAGTATACTTTTTTTTGGTTTAAAATAGGAAGTAAGATTGGGAGATTAAATTAGGAAAGTAGGTAGAAGTCGGAATATCGAAGGTCTTTAATACAAGGCTAAGAAGAACATACTTAATCAGCAACCTGAGGAGAAACACCGAATATTTGCAAACTGGGGAATGATATTACAAAGAAGTTTTAATGAGGTTAATTTGATTGCAGTGTATAGGCTAAATAGTATGGGGACCAGAAAACAGGAATACCGAAAAGTTATGGAGATGCTATGCCCGAACAAAGACAAATATGAACTAGGTGGCAGCAGGAGAAATGGAAAGGAAACAGTTTTGAGAAATTGAGAAAGAAAAAAAAGGTCAACTCTGCCTAACTTGGTAGATATGAAGGTTTGGTAGTTAAGACTAAAAGATCATAGAAATTCTGAATTTTGAGAGAGTGGGGTAGGGAAGGAGAGAGAATTTAGGGGAAGGAGGGGGAGAGAGAGAGATATGTAGAGAGAGAGGTGGGGGGAAGGCAGAAAGGGAGAGAATGAGAATATGAATGTGTTATCTGTGGAGGGTAGGAAGCTCTAAAGATTTTAGTCTAGTCTCTGGTTTTTCAAATAAAGAAATGGAATCCAAAGATTAAGCAACTTTCTTGAACTCACACAGTTAATCAGTGAAAAGTTCGAGGCTAGATCACAAGTTTTATGTCTCCCAGCCTCCCCGCCCCCCTTTTTTAAATTTAACTTCTTAGATTGCAAATGTGGGAGGTAAACTTCACTGGAATGGGAAAATACGGTGGAATCCCTGTTACAGGCATATCTCATTTTATTGCGTTTCGTAGATGCCGCATTTTTTACAGATTGAAGGGTTGCGGCAACACTGCATTGAGCAAGTCTATCAGTGACATTTGCTCACTTCTCTCTGTCACATTTTGGTAATTCTCATAGTATTTCACACTTTTTCATTATTATATTTGTTATGGTGGTTTGTGGTCAGTGGTCTCTGATGTTTCTGTTGTAATTGTTTGGGGTGCTGTTACTATGCCCAAATAAGACAGTGAACTTAATAAATATTGTGTATGTTCTGACTGCTCCACCGACCAGCCATTCCCCCATCTCTCCCTTTCCTCTGGCCTCCTTATTCCCTGAGACACAACAATATTGAAATTAGGCCAATTAATAACCCTACAATGGCCTCTTAAGTGTTTGAGTGGAAGAAAGGGTCGCATGTCTCTCACTTTAGCTTAGTGAGGAAGGCATGTCAAAAGCCAACAGAAGCCAAAAGCTAGGCCTCTTGCGCCAGTTAACTAAGTTGTGAATGCGAAGGAAAAGTTCTTGAAGGAAATTAAAAGTGCTACTCCAGTAAACACATGAATGATGTGAAAGCCTTATTGCTGATAGGGAGAAAGTTTTGGTGGTCTGAATAGACGATCAGATCAGCCCCAACATTCCTTTAAGCCAAAGCTTAATCCAGAACAAGGCCCTTAGTCTCTTCAGTTCTATGAAGGCTGAAGAAGAAAAGTTTAAAGTTAGCAGAGAAAGGTTGGTTCATGTAGTTTGAGACGCTGTCTCCATAACATGAAAGTGCTGATATAGAAACTGTGGCAAGTTATCCAGAAGATCAAGCTAATTATTGAAGGTGGCTACAGTAAACAACTAATTTTTAATGTAGACAAATGAGCCTTATATTGGAAGAAGCTGCCATCTAGACTTTCACAGCTAGAGAGGAGAAGTAAGTGCTTGGCTTCAAAAGACAGGCTGACTCTCTTGTTAGGGGCTAATGCAGCTGGTGACTTTAAGTTGAAGCCAGTGCTCATTTACCATTCTGAAAATTCTGGGCCCTTGAAGAATTATGCTAAATCTATTCTGCCTGTACACTATAAATGAAACAACAAAGCCTGGATGACAGCACATCTATTTACAGCATGGTTTACTGAGTATTTTGAGCCATTGTCGAGACATACAGCTCAGACAAAAAGATTTTTTCCAAAATATTACTGCTCACTGACAGTGCACCTGGTCATCCAAGAGATCTGATGGAGATGTACAAATGAGATTAATGTTTTTTTCATGCCTGCTAACACAGCATCCATTCTGCAGCCCATGGATCAAGGAGTATTTTGACTTTCAAGTCTTATTATTTAAGAAATACATTTTGTAAGGCAATAGCTGCCATAGATTTGGGCAAAGTAAGTTGAAAATTTTTTGGAAGGAATTCATCATTGTAGATGCATTTGTAATTCATAGAAAGAGGTCAAAATATCAACATCAACAGGAGTTTGGAGTTCATTCCAATGCTCATGGATGACTTTGAGGGGTTCAAGAATTCAGTGGATGAAGTAATTGTAGATGTGGTGGAAATAGCAAGAGATCTAGAATTAGAAGTGGAGCCTGAAGATGTGACTGAATTGTTTCACTCTTGTGATAAAACTTGAACAAATAAAGAGTTGCTTGTTATGGATGACCACAAAGAGTGGTTTCTTGAGGTGGAATCTACTCTTGGTGGACATTCTGTGAAGATTGTTGAAATGACAACAAAGCGTTTAGAATGTTATGTAAACTTATTTGATAAAGCAGTGGCAGGGTTTTGAGAGGATTGACGCCAATTTTGAAAGCAGTTCTCCTGTGAGTAAAGTGCTATCAAACAGCATTGCATACTGCAGAGAAATCGTTTGTGAAAGGAAGAATCAATGTGGCAAATTTGATTGTTGTCTTATTTTAAGAAATTGCCACAGCCACCCGACCTTTAGCAGCCACCACCCTGATCAGTCAGCAACTATAGACATTGAGGCAAGACCCTCCATCAGCAAAAAGATTATGATTTGCTGAAGGATCAGATGATGATTAGCATTTTTTAGCAATAAAATATTTTTTACTTAAGGTATACACATTGCTTATTTAGCCGTATGTTATTATGTACTTAAAGGACTACAATATCGTGTAAATATAACTTTTATGTGCACTGGGAAACCAAAAAATTTGTGTGACTTGCTCTATTGCAGTATTCTCTTTATTGAGGTGTCCTGGAACCATACCCACAATATCTCCTAGTTACGCCTGTATTTTGCAGTGGAGAGTGGGTGAAAAGGCTGTATAACAGATCTGATGGTATCTCAGGAGGAGTGTTGTGTGGTACTTGAGGGAGTTTAGGGTTGGAATGTGGGATTCTGTGGTGATCCTTTTGAAAGCATAGTGGATGAGATCTTAAAGGGTGATAATATGTACATGTATACAAAGAGTTGGAAGACAGAAGCTTGCAGTGCCAGACTTCAAGGTTGAAAGAGTCAGTATAGAATATAAAAGAGTATTGAAAAGAATCAGGAAAATTGTGTTATTTTTTCTTTATATGTTATGGATTGCCTCTTTATTTTAGGCAAGTCTGTGGTAATATAAGGGACACAAGGGCATTGGGAAGAGAGATGAATAGTGTCACATGTGACACTAAGTTCAGAAGAATGAATACTGAGAAAAAAGACATTTGATTCGATACTAGCTTGTGGTGTCAGAGTGGATCTGAGGCTTTGTAGAGCAGTTGAGGGCAGAAACCATGCTTTTAGAGGTGAGGGAATTCTAAGGAAGTCAGGGTAGCACTAAGAAACTACTTTTTTGGAACTCTTTGCAGCATTAGAAAGAAAACAGGGTGTTAGCTTGAAAGAAGTAAAGGTTTGAAGGAAGTTTATTTTTAGGTAGGGATGAACCTATGTGTATTTGTAGACTGCAAAAGATGGCAGTAGAGAAGGGGTCTTTGAGTGTGATGTTTAAGTGGGAGAGAAAATTTAGGAAAGAGATGTAGAAGAGGCAGAATTTTATGGCATCAGGAGTGTCTTTATTAGTGAGTAGGGTGGGTCCCATCTCCTCTGAGATGTGGGAAGAAGAGAGAATAGGGGAAGGGAACTTTTGAAGGGGAGGAAGAGGACAGACTTTCTACCTGATGACTTTTGTTTTCTTATTATATATTAAACATTCACATTTCTTATCCGTTATTTAGTGAAATGCCTGTACGTGTACCTAAACACACAGGAGCATCATAATTTGACCTGTAATAAAGCCTTACTAATTCGAGGGTGGAAGAAGTGGCCAGTATTAATCACTGGTTACCCTACCAAAACATCATTTGAATGATTTCTCTTTGTTGAGAAAAATACATAAGGTGAGATGGTCTTAAATCACAAGAGATAAACAGTTTGTTTATTGAGCTTCTCCGTGGATAAAATTTGCCCTGGAATGTGGATGAGGAGAAAGTGGTTGGAGGCTGAGTAATAGTGGACGTTTCTGTGTATGAGGAGAGAAAAGGATGCCTGGCCCAGTCAGAAATGTACACACAGCCCTTGTTCGCCTGTCTCATCTCTTATGTCACAAAAGCACAGAACAGCTAGAAACAGTCACCTTCATAATGCTCCCAAGGATGTTTAATAGTTTCATGTAGTAGGTAAATTACATAGTAGATTTTGAATGGAGGCTATTTAAAAATTAGGAAGTCTGTTTAACTTTCTTAAGGGCGAGAAAACTTTTTAAAAATTATTTTGGATTGACTATATCATGTAAATGTGGACATTTTTAAGTTCTGAAAAAGAGTTATAATGTGTTGAGGAGAGAGATTTTGTAATTCCTCACTATCAGTATCAGTAGTTTGAAGACTGTTTTCAGTTAAATTGGAATCAATTGTTGATCATTGAAGGCAACATTTGAAATAAGTTATTGCCAGAGTAATCAGACTTACTGCAGCTCCAATCAAAACTAACAAGAAGAGTTACCAGAAGTAATAAATGATACATATTAAGCCTAAGGCTGCTTAAAACTTATTAAGATGGCTTAAAAAGATTCAGTGTGTACCCAGAAAATAAAGAAGATATACCCATTAATTTTTCAGTGTAAGAACAAAAGCTTTTAAAAGTACTGTCAATGACTATTATAATGTAAATAGAAAATTATGTATTTTTTTTGTTTTAATGTTATCTAGAAGCTGTGAATTGATTATAGCTAAGTAACAGGCTTTCTTAGTAAGATACAATACTTGTATTTGACGCCTATTAAGTGATTTTAGAGATCATTAAACATTTATTAAATATACAATATTTTTTTTAAAAAAACGAGTCATTTAATTTCATATTTTGTTTTTTGACAACTTCATGACATTTTTCTTTGACATTATTTTCCTCTCAATTTAGATTTCTTTAAAAAATACTCTAAAAATGTGACACTATTCAAACTGAACATTAAGTTCTAAATTTCAATAGTAAGTTAAATTCTGGTGGCGCTCTTATAAGATATCCATACAAAATGGAAGTATATAAGAGAGCACGATGAAGGAGAATGCAAAGTTCTTGGATATTTTTGTGTGTAATTTTATTATTGTATATGGAATGAGAAGTTTAATACTGTTTACCAGTTGCACAGAGGGCTAGAATGACTAATGACGTGTGTAGGAATTGTGACCTCTAAATAATTAATATGCAGCATTGAATAGAATTTATGCGTTGTGTGATGCTGTGGCCCACCTAATGTCCTGTATCCGAGCATATGAAACCCTTCCGAGTCTTTCGCTTTAGACCTAAATATTTGAATTTATGCAGTCATGTTCTCAGCATGGGGGTTGTGTTCTGCTTTGTGAAGAATATGCAGTCACAGTAATTGACTGTAACACTTTACATGAAGTCCTCCCTGATGAAGAAATATGAACATATTAATATCTGAGTCCTACTAGGAAAATTATTTTTCTCTTTTATTTATGGATTTTTAGAGATCTCTACTAAAGAAATTTAAGCTTTGGACCTGAGGCCCTTTTTCCTAAAGGCTGAACTAAGTAAACATTCTTTATTTTCGCTTTGGAGAATGCATGGAAGAAATACTAAATTACTGTGAGTTCAAGTAGTGTGATCACCTTCTAAATATCAAAGTGTAGCCTCTGGCTAAAATGGTTTTTGGAGCTTAATTTTCATAAGCATGAACTCTAGGTAATAACATACTTTTTAGATGAAATGGTATTAGTACTGTTTCTTTTTTTTCCCCTACAGCTTTATTGTTTGTTTTGTACAGAATAACAGCCATAGTTTTATGTTTATTTCTGTTTATTTTTTGATCATGGCATTTTGTAGTGAAACCTGAGTTCACAGTTCTTGGTTACATTATTATAAGGTTAACAATATCCTAAAAAGTAGACCCTTTTTCTGATCAAAAGAACTATATTTAATAAATTATTTGAATCATAACGGCATTCTGTTAGCCAACTTTGCACAAGTACATTTAAGGTTTTTAAAGTTCTTGGTTATGTATGTGGTGCAGAAAGTTTATTTCAGCTGCAGTGTGTCCCATGAGCACTGCGGCAGGTGAGTTGTGAAAGGTGATGGAGGTGTTTGGGATTCCAGTTGTGAGAGGGAAGTGAGTGGTGGCAGAGGCTGTGGTCGGACTGAATGAGTGAGATGCCATGGCAGGGGAACAGCTTCAATCACTTGACACGTTGGATGTTTTCCTGGGGGGTGATGGGGATGTCCAGGGCCTTTCAGTGGTGCTGGTAGGAACAGTGTGACACCAGCCAGTATTTATAGGTCATTTATTTACAAGTTCTAATGTTAGGCTTCAGATGTTCAAAAAGATTTGCTTATCATGTCTTTATCACACCACTCAACTGTTCTTGCTTCTCCTTCTTCAAAGGCTGCTGTAGCTCCTCCACTGGTTCCTCTTCTCTGGTTCCTCTTCTCTGCTGCCGTCTAAATTCTAGGGGAGCAACAGGGCTCTGTCCTTGGTGTCTTCTCTATCGGTGCTCTGTCCATTGGTAATCTCAGTTTTGTGGTTTTAAATACCATCTTCTATATTCTCACCACTCTCAAATTTATGTCACCAGGCCGGACCTCTCCCACATGTCTGTCTGCCCACTCAGTCGTTACAACTTGTCCAAAATTGAACTCATCTTACTCCTGAAAACCTGTTCCTCTCTGTCTTCCCTCTTCAGTATCTGACAGCTTATTAGTTCTTGCTCAGCACACAATCCTTGGAATCTTCTTTGATACCTCTCCTTTTCTCTTCCTGCCTCAGACCCTCAGTCCAATTCATCAGCAAATCCTGAAATCGATCCAGAATTTCCTACCTTCACCATAGCCTTTTTTGGGTCAAGCCACTGTGGTCTCTCACTTCTACTGTTGCAGTAGCAGCTTTCTAACTGACCTCCCTCCAGCTTTTGCCATGGTCATTCTGCATTCCCTTCTCAACACAGATACCAGAGCCACTCTCCACTTTAAGTTAGAGCATGCCACTCCCTGTTCAACATCCCCAAGTAGTTTCTCGTTTTATTTGTAGTAAAATTCAGTCTTAAAAATCACCCTTCATCAATGAGTCCGTACTGACCTAAAAGAATGATTGGATGTAAATACATAAATGGGAGAGAATAGACAAATCTCTCTTGTAGAAGAATTCTAAATAATTCATGTAGCATAATTCTCCATCTCTTAAGTATGGGCTGTACCTAGTGACCTCCTTCTAAAGAGTACAGTACAGAAAGGAAGGAAAAAGAGTAACTTTACTGTGGAAAAACCTGACTGAGCATTACTTTAAGTGAACAAGGTCAACGTCAGTATCAGTAAGTCATGGTGATATGATGCCATAAAATGGCACTTCACCTCTGTGATCTCCCTCTCCCCCCTCCCCCCCAAACACATAGCCCCAGTGTAATCACGAGGAAAACATCAGGCAGATTCCAATTGAGGGACATTTTACAAAATACCTGACTAGTACTTCTCAAAACTGTCAAGGTCATTAAAAACCAGGAAAATTAGAGAAACTCTTACATTCCAAAGGAATCAGAGATATGATGATTCAATGTAATGTGGTGGTCTTGTTTGGGATCCTGGAACAGAAAAAGGGTATTGGACTTAAATGGTTAATAACAGTGTATCAATATTACTTCACTAGTTGTGACAAATGTACCATAATAATGTGAGATGTTAACAGTAGAGGAACTATCTTCCAAACTTTTCTGTAAATCTGAAACTATTCTAAAATTAAAATTTTATTTTAAAAAAATCCATTACTGCCCTCTCCTTACCCATGTGCTCCAGCCACAATGGTCCCTTTGTTGTTTTTCTAATTAGACTTCTCTCCTGGAGGTGATTTTGAGCCCCAGGGGACATATGGCAATGTCTGGAGAGATTTTTAGTTGGGCAAGGCTGGAGGGGGTTTGGAGGATCGTTGCTACAGGCTTCTAGTGGGTGGAGACCAGGAATAATACTAAACATCCTACAGTGCCTGGGACAGCTCTTCCTCTGCTCCCACCCTCAAAAAAAAATTCCAAAATATCAATAGTGCTGAGGCTGAGAAACCCTGGTCTTTTTGAAGTTAGGTTTCTCTCTTTCCTTTCAGGTTCTTGACCACATTCTCTCTGCTCTATTTATGTTTCTCCTTAGCACCAAATCATCAGCGTCTTTTTGTTTACTTGTTTGTCACAAGGAAATGTATCTACCATGAGGATTTGTTGGTAGTTTGCTTGGTTCACTTTTGAATCCCCAGCATCTAGAACTGTTCCTTACACATAGTAGGCGCTCATTAAATATTCATTGAACAAATCAGATAATTGATGAAGCGAGTGAGTGAATGATAAGGATAACTAACATGCCAAAAAATTCATATAGAAAAATGAAAATGTAAACGTTCTTCCGGCTACCTATTCTCCACAAATTACCACTGTTAACATTTTATTTTTATCTTCTGAGAATTTTTCTGTTTTTTTTTTTTTTTTAAACACCTTTATATACTCTACACACAATTTATCTCTCCCCTCACACTTTCTTACAAACGTAAATGGGATCAGTTTAGTTTTTCCATTTAGTATGTTGGACATCTTTACATATCAACATATAGAGTGTTTATTCTTTTTAATTCATAATGTTTTTTATGTAAAATTAAGCAAAAAAATATTTTAGTTGCTTGCAGTAGAATTCTGGTATAATACTTTTTTGTAAACTGGGTAGTAATAATGTTTCCCGAAACAAAAGATAATGGTTGTTTAACATCATCTTTTTAAGTGTTCTTTAAAGCATTTCTTTGTGTGTGTGTGTGTGTGTGTGTGTGTGTTCCTACTTTGTAAATGCCTTGAGATGGGGATCTCTGTCTTTTAAAATTGTTTTTAATTCTATGTACCTTTCATGGTTTGTTTCATAGCAGTTTCTCAATATCTGTAGGAGGAACTGAATTGAAGTTTTCACTTGTTTTGATAAAAATTACTGGCTCATTAGATAATATTCAAATTTCCCTGGGTATTAGAACTATTGACCAAATTAAGAAATGGTTTTTGGGGGAAATTATTTATTTTGTTTTAAATTATTTTCTTATTTTCTTAATTGTTCATCTAGAGGCCAAAAATCTAATTTCCTTACTTTCTCTGCTGATCTGAAAAAAACAAGAGAGCTAAAGAACAAGTTAGAATGCCCAACTTGAACATGATTCAATATTAGTTAAGCTTCTAATTGCTTTCAGCATATCAGGTCATTTTTTTTTTCCCTAATGAAATGAGTAATGGGGCAAAGTTGGCAGTAGCTAGCTGAGGTGAGGTACTGTAAATTAATGTCGCCATACTAATTTCAACCTGGCTGTTTAACCAGCCCTCCAGTCTGCTGTTTATTTCGCTTTTGGTATCATTCACATTTTGCGAATATTCGTTTGAGAGTCACTTTTCCAAGGGTACAGTGCTGTCCTCTATTCTCAGTGCTGGGATGTTTTGTAAAGATACATTGATTTATGAGGTGAATTTGTTGGCATTTAGGGGAGCAGTTGATCTGAACATCATTGTCCTGCTCTCGTGCCAGACCTCAGCCCTGTGGACCGCTTCCCTTCATATGTCCCTTTCTCATGTGTCCTTTCCTTCCTCTTCTCCCTCTGTTTCTCCCACAGTGCCTACCACCTTGCTGCATTGATTAGGCCCTTTATGTGTGTTAGGTTAGATGATTTGGCTCTTTGTGTGTGTGTCTTGTGCTCGGGTGACAGGTTATTCAGTTACCCTGAGACAGTAGGCACTGGTTGCTGGCAGTGGTGATAAAACATTGATGCGGTTGGTGAGATGTGCTTTGCTGACTTGGCGAGGAGAAGTTCTGTTCGTCCTCAAGCTACTGGTTTTCCTTTTGTAAACGGATATTTTTTTGTGGGGAGGGGGGAGGCTTGTGATAGTTCAGAAATGACCTCAGCATCACGCTTGAATGAAATAATTATTTTAATACACTTAAATAGTTATATGATGCTAAGTGAGACAGTAAACCCTTACATTATGTAGGGAGTGAACTTAATCATTCGTATAAAGAAATAATTTCAGGATAAATTTTGAACTGAGATTACAAGCTATCGTTACAGGATGTCGTATAAAACCACTGTTGAGAGTTTTGTGTTGTTTAAATTAGTCGTTTTCTAAGCTTCTCATGCTCAGGATACTGTGGTGGCATAATTGTGAGCTTTTGAGTATTTATTGTATATAAATGAACACAAACAGTGTAATTATCTACCTTTTTAACTTTTTTTATATTTGCCTTGAAGATTTAAATATAAGGATGCAATTTAGTCACTACAGTTGGCAGTCTTTCATCTGATGCTCATTAGGATTCTTTGAGTCACTAAAATATGAAAAAAGATTCTTAAACTTAATAACTCTAGAGAAATAACAGCATTGATACTTATATTGGAAAAAGAAAAAAAAACTACAACCATTGCATTTATTCATAGTCCACCTGGGTAGAAAATACTTTAAATATTTTATTAAAATGTAAGGTCTAAAATGAGCTGTAAGAAATAAATTTGCATTTTTTTTGTTTGTTTGTTTTATTTCCCCAAAACAATGATTCTTATTTTTTCTATTTTAGGTTCCTGAGAGTCAAGCGATGGGGAGACCTTTGGTGTTGCTTCTGCTTCTGCTCCTCCTCCTCCAACATTTTGGAGACAGTGATGGGAGCCAGTCACGTGAACCGACTCCCATACAGTTTACACAGTTCCAGTACAATGTCACTGTGCATGAAAACTCTGCAGCTAAAACCTATGTCGGACATCCTGTAAAGATGGGCATTTACATTACAGATCCATCGTGGGAATTAAGGTACAAAATTGTCTCGGGAGACAATGAAAATCTATTCAAAGCTGAAGAGTACATTCTTGGAGACTTTTGCTTTCTAAGAATAAGGACCAAAGGAGGAAATACAGCTATTCTTAATAGAGAAGTGAAAGACCATTACATGTTGGTGGTCAAAGCAGTTGAAAAAAATACTAATGCTGAAGCACGGACAGTGGTCAGGGTACAAGTGCTGGATACAAATGACTTAAGACCATTATTCTCGCCCACCTCATACAGTGTTTCTTTACCTGAAAACACAGCCATAAGGACCAGTATTGCAAGAGTCAGTGCCACAGATGCAGACATAGGAACCAATGGAGAATTTTACTACAGTTTTAAAGACCGAACAGACATGTTTGCTATTCACCCAACCAGTGGTGCAGTAGTTTTGACTGGTAGACTTGATTATGCGGAGACCCAGCTCTATGAGATGGAAATTCTTGCTGTGGACCGTGGAATGAAATTGTATGGTAGCAGCGGTATCAGCAGCATGGCCAAACTAACAGTTCATGTAGAACAGGCCAACGAATGTGCTCCTGCGATAACAGCAGTGACGTTATCACCGTCAGAACTGGAGAAGGACCCAACGTATGCAGTCATAACAGTAGATGACTGTGATCAGGGTGCCAATGGGGAAATAGCTTCTTTAAGCATTGTGGCAGGCGACCTCCTTCAACAGTTTAGAACAGTGAGGTCCTCTCCAGGGAGTAAAGAATATAAAGTCAAAGCAGTTGGTGGCATCGATTGGGACAGTTATCCTTTTGGCTACAATCTGACACTTCAGGCTAAAGATAAAGGAACTCCTCCCCGGTTCTCTTCTGTGAAAGTAATTCATGTGACTTCTCCACAGTTCAAAGCTGGGCCAGTCAGGTTTGAAAAAGATGTTTACAGAGCAGAAATAAGTGAATTTGCTCCTGCCAACACACCTCTGGTCATGGTAAAAGCCATGCCTAGTTATTCTCATTTGAGATATGTTTTCAAAAGTGCACCTGGAAAAGCTAAATTCAGTTTAAATCACAACACTGGTCTTATTTCCATTTCAGAACCAATTAAAAGACAGCAGGCATCCTATTTTGAACTTGAAGTAACAACAAGTGACAAAAGAGCCTCAACCAGGGTCTTGGTTAAAGTCATAAGCGCTAATAGCAATCCCCCTGAATTTACCCAGACAGCATACAAAGCGTCTTTTGATGAGAATGTGCCCATTGGCACCACTGTCATGAGTGTGAGTGCTGTAGACCCCGATGAGGGTGAGAATGGGTATGTGACTTACAGTATTGCAAATTTAAATCCTGTGCCGTTTGTGATTAATCATTTCACTGGTGCTGTGAGTACTTCGGAAAACTTGGACTATGAACTGATGCCTCGGGTTTATACCCTAAGGGTTCGAGCGTCAGACTGGGGCTTGCCATACCGCCGGGAAGTTGAAGTCCTTGCTACAATTACTCTCAATAACTTAAATGATAATACACCCTTGTTTGAGAAAATAAATTGTGAAGGAACAATTCCCAGGGACCTAGGCGTGGGAGAGCAAATAACTACTGTTTCTGCAATTGATGCTGATGAACTTCAGTTGGTCCACTATCAGATTGAAGCTGGAAATGAACTAGATTTGTTTAGCTTAAATCCCAACTCTGGGGTACTGTCATTAAAGCAGTCACTGATGGATGGTTTAGGTGCAAAGGTGTCATTTCATAGTCTGAGAATTACAGCTACAGATGGAGACAATTTTGCCACACCATTATATATCAACATAACTGTGGCTGTCAGTCGCAAGCCAGTAAACTTGCAATGTGAAGAGACTGGTGTTGCCAAAATGCTGGCAGAGAAACTCCTGCAGGCAAATAGATTGCACAGTCAAGGAGAGGTCGAGGACGTTTTCTTTGATTCTCACTCTGTCAATGCTCACACACCACAGTTTAGAAGTTCTCTCCCAACCGGTATTGAGGTGAAGGAAAACCGTCCCTTGGGTTCCAACATAATTTTCATGAATGCTACCGACCCCGATACTGGCTTCAATGGAAAATTGGTCTACGCTATTTCTGGAGGAAATGAGGATAGTTGCTTCATTATCGACATGGAAACTGGAATGCTAAAAATTTTATCTCCACTTGATCGTGAAACAACAGACAAATATACCCTGAATATTACAGCATTCGACCTTGGGATGCCACAGAAGGCCGCTTGGCATCTTCTGGATATCAGAGTTCTTGATGCCAATGATAATCCTCCCGAGTTTTTACAGGAGAGCTATTTTGTTGAAGTGAGTGAAGACAAGGAGGTGAATAGTGAAATCATCCAGGTTGAAGCCACAGATAAAGATCTCGGGTCAAATGGACACGTGACTTATTCTATTCTCACAGACACAGATAAATTTGCAATCGACAGCATGACTGGTGTTGTCAGGGTAGTGTACCCTTTGGATCGTGAAGCGCAGCCCGTGCATTACTTGAAGATTGAAGCCCGGGATCAAGCCACAGAAGAACCTCAATTGTTTTCCATTGTACTTTTGAAGGTCTCATTAGAGGATGTTAATGACAACCCCCCTCGGTTCATTCCACCTAATTACCGTGTGAAAGTTCGAGAAGACCTTCCAGAAGGAACCATAATCATGTGGTTAGAGGCCTATGATCCTGACCTTGGGCAGTCTAGTCAAGTGAGATACAGTCTCCTGGACCATGGAGAAGGGAACTTTGATGTGGACAAACTCAGCGGAGCAGTTAGGATTGTACAGCAGTTGGACTTTGAGAAGAAGCAAGTATACAATCTCACAGTGAGGGCCAAAGACAAAGGGAAGCCGGTTTCTCTGTCATCCACTTGCTATGTCGAAGTTGAGGTGATTGATGTGAATGAGAACTTAAACCCACCAGTGTTTTCCAGCTTTGTGGAAAAGGGTATAGTGAAAGAAGATGTCCCTATCGGTTCATCAGTCATGACAGTATCTGCTCATGATGAGGACACAGGAAGAGATGGGGAGGTCCGCTATTCCATTAGAGATGGTTCTGGTGTTGGTGTTTTCAAAATAGACGAAGAAACAGGTAAATATGTTCTTATTTCTCTTTTGATCTCCCCTCCCATTTTTTTCTAAAGTAAATAGTTCCTTCACAATTCCCCACTGGCCTCTGTTGAGGCTCAGTATAGAAGTGCATATGCATGCTTTTTGTCCTGCTGCAGGTGTCTTTATGTGTGGTAAGCCTTGAAGATGGAACCAAAGGAACCTAAGTGAATCAGCATACAATGAGTGAAAAACAGGGAAAAATTGAAATCATGATCACTGATACTGATATCTAAGTTTGTACTCTACTTTATCAGAAGCATCTTGTGGTTTTGCTGTAACTTAGAGAAGCCCTTCCAAAATTTTTCAAGCTATTATGTTTGCAGACTTCACATAATTACTGCCACCACCTAGCGTGCCATTCAGAGGTTATTGCATACCTGCAAAATTGTGCAGTGCACACAGAGAAAACTGTACTGACACATCCATTGTGTGATCTGCTTTTCTTAGTACCTCCTCCAGGTTTTGTTTGAGAGGCACATGTAGGGTAGTTCAATGTTGAATTGAGAAGACCTAGCTTGGAATCTTGGCTCTTTCAGTTTTCAGTTGGGTGATCTTTGGATAAGTTACTTATCTTCTTAAAACTGACTTTCTTCAACTATAAGATAGGGCCATTCAAAATTACTATAAGATTTGAAATAACATGGGGAAGCTTCCTAGCATGTATTAGAGGCTATTAATATCTTTTGGAAATGGTAGCAATGCTTCGTTAATGATATTCTTTTACCTAGTATAAAGTCCCCAAACCAGAACATCCAAGACAGCCATTTATGCTAGAATATGTATTGTTTTGGACTTTGTGCATAGATCTAATTTAGCTGCTTTTCATAGGTACTATAGTTATTTGTCATTCTCCTCTGATGGAGTGCGAGCCTTTGTATTGGTTTGCTAGGGCTGCCATAACAAAGTGCCATAACAAAGACTGGATGGCTTAAACAACAGAAATTTATTTTCTCGCAGTTCTGGAGGCCAGAAGTTAAAGGTCAAAGTGCTGACATGGTAGGTTTCCTCTCAGACCTCTCTCCTTGGCTTGTAGATGGATGTCTTCTCCCTGTGTCTTCACATGACTTTCCCTCTGTATGTCTGTCTCATTTTATGGCACCAGTCATATTGGATTAGGGACCACCCTAATGACCTCATTTTAATTTACTTATCTCTTTTAAGACACTATCTTCAAGTTCAGTCATGTTCTGAGATACTGGGGATTAAGACTTCAACACATGAATTTACCCCCAAACCACCTTTAAGGGCAGGCTTTTAGCTTATGCATTTTTTTATCCTCAGCATCTAGCAAAAGTGCCTGGAATGTAGAAGCTGTTCATTAAGTGTTCAAAGAATGAAAGAGTAAATTAATGATTATTTTGACTTTAAATATTCTACCTTTTGAGAATGGTAAAGGAAAAAGATGCAAACTGGATAATTGCAGCACTAATCAGCGATAGATGGAGTTCAGTTTGTTTATTAATCTCACCGATGTTTCTTTTATTACATTAAAATTTTGTTTGTATTCAGTAATACCACAAATAAATTCCTAAGGCAACACCTATGCCATTTATCTGCTCCCACATCTAATAGGCATATAGCACATGAAAAATATAATTATTGTCCTAGAAATAAGTTATTTTCGATGCTATAATGTTTATAATGTACTCTTATTTATTCAAGGGATTTTTTTTCTAATGAGTTAAATAGCATGTGTTTTATATGTGTATGTATAATACACATATGTATATGTACATACACACACATTTATAGATTTTATACCACTCATCTAAAATACCCATTCAAGAGAAAATAGCATACCCAACAGAAGTTAGTAATTACTCATCTAGAGTAGATCTTTTTTTTTGGTTGGGGGGATGTGAGGGTGTCATACTCTTCAGCATGAATTAGAATTTTCAGGTACAGTGTCAGCATAGAAAAATACCCAAGACTGAAGCTGAAACTATGAAGTGTTTTGTGAATTTCTACATTTTTGTTTTCCAAAGTGGATTTTGAAAGCCTGTAAGGAACTGTTGCAAGTTAAAGTTCAGACAGAAAATAGAACCAAAATCTTAATTTACATTTCCTTGCGGACTTAAATTATATGAGCACTGCTTTCTGGGTTTTTTTTTCTTTCAAGTGAAGAGCATTTTTGTTGCTTTTTAAAGACATTTAAAAACTAGTATTTTTCACCTATAAACTTAAGAGATTGGAGAATTTTTACTACCAAGAAAAAAAAGGAAACTGCCCAACAAGGCAGTATCCTGAAATAGATCTATAGTAGTTTTTAAGCTTAATGGCAGTGCCAGACTTTCCTAGTGGTTCTTCGTGGGAGGCCAGGCCATGAGTCGGGGGCAGTGAGGTTGGTAAGTATATATAAAACTGTTCTGTATTTGTATAAATATTGAGATTTAAAGGTGAGAGCAAAGTCTACAATTTTTAGATCATTTATTCTATAGCACTTGCTTTACAGAGGAAAATATCTAATGTACAGCTTTATGTTTATATGCTCTTTGAAATTAAAAATGATATAATCGTACTTACACACGGGCTTGGTATCTATAACGAGATGTATTTTTGGCAGTAGAATTATCAGCCCAAGTTATTTTAGAGATTCCTGGCAAGACAATTGGTATCATAATGTAAAATTCCTTCACGAAAAGTCAGTGTGTTTTGAGCAGTGGAAATACTTAAATTAGATCTGCTAATTTTTCATTTGGGGTTTGACTAATTTGTAGGGCAGGTTGGAAGTGTAGAGAGGTGCCTTTCAGGGGAAGAAAAGTAGGAGCGGTTAAGAACAGC
>NW_006439192.1:20968416-20992602 GCF_000325575.1 Pteropus alecto | reverse complement strand
CAGGACATTAGCACTTTCCTAGAACTTTTCTGCTCATTGCCCATTACTGCTGTTCTCCTACCTTCTCTTCTAGTCATGCATCTGGTACTGGGCTACCTGATACAGGCCTGCACAGGACTGCTTTGGCCCTGGAGACCGAAAACCTGCCCAGTTAACTGCATCTTGTATTTGACCTAACCATAGCGTTAGTTGAGTAGTATAACCAAGTTTTTATGGTGGTTTACCTGTTTCAACATCGTCAAACATGTATATCATTTGTATGCTTTTTATAGACCAGAGAATGCATTCAGAAATCTGAATTTAGTTCTTACCATTTTTAAAATTCTTCTTTTTCTTTAAAAAAAAAAAAAAAATGCTTACATTTGAAACATCCCCTGAAAAGTACTTTTTTTTAGAAATAGAGATTCTATGGACTACCTAAAATATGTACAGTCCTGTCAGCTCTGAATTTTGTACGTATTTTGCTAATTGGCTTTTCAGGGAGGGAACTTGTAATTGCAGTGTGGGGGTGACAGTCAGTTGACTCATTTGATAATCTCTCACCGTATCATATGCTTTTCCTGGAGAGGTCTCTGGGTGTTAGTGAATTGTTCTGACAAATCATGCCCACATGATTGCTCATCCATGCGAGGTTTAAAAGGGGTAATGTTATGTGAAAAATTATTTGGAAAGTCAATCTTGTTAGAGAGCTCATCTCTAGTGCTGTCATTAAGATTTACCTTCTTTTCTTTTATTATTATAAAGTAGATTTAACAGAAATGTTGGTGGAGTCAGTATCTTTGAAGCATGTATGATTTCACATTTAGGTTTTGATTGGCCTGACTACTTCTTCTCATCATTCTTCACTCTTGCTTTGTTGTAAGCTTCAAAGTTGAGCACAGAATAGAATCTTGAGCCATCCCTCTGTAGATTCGTGGAATCCATTCGACTTTGTGTTCTTGGCTGATGGTACCCATCCAAGTTAATTATTAGTTGAGCACCAATAAAAAGTTAACAGCTATTTGCTAATTTTTAAAACTATGGATATGTCTAGAAAAATGATTAGCCAAAGATTTTTTAAATTGTTAATAGAAACTTGTGTTGAGGCAGTGCTTAGTTGAGGTCTGTTCCGCTGATGTATGTATGGTAATGGGATGCCCATAAGTATGTTTTCCCTTTAGTCTGAGTATTTTGGTTCAGTTTTTGGCTGTTAGTATATTGCATCCCAAAAAGAGGGTTTCTCCCTCTGACTGCTTATTTGGGGAGACCAGGTTTTTCATTAAGATAAGAGCAAACTCTAAACTTATTAGTGCTGTGCTATTTTTAGAATCCCAACCCTGGTTTCAGGGTTAAAATTGACATTTTGATGAAAAGACTTGGAATAAATTAATATGGAAGTACAGCTGTTGCAACAAGATAAATCACCATTCATGAACTATGGGAGGGGAAATTAGAGCTTCTTTTTTCTTAAGAGACTCTGTCTACATTCTCATTATGGGGGTGTATTACCCATTTGGAGACCAGCCCCTGGCCTTCCTTAGGTAGGGACACAGGATGAGTGCATTCGTGTAGTGGGAACAAAAGGGAATTCTAATCCAGTCTAACCTGTTGTTGACCTCAGTGAAAGGAGAATGTTTCCGGGGCTTCTGTCTGGTTGCAGAACTCTGAATCATTATTATTATTAAAAAAACAAAAAACAAACCAAAAAAACCCTTTTCCCAGCAGAGAGTAGGGTATTCTGCATACAACCAGCGACTTACGTTTTTTTTTGTAGGGCCTGTTCTCTCATGACAGGAAATAGAATATAGTGGATATTAATGGCCTCAAGTGCCATGACCAAAAAGTTTGTTAAGAGTGGCCGTTAGAAGTGTCGTCTACTGTGGTGAGACCAATTACCTCTTTTGGAGCTGGATCTAGAATTCCTGGCAGCAGAAACTTAAATAGATACTGGTGGGAGGCCTGGTTAGGGAGTGAAGAAATTTGCTGGTGAAAGGGCTTTTGTATTGCTGTCTCCTCCCTTAAGTGGCAGCAGCTGCTGTCCTGTTCTTAAGTTTTGCTCTCCTAGAAAGGTTGGAGAGAAAAGAAACAAAATTCCTAGCCACAGTGAGATTTAAAATTAGTCTTTGGCCGAAATTATGTTATGGTAATATGCTGTTGCTGTGTTTGGGAGTAAAAATCTGCGTGTGTGTGTGTGTGTGTGTGTGTGTGTGTGTGTGTGTGTGTGTATGTGAGTGTATGTGAGTGATTCTGAGTCGAGGCAGGGCATGGTAGTAATTTCTACTAGGGAAAGGATCCTCCTTTGAAGCAGGAGGATTTCAAGGTGAGAAAATAGGATCTAATTAGAAATCCTTAGGAAATTCCATTTTGTTTTCAGAGAAAACAGAGGATCAGCTTTTTTCAGTTTTTTGCATGATACTTAACAAGTGATGCTTTAAGTACTGAAAGAATACAGGTTGTGGGGAAGTTGGGTTACGAAGCTCTATGAACTGTGATTGGGGGTGGTAATATGTTGTGAAGCAGAATGTCGTGAGGCTGTGCAATGCCCTTATATATATAAATCCTGAAAGGTATATAAAGGCCAGAATTTAGAAATAAACACAGCTTCCAGTCTGGGCTCTTTGGCTTCATAGTTTCAATGGTAATGAAAGTAACGATGATGAACATCAGTAATAATAATAAACCACAGACACTGAGTGTTACAACCAGGTGCTGTTCTAACCACTCTGTATATATTAACTTATTTTATTCTCACACTGACCAGAGAGATACTGTTATCCCTGTTACTAGTAAGGAAACATTCATAGAGAGGTTAAATAACTTTCCTAAGACACTTGGGTACTAAGTGGCAGAACAAGTGAGCCTTGCATGCAAGCACTACCTGGTACTGCCTTTCACTCTTTAAAGAATAAAGAAGCCCATTTGAAAGCTACTATTTCTATGGGACTCTGGGCTGAACTGGGTTGGGCTGGACTGGAGACTTGCATCCTAGATTTGAGGTCTTGAAGGACTATTAAGTGTAAGAATGCTCCGCCATCACATTTTTCTCAGGATGACATGTTGCTCTTTTGCACATTTAGGAGAATAGGATTATAGAGTTATGAAGTGGTGGCATTTAAACAATTTAAGATTATTCCAAAGAAGTGATTAGTAAAGGGTGAATCGTGCAGGGTATAGGTAGTGAGCTTCACTGTCTAGTTGAGATGGTTGGGTGTCTTACCTGTGTTTGCAATTGTAAAAGTATGATTTCGTAAATAAAAATATGAGTCTGAACTGTATAGACATTAATTGGAGCCTTTTTTTCATCGAAACGAAGTTTTAGATGATTGTTAGGGTCCTGGCTAACCTTTAAAATGAGTTTAACCCACAGAGGAACTGAAGTTAACTTAATCTGCACTTCCCCTTTGAAGCAAGTTACTTGTCATTGTTCTCTTGCATTATCCTCCTGGATGCCTTGGCTTTGTCAGTGTGCTGCTCCTCCGCCATCTGGTAGGGGGCACGAAAGTGAGTGAACAGTGTTCTCAGTCCTCTTGGCAGGGAACCATTTTTATGTTCTAAGAGTGTTTTTAGAGTTGAGTGTTCATAAATTGATGAATATGGCCTGTGTGTAGATTTCTGAGATATAATGCTCAATATCTAGTCTGTTTTTTACATATTGTCTGCCTTGCACAATATAAAAGTGGAATAGATTTTAAAACTTAGATATTTGTTTGTATTGGATTTTTTTCCCTTAACCATTTAGTTCTGTTATTTTGACTTTGTGGATTACTTTAGTTCCTAATGCTGAACTTGTCAAGTTTTTATTATCTATTAGTTTGTATTTTGCATTTTGTGTTACTTTGCAGCTGACTTTATGGCACTTCTTTAAAAAACATCAAACCATGTTGGTTATAAATAGTGCATGCTCACCATACAAGACAATGCCATGAAGCACAATCTTTCATGTCTTCGTTACCAGTAATAAGTAGACTTAGAAAGATTGCCATTCAAGGGCACATACCCTTACTAATTGGCATTTATCCAGTTTAAGAGCAGAGATAGTAAGTTAAGTCTAGGAAACTATTCACATACACACTTTAAGGGCCAGTCTTATCAATTAACTTGCCTTGCCAGTTAAACTATGCCAGTTCTCCTGAGAATATCTGCCACCGTATTGAATTTCTTTCATTGCTAGGCCTTCAAGTGGCTGAGTGAACTGACCTGTTGAAAGAGATTCATTAGATTTGTCTATTTATATTTGTCTATTTATGCCTAGGAAAGTCATAATGTAGTCTTTTTAGTTTTAGCCTAATTGACTTTTTTTTAAATAAAATTTACCCAGCTATTTCTGTAGTTTCTGAAGACTTCTTTCTAGTTTTTGTTAATATAACCATGTTATCTTCTTATCACTTGTGAACTTTTTCATCTTTATCGTGGTCAGTGTATAATTATAGCAAACATTTATTGAATGCTTGGTGTGTATCAGCATTATTTAAAGCTGTTTACAGAGACTGTCTCATTAGATCACCACAGATTACTGTAAAATTAGATGGTAATACTCTCTGTTTATGTAGTACCTATATGAAGTTATAAAGACATGACAATCAATGGGGATTAAGATACACCTTGTTTTTTTTTTTTGATTTTGAAAAAAATTTAAATTATGTAATAGAAATTGATGTAGTTTGAAGGGTGACACATTTGAAGCCATTCTAGTAATATAGAGATGATTCTTGAGCAGCACTGGTCTCTCTCTCACGGAATCCTCCTTAAACCTTTCAGTGTTTCCCACTGCATAATGTCCAGGCTGTTTGGCACAGCTGGTGATACCCCAGTAAACTCACTTCACTCTTCTAATTTACTTTGTGCTCGGTTCCGATTCATCTCCTTTGCCTTAGCCAAATGGAGCCATTCCCTTCCCCACACAGCCTCAGACACTCTGGGCCCCATTGTTTCTTGTCTCCCTGACTTTGAGGAATATGTTGACGACCCTTGATCAGCCCTTACTATCTTTAACTCTACTTTATAAATCTTTCTTCTGTTTCATATGGTCCTAATTCTTCTTTTTTTTTTGTATGTTTTTTTTAATCTAAGCATCACTAGTATAATTGTTTATTTACATGTCATTTTCCTCTAAATTGTCAGCTCCTTGTGTGGATAGATTCTAAATCTTTTACTACTGGATTCATGTAACAGGCACTCAATAAATATTTGGTAGGTTGGCCTAATAAGCCATTGTTGCCTCTCCTGTGAGGCCTTTCCTATGACACAGGTACTTAGTCTTTGCATCTCTTTGTTTCAGTAGTACTTTCTATATGTTTTTCTTTATTGTATGACTCAGGGTATTGATCTGTCTCCTACAACTCAAGGGTAGAGCACAGTCTTACTCATTTTTCTGCCCTCTCCTTAGCACAATGGCTGATACAGCAGTACTTCGCCATTTGTTCAAGAAACGAACTGATTATAACGTATACTAATGGTAATCGTGAAGGTTGAGTGAAGCCTTTCTTCTGTAGCCTAGATAGCTATTTCTAGACCTCTAAAACAGTGATTCTTAATGTTTATGGCATCAAATAAATTTATGAGAATCTGTTGAAAATTGTTTATTTTGTCTTTAGTGATACAGTAATTTGATTACAATACCAGGGGCTCATGAAATGCTGAACCTGTTCATGGACCCTAAGTTTTAAGTTCCTCCGTTCTGGGGGTTCCAGGGCTGCCAGTCCTCACAAGTTCTCATAAAGGAGGACAGGAGTGTGAGAAGAATGGTGGTGATGACGATGACGACAGTGGTGATAGTGACAATGACAAGCGTTTATACAATGCTCCATAGCCTGCCAGTTTTTCTACATATACTCTCTGGCACTTAGTCTGATATGTGCTTATTATAAAGAGGGTTTTATTTCTGTTTTATAGGTGAGATAGATAAATACAAATAACAAGTAGAAGTTGCTTTTCTATATATTTGTACACTTGCTTAAAATGATTCAAGATAAACTCATTCAAGGTTGTTTTCAAGTAAAATAATAACCTGTAGTTCTTTACAGACCTATATCATCAGATAGCCTTATCTTTCCATTTAGGTGTATAAGCAAACAGTTATAATAAACAATATACCTTTTTCTAAGCAGCCCTCTGGGCCAGGATTTGATCTTTAGTGCTGCCAGCTTATCATGGAAACCCTACTTTGCTCAGTTACTAGTAAAGTGAAAACAATCGGTCAAAAACTCAGACTTCTGATAACAAACTTAACTTTCTTGACCGACTGCATTTTTATTTAAATGGACTTAAAAATTAGAGCATTTGGGATTCAATAAACCATTTTAACTTTCTAAATAATCTCCTTACTTGGTACAAAAGAAAAAGTTGGTAAATAATGCCTATTTTTCTAGGTTACTGTTCATTGTAAAAGGAGCATTAAACTTTATAGCGAAAGATGAAATATGTGGCAGAATTTTCTGATCTGCGATTTACAAGCATTGATTTCTTATCAGTTCTAGTCAGTATGTTTTTTTGACCTCCATAGAGGTCATTTTTTGTATACAGTGATTTTGGAATCTTCTATAAAGTAATATGTTTTCTTCTTCACAAGTTGAAGACATTTTATTAGTTGAAAACAGCTTTTCGGAAAATTATCTTAAAGCTGTTCCACCATAAATTTTTACTTAAAAGATAGTCTAAACTCCATTTGCTTTCAGCTCTTTATTAAAGTTTTTATTTGCCTGTTTACTCCTAAAGCTACTCAATATCAGGTTGTCTTAAACATCTTTATATCTCTTATCCCAGTGCTTGGTTCACAGTTGGTATTTAGCAAATACTTGTTCAATGATAGTCATCTTTTGATAAACCCAGTAAATGTTTGGCACATGATCATCTTTTGATTTGTTTCTCAGATGAAGATGTTTACATTTTTACATGAAAAAAACGTGTCATCTAAACACCAAGCTTTTCCTTCAGTTAAGGCATTAGAATGGAAATCAGTAGTTCTAAAAAACAGATCTAAAAAAAAACATTAAAGAAATGTTTTTTCTTAATAGAATGATAACCTCATGTAGAAGATGAAAGCTGATTAGGAAAGCATGAACATGAAGAATAGTCACGTTTGGTTTTAATTAGCTCGATACTGGTTTTAGAAAGAAGTCAGACTGAAGTATCATACCCATATGAATATGAAGTTTTATAATTTAAGGCCTACGATTTCAAAAGTATGTATTTTATATATAGTACATATTAAGAATTATCCTAATATAGTTAAAAAAATCTGCTTTTCTCATTTTACTTCCACCACAATAAAATAATCTTTATGAAGTTGAAGACTTTGCTTTGTATGTCTGTCTGTTGCTGGTACCCCGAACCGTGCCTGGCACTGTAGGTGCCCAGCTAGCACTAGATAGATGAGTGCAATTTGAAATTGAAATAGATTATTGCAAAGTTATAATAGGTAACATCAAGTAACTTATTGGGAAAGACCTTTTAAATTTGTTCTGTTGGGAACATAGAAAATTCTAATTGGGGGTAGAAGGCTGTCACATGTGTCGTAGGTCTGCCTGTTCTTTTAATGCAGGTAAAGCTGCTCATTCACTTAAAATCTCCCTTTCCCGTGCCTCTGAAACAGCCGAAAACAAAGTAGAACAACAGCCGCAACAAAACTTCAATAGCAGTGCAGATTCCTTTTGTTTATATTTTACCTTCTATAGAAGCAACTTCATTTGTCAGATTGAATACCAAAGTCTTAGAATTAGAAATCCTAAATTTTGTGACATCACAGGTGAATATACCTGGGTTAGGTGGTGGTGTTTTCTTAGGCTAGGGAAAGGTAATATTGCCTATATCATCTTCTGGATTAAAAATTATTTCTTCTATTTTAAGTATAATAGATGAATATCCATTTAGAGTGTTCATTTTTGGTGAAAATTTGAACTCTTGAACGGCTTTCAGGTTAGTAGGGTTTATTTCTATTCATTATTGATGAATTTCTTAAATCTTAAAAAAAAAGAATCAATTCTAGGGTTTCACAGAGTATTTTTTTGAAATTGTCAGTTTCCTGGATTAAATTGAGCACATATAGATGTACTCTTTTAAAAAACCATTTGTTGTGTGTTGTAGGTCTCTTGGTTATTTCTCTTGATGAGGTGCTCTTTACTTATAAGTAAACCCTTCTTTTAAAGAGTAATTGAATTAAGGGAAATTCAATGACTAGACTGTTTTAAGGAATATAATGTATATAAAACTAAAAATATTTTCCTCATTTAGGAAAATATGCATCTAAATTAAAAAAATTAAACTTATTTGTTCTTTGTCTACTTTTCCTGCTCCCTAGGGCATCTGATTGTATACTTTTTAAACATACAAATCATGGGTTAACAGTTCAGTTAACTTTATCTTTCTAATTTATAAGTAACTCCTTAGGATGATTAAAGGATGGGCAAAAACATTTATCGAAGTTTTTTTTCTCCGGATTTGGGTAGAGATCTGTTCACAGGAGGCACATTTAGTGCATGAGAACAGTTAAAAGAGTTGTAAGAAATTAGGGTCCATGAAGGAGATTAGAAGAATCACTGGAGTAAGTGCAGAGACATCCAAAGCTGAATTGACATTTTTATTATCTTTGGGCTGATATTAAATACTGTGAAGGGAGTAACAGACACTTGTGTTATTTAGCCTTTGGTTGGACACTAACCCTTCCCTCCTCCAACTTAGTGGCTTCAACCAACCACCATTGATTTAGGTCATTAATTCAATGGGTTAGCAATTTGGGCTGGACTCAGTTGCGTGTTTCACCTTTGCTAGTTTCACCTGGGCTTACTCATGTGTCATGGAGTCAGTTGCTGATTTGCTTGGTGGCTCCGCTTCTGGGAGTTGGCTGGGGCAGGGGCTACAGGGCTCTATGTTTTTCATGATCATTCAGCAGCCTCGCCTGGCTTTACATGATAGTCTCAAAGTTCCAAGGTTCCAAGAGCTGGAGAAAAGATACAGCAAGATCTCTTGAGGCCTACTCTCAGACTCATAACATTGTTACTTCTCCCACATTCTATTTGGCTGAGTAAGGTGATTGAACAAGTATGTTTCACCTCTTGATGGGAGGAGTTGTAAAGTTTGTGTTCATTTTTCAGTGTACCACAGAGATACTTCATCTGATTTTTCCCTTTTAGGAAATTTCTTTGGATATTAAATGCGCATAAGAATTTAAAGACTTTTGAAAATCATTTGTGAAAACATCTATCTATGATATTTAAAAAAATTCTATCAAGTAGTCAGCTATACGTTAAGGTTTTTAATACTGTTAAAACATTTCGTAGTATCAAAGTACTTCTTTATTTTTGATATATTTCCATTTAAGCTGGAACTTAACCACAGATACCAGGAGTATGCATGAAGTCTGAAGATACCAAAGCAGTAGTTCCTTCTCTATTTCAGTTTCTATCACAAAGATTTTTGTTTTCCTGCCCCCAAGGGAATTTGAGAATACAAATTTTTGAACAGCCTTTTAATGACAAAGAAAAGAGGTATTGAGTGGTAAAAGGCATCAAGGAGTTCTTTACAGTAGTTTGGCTTACAGATGTTATTTTTGCTCATTAGCACCACTTTTCTTGCTAATGAATGTGTCACAAATTTTTTCATTCATATCTTGCTTTCTCTTAGAGAATGAAAGACTTGGGGGAAATGGAATAGGAAGTAGATGGAAGATTTGGGGAACATAAAGGTAGAAACCAAAATGGAATATAGAAGTGTTGCTTTGGTATGTTTAGGTTCATACACATCCCTGAGATCTCTGCTCGGGTTTCAGTCTAGATGGAAAGGTATTAAAAATAACTTAAAATGTATTTCAATTTAGCTTGTATTAGAGTTGTGGGACTGTATATGCAACAGAATAATTAGGAAAATGCCCTATGATAAGTTGAAACAGAAATCTCAGGATTTGAAACAGAAATTCATAACTGTGCTCATAAGTATCTTGATGTTTCTGTCTGGAAAATTTGAGAGTTAGTGTCTTTGAACTCTTTGATATACACATGGAAAAGGGAACTCGGGGCAATCTTTAAAGGGATTTTTAGAGATGAGAAAAATAAACTCCAGTTAGTATTCTTTCTCTCAGATTGGAAAAACAAGGAAGTAAAAAAATCATTATTAGAGATCAAATAAATGACCTCAGTAAAGCGTAAATGTACACTGCTTATTGCTTGAGAAGAGTTCAGTGCTCATTAAATACCAAAATGAATGGTCTTGTTTCTAATAAAGTTCTTTTGCAGGATAAAATTAAGGTTCTGTAACAGAAGTTTAGGTTTCATTAGAAATTTAACCCAGAGATGCTGATTTAAAATTTGATATTTTAGTATATAGTGAGTCTTGATTTGGTATATAGAAAATAATTTTATCTAAGAGAATACCAGTCTTAAATTCTCTATTTTGGGATTAGAGGTGATCCTGCACGTGGGCACCTCATCAGCACCACTGTATAAACTAAAACACAGCAAAACGATCCACGTCTCAGAATACACTGTGAAACAATTTATTAGAAATATTCTGTTTAGATTCTATTATTTAGATACACATATCCATATGAGTAAAGTGAGCTGCTTTCACAGTTAATATTAGCACAATTGTGTAAACTCTGCCAGTATTTACTTTTTTTTTTTTTCAAAACTTCAGTGGAGTTAACAGTTTAAGGAAGCACTGCTCAATAGTACTGTCTGCTTATATAGTTTTCAGTGTTCTAGTTGCTACAGTAAGAAAAAATAAACATTAAAAATTACTTTTAATAATATAATCCAACATATCAAAAATTATTTCAGCATGTAATCAACATAAAAAGTATTAATGAGATCTTTTACATCCTTATATTCATATGAAGTCTTTAAATCAATGTTTATTTATGTAAATCAATATATTAGTGCCATTGGACTAGCCCCATTTCACAAGTGCCCATCACCACCGTGCAGCTTTAGAGATCTATGTAAAGTTCAACTTCTTTAAAGTGGGGCTCAGGCAACTGCCCCACGATGTAGTCTTCCATGATTGGTTGGCACACCCTGTGGGAAGGGAAAGTGGAAAGAGTTAAGTTGTGCGTATTGGGTTTAGCATTGTGTGGAAGACAGATACCTTCTTGTAATGGCATTCAGTGAGGACGATAAAAACCCATTAGGCTGGTGTTGCAGAACATTTCAAATGTCAAGGACGCTGATGACATAGTTCCTGGCATGGCCTTTAAAGTACGATGCTGAAGCTATTCTTGTGATGTTTTCTGGTGATGTTTAACTAGCGTCAAATGTAGATGGAAACTCATTTTGCAGTCATTTGACTTGGGCTCTCTCTTGCTTTTTATTAATGGATATATGAAAACAACCTACCAGTTAATTTCAAATTAGAACTTTGTTTTCAATTAAATATTGTCCACTGCTGGCTTTTATAAAATTCTTATTGAATCAAGTATCTTTTTTTTCAAGGTAAGCATCTATTATTAAACTTGTCCTGTTCACATTGCTTTTGGGGGCATATTTAGGGTTGGTAGTGTAATTCTAATCCAGAGATTAGAAGTCGACTTGACCTATGAGACATAAATCTTTTTTATGTGAAAGTAGGTGATGTCTTAAGACAATATTTTACAGAGTAATTTTAGAAAATGTTCGATTTGTTTAGGCCCACCATATCCAAGTGAAGCAAAACTTGTAGTAATTAACAAACAAGTTCCTGTGGGTTTGCAAAATTGTTAACCTGTGTAATTCATTCAAACCCATATTTTTCATACATCTCTTTGGAATTAAGGGTGCTTTGAAAAGTAGTCCCTTTTTTAAGTAGTCTCTTTTCTGTAAACTTGTCCTTTGTGTTGTTTCAGTGTTCTACTTATTAATTTCAGAGTTAATATAAAGGTCACATTTCAGATGTCGGGATTTTTTTGTGTGTAAATTTTAAGACATGTACTGGGATGATTTTTTTTCTGTCACGTTTAGTCTAGTCATGATACTTTTCATGACATTTAAATGAACACAGTCCGTTAAATTCTACGGTACTGTACTGCCACTGTTACACAAATCTACCTGTTTCCATTTGGGCTTCAACAGTTTCACATCAAAAGTTGTGAATGAAGCCTTAGTAAACATGTTTGTTCTGTGCTGGCTGCTGGCTGGGAATCTGCTGAAGCAGCTGGAGATTTTTTTTAAGCCTCTGCGGGGCAAATCATCACTGTGACAGGTAAATAGCATTCCTCAGTAAAGCTTGCACTCTCCCCTCCATCCCCCCTTCATTTCTTAGGACTGTAGAATGTAGGGATTGTCTTGCTTGGAACACAATTGATTAGGTCACAACCTGGTCTGCTGAAAACAGCTGCCCTGGGGCTACCTCACTGTAGGGGATTTTGGAAAAGCACTGTGAAAGGGCCACATGGGGTCTCACTATTACCTTATGAAGGGCAATCGGTTCAGGTAGCAGAGTACATATTTAGGGCCTATTAACTTCTTCAGGCTTGTGGTTGAATTGAAAAGCACTTAGGAGTGAAGGAAAAATAAGAGGAAATTGTTGCTAAAGCCACTGAAGATGAGTCTTGCCCAATCTCTGTGGGTGCATCCGTTCAGTTGCAAATTTATTTCCTGCTGGGGCATTTGTTAGCTTTAGAAGTCCCCTTTAAGGCCCTGAAGGGGTGTTTGAAAATAATTGCATAATGTTGATTCTTTTCTTTGAAGAGTTGACTTTTCATTGTATTTGGGAAAAATTAGCAAACAAGTTCCCTTGTTTTAAAAATGAGCTTTATTTTCCAACGAAAAAGGCAATATGTAACCATGATAGGAGTCTGGGAAAATGGAGACTTACAAAGAAGAAGGAAAAAAGCTTCTTAAAGTTCTGCTACCTAGAGCACCATTGAAATTTGTTCCCAACTTGTGTGCAAACACACACGCACACACACCCGACCTCTACGGCTCTAGGTTGCTGCGTTAAAAAAGAAAAAAAAGTAAACATATATTGCACATATTTTGTTGACTGTCTTATAATATATCCAGAGCCTTTTATGATTCTTAAGTTTTTTTCAGAGATCATGATTGTTGGTAATATGGTCTGCCATAACAGAGATAAACTGTAGTTAAGTATAATAATATTCTATTTTTGAACATTTAAATTGTTTCCTTGTTGATGTATTTCTCTGTCACCGTAGCATAAATTCCAGGAGGTGGAATAACTGGATAAAAGGAAATAAAACTTTAAAAAGCTTTTTAGTGCAAAACAAATTGCCACATTTTTACCCAGAAAAAGGCTCACCAGCAGTTTGAGAGTACCCACCTCTGTATTCTTTGCTGCAACTGAATATTTGGATTTAAAAACAAAAACGTTCCAGTATTGTTAGTGAAAAAAAAAAATTACACCATTCAGGGAACTGTCATAATCAAAATGGTGATTGTTAATTTTGTGCCTGTAGTTCTGGTTCTGTGTTTAGAAAAATTCTTATTTTTATAAACCAACTTTTTTTGAGACAGTACTCTCTGATTTAACAGCTTTTTTAGAGCTTAAAAAATAGCATCTTAAGGCTTATTTCTTTATTTTTTTTAACAAATGAGTGTCTCGTGTGCCAGATAAAGGGCCTGTGGAAAAAAGAAATAAGTGAAATGGGGGTTTATTTTTTATTTCATTTAATTAGCTACTGCTTACAGTATAAAAGCATATGTTTGGTATGACATTCTAATTTTAGTTGCTATGAGGATTTTCAAATAAAAAATATGTTTTTACTGTTAAAGCCAAGACTACAAGTTCTTCTCTCTTTCTTCCCTAAGTGGTCCTTGTAAATTAATTCACCATGTCCATAGCTAATATATACTTAGCAGCAGAGTGTGAATGAATTAAAACAAATTATCTTATTCATGGGATGATTTGATAAGAGATTATCAAAGATCGTTATCAGGCAATAAGCAGTTCCTTTGCAGCTATTAATTCAAATTAATACTTGCTAAAGACTGAAGCAAATAAAAGACACAGGTTTCTGTTCAAACAATTGAACAAAGAACAGTTTTTTTAAAAAAAAAATAAAAGACACAGTGATAAAGTTTTAAGTTAATGACTTAGGCAGTAGATCTAAGAATTAAATATTAAAATTAGATTTGTATTGACCCAGAGTTCTACATTTAAACAGATTAGGCCCAGATGTTGGAGATTAATACATTGATTTAAATATGCTAAGCTGATTTGATTGAACCCTTGGAGTAAAGAACACTCAGTCAGAAATTGATGAATATTGTCTTCTTTATTATATTTTATATTGCATGCTTATAATCACAGTAACTCAAAAACTGCATTTTAGAGTCTAATTTACCAATAAATTTGGGTGAAGAAAATTCACCAGTTACACAAACTTTTGCCTTAACATGCCATGGGGACTAATTGTAAGTGCACAGTACTGAATGGATGTATCTTTAATCATGTGGAAGTAAGAAATCCATTATTTTTCTGAACCAGACAGTGGTTGTCTGTTTCATTGAAACAGTTGGTTGATTACAGTTCTTCAGGGCTTTATTTTTTCCAGTGCTTACTTCCTGTCTGTTTTTGAATTCTAGCTTTAGAGATTGTCATAAGTGAGTCAGAGAGTCAAAGAATTTAGAGTAGCGATCTGAGCTTGATTATTTTAGTAGTTTTTGTGGCATTGCAGTCAGACTGTTTAACTAATTAAGGAAGTAGATTTCCTATAGCAGATTCCCACCACCTGGGTGCTTAGAAATTGACTACAAATACACGAGCAAAACTTTGATGCGTGAAGGTGCAGCCTACCAAATAGAGCAGAGAACGCAGGATCTGCCAGTGTTTTCTTTTTAGTAGAATTATGCTTCTTACCTATGTCGAAGGAAATAAAAGTCTGTTGTAGAAGTTAACAAAAAATCTTTACTGCTTTTTACAGTAACCGAATGTATGCCAGTTTTATAGAAAGCAGAGCTCTGTTTTAATTGCAGCCTCCCACATATAGAAAGTGTTATACAGGTAGAAAATTACTGGCTAAATGCTTCAGAAAGTTAAAGAAAGGAACCTCTGAGATGTATTCAAAGGAAAAGTTAACTTGGAGTAAAAAAAAAAGTTGAATACATCCTTAATAAGGAATAACTAGAAACACTAAAGCAATCATCCCAGGCCACTATTTGTTGGTTGCAAAATCTGCTGTGATTTTAAGAAAATCTTAATGAATATTTTTCATTTGAAGTTGGAACATTTAAGCCTTCATGTAATTTATGTTCTTACCAAAAACTAAAGAAGTCTGTAACCCTATTAACTTTCTCATTGTAGTCATTTAACACTCTGAATGCAGTCTCATATACTATCAGCTATTTGAAATTTTATTTAAAGACAGACAGAAATGCTTCATTACAGCTTATTCATTCATGAAATGTAAGGCTTGTTCTCCTTCTCCCTGTGAGAAGAGATTCATGTGAATGCCTCTGCCTTTTTGGAATGCTTTGTTTGATCTAAGGGTAGTGCCCTTGGAGTCCCCTTCCTGTAACAAAAGAAAGGTGAGGTGAATCAGTCATGCCAGATAAGACAGGAATGCACTTCTTGGTTACTTCTCTATCATTTTTGGCTTTGAGACTATGGCTCTCTATATTTTACCTTTTTAGCCTGAGGGTATAGGGCATTGGTTGACTTCCTTTTAGATACAGTGTTTCATGCACAAATAGGACTTGCCTGCTGAATTCCTGAAATTCATGACTTGATTTGGGACATAAAAGAAGTTGCCAAAAATAATAAGAGTTTGACATTTTTTGTTAGTTGAAACGGAACACAGAATAGTAAATGAAAACTATACCTCTTTTGTTTAATATGTTACCCTATTCACAGGTTACCCTTTTTGTTTAGATTTCTTAAATTTTTATTTAGTTTTGTTACCCTGTTCAAGTTATTTGTCTAAAAATGTTTCACTGTGCTGCCTTTAATACTGGTGGGGTAGAGGGATGTGTGATTTTTTTTTTTCTTTTGCCCCCAAAGTTAATGATCAACATGTGGTCATTCACTTGTGAAAGGAATTTTGATTGCTTTGGAAAATACACGGTAATTATTTAAAGTTTCCTGAAGAAGTTTGCTAGTTATTTTTGTGGTGTTGAAAATGGGCCAAATGTCAGTTTCCTTTTCTGTACATTGGAATGTTCAGGTGTGCAAGGCGGGTACATTCTCGGCTGGAAGCATGGTTAACAGTAGCTAGTGAGTCTTGTGTGAGAGCCAGCAGGGAATTTACGAAAGCACTTTCTCCCTCTAAATAGCTATAGGCCTGGCCTTTCTAAAGCAATCATTTCATAGTGTCAAAGCACAGAAGCGCAGTAGAACCTCAGTCTGGGATTGGGTGCCGTGTAATTGGAGGGGAGGGTCAGTCTAGATCACACACTTAAAAATAACTGTGTAATTTGTTTTTTTAAATTTATTTATTTCTAATTCTTTAATGTCACCACATATTTGACCCCTTTTACGCCATATACCTCCCTCCTCCCCACCCTCTGATAACCACTAGTCTATTGAAAATTGTGTAATTTAAGAAGATCTTTAAAAACTTGTTTTTTAAAAAAGAAGATAATGTAGTTTATTATTGTCAAAAACACAGTTTCAAATGACCTAATAGAGTGGGTGGGTAAGGCTCCTATGAAATGAACAATTTTTAATAAATTTAATACATTCTTAAATAGAACAAACAGGATAAATCCTAGCTTATTTTCTTAAATAGATAATCATATATCTGTACTTCTATCTAAAGTGTTAATTTGCTTATTCAAATATTTGTGTAAGTGAATTATAATACCTATCTGTGTTGGCTTATTGGAATTAAATAGCAATCTTACTGTACCATAACTCTTGAAAACAACTGGAAAATTCAGTTTTATTAAATTTTATGTGAAATGTGATTTTTGTTTTTAATTTTCTGTGAAGATTTTGGGGTTTACTGTGGGATCTCTGATCCCTGACAGGATTAATGACTCTAGAAGATGACTGTAGAGAGTGTGAAGAACCAAACAATAAGCCCACATGATCCTTGATGGGTCTGTGATTTTAGGGAGAAGAACCAGTTTATTAGACTGTCTCAGCACCCTGGGGGGAGGTTGTGGGGGAATGAGAATGTGAGGAGAGGGGCAGGGGGTGGAAAGAGTAGGTGGCCAGAGTCTGAACATCAGACCCTGAATCAACCCTGCTAGGGTCCCTGAAAGAAGAGGACTTTGGAGAAATCACCTTTGAAAGTGAAGCTTTAGGAGGATTTCACTGAGGCAAGATTTGAGGGGATGAAAAAAGGCCTCGATGAAGAGTTCATTCATTCATTCGCTAATTACTATTTATTGCCTGCCTCCTACATATCAGAACCTGTTCTAGATGCCAAGGATTCTGCATTGTATAAGGTATACAATGCTGTCATATTCATGGAGCTCTCTTTCTAGAGAGAGGAGACAGCTAATGCAAATCCATAAGAAGGTGAAAACCCTACTTTCAGCTTACAAGTGCTGTGGAGAAGATAAACAGGGCACTGTGATAGTGTTTGTCTGCAGGGCCTTCTTTAAATTGAGTGACTTCTAGGGAGGAATTGTGAACTGGGACTTGAATGACTAGAAGAGAGCCAGCCATTTGAAAACAATTTTTGATCAAAGGGAATCACAAGCCCCAAAATACAAGCAAGCTCTCATGGCTGGAAGTCAGCAATGAGGGAGGTGAGAAAGGCAGGGGCCAGGTCATATGGAGACTTGTAGTCTCTGACTGAAGGTGGGTGGTGAGAATACAGGTCAGTCAGCCCCAGAGAAGGGAGCAGCCCTATCCTTACCCCAGAGAGGAAGAGCAGCTTGTCTGCCCTCCCAGTTTTGTGGCAGGTGCTCTTTTTTTTCCAGCTACTGTCTTACTGTCCTGGAAGTCCTCCTGTGATTTTTATCTAGTCCAAGCTTTACATCTGGTTCCTTGGGGACCTCTGCGATAGCTGGTAATCACTGGTGACAAGGAGAAGAGAAGGAAAATGCTCCTCTATTCATCTGACTACTCCTTTCACTTTTGATGGTTTGCCAAACCAATGTTTCTCTTTGGTAATAGATTTCCTGTTGAATAAAAACCCTTGAAATAAGATGGCTCTTTTTTTGTTTGTTTGTTCGTTTGTTTTAAACGCCTACAGCACCTAGGCTTCCTAGGTGGTCTCCAATCCAAGCACTAACCAGGCCAGACCCTGCTTAGCTTCTGAGATCAGAAGAGATCGGCGTGTTCAGGGTGGTATAGCCGTAAACATAAGATGGCTGTTTTAACTAGTATTTAAAAAAATCATTAAAAGCAAGTTCTCTCAGAAACATGTTTTTTTTTTTTTTAATTTCAAAAGTCTTTATACATATATGTCATAAAAAATCTCGAGTTAGAGACATTTACAGTTTTTAGCAGTTTAAAAGAAGGTAAGTTAATATTGCGAAGAATCAGATGTATAATTCATATTTTCACACCTTGATGGGGGTCCTAGGTTTTCTTCCTAGGTCTTAGATAAGGAGGTCCTTGAATGCTTCTTACTACCTCTATATAATAATTTTGCACATTTGGTGACTAAGGATTAACTATTATACAGGTATAAAGTTTATGCTTTAAATTATTTTGGTAATGGTTTATTCTAGGAATGCCTTTTATTGAACTTGGTTAGTTTTAACTTGTAAAACTGTGACAACTTCTGGAGATTTGATGAAAATAAGCAGCGAAGGAGATAGTAATTGGGGCAAAGATGGATATGACCTTTGAATTTTTAATTTGATTCTTCCTAGTTTTGATTATCATGTTATATTTGGCATGAGACTTGATAGTGTTTTGTAAAAGTAGCTCTGTACTTTACTGGGGCTTAGGGGAGAGTTTATGACAGACCTCAGAGGCCACTTTAGCAGTATTGATGCATGCTGTGCACATTTTAACATTTTTATACTGTCAATTGAAATAACTTATTTGTGTGTCTCCATTGAAAATGTTGCCACAGCAGTATACATTTCTTTTGCTTTGCAATATTCAATTCAGAGCACTAGGAGTATTTTAGTCACCTGATCTTCCAATAGTTCTGTTTCAAACACTTTTATAATAATGTGGATTCCGTTAGCCAGTTTTCTCTCTGAAGAAATAGTAGCATCTTTGTAAGTACAGAGGTTGGAGATCTTTAAATTAATCTTCTGAATCTTGATTTTGTTTTAATGTCTCAAGCATCAAAATAGACTTAGTAATTACTTTTATTTTTATACTAATCACTTAATCCTTATACTAACATCAGTTTCTCCCCACTCCGTTTTGTAAATGAGGGAACTGAGATATAGAGAGTAATAAATTGCTAAAGGTCACACATTTATTAAAATGCAGAGTTGGCACAGTTAACAAGAATGCCGTGGGAATAAATGATTATATTGCTCGAAGACTAGTACTTTTAAGTAACATACTTGGAGAATAAAACCTACATTCTCTGAAAATTCTGTTTCCCTCTCCATTTCTAAAATACTCTTGGGTTTTGTGATTGGGATGTGTGATTAAGTCAAAGTCATCAATACGACAGGGAGATAGGGCCAGGAGTACTTTTTAAGCTTTCTTAGAATTTTGTTGCAAATCACTCTGAGATTGCATCACTGAAGCTTGCTCTGCCTGCTGTCAGCCATTTCTCTCACAAATTGGAAACCGTATTTCACTCCTACTGGAATTTGGATTAAGGCAGCATCTGACTTTTCTACTAGGTGCCAGTCTTGAATCTTGAAGGTAGATTGGAGTTTCAGGAGACTAGGGTTCCAGTTTGGGCTTTGATTCATGCTCTGAAGCCTAATGACAAGTCATTTACTGTCTAGACCTTTGCTTCCTCATCTGTAAAATTAGAGGGTAGGACCGGATGATTGTTACTGCTCTCTTTTAATTATTAATTTTATCTGCTTTTTGGTTTGATTGTTTAAGATAACTAGATACCTTACTTTAGAACTTTTCTTGCTTTTGGTACTTAATAAAATGCTGTTTCCGTAGGAGGTCAGCTGCCTGCATATGCCTTTGTAAAGGTATTTGGGGGTATGAATCCAGTTCCATTTTCTTCCAGAGGGGTGGGTAAGGAGAAGAACATTAGGAGTATAAATTATAAGTTAACATCAGTTCTTATTTTGCCTGTTATTACTACTGATCACTTGCAAGTTTCTTTTGAACAGATTGGATTACTCTGTTGTATTTATTTTTAAAGACAGTAATTAAAGCCATGGATATACCAAAATTATTTCAAAATATGCTGGTAAAGTGAACATCTTTAAAGTTTCTTCAATATTTGGCTAAATTAATTCAGACTAAATTTATAAATATACTTTTAAAAAAGATGTCTTGAGATCATTTGGGAAATATTTATGTATTTTCTGTAAATGGGTGAAATTAGCACCAAATGGGTAAGTGTACTGGATCTGTTGAGTCATGGTTGAGAATTTACTAAATTATAAAGTGATCATTTAAATGACACTTTTTTCGTTTGTTTTAGATCTTAGCAAGTAGCTTGTTACAGCAAACCAAAGTAGTAAAATAACTAGAAAAAATACGTGATTGCTTTACTACATCTTTTGTAAATGGTTGGATGGAGAGGCAGATCCATCCAGGAGTTCAGGATTGAATCTCTTTTTTAAAAAGTCATTTTAAAAATGACAATCAGACTTGATAACAGAACATCTGGCTTCTTTCCTTTGAACCTATATATCTAATATCCTTTCATGAACTAGAAATATTTGAACTTCTTTAGAAATGCCAGTAATGTTAAATATTAAATACCATGTTTTGTTTTGTTTTGTTTTTGCATTTTGAGTTTTTGTGAAAAGTATTTGGAAAATGCAGATGATTTTCTATACAAATTTGAGGTACTTTCATTTTATTAAATTGCCATTTACTATTAATAAAGGAGATATAAACTATTAATAAATGAGATATGTTTTTAGTGTTTTATACTCTCAACCCATTATACATTTAATCAAGAAGATTTTATTTTTATTTATATTTTTATATTACCTCTGATACATTTTAGTAACTTTTACTAGTTAATTACAACTAATATGCTGTAATTAGCTGTTGCATACTTTTGAATATATTCTAATGGATAACTTGATTATATATATTTTTCTAATATGTTTAGGGTACATGATGTCCCTGTGTTTATTTTCATATTCTATATCTTCTATTACCACCACATTTTATTATTGGTTAGAATTAGAGAAGAAAATATTTCACTTTTTAATAAAATATTTATTGTTAAAGAACAATTTTATTAATAAGAACAACTTTGGTCTCAATAGAGGGAATAATTTATATAAGAATTATTGTAGTTATTCTGTATCTTAAATTTTTCCCAAATTAAGTTCTTTGTTTTAGCTTTTTAATGTAGACACATGACAGTTGAGATCTACTAATCTGTTCTTATATAGCCTTCTATTTTCTCAAGTAAGAATTATGTCTCCATAATCTCTAAGCTGATGAATTAGCAAGAACCTTTCTTCATGTGCCTTAACTCAGTGTTTCAAAGTGTGTGCTCCATGAAATGTGTTTCTTGTGTGGTTAAAATAATGCAGGTTATATAATTCGTATGTGTGCATCACTGTTACACTGAGAAATCTTGGTTATAATTGTTCTGTATGTGAATGTGTACTGTATATTCTAAATTTGTTGTCTTGATGGTTTCCCTCAATTTTTAGAATCCACTGATAAATACAAATGTGCTTGTCTTTGTGATTTAAAAAATATATCAAATTAGAAAACTTCTGATACATTCAAATCTGTCATGCCTCTTTCTTCATTAAAAAAAAATCTGAATTTAGAAAATAGGTAAATTAAGGGATTATATGTATTTACAAGTTGATATTTCACTTTAACAAAGATTCCTAGTAAGGTTTACATAATCAAACCTTGCGATGCATTTAGATCATATATTTAGATCATTATATATTTGAAATGTTTGTTAGCATAAAACATGATATACTGGAATTTTCCCCTAGTTTATCATTGTCAGTGAATCAATTTATAATTATGTTAGCTTCACCTAACTTAAGTTTCTGAGTTCTCAGCAGGTTTGGCAGCAAATTGGCTATTAAAAGTTACTGAATATTGCCTCTAAATTATACCTTTTCAATTTGTAAAATAATTTGGATTTTTAAAATTTAAAAACTGCTTTATGGTTAAAATAGAATTTAATAGAGAAACAGGTTTGTTTGTTTGTTTTTTCGTTTGATCAAAAGTAAAGAAAAATGCCACTGGGGAGTAGGTAGGAAAGGAAAGGGGGATTTATACAGTTTCATTACCACAGGAGCCAGAAAAGTAAATGGGATTTTTATTTGCTTCAACTGGTATTCAGTTCATGTAAAATCCCCCTCTTTGCATAACTGAACTGCATGTGGGCCTTAGGTTTTATTTTAAGAAAAATAACTACTATTTGCAGTCTTCTGTATTTAGAATCTGTTTTATAGAAGCCTAAACAAGCCGTAGAAAAAAGAAAACTTGCTCTTCTACCAGCGTTGTGCGTTCTAGGACTCTGGAGATGACTGTCTCTTATGGAAAAAGCCGTGTTTATACAGTAACTAGTGTAATATTTGACTGTAGCAGGAGGAATCTCATTCCATTCCTTCTTTAGCAAGGGAGTGTTTTAAGGAGTTTGGCATGAGGCTTAGTCATTTCAACTGACATTTTAATCATTGAATAGTGCCTTGTCTTCATGCTAGAATATACTTTGCAATACAAATGTTTCAGGCAGTTGTTACCCAGCTTATGGAAACCTGTAAGTCACCCTTAACCTTCAAAGATGGCTTTTGCATTTCTGAAATTTCTCAAGTTCTGTTGATACACTTTGGATTAATCCTTATACACATGGTTTTAAAAATATTTTAATGCAATGCATATATATTTCTTGTAGAAAAATAGAAAATATTGATACAAAGAAGAAAACATTCATGCATCCCTATAACTAACCATTTTTTAGTGTATATAAACATCTCACTGTATTTTCTCACAAAATAGAATTATAATTTATTTTTTTAAATCACATAATTGTTGGCATCATACAATTCAGGCAGGGATCGATAACCCAAGAAAGGATTTATTTGACTTTTGTGTACAAGACATTTATAAAATAATGAAAATAATTATTAAAGTAACTGGATGTAAAAATACTCTGTTGCCCTTCTCAATCACGTGTGCTTTAACTGTTTTTCTCATAAGACCTATTTTACTTTGCTTGGGTTCTTTAGCACCTTGTACCGTGCCTGGCAGGTAGTGAAACCATGTATTTGTTGAATGAATTACAGAAAGGTACAAGTCAATAATGCCATATTCCAGATTAATTTCTAGCAAGATCCGGGCCATTACATACAACATTAAATTCCTTTTGATGAAAAGGGTCTTACAGCATACAGTTTTGAAAAATCTGTTAAGTATTGGGAACTAGATTAAAAAGTCACCAAGATTTCTTTTCCAAAGATGAGTATTCCTTAAAACATCAGTTTTGATATGACACAAAACTTTTACAACCAGTTTGAGATTTAGAACTCTGGATCTAACACGCACCCTCAGTATTTTAAAATTATTAACAGTACCTCTATTACTACCCAGTTATGATATTCTCACATTGATTTCAGTATTTTCTAATGCTGCAAAAACCTATTATGTTTCATTTAACGTAAATTTAGTCTGCATTTTCACATAATGAGATGGTATGATAAATACACTAACTTCCTAAATATAGAACGGTGCTGGATTCTTTTTTTACTCTATATCCTTTTCCTTTTTTTATCTTAAATGGATGTAGTCACCTAGATTCTTGACCTTTGTACAGGGGTCCTTTTGGCATACATAAGGTCGGGTTTATACTTTAAGTCATGTTATTCCTTCCACCATGGGCAAGTGTTGGTAAACTTGTGTTGGTGTGTTTTTTCCATTAACAGTGGTGGATTTATGAAGATCACCTACATGGGCTTACAAGGAAAGAGCCAGAGCTTGATAGACAGACAGGGATTGTTGAATTCCAGCCCTGCTCCCACCCCATAGAACAGGAAAAGCAGAAGAGAGCACCCTGCTTGTTATGAGTTTGGACTGTGGAGCTAGTCAGCTAGATTTTGGATTCTTCCTTCTCTGCAACTGGTTGGGTAACTTAAGGGAACTTGTGTAACTTTTGAGTCTTAAATGAGTTATTAAATGTAAAGCACTTTTAATGGCTAGATGGCAATGGAATTCATTAATTCACTGATTAACTTATTGCTATTATAATTAAGAGTAAATGACTTTAGACGAGTGACTTCTTCTAATATG
>NW_006439192.1:20881903-20968385 GCF_000325575.1 Pteropus alecto | reverse complement strand
ACCACCCAGCTTACAGGATAATCGTGAGAATTAAACAATATGGCATCTATAAAGCATTCGCCGAGTGTATATCCAGTAAATAAAAGGTAGGAAAAGTAATCAGCATTGAAATTTTAAAATGTGAAACAAACTGCTAGAGGCATAGCCATTGGCATGTTAAATGTGTCCTTTGAATTTTAATGTCTCTAAAGGCTGTCTTGTTTTTGCAGTTTTATCCAATTAATAAGTGTTCAAATGATACTTTTGATACCCAAGGATGATCTTCTTTAAAAGAGCTTATCTGTGAAAGCCCTCGTTAACAATATTAATGATTCTGACATGGAAATCAGAACTTGGAATCATTTCTCAACAAAGCATGAAAACATGGTTTAGCAGAGCTTGCCATGGGACTGACTCTTTGCAAAGCTAAAGAAATCCCTGGACTTGAAATATGATGCTTAAAATCTGATTATGAACTTAATTAATAATAAGTTCTAGCAAGTTTGTAAGTCAAAAAACTTCCTCAGCTAATTTTCAAGTTATTGCAACAATTCTAATTGAAAGATTTGACAGATCTACATTTTAATTAAAATGATTTAAATGGGCAATCTAAATGAAAAAACAGATTGACAATTGCTATATAAAAAGTTCTCCTTTTAATCATTAATTTATGACCTACCTGGGCAACATGATTATAGAATTTCCTAGACCTAAAATTTTATAAGTAGTTTTATATGTAAATACTTTTGGAATATTAAATTGTCAAAGCTGTCAGAATATCTTTGTTATACATCTACTCAGATTAAATGAAACAAATACTTGGAAATGAAAGTATATCTGAGATATAAAGGGAAAATAAAACAGGAAGGTTATACTAAAAAAACTTTTGAAGGATTGCTAATACTTATGTTTTATTTGGCTTTTTATTGTATACATTTTAAATATGGTTTAAAAGTCATCGTTATAGAAATATACAGATTAAAAAAGTTTTTTAGTTCCTTGGGTTGATTTTTTTTTTTTAATTGTCCCTTCATCACCTTGATTATTTTAGACTTTTTTTTTTTCCAGGACGTATAATTGTGTGTGTGTTTGAGTGGTTTTTATTTTTGAAACAGAACTAAACAGAACCAAGATCATACTTTGTGCACTTTCATAAAGATTTATATTTTTCATTCAATTTGTATATCACTGACATTCTTCCATGTAATTAATATACACATCTTTTTTTTAAAGCTGCGTCATATATACCATATACGTTAAGCTCATCCCTTTTTTTCCATGTTATGGGACGTGCTTAGTGTCTTAATGGCACAGAACAACAAGGTGTTTGCAGCATCACATACTTTACCCAGATACCCAAATATTGGGGAAACAACAAAACCAGTATTTTTCATGTGGTCACCTACATTTTTACATTTCACTGAAGCCGGGATTTTTTTCTCAGAAACTGCATGTTGCGTTCATTTGCTCTAATGCTTCTCTCCAGTTAGAGGACACAGCCAGAGACTGAGAGGTGCTACAGCATGGTTATCTGGCGCCGTCTCTTTGGGATTGAATCCCAGTTCCACCATGAATGAACTGTGTGACTATGGGCAAGTTGCTGACACTTTCCCACCTGTGAAACAGGGATGATCATATTACTCACTTAGAGTTTCTGTAAAGATTAATGAGTTAATATGTGACAGGTACTTAAAATAATGTCAGGCAGGTCATAAGCTCCATATAGGTATTTGCCGTTTTATAATAGTATCACCATTATCATCATTTCGCTGAATGTGCTGTGTTCCTGATCACAGATGCTTATCACAAAATGACACTCATGGCAAGTCATTGGTTTTGAAAGATTGGCTCTTGGTAATAATCGGTACTATGTCTTTGGTTAAGCAGGAGAGAGAATTTTATAGTACAATTTATTCAGTTTTTAGCTGTAAGAGGGCGGGGAGGTGTCTCTTGAACTGTGCAGTATACATGTAGACTGCCTAGCAGTTTGCTTGGCTCATAAAGGATGCTTCTTAGTTGAATTAATTTTACTTATTTTGACCTTTTTAAAAATTACCAAAAGCATAGGGTATTTTTTACCTCATATTTGTGGTCTCAAACATGTAAAATATATATCAGGCATTTAAAAATTAATTGTATATAGCATTATATTTTTGTAAGTACTAGAATTTTTTTTGCAGAAAAATTTTCTCTGCAGAATAAACCATTAAACATGACTCTTTACATTTTCTTTATGTTTTATGGTTACCAGCACCAGTAATGGAAATAATACTACCTTGTATATTTGAGGTGAAAGGAAATATAAAATTTTTATTTGAGTACCAAAAGTGTTGTTTTTGTGCCATTTTCCTAAGTAGACCGTATAGCCATTTTAGAACCTTAAATGCCTTCAACTTAACAGACTCTTATTATCTATTTGTTCTTCTATTTTAGTCAACATAGCAACACTATTTTGCCAACTAATGGCAGAAACAGGCAAGAATATTAAATATATATAATATTTATACTTGCTTTATTATCGAAGGGTTTTGATTTATTAGATAATATTACATGTCAAATTGGTATAGTCATTTTAAAGAGTGGTTAAATTTCAGAAATCTCACTTTTTATATCAAGAAACTTAAACCAAGAAACTACTACTTTTTGCACATTAAGATTATCAAGGCATAACAAAGTAATAAGAACCTTTTTTAAATTTACAGTAAATTTAGAAGTTAAAATATAAACAGATATATACAATTACAATTTAAATCTTTAGTCCTGACATTTAAAATTTTTTATGTACATATTAGGATCTCTCAGGGTATATTCAAGGTATTGAAATATTAACAGCACTGTCAGTCAAATGTAACATTTAATGAAAACGAGATAAAAAACAAATTCGAAAAAGTTTAATCATTTAAAGATGGAAACAGATTAATCTACATATGAGCTCTGGTGGACATCTTTTTAAAAATAATTTAAGTAGATTTACAGAAAAATTGTGCAGATAGTACAACATTCCCATATAGCCCCCACTTCCACACACAGTTTCTCCTTTTATTAACATCTTGCATTAATATGTCTGTGTTAAAATTAATGAACCAATATTGATACATTCTTATTAACTACGGCCCTTAGTGAACTCATATTCCTTAGCTTTTACCTAATGTGTTTTTTCTGGTCCAGGATCCCATCCAGGATTCTGTGTTCCACTTAGTTGTCATGTTTCCTTAGGTTCCTCTCTTGACTGTGGCCATTTCTTGTACTTACCTTGTTTTTTGATGAACATCCTTTTTTCAATACATACGTAATAAGCACCTGATCAAAACACAGCAAATCCATGCCCTCACGGGGTTTGCATTTTAGTAAGGAGCTTATAGTCTACTTTTTAAATTTAATTTTAAGGAAGAAAGAATATCTTGTGGTAGATTAATATTTAACATAACAGTTGTGGGACTCATAATTATCAAAAAAATTGAGTAACCATTTATGGATTAATTGCAGAAACGTAGATGTATCTCTAGTTTATAGGAGATAACTAAAAAGAATACTCATTCTTTTTATATTTGGGAAAATACTTATTTCCAAAAGAGTTATTCTGTTTATGATGATGCTATGGAATTGGAGAAAAGAGTAATCAGTCCCTTGTTGCCTGCAGGCAAAGTATCGAAAATTATATTTCATGTTTAAGTTTATGTTGTGATGAACCAAAGAAGCTTTTGATGTAATTGCTGACGTATGCTTGGTTCCAAAAAAAAAATGAAAAACAAACAAAAATTGTACATAAGGTGGTATATTAAAAGGAGGGTAAGGTTCATGGCAAATTTATGTTGCCAGGTTGTTGCCGACATAGTATTTTTGAATTAGAGTAGCCCTGAAATAGCAATATTTTGTTGAACTCTTTGGCACTAGGAGTTGATATGGGGCCAAGGCCTTTTAAACAAAGAAAATAGGAAAATTCCAGGAAGAAAGGTGTTCTGTGGCCATGGAAATTCGAGTTAGTTAAATTATTTTTGGCAGTGAAATGGCTACGTAAACTTTATTTTTGTCCTAAAAATTAGTATGTTGAAAGCATCTTGCTCCACCAGTGTCAGTGGAGATAATGCTGGCTTTTCCTATTCAAGGACAATTAGAGTTAACAGCACCATTAGCCATCAGTGATGGGGGTTAGAAATTATTCGTTGAAACCTTTATTTACTTTTGGACCATTTACTTGAGCACCTAGTACTGTACCCTGTAACCTTGGAATAATCCAGCTATAAGAAGACAACATCAATACCTGTTTAATTAAATATATGAACATTAATGAATCCTTCTAGAAAGAAATTTTATTGTGAGCTGTATTTTCAGCTACATTGGCCAAGCTCTTTTAACAATTACATTGTTTTTTTTTTTTTCCCTTCAGTCTAGTTTTTCCACTGTATTCACATTTAAAATCAGTTTCCATAGTGACATCTGGTGGTGGTTTTGGAATCCTGGAGAGTATGTTTGGAATGATAAATATTTTTACTTAATAGCTTCGAATTTCCAGCTTCTTTCAAATTTTTCGTCTTATTAACTTTTCCTGAGAATGTCTTCATTGTATTCTTGAGATTGGTAGGCTAGCATTTTCTTCTGTAATGTTTCATTAAAGCCAAAGACATGATTTCTTATAACATTGCTGAGGAGTGCATATAGCAAGCTTGTGTAAACTTCTGTGCTCAAAATATATAATATACAATTCACGCAGCAGCCTCCCTACCTTGTCTACTGCTTGTGCATAGTAACCTTGTGATAAGAAAGGTGTCGTGTCCACGTTCTCCTTCTCACCAGCTTTTCCTCTTAGAGCATTGGTGATCTTCTTATTTGACTGGAGAGAGTTCTCTGGACAGCCTGGGCTGCCACTTCTCTTTCTTTCACAGCCTGAGCTTATATGCCATCTGATTGCATCCTATTGTTTCAGAAAGTGAAAGTGGAAATAAAAAATTAGATGGCAGAGAAAGAAAGGAGCTGAGAGAAGGGAAGATATTTGAAGACGGGGGAGACCACAGAGAGTTTATGTATGGATATATATGTATTATGTATGTGTGTATGTATATGTGTATGTGTGTATATATATATACACATATATGTGTGCTGAAAAAGATGTGGTGTTGTGGATGTATGTTAAAGAGACATATCTTTAAAACTAGAGCTGAAATATGTATAGTTTGAGTTCTTTGCGAATTGTTTTAGGAAAAGTGAATTAATAACCCAGTGTGCAAAAAAATAGTTACTGAAAGTTGGTTGGTAGATGATCATGGATTGAGAAAATAGGATGAGGTAGAGTTTTGAGAATGAACACAGTAGGTTGATTTACTTTCACTGATGGCTTGGAGCCTAATTATTGTTTTCCTGTATTTAAAGATACTGATTAAAAGTCTTCGTAATGAAATTTTGAACATTTTTCTTTTATGAATTAAGGTAACTGCTGAAGTTACAGAAGAAATCTATCTGTAAACGCTAGTTGTGGCTTTATGAAGGATCGGGAATAGAAGGCCGATCAAGTGGAGGAATAAGGACTTGCAGTGACTAAAATAATAAATAGATTCTGGTCAGACGTGTAGATAGTTGGTATATTGGTCGTCTCAGAAACCAGAACCCCCTGTAAAGCATGATTGGGATTCTGATAAGTTTGGGTTAAGGAGGTGCCTCACTCTGGTGTCTAAACTCTGCCTCTTTCGCTTCCTGAGTTAGGTGAATTATTTCAACTTTAAGAAAAAGAGAGTTGCAACTGAGGATGTCTAAGAGATTGCCAGTCTGCAATGAGATGCTAAGGCTAGGTCTACGGGTCTTTCTTCACAGATTATCTAGATGGTTTCTATCCTTTCCTGGACTTTTCTACTCTTCCTAGATTCCAGATGGGAGCTCAGTGTAGTGCTTTATGCCTGCTTCAGAAGTCTCTGCCTGGGAACCATGGGAGGATATATCCTGTGATAAAGCAGACAGATTAAAAAATAACCTTCATATATATGTTCTCTCCTTACCTACTTTATGCTTTTAGAATGGTGCTTCGAATTAGAATCTGCAGTCAGAATAATGCTCAGGCACCAGCCCCTGAACCTCTGTGACCAAGCAGAAGCCTTAGATCCTCTCTCTTTTATTGTCCTTTAAGTGTGGGGAGGATCCCTATTTCAGCAGTTGAAAACTCCTTGTAGCTTCTCATCATGGCAGTAAGCCCTCTGCCCTCCCCGCCCACCTCCTGCCCCCCGCCACTGCCCTGATGTCCCCAGAATCCTTGGTGTGACAGTGATGCCGTGGCAAATGATGACAGTCTAGCCTGATGGCGAAGAACCTGAGTTCTGGAATCAGACTGTTTGACCCAGATCCCAATTCCATCAAGTAACTAACTGTTGACGGTGTGGCTTTGTTTCTTAATCACTAAAGCTTGGGCAAGTTGATTACTTTCTCTAAGCTTCTGCTTCCTCATTTGTGAAGCTAGGATGAAAATCAAACAGTTCTGTGTTCTTTAAATGATTTAATGCATATAAAGCACCTAGTGAAGCCCTTGGCATACAGTAAATACTTGTATTAGTAAATATAAATATAGTAAATTTACTTGTATTAATATGAATTTGAGCATTTGGGTTAGAAGAGATTATTCAGTATGCCGTCCTTCCCCTTTGGCCCTTCTTATAAATTCACTTTATTTTATATAAGCTATATTAAATAATTTTGTTTGTTCTTTTACAAGGGTATAATAATTAAAATACATCCAAACAAACATCTTAGCAGTCACTATGTGATATAAATATATAGTCCATGAGTTAATGGAATATGAACATCTGAGCATCTCACTTACGCATATTTAATATTTAAATTGTTAATTAATACAGTCTTCATTTTCTTCCATTTTTGAGTAGAGCCACTTTGCCGTTTCACTTTTAACCTTTATTAATATCCGGAGATTACCTGAGATTCAGGAACTTCCCCTCCCAGCGTGCCTAGGGGTTCATGCAATGAAGGCTGTGGCTGTTCCCCAGCTGCCAGGTTGACAGGGAGAAAGGGGCAGTTTCCAACAGAAAGCATCCCATACACTACGTTCCGGACACTTACAGACCAGATTCAAAGTGGAATTCGATGGGAAATAAATAGCTGTTTTGTCTGTGACTTAAACCTCCTAATATATTTGTATTTTATATTTTTCCCTTCTACCGTGACACAAGAGAAAGCTATTATATATGAATGAACATTTAATACACTCCCGAATACTAAGGTAAAAACATGGACAAAATATGAGATTTGACTTGGCTTTTCAGTTTTCACATTAAATTTTGTATACTTCACTTTTGTCATACTAACAATAGGACTGACAGGACTTTGCTGACACTGAAGTCACGGGATTCGTGACGTCTGAACTCCAGCTCTGCCATTTACTGTGAACCTGGGAAAGTTTCTTGTCTCTTAATCTGAGCGTTGTATCTGTGATATAGGTATAATAATACAGATGTAGACAGGTTGGATATAAAGATTAAATTAGGTAATGAACGTAAGACAGTTCTTATAGTGCCTGGCATGCAGTAAACTGAACAAATTTGTTTCCATAATTACTGTTGTCATTAAATGCCTACAAATCACAGTGAGGGGGACATAATTTTAAAAAGTGAATAGCAGCATGAAGTGTTTGAGGATTAGAACTCAAAAGAGGTGAAGACAAGCACCATGTACCTGTCTTCTTGACATTTTCTAATAATACTAAACCTGTCAGTTGAATTATGTTACATTTTAATGAAACGGCAGAACACGAGAAGAGAATATATATTCATTTGTTAATATGTAATCCTAGGAGAGAGAACGTTCTGTATTTCCTCGCAGCCTTTGTATCTATTAGTTAATGGGACTGATGAAAAAGAGAAACTGGAAAGGTTATTTTCCCTCGGTTACTAAGGACTCTCTTCTTTCAGGTTAAAAATGTATTATTTTACTAATTTAGCGGATAGATTGAGGGCATAGCCTGTGTTTGGACTGGGGAAAAAAGGGAAAACATGTTTGTTTATCTGAGTTGTCTCTGCTGCATAGAAAGATCAGTTAGCTCCTTTTTTTTTTATGAGTTCTAAGGCTTTATTCTGTATTTCTATGAGTAGTGTTATGAACCCATTATGATTTTAAATCTTTGCGTACTTAAGGTAGTTAATATGAGAAGATCTCATTTGTTTTGAATGTTAGATAATTGTATCTAAGACTCCCAAAAAGGTTTATGACTTATAAACAGGAAACTTAGCTAAATATTAAAATGTGAAATAGATTATTATAAAATGAATGTTGCTATTCAGAAGCATTATAATTATTTACTGTTGCTTCATTAATTCTTAGCAATCCTTCAAAATAGAATTGTATTAAATGAGAAACTTCGATGATTCAAGAATTGTAGGATTTCCAGATTCCAACCTGGACCATGGCATTGAATCCTAAAAATAGCACTCATTTGGAATGATTAATATACAAGAAAAAAAATACAGTGATATATTTTGGGAAAGCCAAAGAACAAGATTAAACCTCTGAATAAAATGGTGGGGTTTGCCTAAGAAAAACAGCCATTTCCACTGTTTATCATCCCGGGAAGAGGCTAATCCTGGGAGTAAGTAAAGTTTGACTGATTTCAGTGGTAGGGTCAAAACGTTACATTCTAACCCTCTTTTTTTGTCATTATATAACTCTATCTTTTACTAGTTGACATAAGAAGAAATGTGTCCTACTTTGGGTCCCAATTGAGGACTCTTCTGTACCAACCCCTAGTTAAGATATCTATTCATTTTTGTTTATTCATTTAATAATTATTAGGCTTTGGGTAAGGTGCTGAGTACACTGGTATTCGAGAAAGATGTGCCCTTATGGAGCTTGTAGTATAAGTGAGAGAATTCATATTTTTAGCACACTGGTTGTGTTGCTCTTTGCTTAAGGTGGTTGGAAGAAACTGAAAGTTCAGTACACAAGAGACCTGAGCAGTCTTTTATTGTGGACTTGGAAAGGCTATACTCTTTGTTTCATAGCCACTGTAAAGGATGTATATACGAAACTAAGATGTCAGAGGAGTGCCGTCCAGACCCCTTTGTCTGAACTGTAGCAGGGATCAGATGAATGCATTGTGGGAGGCAGGGGGTGCTAGACTGTTTGGACTCAGAGCTGGGCCATAGCTCCAGTTTGTTCCTGGCTCCCTGATTGACATCTAGGGAAGTCAACAAAGGTCAACCTACCATAAATTTCATCTTTGGAAAAACACAGTATGGGGCCATTAGACAATCTCTTAGTTCCCATATATCTCATTGAGTTATTTCGAGATTTAAATGAGATAATATTTGTAAAGTGCTTCACATAGTACCTGGCACCTAACGCTAATAATGACAGATACTTTAATAGCCAATATTCCGTACCTAGACCTGTTCTAATCATTGTGTATTAGTTCATTTAATCAACCTATGAAGAACATACTGTCATTCTCTTCATTTTATAGGAAAGAAAACTGAGACACAAATTAGGTAAACTTTCTCAAGATCATGTAGCTCTAAGTGACACATAAGACCTCAATCAGTTATTTAGGTTGACACTTTCTCAAAGTGGCATTTTGTCGTTGTTGTTGCTGTCGACATGCTACTTCATGTTTTTCTTCTTTCTCTCTAGGTGTTATAGAGACTTCAGATCGACTGGACCGTGAGTCAACCTCCCATTACTGGCTAACAGTCTATGCCACTGACCAGGGTGTTGTGCCTCTGTCCTCATTTACGGAGATCTACATCGAGGTCGAGGATGTCAATGACAACGCACCACAGACATCAGAGCCCGTTTATTATCCGGAAGTAATGGAAAATTCTCCCAAGGATGTATCTGTGGTCCAAATTGAGGCATTCGACCCAGACTCTAGCTCGAATGACAAGCTTACATACAAAATCACAAGTGGAAATCCACAAGGGTTCTTTTCAATACATCCTAAAACTGGTACGTATTCGTACTGCTCTAAGAAATGTTGTTTATACTCTCCAGATACAGGGAAATTTAAGAATTTTCATCATTTGCTGCTTTTCTTTAGTTTTTAATAAATTGTTTCCTTTTGAGTTATTCAAAATAAGCCTTTATTGCCAGATGAAAATTTAAACCAAATGTTTTTTTTTCCCTTTGAATTTGCTTTTATAAAGCTATTTTATGATTTTGCTCATTAGTAGAGTTCCACTTGCAGGTTAAAAAGCAAATCGTTGTTTCAGTAATAGCTCCTAAATTAGTGATATATCTTAAGCTTACTGCAAATTCTGCTGCTGCTAAGTATTCCAATTTTTATGAAGAATATCAAGAGTTTATTTTACAATTCATAGTAGTTGTTTTTTTTTTTTTGGTTTTTGTTTGTTTCTTTGTTTGTTTGTTTTAATGTTGTTTAGAATTTTTCCATAAAGTAGCACTGTGTCTGCAGGCAGTAGGGGATCAGGAGTAAACAATTTTCAGATTCAGAGCAGTTATTTTCTTGAACTGATAATTCAAGTTTTCCTTTTAACTGTTTTCACCTCTCCATCTCTGATCCCCTGTTTCTAAGCAGATAGCATCTTGGCTCCAAAGTCCTCTTCTAGAATCCATATAAATTTCTCCTAATCTTTGTTCGTTTATATTGGATGATGCATCTACTTTTTTCTTTTTCTTTTTTCTTTTTTCTTTCTTTCCTTATTTTTACTTTTTTTTGTTTTTTGTTTTTTATTTTTTTATTACTTTTTCTTAATCCTTGGTTTGTTTTTTAATTATTTCACAAAAAAAGAGGTTCAATTTAGCTGTCATTTGTGTAGTGAAAAGTTAGCTATCATTTATGCACTGAAAACTTCCTATGTGAAATATTTTGCTCTTCGGTTTCTTGATTATAGAGTTAAAACAAAGAATCACCTTATGACATTGAGAAGACAGTTTATTTGTAGGAAGATAAAACTTCTCATCAAATAGATCACTGGCCTTTGAATCCAGGCATTTCCATGATTCAATACTTTTCTGTAGAATCTAATTATGAATTCTAAAGAGATTTACTATCGTTTACATACCTCTATCATGTCTTTGCTTATTATGTCTTTCCTTATTCTAGAGGAGCTTGCCTTTTTAGTTACTGGGTTGTCTATTTGATATATGTCAAGGAAATAATATACAAAAATCAAAATTAAGGAGGCATTCTCCACTTCTCTATTATTCTTTGTTATCCCTTTTATATACCATGTTTATTTCCTAATTTCCTTTGTTAAACTTAAAATGCAACAATTCTTAAGGTGGAAAAGGCTTGAGTTCAGTATTTGTAGACTATAATGCCTGTAGAAAGATACCTGATAGAGATCATGGGTGAGTGTAATATTTTGTCTCTTAGAAAGCATGTTAAAACGTTAGTTTTAAACTTCTTGTCAGTATATTTCAACCTGACATTCACAGAGAGTCTGTCTTTCTTGATATTTAAAAGTAAACGTAAGTTCAAGATTGATTTTGAATGTATTAGGATTTTCTTTTGCTTCATTGATTTTGAATGTATTAGGATTTTCTTATGCTTTAGCTCTTTGGCCAAAACTGATGTGCTGCTCCTTTGAAGTCTTAGAAAACCAGTAATTGATTATTAGGAATGTTTGAGCCATATGAGTTTAATTATATAAGAGAGAAATAGGATCTGAGCATTTTTTCTTTTGGAAGTGTTAGGGGCAGGATGTAGGACCCTGGCCTACAAAAAAGGGCTGGAATTAAGAAATTATACAAGAACGTGAAGACTTGAAGCAGCATCTATAAATGATTAAGAAAAGGCTTGTTTAAGCAGTATAGTCGTATACTCTTTACTGCACAAGTAGTAATGAAGTTCAGCCTTCTTTATTGTGAAATAAAATGAAGAGAAAAGCAAGAGCTAAAAAGTTAGACACTATCAAATATAAAAGAAGAAAGATTAGAAGTTTATTAAAATTTCAAAGGAGGATTTCAGAGTCAAGTAACTATTTGCATGAAAGTGGGGCAGGGGGGTAGGGGGCCAGTGTCACAGGCCTTGAGAAACAAATCGAGAAATTAAAGCCTTTAAGGTGGTAATTCAAGAACATAACTAACCCCCCTTTTAAAAATTGTTTGATCAACTAGACTTTAAAATGTTTTCATTTTTCTTATGTCTACTCTCTTTTAGATTATGTTAAGTCCTCTGTAAAGAGACAGGCAAGCAAGCAATAAATGGTCTTTTGAATATCTGAACAAATACTACTAGACATAATGTGTAGTCAAAGAGGAGGAGAAAGAGACTTAGAAAATTATGTATGTTAGCGCTATTGTGGGGAGCCTTGGAACCTACGCTATTTGTGGGGCCTCTGAAATCATGATACTCCTGCTGAGTTGTTATGTCTTGTGGAAACATGATTAATGTGGCATTGCCACTCCCCTTTGCATCTCCCTGTTCTGACAACTCTTAGGAAGCGATGTCTGCAGAGACTTCTTCTAGTAGTCCACAGCCAGCTCCCAAACCCCAGGGTGGGAAGCACATGCATCCTGCTGACAGAAGAGCAGAAGAAAATTCGTAAGGATGCATAAAGAAGTTTTATTTTCTTATGAGTAGAAGGCAGATAACAGTGGAGAATAACTACAATTAATACACAGGCATATGTGTTGTGAAGTATATTATAGATTATGATTAGTAAAGAAGTCTGATCACTCTATGAGTCAAGAAATAACCATTTTTCTAGGTCAAGATCAAGAAATAACCATATTTTAGAATGGGCAGTGTTAAAGAATATAGTAAATACATCTTCACAAGATCTGTCTCTAGACAATTACCTTCCCCCAACTCAGCACAAAAATTTCAAAATTTGGGCATGATCCTCAGTGTCCCAAGTATAATGCTTCAAAGTTTACATTTTCCTCAAAACCTTTAAAGCAGACTTATTTTTAATAGGTAGGTCAGTATTATTGGAGGCCAGATTGTGAAAGCTGATAAAAGGCAGTCTGGTAAAAGAAAGTTCCCGTGATTTGCTGACCCATAACACTACCTGGAGACCCTAAATCATGTTACTTAGTAATTAATGGCTGAATGAGAAAATCACTGGGCTGGAAATGAAGATATCTGGGCAATACTGAGGCTTTATCTCTGTAATCTTGGAGAAAACTGACTTCCAGGTCCTTTCATTTTTGTGACTAGTGATGTTTTTGCACTCCTGTTAAGAGAAAGTCATTTATGGGAAAGATGTCACAGCCTCTTCCAATTGCATATGTGACATTTGTTCTATAAACTATACAGAAGATAATCAGGGTTTTAGTAGATTAATTGATGTGTGTGTCTCTCTTGGATAAACAAATTCGATGAAGTAAAGTGAGGCTAACTTTACTTAACTTTACTTGGAGAAAAACTAAGGACCCTGATGATTATCAAAATGTCCAGCAGGCTGGAGAAAACCCGAATTCATTGCCATTCAGATCATTTGTTTATACATCAAGTATTTACTGAGCTTCTGTACTGTATACAGTACGTTAAGAGGTGCTTCGGAAGTTTGTAGTCTACATGAGTGAAAGAGGAAAGAGAAATGGATGGGTACAAGATAGTATGGGACAGGCTCTAATACACAACCCCGGAGGAAGTGAGCAACAGACTGATGTGTGATGAGTGTAATGAGGAGGATGAGGTCTTGGAAAAGTGACTGGGCTGATTTTGAAGGTAGTAAAAGTGAATGGATGGAGAAGAGGTCAGAGATGTTGGGGGACATTTTGAAGGAGTGGTGAGTTAGTGGCTGAGAGATAAAGTTAGATGAGTGTATGGGAGAATGGCCACACTTGATGGAAAACCTTAAATACCAGAACAAGGGTTAAAGGATAATATTTATGCTATTTTTATAAATAATGACCTATTTTCAAGTCTCCATGCAATCCCTTGGACCATTTTGTATACACATAAATCAGATGACCTCACTAAGCCATTTTGGAGAGGAGGAAAACATCTTCACAGTGCTTTTTTCTTCTTTTGTCATAGTATGCCAAAATATTTAAAAATCAAAACAAAACCTTCCTAGGACTGGGTTTGATGATCTGAATTTTGGGTATCAAATGACAAGTTTAAATGAATATTTTTTGAATGGTTTTTATCTTCTCGTCAAAGTTTTTGTGCTTGATTAAGGTGCCAGAAACTGTCTTTTGCATCTCAAATGGTTCTTAAGTTTATAAGTGGAGTGATGGGGCGTTTTTCTTTTTCAGAGTATATGGGCAAAAAGAGACTTGATCTCTTTCTCTTTTCTGGTACACTTTTGTTGACACCAGAATTTTTTATAACATTTTTTTCATTTATGTCCGATATCAGTTAGGGTAAATTTGCTTCTTTTAACATAAATGATGCAGTTGTTCAAGGTGGGAGACAGATAAGAGTATAGAATGTTAGATTGTCTGAGCCTTGACAGCTCCAGCCCCTGCAGACAAATGCGTCACAACTTGGTTTGCGGTATGTCAAGGACAGAGAAGAAGAGGAGTCACAAACAATGGGGACCAGTGTGTGCTTCACAGATTGCATTATCCACAAGTAGCCTCAGGAAACTGAAACCTTAGCAAAGTGTTTTTTTTTGGTTGTTTTTTTTTTTTTTTTTTTTTAAGTTAAGGTTATCAATTTGAGCTTTTGAGGAGTGATATGCAACTTATAACTGGCAAATAATTTTGAAGTGTTACTTTTTAGGTATGTGCATGCTTTAGAAAAGACCATAGTTTTATTTCCTTATCTGTATGCTTGGTAGTTTCCATGTTTTGGACACAAAGCAAGTATTGCTTATTTTTATTATTATTATTGAAATATAATTGCATACAGTAAATTGCACATTTAGCTATACAACGTAGCTATACAACTGTGAAACTATCACCACAAGGAAGCAGTGAACATACCCAATACTCGCAAAACTTTCCCCTTCCTTCTTTGTATGCCATCCCCCGCATTCCTCTCTGCCCCCATCCCCAGGGAGCCATTCATCTGCTTTCAGTCCGCACACATTAGTTTATATTTTCTAAAATCTTAGATAGATGGACACACAGGGTCTGTACTCTTCTTTTTGGTAAAGCTCCTTGCACTTATCTTATTTACTTCTGAGATTCGTGCATGTTGTAGTGAGTACTAATACTAGTACATTCCTTTTTCTTGCTGTATATCTCTAGTACAGATACATTACAATGTGTTTATCTAGTTACCTGTTGATGGACATTTGTGTTCTGGCCGCTTTTTGGCTGTTACAAAAAAGCTTCTGTGAACATTTGAGAATAAGTCTCTGTAGACATAAACTTCCATTTCTCTTGGATTTTACCTAGAAATGAGTAACTGGAAACTATCTCAAGGCAGTAGATCTTACCTGCTTTGTTTCTCTCCTCTCAGCGATCACCATCTTCCCTTGCTTGGTGTCTAGTGTCCCATAAACCATTATTTTATTTATTATTTATTTCGTCTGGGTTTTTTGTTTGTTTCGCGTTGGAGGGTTAATCTAACCCCCTACGTAGAAGTTAAATTATTGCTTTTTAAACTGAAAAAAAAAAATGCTTATGTAACTTTATGTAACTATATAAATATAAATATATATATACTATTAAGACCTCATTTAATATATAGCATGAATCTTCTTTTTTGTGTTTTTAAGGAGTAAAAATTAATTTCTAGATATTTTAAACAGAAGCTTACCAACCACCTGGGTATGTTTCTAGAGTTTGTAGACATGTAGATCACCATATACTTTTATCTGCAAAATTGTGTCACTGTATTGTACATAAAGCCCAGAATGATGATCAAGTTCTGGCTGGTCCTCCTTCCTCAGAACACCATTATCAGTATGTTCTGTCCATCAAGACTAGATAGTAGATGTGTGCGTGCGAGCCTGTGTGTGTGCGTCAGCATGTGTGCATGCACGTGCACATGTATGGTAATGCATTAACAGTACACAATTCAGGTCCTGTTCAGTTCCCTAGACATTCAGCTTTCTTCCTTAATGTATTAGCTATATTTTATTTTCTGTTTTCTTGCTGCTCTGGGTCTGGGGCCTCCCTGACTGAGAAGAGATTACCCCTCTCAGAGCTAGGTGATTCTTAGAGATAGCAAACGACTCACCTTTTGTATGAACACTGGGCCAGTCTAGACCTCATACTTGGAACCATGCCTTTAATTAGGCCACTGCTCCCTGCCCTAACCATCTCAGGGCCAGGTATAGGACAACTAGAGACAGTCCAGCCCCTGTGCACCAGAGCCCATGGAAATATTTCTGGCCAGTGCTAAGCCTGCTATGCTGCTTCTCCTTGGCCTCTGTAGACACCACAGTAACGGCTCTTGCCCACACTTTCTCTTTGCCCCCTCTGCCTTCTGACTGACCTTGGTGCAGCCTCACATGGCCCTGTGTGGTGTGTGGCATGGCATGCCTCTCCTCAGGAACTGTGGGTAACAAACTGTCTTTTCAGTGATACGTGTCTCCTGATCTGTTGGCCTCTCCATAGCTGAATAATAATAAAACCTACATTTTAAGACACCTTGAAGCAACTAGTGTTTACAGTTCCTTCCACTCATGTGTAAGCAAGTAAAAATACATTTTTTTCCTCATCATTTTTACATAGATGGTAGCATAATATAAACAATGATGCCCATCCTGGGTTTTTTCCTTAACAGTATTAGATGCTGTGCTGCAGATCATTATTGGATCTGCAGCACGTGGCATGTTCACATCTTGTAAGTCCTCCCAGCTTTCTCTGTGAGCTGATTTCCATCAGGCTGTCTCATGCCAGTTACCTTTCAGAGTTAGTTTGAAGGAGACTGCCAAAGGGAAACCAGCAGACCTTGGCTTTCCTTCTTTTGCTACCCTTCTGTCTTATTTTCTGATCTTCCCTGTACCACTCTACCACTCTTCTACCATCTCTTGACCTCACTTTTAGATCAGGTTGAGCAAAACTTTCATTAGGAGTCAGAAGGGCAGCAACAAGTATAGCTTATGTCTATTGTGTTTTATGTTACAAGCAACCTCACATACTTAATCTTTACAAGAAACTCTGTGAGATGAGTAGAGGTTACAAATACCAAAAGTCTGCTATCTTCCCATTTGTGTATTTTCCGTTTTATAAATAATAATATGACTTCAGAGAGGTCAAGGCCACCTGGAGGTGGGAGCCAGAAAGACATGAATTTCCTAACTGCTGCTTCTGGGGACATTGTCCCTCATTCACTCTCTGTGCCTCTGGGTTTGGGATGTAAATGTGGTTTGGGAGCCATTCTTCTGTTCTTTGTATTAAAGAATTCCTGAATTATATAATAGTTGCTTTTTAAGCTAATCTTATATTTATGATGTTTTCAGACCAAAAAGCACAAAGCATCTAAATAACACTAGGTGTTTTAGTTTTATTAACCATGTACTACAAGGATCATTGAACTCTTTCTGTAAAAGGCCAAATAATAAATATTTTAGGTTTCGCAGGTCATACAGCCTCTGTCACAGCCACTCTGCTCTGTTACTGTAGCAGCCATGGACAATATGGAAATGAATGAGCATAGCTGTGTTCCAATAAAACTTTATTGATGAACATTTAAATTTAAATTTCACAGCCTTTTCATGTGTCACAATATTTTATTTTTCTTTTGATTTTTTCCAACCATTTAAGAATGTAAAAGCCATTCTTAGCTTGCAAGCCATACAAAACAGGTTGGGAGTAGTTTCCTGATCCCTGATAAGTTGATATAGTTACTAGTTGGACTAAATCGTTGATTTATTTCTGAGGGGGTAGCCTATTTGATATTCCTGAAGCAAACATCGAAATTTTTTTCATTGTTCTTAGCAGTGAATACTTAGAAAAAATGATCTGAGTTTTGCCTTCTTCAGGTTATTAAAATTATTCCTTAAAGAAATTGTAGTTAGAATATTAGTTATCAAGGTTAAAATCTCAGAAGATTTAACAAGTCGATGATAAACTATTAGTCAGATCTCTTCAACTTTGAGAAATAACTATTTCTTGTAAGAAGTTAAAATATTTCCAAGTTTTGAGATTTTCACACTTCTTTGTGCTGATGTATATGATTGAAAATATTTCAGAGCTTGAAATTCCATCTCTCACAGTTGGCTGTATGTATACTTATCAAATCTTTACCATTTTCTCATTTTTTTCATTCTCTTATTCTGAGTTGAGATAGTAATTCTGAAATTACTAAGTTTTAGCTTCCTAGGCTTTGTAGAGGACAAGTTTATACAGTGCCCTGTTTTTCATTTGTTTATATGTAGGACAGAATATTTAATATAGAATTATTTTATGTTCAGTGTAGGAAATGTTATTTGATTACAGATAGATTTGGTGATGTCTATATCTATATAGTTTATATATAGTAATTCCTAAAGCATAAAAGCCATAGTAAAGCCATAAAATGCTATAGTAGTTATAAGTATACTGGATACTCACCCATGTTCTTGTCCAGTATCACATTACAATTATTTCTTTCTCAATCAAAGTAAATGACATTTTATTGTGGCTGGAACGGAGGCTGAACAAAGTGCAATAGGAAATAGCTACAGCTGCAAACAACTTCCAAGGGTTTCCGGTAACATTTGATAGCTGCAAAGGAAGGAAATGAAGGGCCAGTCACTTTACAATGGCAGGAATTCATTTAAAAAAAATAAGTTTACCTATTTGTAGTCTTTTTTTCCCAAAGATATGCAAATCCATTATTAGTAAGAATCTACATATTTTTCTTACCTGTTTCTCCTGCTTTTTTTTTTACTTTATAGTGAAGTCTGTTATCCTAAAAGTCTGAAAGAAGTCAAATTTTGTTCAGTGCCTTTTCTACACATGTCAAAATGATGATATGCTTTCTTCCTAAAATCTGTTAACCTTGAATCCTTTTGATAATTTTTTTAAGAGGTATTCTATTTTATTAGCATGTTGTTGAATATAATTTGCTAAAGTTATTCTAAGGGCCAGTATTTTAAGATTTTGCATCTAAGTGTCTAAGTGCGATTAGCCTTTTTTTGTCAACATGATGTTAACCTTACAAAACGGGTTGAGTCTCTTCCCATTTCTATCTATGCTGTATCTGACATTTATAGGAATGATGAAGGCAATTCCCAATAGATTGCATTTGGCTTTTGATCTTGTGTTTATCTTCAGTTTTAATACCATCAGTTTTCAACAAGAAACTGTAAGATAGAATTAAAACCAAAAGAGAAGTCTAGAGATTTCAGGGTGCAGGTCCCTGCTCAGACACTACTTGTGTGACTTTAGACTCATCATTTGATTCATTTTATTAGGGTTTTCTGTGGGACTCTGAAAGTATGAACTAAATGAGCTCTGAGCTCTTTTCCAGCCTAGACACTCTATGAATAGAATTCCATTTTTGGCTCCAAGCCTAATCCTGCCGGCACCAGCATTTCAGTGACAAACAATAGCTGCTCAGATGGCCCCAGCTGCCAGAAGAGCTCTAGACAGGCTGTAGTTAAATGCAGTCTTAGAACTGCACCTAAATAAAGGCAGCGCAATATTGCCGAGTATCTCTGAGCTCATGGCCTAAAGCTCCAAGGGGGTGGATGTCGAGTGATAACTGTAGGAAAAATTGAACGTTTCACTTGGCTTATAAAGCAGCCTGTGTTTTTAGAATGAGGCTCTGGAGGTTGCAGTGCCCAGCCTCCCTGCCCATCTTTGCATGTCTGCTTTGCTGTTTCAGTGTGGGTGCTGGTCTTACCTATGTTGAGGTGGGGATCCAGCCCTGGCTCAGGTTCTTGAGGGCCGGGACCACCCCACGTTCATTTATTGTAGCCACCATACAACCAAGCACCATCCTGAGTATGCGGTTGCTGCTCAGTATTCACTTTCTGGTTAACTAATACACATTTTAAAAATAAGTGAAATTGATACAATTTCCATTTCACCTGTTTGGAACAGATGATTTAAAAAGTTTGAACAGGAAAAAGGCATCCCTGGCTTAGTTTCTGTCCCTCCTCCTACCTGCCATGTCCTCTATCCACCCACTGTATAGTCCTCAAGACTTCATCTGTGATCTTTGTAAATTGCAGTAAACAGCCTTGTTCTGAGAACATTTTCACTTATTATTAAAGCTGGTTGTGTACAGATCTTGTAGACTAGAATGTCCCGTGGAAACGTGTGACAGAGTGACAATCATGTGCTGCATGGAATTCTACAGGTACTGTCTCCTGCTTCCCCATCTCGCTGTACTTTGCTTGCTTTAATATTTTATTTTAAAACATAGAATGATTACCAATTGTATTGTGTCCTTTATTTTCCACAGATTTGATTAGTCTCTGTAGTTTTTGTTAGCTTAACTAAAAGCGTGTTATATTTCAGTTGGGTACCATGGAAATGAAAAAAAAAATCAGGCACTAAAGTTTAAAATGCATATCTCATAAAATTCTAAAACACTTAACTTTTAACCCCTCATATCTTTTACACTTATTTTGTAGAGTTTATGTTAATTCTTTCTGATAGTAGGCATATTTTACTTTTCTTTCTTAGCCTGTCTATAAGAGAAATGAGAGGGCATTATGACCAAATAGAAAGGATAGTTTGGCAAATGTAGGTAGGGCAAGCACAGGTGAATTTTTTCTGACTAAAGAAAATATTTTATTGGGTAAAGTATTTTTTAAACTTTTTTTTTTTTTTTTAATCTCACTGTACCCTGAGGCTTGTGTTGCTTGTTAAATGAACTCTAAAAAACAAATGGTTTCGGTTTATTCAGAATAAAAGGGCCTTTTCTATCTTCGTCCTCAATTAAACAACTTTGTAATGGAGGCTTTGTATTTTATAAGTGTTAAGCTAGTATTTATAATTATTGTTAATGAGGTTACTGAAAAATATTTAGGCAATTCTTGTTTCATTATTATGGAGAATGAAAGACTGTATGACATAATAATATATTCAGTGATATAATTGATGTACAATTTGTGACATAATTTATATATTAATTTTAAAAAAGAATAAGACAGCTCATTTATGGTTCTCAGCCAGGGGTGTTCAGGAAGTCCCCCCAGAACTGAGGCAGCCTGCTTCACCTTCCTTTTGAGGGGAAGTATACAATTAATTTGAATTATTTGGAACATTTGGTACTTTCCTACCTGAAATTATCTTTGTGCCTGAGACTTTTTTTTTAATCTTCTGCCTTCTAGTTATGTATAGAATGATACCCTATAAAGTCATAACACATTTCAAATGAAGACAATAATAAAATATAGAAAACAATATAAGTGATTATCTTTAGATTATGGAATTGTTTGCCATTCTTACCTAATTCTTTACTTTCGTTTGATATTCAAATAAAAAAGATATTAAATTTCTAAGGCTACAGTAACAAATTGCCATAAACCAGGTGGCTTAAAACAACAGAAATTTATTCTCTCATACTTCTAGAGTCCAGAAGTCTGAAATCAAGGTGTTGGCAGGGCCACGTTCCCTCTGAAGTCTCCAGGGGAAGATCCTCCCTAGCCTCTTCCAGCTTCTGGTCGCTCGTGGCATTTTCTGGCTGTGGCAGCATCACTCCAGTCTCTTTCCCCATCTTCACTTGGCCCTCGTTCCTGTATCTGTGTATTTCAAATCTTTTCCTGCTGTTCTCCTAAGAGGACACTTATGAATTTAGGACCCACTGTAAATTCAAACTGCAGTAGTTAATTACATCTTTCAAGAATGTTTTTTCTAAATAATATCATAGTCACAGGTTTTAGATTGGACTAATTTTGGGGGGTGAGACCACATTCAACATAGTACAAAAGATATTTCCCAAAAAGAAAATATGCTGTTAAATTATAATCAATACGACCATTTAGATTGTTATTTCTTTTTATGTTGGAAAGACTATGTTTCATTTAACTTAGTTTTAACAGGATTTAATCATTTGGGTCAGTAGTTGCAGATTTGTCAGGAAGATTCTAGAAGCCGTTTTAGGCTTTAATAAGTAACATAAGAGCAGTTGGAATCTTGACGTAGGCTATCTGGCCTGCAGAGTTAGTTATGATCCTTAAACACTGTTTATCTCTTAAGTCCATAGTCCTATATATTTCTTTATATCTCAAATGGTATTTGGAGATACTTTGTTCCTAAATATGACCAGTAGTGATAATTACAGTGACTAAAAAGAATTCTGTGTTTAGGAAACTATTTGAATAAGAGGGCATGGATTTTTTTTTTTCTTCCAACTTTGTTGGCCCAAGGCGATTAGCATGGGGTGGATCACCAAATCTATGAGACTGTATAAGGTGAGACTTCACGAATGGAAATCCTGATTTGGGGGAGGGAAGGAAGTGGGTTCAACCCATCATTTCTTATGCTTCTATGCATACCTCTGGTTGCAATGGGCTAGAGCAAAAATGAGACTTAAAAACATTTTCTTTGGGAAGAATGCAACTATGATTCTAACTCTACTGCTAACTCTGACATTCAGGAATTAATTTAATATTCCTGAATCTCATTTCCTTGTTTTCAAAGTGCAGGATTTAGGTAAGAAGATTTTAAAAGACTCTCTGGCTCTAGCAAACTTAGTTTTTATAGTAAGAGGACATATTACAATGTATGATACATTCATTAAAATTTTGCTTCAGAAACAGAAAAAAATGTAAAAGATATGCCACTGTAATATTTCTAAGAAATTTTAAGTATTCATATACATGGCCAAATATTTGAGGGTTTAAAAAAATCCTTCATTTGAGACTTTCCAACCTAAGATTAGTTTCCAACCAATAAACATTTCTATATCCTTTCACTCTGACCTTTAAAATATTTTAATGTTGAAATTCCTTTAAATAATATACTTGTCAAAAGTAAAACATTACTACAATAAAGGTATGTATAAAGTAAAATGTAAAAGTGCCCTCTTCTCTCTTCCCTTCATCCTTTGGCCCATTTCCCAAGAGTAGATATGGCTAATAATTTGGGGTTTAGCCATTTATAAAGGTGTGAGCACATTCTACATATATGTTGCCATTTTGGTTTTTATAATACTCTTTGTGTAAAAGTCGCTTGAGCGGTGTTAAATTTTACAGTCTCCTTACTGGGATATTACAGTTGTTTTATTGTAATTGTTGCTGGTTCTTAAAGCATATTAAATGTCCTAGTAGCAACACCTGCTAAAGTAGGAGTTGACAGTAGAAAAGTAGAAATCAAATTTCCAGATCATAGTAGTAATAACACTGAAGAAATTACCCTGTCCACTCTGAAGATGCCTAAGAGTATAAATACTCCTTGTCACTAAATGGGCCACAATCAAAGTTCTTCTACTCAACAAAGAGTAGAATATATATTAAAGTGTTTCCGGAAAATCAGTGGGGAAAGCAGTTGATAATAGAAAATAGTATAGCTAGAGTACATACCTGTAGTCAAGGGTTAGTCATAATAGTGCTGTGATTAATAAACATTGTGAAAAAGATGGAGAGTCCTGAGGCGACACCTGCAAAAGAAACCACAATTGATGGAGAGAACATTCTAGTCCTAGAGTAATGTGAGAGGCTGATAACTCACCGAATAATTCTATTGTGTAATTGTACATATTAAATATATAACTGTGATCTATACATTTATAGTTATTTATGTGAGTTCTCTGAGATCAGACAGACTTAGGGTCAGATCTCAACTTTGCCATTTCCTGGCATTGTGACCTCTCAAAAGCCTCAAATATCTTTAAAATGAAGTTAGTATATTAGTAGCTGCCATTTGGGGTTGCTGTGGTTATTCATTGAGAATGGTGGACATAAAATGCTTAGCCCAGAGCCTGGTCCTTGGAAGCATACAATTAGTGTTGCCTAAAAAGTGAACTATGAGAAAATGGTTTAATACTCATCCCTCGTTTTTCGGTATAAGGGCTGTTTCCTTAAATGAATTGTATGTCTTTGAGGACAAGGGCCTTGTCTTACTTAGGCCTTTATATGTGTGGCTCAGAGTGAACTATTTGGGGGAGATATTCTGAAAATAAGTTGAATAATTTAATACAGACTGAACAAAGTGGGCGACTTTGAGATAGTAAGCTTATCACGTCATTACTCCTTATGAACATACATTTCATCAGTTAATTTTTAGGCATTAGCAAGAGATCATCAGAGGCAAAAAATATAAATTGGTAGATAATGATTTTTCAAAAGTCATAAACACAAAGACCTTGATTTCTAGATGTGAGGATGAAGCTGTAAACTAACAACATACCAAATTTCTTTATTGCCAGCTGCGCCCGGTGAAGTGGAGGCAAGAAAGAGGGAACATAATGGAGCAGTGTCGTCAGTACAGTCAAAATCCTAGAACTTTTTTCTTTTTTCACTATTTAGATTTAAGACATGTACAGAATTTGGATTTTGATAAATAAATTTGATATTACCGCTTCAGATTTTAACCACAGAAAAAGATTTTGAATATTGTAAATGTTACAGTTCTTTGATATGAGTAATTTGAAAGTGGAGACCACAAAGGAGCATAGATGATTTGTGACTTTAAATTTTTGAATTTTAAAAATCCAGTCTTTAGTCACACATGCCACAGTTTAAGTGCTTAGTGACCACATGCTGGGGACTGTCATGTTGGACAGTGCGACCATAGATCATTTCCATCATCACAGAAAGGTCTGCCAAATAGTGCTTGTTTAGAACACATGTTGCTGTGGTTCATACATTATCGCAAATAAGCAAAAGAATAAAAGAGCCAAAGTAATTGTAGGAGTTAGAGGATATTTTCACCTTCCTCTACTTATTCTCAAGTAGAATAATTGGAAAATAGTTCTAAGTAAATTTCCTGCCAAGCAAGATGAACAAATGACCATCAGTATTTTTCCTCTAGAACCATGACTTTCTTTTTCACTTTAGTTCTTAGAAAACTCCTACTATAGATCACAAGTACTTCTCCCATTGTAGTTGGAATTTCATCAAATTCGAAAATCCTTCCCCCACCCCCACTTCTCTAGCTGCCATTGAGTTGCACCTGCATTGCTGGTGTTTCAGACCCATTTTTACAGACCCAAACCTTCAGTCCCGCCTAGCTTTTCTTATTCATTACGTGGCCTTCAGACTCTGATGCTCTAGGTTTATTGAACTCTCAGCTTACAACCTTGCTAAATGATGTTGAGTAAGCAACTTAATCTCTGAGCCTGAAAAATTATTAATTAATTTATTATGGTATAGATATTGTCCTATATATACATATGGATTAAGTGAGATAATGTATTTAAAGCTTATAGCATAAGAACTTAGCATTTAGTAAGCCAGTAACCATTAGAGATGAGGTTATTTGATTTATTAGTTAGCTTTTGCTTTGTAGCAAACCATTCCAAAACACAGTAGTTTAAAACAACCACCATAACTTATTTAGGAATTTTGCTGGACAGTTCTAGCCTTGTCCAGGCTTTCCTGATCTCTCATGCAATGATGGTCACTTGGCTGGTGGGCTTCAGGCAGGCTGGTCCTGGATGGCTTCATTTGCATATTGGGTGGTTGGTTGGCTGGCTGCTAGAGTAACAGGGTTGACTAGACTACTTGTGTCTCATCACCCAACCAAGTTCTAACTTACTTGGAATATAAAGCCCTCAGCAACAGCCCTTGCTTTTCGCCCTCGTATTCTGTATGTACCCTATACTCTATCTTATTGTTTCTTGAATGTAGTCTTTGCTTTCTACCCTTCATCCTTGTCTTTTAAAGACTCTGATATCAAGGCTCAGTCTTAATCATCTCTACATTGAGTGGACAGCACAAAGTAAGTAATTGAATAAATACATAAAGGTAGCTCCACCTATGCGGACTATCTCACTATTTTTGCCTACTAATGCTCTAATATTCACTTTTATGTGCATTCTACTTTGTGAAGTCTGTTTGATCCCTTGAATTTTGAGACGTTTGGGGATGGTTTTTAGTATTGCTTATAAAAAATGTCAGAGTAAAATTTTCCTTTGAATCATTACAGTTAATCTGCCATTCTCTCTTAAATGAACTCTTCTCTAAATGTCTAAAGTGGCATAGAAAAGCTGAAATTTTTTTTTAATGATATTCATAAAACACAGGAAAGTTTGGTTTCTTAGTTTTATATACATTTATGTGGTAAATTTGAACTGCTAATTGGTGAAAAGATATGGTATGTGCTCTCTCAGCCCACCTACATTTATAATACTATTGGTCTACAGAATAGGGTGTTTTTCTAGGCCAAGTAAAGAAAGTTTTGTCTTATTTCTATTTTTAATTTAATGATGCTCTGCAGAAAGATAAAACACAGAGTTACAAAAGGCACTACTTATGTATGCATTTTCTTGCTTTCACCCACTCTATTTTATTTTCTAACTTGCTTTTTTGGACCTGTTAAATGAGTAATGATTAACTATTGCTCATTTATTTTCTTTGAATTTTATATAAGTCACAGTTCAGAATTTATGGAACATTGAAATGCCATAATGCAATAAATTATGTAATATGGTATGGGGAGGGGAAAATAAGTAATAGAGAAACTCTCATTTGGGCCTTAGGAAAACTAAATTCTAATCCTGGCTCTGATAACAACTGACTGGTAACCTTGGAACAATTTAACTTCACTTTGACTCAGATACCTGAGCATCTTCCTCCCCAGTTTGGAAATAGTATGCTGTTCCTATTAAATGTATATCCTTCTCAGATTCAGTAATAAACGTTACAGATGAGCACAGTGTTTAAAATGGATATTTAATACCTACAAGGTTAGTAACATGTACCGGATATATAGAAAAGGTATACTCTGGATTCAATTTTGAAATAGGTGTTTTATCACGTAGACAAGAGTGGAGGATTAGTAGGATAACAGAGTTGAAAATAAGTGTGAAATGCATAATGAATTCTACAGCTAAATTGGTGTGGCTAGCATGTGGGAGATTCAAATAGCATTTCTATGATGTTGAGCTTCCAGTGTGATTGATTCCTGTAAGGTAAAGTGTACCCCCAAAGAACACCCACAGTTTGCCTAGTATTTTCCTGCTTCATTCAGAAATTTTGTTTTCGGGGTTCATTTTGTATGAAAATTCCACCAGAAGCACGAACTTCCCCCTTCTCTTAGTGTGCCACCCCCAGAGGATACACATGCACAGCCTCTCCCTGGTGATGGCATTAGGGAAAGGCAAGCACTGTGACACTGATAGGATTCCTTTAGGTAGGAGTGCCGTGAATCGAGAAGGAAAGGGCTCTTCGTCAGTCTGAAATATCTTACATGTTTATGAAGTATCTTACATGGAATTTAACTGTCAGTAGCCACATGAGGCTAATGGCTACTGTATGGGTGAGCTCAGTTCTTGATCTTCGTCTTCCCTCCTGTATATGGTCACTCATTATATCCACTCTCTGTTAGCATGCTAAACAGTCTCCTCTTCATAAAAGGTATACCTTTCCTAGTCTACTTCCCACCTTCCTGGCTCCCACTTTTCTACAGTACTTGGAGGAGGGACTTCCTCTTTATCATTCTCTGCCCCTGGCTTCCGGGATACATGATTCTCTTCCAGCTATTGCTTCATAAGCTGCTTCATGGCTTTCTAAACATTCATGTCCCTTACTTTAATAAGATTGGCCCACCATTTTCTTTATTTTTTTTGTAGGCCCACCATTCTTTTTGTTCTTCCTGTTCTCATCTATGCTTGTGATATAACCCAAATCTGTCTGCCTGGGACTACTTCCCTGCATTGCCCAGCTGTGCCTCTGTGTGTCTGCTGGACACCACCATCACCTAGCTCAAATGCTATAAATTTCTATCATTATTTCTAAGTTTAATGTAGTTTATGTGTGTATTCTCTTATTGAATACATATTTTAAATTTTGCTCTTTATAGTTTTAAGAAATTCATGTGTTCATACAAGTGTTTTTTGAGAGGCATAGCAGTGTAGCCAAGATATACATGAAAGACAAAGTCTCTGTCCTCATAGGCCTTGCAGTATACAAAAGACTTTTAAATGAGCGACTGTAATAAATAAATGAGTAAGTGAGTGAGTGAATGAGTGACCGACTGTAGTACCATTGGGTGATGTTAAGATGGAGGAAATAGAAGAGCTTGGAGAACCCATCTGTGGGACCCCTAGCAGGCCTGTCAGGGAAGACTTCAGTAGTGATGTTTAAGCTGAAAGGTGAAAGAGTGGACAGGAGTAGCTAGGCTAGAATGAATAAGAAAGGAATATTAGAATTCACTGAGTTTGAATGGAATTAAGCTTTCATTTGAGTTAACAGAGGAGAGTTCATTTGGAACGTATAGAAAATGCAAGTAATTCCAAGGAGAGGTCAGGTCGACTGTCCTCGAATTGGTAGCATGGATGTAGGTACATCTGAATTAGCAGTTTGGCGTGCTGTAAGTAAACTGCGAAGTGGGGAATTTTCTTTGCTCATGGATATTTGTATATTTGCTAGGGAAAGTTATTTGCTAATGGATATTTGTGCATTGAATGATTGTGCTCTACAGAAGCAGAATACTATTTTGCTGTGAACATGGCAAGCTGTTGTCCCTTGTGAAGTTACCATTGATAACTTTTTGATGGGCACATTAGGACAATTAGATGGGCCTAATCACAGTGATTTTCTGTCATTCTTGAACTACGTAAAACCACAATCAGAAGGGGGTGGTAAACTTTTGATAGGAAAAAAAATTAACTTTAAAAAGGTTTTTAAGTAATGAAAATTGAGCTTGTGTGCTAAAGCAACATTTTCTCACTATTAAGCATTGTGAAGCATTTTCGTTTTACCTCTTTTAATATATAAGTATGGTTTGGGAAAAACCCTAGATTCTAGCTTACAATAATAGTCTTTTGTTGTTCTTATTAAAGAGAGCACCACTGCATTGAAGAGTGGGGAAGATAATGTTGATTTAAATTCTTAGTGACTAAGAAAAAAACTTCAAATTAAATGAAAACAAACCTTTCATTTACAAATTTAGAGAAACATTTTGGATAGCCTTTAATTGGTAGTTGTGTGAAATTGGTTAGGAGAATAGGAGAAAATCCATCAGACTGACTGATAAAAGCTTTTCCTAAATGTAAATTTTCTGAAGCATTTCTCTGTTGAAAAACCACAGAGAGCCGGGCAGGAGGAAGATTAGCCCTGGTTGTCTTGCCACGTGAGGCTTTACCTGAGCTACTCAGTGTGCACCTGTCCGTTATTAACACAGGCTGTAGAATATATTCTAGTGGTTGGTGAATTTTGTTTGTATTTTTTTTGTAAAGTACAAGCATATATTTAATATATTTTGATGGTCTTCTAGGTTCCAGCATATGTTAACATTTTAGCAGACAGTTATTAAAGTTCTAGAGATAGAAACTAGATATTCTCGTTTGATAGAAAAATCAAAGAAATAAGAGGTTTCTTTGAGGATCATTTATTTTCTTCTTTTATTGGAAATTAAATGATTGTTATTTGATCAGCAGTACCTGGAAAATTACATTACTTGTAACAATTCTTCATTTTTTGAGAGTAGACGATTCAAAGGTAATAAAGCATAGTTAACATTATATTTTCCAATGGTCCTTTTTAATAGAGTTATAGAAGTTATTTCTGTCAATTCCTAATCATCTCTGCAGAAGTTAAAGGAAATATGGATGAGATTGAAATCATGAATAACTTCACTTTCGAAATATCTTTTCTGACAAAATGGAGAAACTATTAAGCAAAAATTGTAACTGATATGAGTTTAACTTTCTTGATTCTTCTGTCATTTATCTAATGTGTTTAAGAGTTATTAAAAATAAGAAAGTATAAAGTATATTGTTTGTAAATATAATAGTTAACTCTCCCTGTATTAATCATTTATTTTTCCTTGGGAATAAATTAGATTTGCTTACACTTTTATACTCAGTGTGGTAATGTGAGGTTACGGTTTATTTTGTGAGAATTAACGAGCTGTTATCATTTTACAGGCCTTATCACAACTACATCAAGGAAACTAGACCGAGAGCAGCAAGACGAACACATATTAGAAGTAAGCATTTCTTTGTTTTTAATTATTTTTTAAATGTTATAATTATAAATATCATGGGAAAGAGCAGTCTTGTTCACATTAACCAGTATTCATAGCTGTTACTATTTTCTTATATCAGCTTCTGGTCATTAATAAAAAGGAAAATAAAAGAAACATTGTGAGTATACTTTGTGTCCCTTTACACCCTTTTTATCTCCAGAACACAAGACAGCTGTCTTAAGTTCCATTTTGATTTTTATACTTTATACATGCACAGACACGCACAAGCAAACAAAACTGAAAACAATTATTTGAATTTCATTTTCATTTGCAGAAGTGATGTTTTTCTCTATGCCTTCTACCTATTTTTCCTCAGTATTATACTTTTGAGATGTATTTATGTTAATAGATCTAATTCAACTTTTAAACTATAGTTAGCTTGTTTCCAGTTCTTTTTGCTCTTAAACCAGTTGTATTGTTTATGCATTTTAAACTGAATTATATAAAGTTTGTGCTCTATAAAAATTTCTAAAATAAAAGGAGATTGAAGTCTGATGCACTCTTCTCCTTTGATAAAGGGTCTCACAGTCACGATGTAGTTAAGCTGCCTTCTAGCCCTTGACAGAATAAACACAGCCATCCTTTACTGTTGGCCTCCAGGCAGGAAAGGGATAGGAGTAACTTGTGGGGGAGGAAGGCAGAGCATTGGGCCTGACAAGATTGCTGGTACCCTTGCCTGCATACCAGGAAGCAGCCAGGAGAGAAGGAGAGGGGGACTGAGCAGAAAAAGCTAATGTTTCTCTGTCACACATTAAAAGCCAGTGTTGAGTATTAGAGCTGGACTTGGAAAAGACCAAGTACTTTTCTTTAATTGTGAATTAATCTGTATAATTCTTCCAAACTCTTCAGTATAGGTAATTGAGAAAATTCAAACTGTGAATTTTTTTTCCCCCAGTGGAAGACAGGGGTTTTTATTTAAATCATTCTGCACTGCTCTTTTAAGGGTTTTTCAATAAACCATGATTGTTGTTAAAGTCTCCTCATATTATTGCTGTTTATAATGGTGCCTGCTTAATTTCATTTTACCTTAGTTAAAATTTTCTAACTTTGTCAGTATTTTGTTTTTATAGCTATATACGTACACATATACACGCACAGACACAAATATTCTGTCTAGAAAGGGGGTTTCATAGCCACAGTTACAATTAGTCATTTCTTCATGTGTTACATCTAAGTGTTTCGTCATAGGTGATATAATTCCCTTGAATTTAATTTTTTTTCATCATGGAGCAGAGTTTTCAATTTTCCTTCAGTCACTACTATGATTGACAGAAGGAGAATATGGTTCCTGAAAAAAATAAACAGATGGCAAAATATTCAGAGCAACAGATTGCACACTGGCATCTTCCTTCAGTTTCCTCTTCCTAGTTAGAATTGCACATACACCCAATAAATTGTGTGGCACTTCAGAGCCCTCCTTTCTCAATAAGTGTCAAAGGCTGGATAAGAGCAAGTATGAGATACTTTGAAGATAATATTAAGAGATGGGAAATAAGATATCGTAATAAGTTTGTTTATATATCTTGTACTTTCTTTATAATCTTTTTGTGGTGTGGTATATTTTGAGAGCCAGTGCCGGCATTGATTTGTCTACCTTTAAAAAGTAGTTTTGTTAAAATCACATATTAAAACAGTATTACTGGCTACTGGTTATCGAATCCAAGCTTAAACAACATGATGGTGAATACTATAAAGCATAGTACTTGGTGATATTTCTCTTTAATTTTTCTTTTTTTCCAAATATATGAAAACTGATCAAAAGATTTTAACTTTGAGAGGTTAGAGTTAAAATAGTAATTTTTATTTTGTTTCATTTTGAGAGTTTGGGAAGGTAAATCATGTACTTTAAGTAAAGCAACTACTTTACTTAAATACTCTGTACAGGTGCCATCAGGATACATTCACACTAGCAAGCTTCAAAAAGAAAGTAGTTCCATGGAAAACTTCAATCTACTTTAGTTTTTAGTGTTTCAGTAATTAATTTAAGAGGATGTGGGTGAGGGAGAATAACAGTTTCTAAGGTCGTTACTTTTAATGTACACACTGAAGTAAAATTAACATTTGATTTAATGGAGGGTAAAATTGTTTCCTATGCATTAGAATAGAATCGTGCTCCAGTGCATCCTCAAATATCCCTGATTTTTATTCCTCAACTGATTACATGAATAATTTACTTAGAATAACAGTTATTTTACATTTCTTTTACTGAGAATATTATTTCATAAATTGGTCTTATATGTCAGTGTTTACATCTGTGTAAGAGCCAAACAAAATAAAACAATGATTACTAGTATTAAAAGACATGCTACTTAACGTATATTTTAAATTGACGATTTAGTTTATTTTGTTGATAAAGCTTAAAAATGAGTTTTCTGGTGTATTAGGTGGAGTTTTTATTTTTAAGTATGTATAGTGTATATGACTTTTAAGAGGACTCTTTAGATATTTAAATTTTCATGTATCTCTTTCTTGGTTTAAAAACGTTAAATTTTTTATAGCTTAACATTTTGGTGACATTCACATTACAGTAATGGTAATGAGAGGAAGAGACGGCCTGGTAAGGAGAGGGCAGAGACTCACAGCCAGTTCTTTCTTAGCCCTTCTCCTCTCCCTGAGTTTCTGTCTGAAAATGGGAGAGGTTGTCTTTCCTCTTCACAGGGCTGTTCAGGGGGAGAAGAGATGGTATGTGTCACGGTGCTGTGAGAACTGTAGAGGTTAAGAAGAAGGCATTCACTTTTTATATTGCACATTTAAAAAACATTTGTCGATCTATTATCTTTAAAAAACAGGTTACCGTTACAGACAATGGTAGTCCCCCCAAATCGACCGTTGCGAGAATAATTGTTAAAATCCTTGATGAAAATGACAACAAACCTCAGTTCCTGCAAAAGTTCTACAAAATCAGACTTCCAGAGAGAGAAAAACCAGAACGAGAAAGAAACGCCAAGCGTGAGCCTATATATCGGGTTATAGCTACAGACAAAGATGAAGGTCCCAATGCAGAAATCTCCTACAGCATTGAAGATGGAAATGAGCATGGCAAATTTTTTATTGAGCCAAAAACGGGACTGGTTTCATCCAAGAAGTTTTCTGGAGCTGGAGAATATGATATTCTTTCAGTGAGTTAAGATCTAATCTTTGAATTTCTTATATACTTTGATTATTATTGTATTCTTATCTCTCTTCTCTTCTAACTTTATCTCTATTCAGTAAATGGCCTCGGTATTCGTGACCCAACAGCGGAGGAGTATGGGTTTGTTTTTTTCTTTTCAACTGTCACTTCAGTCATTTATGTTGAGTATAGCATGAGGAGGTTGCTCTTTTTATCAAGCATTAAGCATGGAATATACAAATATAGATGTTAAATGTTTGAAAGTGGCTCAGTTTAGGACCAAACCAGTCCATGCTTCAGTTATGGGATGTAACTTATAATTTGTCATCTTTTCCCCTCTGCCCATGCTTTATAGATTAAGGCAGTTGATAATGGTCGACCCCAAAAGTCATCAACCACTCGACTCCATATTGAATGGATCTCCAAACCCAAACCATCCCTGGAGCCAATTGCCTTTGAAGAATCATTTTTCACCTTTACTGTCATGGAAAGTGATCCAGTTGCTCACATGATTGGCGTGATATCTGTTGAGCCTCCTGGCACACCTCTTTGGTTTGATATCATTGGTAAGCCTGGCTTGTAGTTTTCATTGGCCTTATATATGTTGCACCGAGGCCCTGTTTATGGTTGTGATTTTCGTGCACATCTCAGAATTTAAAATTGGGAGTAAGACCTGTAAGTGGAGAATTTGTTTTAAATTGCAGCAGTTTGATTGCAAAATTTATCACATTATCCAGTATATATTAAACTTGTTTAAAATAGGTGCTTTATATGTACCATCTCATTAATTTAAAAGTAAAGGTTTTAAAAAATACACCAAAGAGTTATAGAGAATTCTAAACATTTTGGTATAAGAGTACAGCTTCTTAATTTTACCTTCTTGATACATAACATATGGCACATTTCTATTTTTAGTGAGTATGATTTGAATGTTTAAAATAACTATGCCTTTGTGATTGTCACACATCAGTATTTTAAAGGGAATAAATAAGTTTATAAATTTTAATTTTATAACTTAAAAATGATAGTGCCATCCATGGCTTTTAAAGTTTTATTTACCTCATTTTCAGTAAGAAGCAGGGTTCACTAGATTAAATCACTCTGTGATAAAAATTACATGCCTAAGCCAGTTTTTTAAATCATTTAATTTGGCTTAGACATAAAATGTAATACCATATTCCAATATACTTAAAAAAATTCCCATTAGACTTTGACATTTTAGTTTTTTTTCAATTCTATTTATTTACAGTACTTGTAAGAATATTGAAGATCAAACGTTATGTATTGCGATTCACGTCTAGTTGGAACTTCATATCCCTTTTCCATTGTTCACCCCTTAACCTCCCTCCCGCCAAATGCTGTCTCAGCAGGTTGAATCTTATAGGACATCAGCTGCAGGGGACTATCGGGTGCAGGCAGTATATGCAGAACGGGCTTTTCCTCTTGAACTTTCATACTAGACAGGCTATTTTCATAATTTTGGTCAATGTATGAAATTGTGGATGTCATCAACACGTGTGAAACCATTATAGATTAGTTTTAAAGACAAAAGATTACTTTAATAATTAACTATAATCAGAATTGTTTGTTGTCTGTTAACTCCTGTCACATTTCCACACGAGCAGGCTGCTGCCGTGTGGCATCTAACTTCACTGTTTATGACTGACTGCTTTTGGAACTGGTCTGATTGATGGCTCTTCCTTGTTCTGTGCTTCCTTCCATGCTTGCTTGCTTCTTTTTGGCTGTGCCAGGAGACACACTTGCTAGAGAAGTGTTTTACATCTTTCAGATGACTTGTGACCTGAACTGTACAGCAGAAGGTATCTGCTGAGATCACATAATTTGCCTCAGATTATGAGATCTAAAATAAAAGCATCAATTTTTAAAGTTTATTTCCGGTGATTATCTTTCATTGCATTTTCTTTTCATAGTGTGCACATGGTCACCCATTCCAATGGCAAACATAATGACTTCTCATCCATCCTCAGGTTTTAGGTTTAACTGAAGACTTCATTTTGTGTGTGTGTTGTTTTGCTTTTTGGTAAGATTTAATAATAGAACTTCATTATGACATTAAGACTTTATTTTCATTCTGTTTCATTTCATTGGTATAAGTATCTCAGGCTCAATGGATTTGAAAAGAGAGTTTTATCTAGAATATAATTGGGACTGCCTTTGGATAATGTAAGTAGCACAGAAACTTTTGCTTCATGAATAAGCTTTGTGCTTGACAACAATGGGAAAAATTTTCAAATAATTTTTAAGAGTCAGGACTAACTTTGTTAACTACCACTGTTTTTTTTCCAAGTTAACACTTGTTTTTAATAGGTATTTATTGTATTAGGGCAGTATGCCCAAAATGTCACAGTTTTTTTTTTTTTAATCAATTAAACTTTTAAATGGCCAACCTTGCTTACTAAATGATGTCTTATATAGCTACTGAGATATAAATTAAAGAGCTGTTTAGAACCCCTGAAAAAGCAAGTTGAGGCAATTCACTGGCAGTGTTAGCAATGCTATTCTGTTTTCAGAGTTGCTTTCTTGCCTCCTTTCACTTAGTTGCTTCCTTAATAATTAGATCTCAACTTTGTGTTACTAGGCAGTTTTTTTTTGTTTTTGTTTTTGTTTTTGGCCATGGATTACACAGGTTTTGATTGCACTGATGAAATAATCCAAAAACTTTATTGACCTATACCTGATTAGAATATGCCAGATGAGAATCAATATCGTACAAGAGTTGTACAGAATTTTTTACATAGTAAACTTTACATCTGTGCCACATGCATTTTATCCATCTGAAAAGATTTTCTACGCCCATAGTTAATATGGAATGCTTGACAATCTTGTCATTTTGTTAACCGTCAGAGCATAATTCACAGTATGAATATACTTCTAGTAAATCTGACCTCCCCAAACCATGCCAGAGTTATTTTAATATATTCAACATTAAATTCTGTACATAAAGGAAAATCTACATCAAGCCCCACCACCCAAAAGAAAAGAAAGTGACAGCAATCTAGGTTCATTTTGCAGTGATTCAAGTTTTGGTCCTTGAAAGATTATGCTATTTTAATGGCTCATGTTTAAAAGCCCTAAGAGAAGTATATTACAGGTAATTATGTCAGTAGGGATATTTTCTACCCTTTTTTTGTTGTTGATCATGACAGGTGTCAGCCGCAGTAGCTTCTGGCCATGTTGAACCTTCAAAATTACCAACTACTCCCCCCGCCCCCCCCAAAAAAAGGGAGGCAGTTGTCTTTCTTATTGGCCCTTATCTTTTCAAATGAAAGCTTCTCAGAATCACCTTGATTAGTATAGCAGTTTTTTTTTTTTTTAACTGTCATTAAGAATTAGAAAGACACAAAATAAATGATGGGTTTTCATCCTGTGACCTGTTTTTACTCTTCTGTTTGTCCTAACTTAAACTAGGTGGCAACTATGACAGTCACTTTGATGTGGACAAGGGCACTGGAACCATCATTGTTGCAAAACCTCTTGATGCAGAACAGAAATCGAACTATAACCTCACAGTGGAGGCTACAGATGGAACCAGCACTATACTTACTCAGGTAAGTGAATCACTGCTGATGTGTTCGTCAGAGGAGGATTGAAACAACATTCTGATTTCAGGGCCCACAGGCAATATGAACAGTTGATTCTGCCCTCTCAGGTTCTCAAATCAGAAGTTACCCCCCTTTGATACAGTTAATGCATATGCACATCAGGGATTTTTATTTAGAGAAACAAAATTAACTGCAAATCTTGATTAAGGTTTTGTATGTAATTAGTTTTGAAAAGTTTGAAAGAAAGCAAAAAAAATCCACGTTGTTGCTATGTCATCAAATCTTGTCATTTTATACTCCTTTCAAACTATATCAGTAAAAGTATATCATTGTCAAGGATGAATTATCCAAGTCATTTTCATTAAATCTGATTAAAGCCTTGGCTGCCCTAACTAGGGCTGTGTAAAATGACTGATAACATTGTTCTAATAATTCTTTTAACCTCTTTCTTTTTTCTTGATGGTTAGGAGATGGCCAGATACTGAGATTTCAAATTTAAATGTTAAAACCCACTAAATTAAAATTCTCTTCTTTCTTATTAATTCTCTTTGATTCTCAGTGTGAGCTGTTTGGGGAATTTGTTGAACACCTGCTACGTGCCAAGTGTCGTTCTAGAAGCTGAATAGTGGGAAACAAAATAGTGTCCTCTTAGAGCTTCCATTAGGATGGTAGAAGCTGAAGGCTTATGTGTAATCTGTATTTGAAAAATTCCAGCTTTCTAGCTTAGATTATATATACTATTTTAAATCTTAGATCATCTGCTAAGTCATTTAATTGCATTGAAGAATAAAAATTATAGTCAATGATGTATTTTCAGTTAAAAAATAGTAGATAATTTAAAGCCAGTTGTAAAAAGATTTTATTCCTTTTTCCAAACCCTTGTGATTTTTAGTGTATTTAAAATTGATACATGTACCATGCTTTGGGGTCATTTTGAGATGTCATGTAAAAGTTCTAGTACAGTATTAAAATTTCAATTTTGTTGGTAACTGTTCTCATAGAAGTTAGACTTTAGAGCATGAAAATGAGAATAAAGCATCAAAAATTATAATAAATTTAACAGGATAATTCTGAAAGTTTTAAAGACTTTAACTATATCTTGACTAATTCAGCAATTGATAATCAGAAATCCAGCAAAGGGAACTAAATAAGCAATAGAAAGGACCCTCTGTGCCAAGCATTCTTATTACTATAGATGGTGTATCTACCTGTAACATTTATCGTTTATTACATAAGTGTATAGTTAGCAATGCCTCCTTTCCCAATAATTGTAGTTTTAGTACAGTTAAAAGCTCAGTATGAAATATCGTGTAGATTAACAAAAATTTCTATAAAACCCATAACTCAGGGATAGAGAATATCTTAAATTCAGTGCTTCATTTATATTTCTGTATCTGATTTTGAGTGATTTTTAGAGGGTCTTGGTACTATCCTAATGAATTTCTGGCGGGGAAAGGTGGTCGGAATATCAGAGGATGGTTACAGAGCCCAGCTGAACTGTTAAGGTGCAGAGAGCAATGGGAACAATCAGTAAATGAGTTTGGCTGTCCAGTCTGGGGCTGAAAACAGAGTTAGAAATCAAGGTTGGAGCAGAGTAGTATATACCATCTGAAAAGAGACACAGAGATGGGAATGGGTTGATAAGACACTGGAACATAGCAATGTAGATTCCGATTTGTAGGTACAACTCAGGAACAATAGAGTAGGTTTACTGCATCAAGTCAGTAGCAGCAGATGTCAGATCGGAGGTTTGGAGAGCACTGTCTTGCTTAAGCCAAGGTGCGTCAACAGAAGTGGGTTGTGAGCAGGTCAGAGTGTAACCACCAGTGCGCTGCTGTAACAGCTCTTCCTGCTTTCCTATCCTATTTTCTGCTTAGGATGCTGACTCATGTTAATTCAAGTCAATTTGCTTTATCTGATACTTCAAGGTAACATCAAATTCAGTTAACATTGTTTTATTCTTTCTTTGAAAGGGCGTTGCTTTCATGTTTTCTTTCAGTTTCTCTTGAGCATCAGCATTGTGTACTCTGGAGCAGGCCATCTGGTTTGAATCTTGGCCCTGCCTCTTACTCCTATTCATGGGCCATTGGCTATAACCATCTCTGTACTTCATTTTCTTATCTGAAAAATGGGCATAGTGATTTCATCCTCGTAGAGCATTTGAGAGAGTTAAGTGAGATAACACAAGATAACACTGGTATGGGCTCTTGTCCCCTCCCTTGACACTTGAGTCAACTTCCTGTTGCCATTCTCTGTCCCCACAATTCATCCTGTAGTGCCTGCTACCTGGATGGTCTTCCTAACTGGGAGGAAAACTAAAGGTAAATTTTCTCTCATCAGAAGGTTCAGAGCACACAGGATATGTAATTCCCCAGCCTCTGCTCAGGAGTCAGGCTTTGCATATTCGATCCCACCTTCTCCTTACCCCTTCACCGTGTTATCCCCAGTTTCAAGTCTTTCTCTCCAGTCCCTAAGAGACAAGATGGTCCCTTCCACCTCTTGCCTTCATGTCTGTGACCAAGCTCTTCCTCCCACCCCAGCATCCTTCATCTACAAACCCAAGACCTACACAAGCAAAGCCGTACCACTTACGTAAAGCTTTCTGAATGTCCTGTGGCCATCTTTGGGCTCCTAAAGACTTGACAGTGTAAGAAACCTCCTTAGTTGTTGCATGTGCAGAGTGTTGCTCATGAGCTTGAAAGCTTCCTGAGGGCAGGGGCTGTCACACATTTGTTCTACACCCTTGGTAAATGGGGTCAGGTGCTAAGCGTGTGAGTGCCCAGTAAATACGTTTCAGTTGAATTACCGTATTAATAATGGCTGTTTTTACTTTAGCTGTTCCTATTTACTTGTGATTAATTATACTTGGAGAGGATTAAACTGTCCAACACTTCATGAGAAAAAGAATTTTTAAATTTATAATGGAAATAAATATATGAGGATTGAATTTATAGCAGTTACCTTTATAGCCATGTCTTTTGGATCATCATTGACATTTAAGAGTGAAGCATCTGTAGTTTTAAGTATTTACATAACTTTCACATAAAACCCTTCTGTGGTTTGGTCCATTCAGTATTCATGTAAAGCGTAATGTCACACTCCATCACTGATATCTTGGTGTTCTCTGAGAACACTGGTATAGTCTTCACGGAAGGGCCTTTAATTCATATGCCTTCACCAGTGTGGTTAATAGCTTTACCTATGCATTCCTGGGACCTTGGCCTCCCATGCCATTTAGACTAGCAAACGAAGTTCCATATGCACCAATGAAGCTCAGATTTCTTGTTCATAACTGTAAACCATCATTTATACTCAGTAGTGATTTCCACTATGCCTTATCCACATACGTTTTTTCAATTTGAGACTTAATCCTCTTATTGTCAAGTAAAAAAGTTTACTTGGAACTAAGTTTTTAAACATCTGCTTTTTTTTCTCTCTAAGGTTTTTATTCTACGTTGACATATTTAAGAGCATTTATCTTTTCAAATACTTAAATTGTTTTTAGGAAATAAACGTGTTTACTATTTATATGTAGGTTTTATGATTACAAAAATTTAAGAATTTTTAAAGTACATTTCTAATTTCTCTCTCTCTCTCTCTCTCTCTCTATATATATATATATATATATATAACACAAAAAAATATATTGGTAGGAATTTGAAGTCTCAGTAGAACAAGAAATTTAGATACTGTGACATCTAGTAGTGTGCTCACCCTAGCAGCTTGATAGTTATAGATTCAGATCTGATACAGGAAATTAGTCTTCTTTAAATCCTAGTAAAGTAAATTCTTTGTTACCTTTACATGAGTAATCTAGAAATATTTCTTTTGTGGAGACTTAAGAGAAGTCTGCATTTCAGAAAGAAATGTGTGAAAGGCATTACATTTTCTCTCCAAAGTTAGTCTGAAGAATTCATTCTTACTCATATTTATACAAGGTAATATATCAATGAAGATTTTTAAAGATTTTTTGATTCTAGATTTTTGATGCTTTTCTCGTTTTCGTATTTCATTTCGCTATGAAAAATCAGGGTTTTTTTCAATGTGCATCTGATTTTTTCCCCTGATTCTTTAAATAGTAAAATACCATAATTAGAAATATTATGTGTCATTTTGTTATTATAGGTATTCATCAAAGTAATAGACACAAATGACCATCGTCCTCAATTTTCTACATCAAAATATGAAGTCATCATTCCTGAAGACACAGGGCCAGAAACCGAAATTTTGCAAATCAGTGCCGTGGATAAGGATGAGAAGAACAAACTAATCTACACTCTGCAGAGCAGTATTGATCCATTGAGTCTCAAGAAATTTCGTCTTGATCCTGCAACTGGCTCTCTCTACACTTCCGAAGCACTTGATCATGAAGCCATTCACCAGCACATTCTTACCGTCATGGTATGGCTGCCTGTTCATTCTTCTGCCACCATTTGGTTTTCAAAAGGGTTCTGTGTGTGAGAGAGATTTTTAACCAGGTATAAGGAAAACCTCAATATGATTGATAACGTGTTGATTGTTTTAGGTACGAGATCAAGATGTTCCTGTAAAACGCAACTTTGCAAGGATTGTTGTCAATGTCAGTGACACGAATGACCATGCCCCCTGGTTCACGAGTTCCTCCTATGAAGGACGGGTTTATGAATCAGCAGCTGTCGGCTCAGTTGTGCTGCAGGTTACAGCTCTGGACAAGGACAGAGGGAAAAACGCTGAGGTGGTATACTCCATCGAATCAGGTATTTTTTGGAGCATTCACTAGGCTTATAGCTTTGCACTTGTTACAAAGTATATTTCTCCTCTTTTAAAAGTAGTTCTGGATGTTAAACATTTCTCTGTATCACTATGAAAATTGATCTTTAGCTACCATTTTACATGTTAGGAAAAAGAAAAAAATTTTTTTTTTTTTTTTTTTTTTTTTTTTTTTAGCTTTTAACTAAAAAGCTAAGATAGTCCTAAGTTTGGGTACATTCTTGGAGATTCATGATATTAGTGTAATTCAGGACAGAGACATCTTGCAGTAAAGAAAACTTTATTTGAGCAATCCAATATTTCTAAAATTATTTTAACCACACAGTCATTTTCCTTCATAAACTATGAAACACTGAGGAAAACTCTGGTCTGTTATTAAAATGTTTTACTTTTCGTCAGAGTGTATCTTCTCTTGGGCAGAGTAGGAAATTTCATGAGAGAGTGCTGACTCATCCAGTTCTTACTGAGTCAGATCTTATGAAGAGGGTATTATGCCTCTGCTACCCTTTCTCATTTTAGTTTTGCTGCGACTTTCATCCCCATGCAGCACTAACAGTTGCACTTCATTCATGGGTTATTCCAGTAGACCCCAGGGCCGAGATTTGAGCTTAAAGGAATGTTGAAAATCAAAGGGGCTGGATTTGGACAAGAGGCATCAAGGGCAAGGAAGACCAACTGGAAGTATGGACAGTTCTTCTAGGTATAATAAGGCAAGAGAGCAAAGACTCACTGGTGATTATAGAAGGAGGATCATCAGAAGCAGTTGTGGCAAAGAGAAGTGTTTTTGTTGTCTGTTCTGTTTTATGCTGCTATTCAGTCATTCATTTATTCATCCTAAGGACTAATTAAGCTCATTCATACTTGTGCTTGGCACATAGCGGGGTTACCATTGGTCCACAAATATATGTTCTTGCAAAAGAATTCTGCCCCTGATTGAAACAGTGTCTGCTTTAGAGCATATGACTTGGACAGTCAGAAATGACCTTGCTTTGGGACTTTTCCTACTCATGCCAAATAATATGAGTAAGTGATTAAATGTCAAGAAGGCAGCTTTCATTTTTCCATTTTTCTCAGTGTCATTGTTAGTACAAAATCTCTTTCATTCTTCTGTCTTTATAATGATTTTAGAGTATTGAGATCATCCACTTAACTTGACTTTTTTGGTAAGCCCATACTTCTGAATATTTAGAAATTTTGTCTTTCTTGGGCATTAGAATTGGAAGAGGTATAAATTAACTGTAGATCCTATAATCAAAAGTTGAGCAAATGGGGAGTAATTTTAAAAACAACACTTAGTTGGTATATTTTATGTGGTTAAACTTTTTATTTCTTAATATATTTGAAGTTTCATTTATTTCCCTGAAAATGACCAAATTTAGTCCATTACTCACAAATAAGACCTCATATACTGCCTGTGGTTGCAGTGTTAAAATGTATTATAGTGCAGTTAGTGCCTTGCATAACGATGAACTTTTTCTACTGGTTCAGAAATTTAGCCATTAAAAAAACAGTACATTCCATTTGTGCATGCCTGAGCACTGCAGTAAAATAATTTTCTCAAGGACAGACTGGCTGGATTTGTGTAGGAGAAAATGTTAAACTTTCCCTTAGCTTTCACATAATTTTCAACAACTGGGTGGTTAAAATATGATTCTTGGTGCCTGACTAAGGGCATGTGCATTCTTTAAATGCTTGTAATGACTGATAGAATTAGTAATTTGGTATTCCAAGAATGACACTAGATAATATCAAGGGCCTACTCTGATATAGAATTTGGACTTTTAAGAAGATTTTTTTTAGATTTGGTGATGTAAAAATTGTGCTAAACAATTACTTTACAAGAAATGACTACTTTTAAATGCTGTAGAATTGTGTGTGTGTGTGTATATGAATCTCGTAGAATAGCAAGAACTATAAAATGATCATATAGCCTTTCATTTAACAGTTTATTCATAATTACCTGCTTCTAATTTCTGTCAGATTACATTTAATAAAGTTCAAAAGACTAGTTATAAATTCAGGCCATAACACTGCATGTTTAATTAGTAGCATTTATTGAGCAAACGGTTTGGTCTGATTGGGAGTCTTTAGGGGAAAAGGAATTAATTAAAGGATATTTTCAGTAACAATTGAGTTATGTGCTTTGAGACACATCAGCACCGTACTCTGGGCTGTGTAATGTTTTCTTCTCTTTATTTTTTAAAGTAGATTATTATAACTTTGAAACACCTGGAAATAGAAGGTACTCAGTAAATATACTTATTGACTAGAGTTGGTTTTCTTCCCTAAACTTAGGTTAAGTATTGAAGCTTCGTTGAGATTGCCATGCTGTGAGGAAGTCAGCATCCACAGTGTGTCCACAGTGAGACAACACAGACTCCTGGGCACAGCTCTCTGATATGCCCTGTGGGGTCTGTGTGTAATACAGTCATAGCTAATGAGCACAGACGTGCAAGTTTGTCCAGATAATTGTTCCAATAGAAAAAACAATTTAAGGCTATTTAGAAATCACTAGTGTGTCCAGCTAAAGTGAATCACCAAGCCCCCAACCTAGTACAGACTTCTACCACCGCCCGATGAATTTATTCACAAAGGCCATACGAGTATTTCAGTATTAGTGAGTGTGCTTATTATTAGATCAGGCAGGGGCATGTTCCAACCAGTCAGCAACCTTCAGTGTTTTTCTACATAAACATGATATTGCTCTCCCATCTGCAAATCTGATGATTTCTGCCTTAGTGTATGTGTATATGAGATCCATATATTCATTGACTAGCTGGGTTTCTGTTTAATCTCCTTGTTATCAGTGACAGGCTCCGGGCTGTCTTTATCAAAGTCAATATACTCCAAGTAATAAAGAATGTTCCTGAATTTCTCATGGCTGATAGGAAATTTTTATCAGGAATTCCTAATTAATCAATACATGTTCTTTTCCTAATACTTTAAAATGAAGTACTTAATTAATCCAATAAATGGTTGTTGGTAGTGATAGAAGTATAAAGTCAGGAAAAATAAACCTAATGAGAGTACAAATAGAGTACCTTAATGAATGTATTAATTTTTTTCAGGCTGCTGGTCATGCTGCTTGGTATTTAATTTGTTGTCTTTCCATATGTGTGTAAAAGTGGTTTCACTCAATAAATATTTACTGAGTGTCTCTAATGTGTCAGGCATTTTCTAGGCACAGGTGATAAAATAATGAATAAAACAAGTCAGGCTTAAACGGGGGCTTACGTTCTAGTGGAAGAACAGATAAGAACAAGGTTGCAATATGTTCTATAAAAAACAGGGTAAGAGGACAGGAACAGTCTCCTGAATGGGCAGGTCAAGGAAGGCTTTGCCATTATACTCTGTAAGCATATTCATTTGCATAAAACGTGAATGAAGAAAGGAAGGAAGGAAGGAAGCAGTGAGATGAGCATGTCCTTGCCTGATTGAGGAGCAAAGAGGAGGCAAGTGTGGCTAGAGGGCAGGGAGTGAGTTGTGCAGAACCACCAGACTGCTTTAATATAGATAAAATCTATCCATTCCTTCATGTGAGGCCTTGCGTATTTTGAAGTATTCGAAGTGGTAAGATTTCACTATATAAGGTAAGAGAGAAATGCATATAGATGAATGTATATAAAATATGGTAAGTCAGCTGCTTTTTTAGCACAGACAGAGGAAGGTCTAAGGGGTGGGGATGAAGACAGTCATCCAAAGGTGTGCACAGTCTCCTCTGAGTCCAGGCAGCCAGTCACAGCTTTGGAATGTAGAGTGATACACAGGTAGGATGAGAAAGGACCTTGAGATTCCGATGACTGACTAAAACACAATGAGAGAGAATTGGGGATCCTTGACTTATAGATACAGGAAGGCCGGAAATTAGTGCCTGCAAGGCCTGCAGAGGCAGCATGACCCCATTCATGGGCCAAGGTGTAGCACAGAGCTGCGGGGCCTGGAGAAAGCCTGGGTCTCTGCCCTGGTGCTGACTGAGGGACAGCTGTGGGGCCTGGACGCAGAGCCAGGCACATTTAATGAAAACCAGACTGGGTCTGGCCTCAGAAATAGGTATCATGGATTTTTGGAAAATGTATTAAAAGAAGGAAATGAAGGCTATAGGGGAAGTGTGTACTAGTAATGATGTGGAGAAAGAAGTGCTTGATTAATCCCCCTGGTTTGCAAATCATGCTAAGTAATTCTGTTCTCTGAAGTGCCACACTCCATTGCAAACCTAGAGGAAAATAGAATTTGAGAAAGCAGTTACGTGTGGCAAGTCAGCTTTGTTTTGGTTAAGTGTAATAGTTCACTTGGGGAAAATAAGTTCAGTTCTGCGAGTAGGATAATGGATCTGGACTCTTCGTTTAGAAAACGGAAAGGTAATGAAGGGTTCGTGGATGGATCGAATCCGAGGACCCCTCACAGTGCCTTGATCTATCTGAAGAGATAGTACACTACCAAAATGTAGCAAGCTGCTGGCTTCTTCAGAAAGATTTCAATTGATGATACAAAACAATAGAATATTGTGGAGTTGCATTTGCAGCTAAGTATGTATATATAATATAGCTGAAAAGGGTTCAAAGAAAAGCAAATAAAACAGTCTATCCTATAGGAGTTTCTCAGACTCGACACTACCGCTGTCTTGCACCAAAAAATCCTATGTCATGGGAGCCATCCTGTGTATTGCAGAATGTTTAGCAGCATCCCTGGTCTCTACCCACTAGATGCCAGTAGTACCCTCTCCCCACACGTAATGATGGCCAAAAATGTCTCCAGACATTGTTGAATGTCCCTTTCTGGGCAGAATAACCCCCAGATGAGAACCACTGATGTAGGGAATAAATTAACCTGAAAAAATTAAGAAGAGACTATTACCGAAATCTTCAAAACCTGTAAAGTGGGGCAGGTTCTACACAAGTTGTTCACCAGTTTCCTGAATATTTAAAATAAGGGACAATTCCCTTGAAGGTTATTAAATTTCCTTAGTAAATTGAAGTCTTCTCTTTTGTAATGAATAAGAATCTTGAGCATTTTCAAGTGGTAAATGCCAAAAATAAAAATATGTTCCAAAAGATTTTTGAGGGACTCTTGGAAAATTATGAACTTAATTGCTTTTTGGAAAGATAACCATGTCCTTCTGCAGCACATTCCCATTTCAATCAACAGAGTGAAGTTTGGTGTTTGGTACAGTGATGTGTCTTCTCTTTCTTGCTTTTCATAATCTATGGACAATCTGAAAAAACTGCTTTATTTTAGGTGGGTAAAAATGAAACAAGTTCCATTCAGATGTTGATAACCCCCAAATTTCTGTTTAATTTCATAGTATAATTTTTAAAGCTATCTCTTTGTTTCTGTATTTTCAACTACTACTTCTGTTGATCCCTGTATTTTCTCTAACGTGCTTTTTTTTTTTCCTCCCAGGAAATATTGGAAATTCTTTTACAATTGACCCCATCTTGGGCTCTATAAAAACTGCCAAAGAATTAGATCGAAGTAGCCAAGTGGAGTATGATTTAATGGTAAAAGCTACAGATAAAGGCAATCCACCAATGAGTGAAATAACTTCTGTGCATGTCTTTGTCACAATTGCTGACAATGCCTCTCCTAAGTTTACATCTAAAGAATATTCTTTTGAAATTAGTGAAACCGTCGGCACTGGGAGTTTTGTTGGAATGGTGACAGCCTACAGTCAATCATCAGTGGTATATGAAATAAAAGATGGAAATATAGCTGATGCTTTTGATATTAATCCACATTCTGGAAGTGTCATCACTCAGAAAGCCCTGGATTTTGAGACTTTGCCTATTTATACATTGACAATACAAGGAACTAACATGGCTGGTTTGTCTACTAATACAACTGTTCTAGTGCATCTGCAGGATGAAAATGACAACTTGCCAGTTTTTATGCAGGCAGAATATACAGGACTCATTAGTGAATCAGCTTCGATTAACAGCGTGGTCCTAACAGACAGGAATGTCCCATTAGTGATTCGAGCAACTGATGCTGATAAAGAATCAAATGCTTTGCTTGTTTATCACATTGTTGAACCGTCTATACACAAATATTTTGCTATTGATTCTAGCACTGGTGCTATTCATACAGTACTAAGTTTGGACTATGAAGAAACAAGTACTTTTCACTTTACTGTACAAGTGCATGACATGGGAACACCACGCTTATTTGCTGAATATGCAGCTAATGTGACTATACATGTAATTGACATTAATGACTGCCCTCCCGTGTTCTCCAAATCATTATATGAAACGTCTCTTCTGTTGCCAACATACAAAGGAGTAAAAGTTATCACAGTAAATGCTACAGATGCTGATTCAAGTGCATTCTCACAGTTAATGTATTCCATTACCGAAGGCAACATTGGGGAAAAGTTTTTTATGGACTACAAGACTGGTTCTATAACTGTGCAAAACACAACTCAGTTGAGAAGCCGCTATGAGTTAACCATTAGAGCTTCTGATGGCAGATTTGCAAGCTTTTCCTCTGTGAAAATTAATGTGAGAGAAAGCAAAGAAAGTCATCTAAAGTTTACCCAAGATTTCTACTCTGCAGTAGTAAAAGAGAATTCTACTGAAGCCAGAACATTAGCTGTGATTACAGCTATTGGGAATCCAATCAATGAGCCTCTGTTTTATCATATTCTCAACCCAGATCGCAGATTTAAAATAAGTCGCACTTCGGGAGTTCTGTCAACCACTGGTATACCATTTGATCGTGAACAGCAAGAAGCATTTGATGTGGTAGTGGAAGTGACACAAGAACATAAGCCTTCATCAGTGGCCCATGTCGTTGTGAAGGTCATCATAGAAGACCAAAATGACAATGCACCAGTATTTGTCAACCTTCCTTACTATGCTGTTGTTAAGGTGGATACTGCTGTGGGCCATACTATTCGCTCTGTTACTGCTGTAGACAGAGATAGTGGCAGAAACGGGGAAGTGCATTACTACCTTAAGGAACATCATGAACACTTTCAAATCGGACCCTCAGGTGAAATTTCACTGAAAAAGCAATTTGAACCTGACACCTTAAATAAAGAATATCTTGTCACGGTGGTCGCAAAAGATGGAGGAAACCCAGCTTTTTCAGCTGAAGTTATAGTTCCAGTGACTGTCATGAATAGAGCCATGCCTGTGTTTGAAAAACCTTTCTACAGTGCAGAGATTCCAGAGAATATCCAGATGCACAGTCCAGTTGTCCATGTGCAAGCCAATAGCCCAGAAGGGTTGAAAGTGCTCTACAGCATCCCAGATGGAGATCCTTTTAGCCAGTTTTCCATTAACTTCAACACCGGAGTTATAAATGTCATAGCTCCTCTGGATTTTGAGTCTCACCCAGCATATAAACTGAGCGTACGAGCAACTGACTCCTTGACTGGTGCTCATGCTGAAGTATTTGTCGACGTAATAGTGGAAGACGTCAATGATAACCCTCCTGTGTTTGTTCAGCAGTCTTATGTTGCAACACTGTCTGAGGCATCTGTGATCGGGACGTCTGTCATTCAGGTTAGAGCAACAGATTCGGATTCAGAACCAAATAGAGGAATTTCATACCATATGTTTGGGAATCACAGCAAGAGTCATGATCATTTCCACATAGATGGCAGCACTGGTGTCATCTCACTAGTCAGAACTTTGGATTATGAGCAGTTCCAGCAGCACAGGATTTTTGTGAGGGCCGTTGATGGTGGCATGCCTCCACTGAGCAGTGATGTGATTGTCACAGTGGATGTCACTGACCTCAATGACAATCCACCACTATTTGACCAACAGCTCTATGAGGCTAAGATCAGTGAGCATGCCACTCATGGGCATTTTGTGACCTGTGTGAAAGCCCATGATGCAGACAGTTCAGACATAGACAAGTTGGAATATTCCATTCTGTCTGGCAATGATCATAAGAATTTTGCCATTGACAGTGAAACAGGGATTATCACACTCTCAAACCTCCGCCGGCACACCTTGAAGCCATTTTACAGTCTTAACATTTCTGTTTCTGATGGAGTTTTCAGGAGTTCAGCTCAGGTTCGCGTAGCTGTAATTGGAGGCAATTTGCACAGTCCTGTTTTTCTTCAGAATGAATATGAAGCGGAGCTAGCTGAAAATGCCCCCTTGCACACCCTGGTGATCGAGGTTAAAGCCACTGATGGGGATTCTGGTATTTATGGCCACATTACTTATCATATTGTAAATGACTTTGCCAAAGACAGATTTTACACAAATGAGAGAGGACAGATATTTACTTTGGAAAAACTTGATCGAGAAACCCCAGCAGAAAAAGTAATCGCAGTTCGTTTAATGGCCAAGGATGCTGGAGGAAAAGTTGCTTTCTGCACCATTAATGTCATCCTTACCGATGACAATGACAATGCACCACAATTTCGAGCAACCAAGTATGAAGTGAACATCGGATCCAGTGCTCCCAAAGGGACATCCGTCATTAAAGTTCTTGCAAGTGATGCTGATGAGGGATCCAACGCTGATGTCACCTATGCTATTGAAGCAGATTCTGAAAGTGTTAAAGAGAATTTGGAAATTAACAAACTGTCTGGCATAATTACTACGAAGGAAAGCTTAATTGGCTTAGAAAATGAGTTCTTCACTTTCTTTGTTAGAGCTGTGGATAACGGATCTCCATCAAAAGAATCTGTTGTTCCTGTCTATGTTAAAATACTTCCATCAGAAATGCAGCTTCCAAAATTTTCAGAACCATTTTATACCTATACCGTTTCGGAAGACATGCCTATTGGAACAGAAATAGATCTCATCCAAGCAGAACATAGTGGGACTGTCCTTTACAGCCTTGTCAAAGGGAATACTCCCGAAAGTAATAGAGATGAATTCTTTGTGATCGACAAACAGAGTGGGAGACTGAAACTGGAGAAGAGCCTTGATCATGAGACAACTAAGTGGTATCAGTTTTCCATACTTGCCAGGTGCACTCATGATGACTATGAGGTGGTGGCTTCTGTAGATGTTAGTATCCAAGTGAAAGATGCAAATGATAACAGCCCTGTCTTGGAGTCTAACCCATATGAAGCATTTATTGTTGAAAACCAGCCAGGGGGAAGTAGAGTCATCCAGATCAGGGCATCTGATCTAGATTCAGGAACCAATGGCCAAGTTATGTATAGTCTAGATCAATCACAAAGTGTGGAAGTCATTGAATCTTTTTCCATTAACATGGAAACAGGCTGGATTACAACTCTAAAGGAGCTTGACCATGAAAGAAGAGACAATTACCAGATCAAAGTGGTTGCATCGGATTATGGTGAGAAGGTCCAGCTCTCCTCCACGGCCATCGTGGCTGTTACCGTCACTGATGTCAATGATAGTCCCCCACGATTCACAGCAGAGATCTATAAAGGGACTGTGAGCGAAGATGATCCACCCGGTGGTGTAATTGCCATCCTAAGTACCACAGATGCTGATTCTGAAGAAATTAACAGACAAGTTACATATTACATAACAGGTAAAAAATTAAACAGTTTAATTTAAAATTAAATATACTGGAAATATAACTTCTGAGATATGTATTTTATGGAAATTAGAAGGTTAAAGAGTGATTTTAGTCAATTATATCTACAGTAAGTAGAAATAGCATCTTTTAAGCTATAGAACTCTGTAGGTAAAATGTCAGGCCAGACCCTTTCAGCAATATGGAGATGTTAACTGTTAAAGTTCCTCTTTTTATATTGTTTTATAAGAAACATAGTTTCTCTGCCTGAGCAAAGTTAACAATTGTTTCATTAGACTGGTTTTGATTCTTATGACTCATTCTGTTGAACTTGATACTTAGCATACAATAAATATATTGTAATTAAAAAGAAATAACTATAATTTCAGACTAAATATTCTTAGTCTTTATATTTTATTTGGCTTATCGCTATGTTTAAATACACATTTTAATGCTGCTTTTTTTTTTGGTAAACGGGAAAGCTGATGTGTCAAGTTTATATGGGATTATTTACTTTAAAAATCTTGATTCTTTTAAACCATAACATTATATCTCCATTGTGTAATTTATTTCTTCTGTTATTGCTTTTCTTATTTCAATAAGTTTGACTGTTATCTTCCTCCATTGATTTAACAGGAGGGGATCCCTTGGGGCAGTTTGCTATTGAAAATATACAGAATGAATGGAAGGTCTATGTGAAGAAACCTCTAGATAGGGAAAAAAGAGACAATTATCTTCTGACTATCACAGCAACTGATGGGACCTTCTCATCAAAAGCTATAGTTGAAGTGAAAGTTCTTGATGCAAATGACAACAGTCCAGTCTGTGAAAAGGTAGGCTGCTCTTTTTTTTAGCTTATAGATTATGAATTCAGATTAAACCTTTCAGTAAGACTGTCATGTGCTGTGGTGTCATTCAGTTGTGTTTCATATTACAATCTCTTGCTGTTTAAGCAAAGGTGAGCGTTAATGGGACAAGAATTGGATTCACATCAGAACTATTTTAGGGAATGTTAAATAGCTTACAAGCCTTGTCTAAAAATACTGTAAATTATGGACAGGATTACAGTTGTGTTTAACTCTGAAAACACTCTGTAAAAATTTCACGAAGGGATTCCCTTCATTTGGGGATGAGGTGATTTGAGGGGAAGTACCTGGCCAGCAGTGCTTTGTACAGAGCCCTGTTTTGCTTTAACAGACCGTTTTAGGAGCACTTGCTCTTGACACACTAGAAAAACTGTGAGGTTAATAATGTGGCTCCTGTGAGAACCGTCTCATGTGAGAACAAATATGTCAAAGAAGAGCTGCCCCATGAGGGTGCAGGGTGAGGGCTGAGCAGGAGTGATCATTGGGGCCGGAGGGTGAGGAGAGCTCAGCCTTCGGGTGGTGGTGATTAGATAACAGAGTAGAAGTAGAAAAGCAGTGGGGTTAAGGACCAATTAGATTATAGAGGCCGCAAAGGTCCTTCAGGGAATTGGGATTTGATCCTAGAGAAAATAGAGCTCTTTGAATTCTTTGTTCTTTGAAAGGTGAAGATGACATGAATCAAGAGTTTCCTAAAGAGGATGAGTTTAGTAGTATTGCGTTCATTCATCTGAGGAAGGCTGACGGCAAGGGGATAGTAGAGAGTAGGTAGAGGTGGCAGAAGGAATGAAAGGACAAGAGATACCCCATAGGAAAAACTGGTAGCTCTTGGTCCTGCCTGGTGTGGCAGCATGGAAGCATGGCAAGTCAAGATTGACTTTAATATTTCCTACGGGAGTGATGAGGAGAAAGCCCAAAGATAAGCCTGGAGTGGGAATTGCTTTTAGAGGAAGCACATTGTGTAGGTAACGGGATATTGAGTTGAATGTGTTTTTTTTAGACATTTAGAGATGATGAGATTGAGAGTGGATGTTTGGGAAGGATATGTAAATTTGTCAGTTTCTGTGGGTAACTGGTAATTGAATTCATTTGAGAGGATGATAACAAAAAAGGAAAAAGAGCAGAAATAATGTATTTCTCAAGGGAGAAGGAAGGAAGAAGCAGAGATGGAAGAAAGAGAATGCAGATATCAGGATGGTATTACTGAGAGCCAAGGAAGAGAGAATTTTTAGGAGGTGGAATGGCGAGCAGAGGTGTGATTAAGATTGAAACAGACCATTTGGATTCTGTGACTGGCTCTGAGATGGCATCTTAGTATGTGGATGGATGCCTGATTGATGGAGATTGAAGAGTGTGTACTAATGAGGAAATAGATTTGTAAAGTTGAAAGTCGAAGGAAGAAAAGTGTGTCATGTTGAGGAAAGCCTGGGTGGAGGGGAAAGTGAGTTGGAGAATGCAGTAAGCATGAGATGTGTTGTGGAAAGGAACAGAGAGCAGTTCTCAGGGGAATGGATACTTACACATAATTCAGTCTGGAGAGGAAGTGGAACTTCTGAGGGATGAGGCTTCGTTCCAGTCTGTTTGTGCTTTTTGGTGATAATATTTTCTGAGGAGGTAGATTTTATTTATATATATACATATATACATACACACACACACACACACATGTCTTATAGAAAACTAAATGTGTATTTTGTTTTTGACATTTTTATATTATTTCAATGAAATACCTTGTCATCTTTGGGAATAATAAAATTAGGACATTAAATCATTTGAAATCATCAATATTGCAAAATACTCTGTTTCATGACTCATATAAAAATGTAGTTCACCTAAAATTGAGCTTAGATTAAGAAAATCCACCAAAATCTTATCTGTCTTATGTTTTGGTTTATGGCATGGATTTCTAAATAGTTGGAACTAGAAACAGCCATGCATTATATTGGAGAATTCAGTCAGATATGAAGAGCCCTGGCCGGATCATCCATTACCCCGCAGCGTGGCCTTGGGGGGATCTTGTTTTCTCCCATGACGAGAGGACCGCTTCTTTCTCAACTACAGTTATTTGGTTATGTGTTAAGAAGGATTGTAGTGTATTCGTGTATTGGAAATTAGTAGATAGGATGTCACAGGCATCTGTTCTTTCTGATCTTTAGGTAAAGAAGGAGCACCACTTATGTTTTCTCATAAGATTTTAAACTAAATGTGAAACCAACTCAAAGACATAAAGCACTGTATTCAGAACTCTGTAGGTAAAATGTCAGGCCAGACCCTTTCAGCAATATGGAGATGTTAACTGTTAAAGTTCCTCTTTTTATATTGTTTTATAAGAAACATAGTTTAGAAAGCTCCTTGGATTTGTAACTAGTTATTTTCCGAGTTTTCTGTGGCTAAAGTTAAGTGATTTATTTTCCATTATTCCCTTGGCAGCCATGTTAACTTTCAATGTTTATGTTAACAATGTTGTTTAAAACCTTTGTAGACTTTATATTCAGACACGATTCCAGAAGATTCCTTTCCTGGGAAATTGATCATGCAGGTCTCTGCTACAGATGCAGATATCCGTTCCAATGCTGAAATTACTTATACATTATCTGGTCCGGGTGCAGAAAAATTCAAACTAAATCCAGACACAGGTAATGATGGAGTTTGGGGCAAAATTAATTGTGTTCCAACAGAATCATATATGTGGGTGGTTTTAGATCACTCATAAAATCTGAAATTACGTTTTGTTCTTGTAAAATGTACTCTGATGATACAAAATTGGCATCTTTTAGAAATCTAAACAGCAATTTAATGTGTAAAACTTGGGATGAGATTAAAAAAAAGAACAGCAACAATAACACCTGCTTGAACTATGGATTTAAAATTGTTTATGTCACCTTTAAAAAAAAACTCAAAAGTTAAAGTATACTTCAAACTTTCTGCTTTATCCATTTTATATATAAATTTATAATTTAGCATATTCATTAAAATAATTTTTGGTATTCATCTTTAAATTGCTAGAATTTTTTTCCTCTTTTAGTTTGTATTGTGTTAAAATTGGGGTCAAGTAATAGTTTTCTGTCATGCTCACCCCACTTCCCACACGAGAACTAATTGTGTACATATGAATCTAATATTCTGAGTCAGTTGAAAAAAATTTTTTAATTTGGCAAATCAGGTAGCTGTTTTGCTTTTGTGACATGATGCAAGAGGTCCCTAGCCTCAAGTTATTTATGACTTAAAGAGCTAGCACCTGGCAGAGTTTGGAAACATGGAACTCACAGTACTCACACAGCTGCTGACTCTGTTATTGATAAAGCTGTTCTCCAAAGGAAGGCTGTTAATCAGGTTTTGTAAACGTAAAAGGAAAGGGGAAGAAATAAGATGTGCTGTTGCAGTTCACATCTTACATTTCAAGTGAGTTCATTTATTTTTGTTTGTTTGTTTTTAGGTGAACTGAAAACATTAGCCCCCCTTGATCGAGAGGAACAAGCAATTTATAACCTTCTAGTCAAGGCCACAGATGGAGGGGGAAGATTCTGCCAAGCTAACATCATGCTTACATTAGAAGATGTAAATGATAATGCCCCCGAATTCTCTGCTGATCCTTACACCATTACCGTGTTTGAAAACACAGAGCCTGGAACACCATTGACGAGAGTGCAGGCCACAGATGCGGATGCAGGTATTGTTTAGATCAAGGGTTCCCAACTCCCCAGCCGCGGACCAGTACCAGTCTGTGGTCCTCTAGGAACTGGGCTGCACAGCAGGAGGTGAGCGGTGGGTGAGCCAGCCTAGCTTCATCTGTATTTGCAGCTTCTCCCCAGCGCTAGCCTCACTGCCTCAGCTCCACCTCAGTCCCTGGTCCCTGGTGCCAAAAAGTTTGGGGACCACTGGTTTAGATGATGCTTTGCCTTTAAGCTGTGTACTAAGATCCTAAGAACTTCTGTTTTAAAACACATCCTAAATTCAGTCTGTTTAACTTACCTTTACCTCATGCATGTTGAATAGTTCATTGTTGTTTTGTTATGTAATTCTTTAGCATTCAAAAGGGAATGAAATTTTTAGGATAATTCATTTTTAATGAATATTTGAAGTTTCAGAATTGTGCCCAGTGAACTCGATGTTGTAAGATATCTGTGGTATCCCTTAAATTCTGGTTAGTGACTAGATTAGCTGATCTTCATATGCCATTGAATTAATTAGTGATGTGTTGTTTCGTGAATAAGCCATTAGTGACATAAAGAATCTTTAGTATTATAGGAATGTAACAGAAGCAAATGCTTATATTAAAGGTTTACGAACTTTTAAATTTTTTTATGGAGAAAATAAAACTCTAGGATATTCATTTATAGCATTTTGCTAGCAGAGAATAAAAATAACTTCTTCAGTCATTCTAATACTGAAGAATTAGAAGAATAGCAAAAATGTTACTTTTCAAATAAATCTTTGTCACTGAAGTTAAATAATAGACTTTAAAAGATCTACTCAGTATTTATAGCAGGAGTTTGTTTAGAATATAGTCTTAAAAAGCCAGATAACTATGAAATTATATTTACTTTAACTCAGTAAATTGCTAATCTAAAAGTTTACTTTTTTAAGATGATAGTAATAGAATTTTTAAGTAATTGCATATTAGCACTTTTATTTTTTAATATGTATGTTATATGTTTTTTTAAAGTAATTTGATTAAACTTCTTGAAATAAAACATTCTAACATGATGTCATGTCTTGACAGGATTGAATCGAAAGATATCCTACTCACTGATCAATTCTGCTGATGGGCAGTTCTCCATTAATGAATTATCTGGAATCATTCAGTTGGAAAAGCCCTTGGACAGAGAACTACAGTCAGTATACACCCTTACTCTGAAGGCTGTAGATCAGGGTTTGCCAAGGAGGTTGACAGCTACTGGCACTGTTATCGTGTCAGTTTTGGATATAAATGACAACCCACCTGTGTTTGAATACCGGGAATATGGTACCACAGTGTCTGAGGACATTCTGACTGGAACAGAAATTCTTCAAGTGTATGCAGCAAGTCGGGACATAGAAGCAAATGCGGAAATCACCTACTCAATAATAAGTGGAAATGAACATGGAAAATTCAGCATAGATTCTAAAACAGGTAACCTACCATGCAAATGAGAGGAAGCCCTTTATTCTGCCAAAAAGGCTAGATTACCCAGCACTTGACTTGATAGAACATGACAGATCACAAATTGCTAGTAGATACTCTAAAAAGAAAAAACTCAAGTTTTCTTTGTGTTATTTTAAGTGAGATTCAGAGTGGTTTTGAAGACCATAGTTCTACATAATATGTTTCTGATATATCCATTATAACCATAAGCAGATTAACTTAGATAGAAAATTAAAGCATTACACTAGTAATTTAGTGGAGATATGAGATGCAGTAAGATAATAAAGAGTGGAAGATAGTAGAGGATCTTACATAATGGCTCCTTTTTATCCGCCGTATGGCGTTCATGTGAAGTGGCTTCCCAGGTGGAATGGCAGTTTTGACCTCTTTGATCTTAGTTTCTGTGGGGGCATCTGATAATTTCTAAGGTTGACGTCTTTATTATGCTAGTTATATATAAAGGTCACAGTACTTTGAATCACACTGAATGACTGCTAATAAGGTCAAAAGTCAGAGGATTTGTGCTGCATAAATACTTTTGCAGTCTTGCTAACCTTTGGACGAAAATAGCTGTTAAGTCTTAGCACATTGTGAAAAGTTGCTTCATTCAAACTGTATTTAATTGTGTATGACTATTTCAGATGAAGAGTAGGTGCGTGAAGTTGCAATTTTTAAACGTATTTTTAACATATATCACAAAACTTATTTTTTAGGGATCTAAGTAGTATGGACAATAGAAAGTGGAAAAGAAAGACGTTAAAAGAGTTGTTAAGATATTTTTTAATGATAGAATATAAATAAAGAGTTAATAATCTAGAGATTTTTTTTAAAAAAAAGATACACATTTCTATAAAGTATGAGAAGGAAAAGGAAATTAAAAAGAAGAGAATTATTTATGTTTTATATTTTCTTTTTATTAAATGAAAGTGAAGTCTGTATTAAACTATGGTTTAGAAGAGATAAGAAATATAACCATTTTATAGTGTGGATGTAGGTAGTATTGATTGGGAAAGCAATTTAAATATCACAAAGAATATTAGGAAAATAAGAGAAGTAAAAATCCAGGTATGGGCAAATTCATACATTGCAATTGTTAAGAAATTAGAAAATATGCATAAATAGTAAGTAAACCTTTGAAGTGAATATTAAATTTGTTTGAAAGTGTCTGTATCAGTCATAGTAGGAGAAAGTGGTGACATTTTAAAGTACTGGAAGTAATTCTGATTTTCCATGCAGGGGCCATATTTATCATTGAGAATCTGGATTATGAAAGCTCTCATGAATATTACCTGACTGTCGAAGCCACTGATGGAGGCACACCTTCATTAAGTGATGTTGCAGCTGTAAACATCAATGTAACCGATATCAATGACAACACCCCGGTGTTCAGCCAGGACACCTACACGGCGGTGGTCAGTGAGGATGCTGTACTTGAGCAGTCTGTCATTACGGTTTGTATTTTTCCTCTATGGTTTTTTTTTTCTGGATCTCTGTAAGAGTTTGGGTTTTTTTGTCTGTTTGTTTGTTTGTTTTAGTAAGATTGATCCAGTTTTTGTAGTGGACTTACTTGAAAACAATTTGAAGATATGGAAATGTCTTTGGTTATTCCAGTCAGTTACTGACTCCATTATAAGTACTTGCCTCACAGCAGCAGAAATTTGCTTGAAGATGTCTGTCCTTTCCTGAGCTGTCTCCTCAACAAGAGCGTGATATTTTCTAGGTTATGGCTGATGATGCTGATGGACCTTCAAACAGCCACATTCACTATTCAATTATAGATGGCAATCAAGGGAGTCCGTTCACAATCGACCCTGCCAGGGGAGAAGTGAGAGTAACCAAACTTCTAGACCGGGAAACAGTAAGTGAAAAAGTTTGGCTTAAATTATTTGCAAATCACCAGATCAGTAAATAGAAGTACCTTGTATTTGTATCGGCTGGACGTGATGGGAAATACCAAAGGGTAGAACCAGCCTTGTTTTCAGGAACTGACGAGCATGATATAAATACTTGAAAAGCAATTACAGTATGAAGTTCTCAGGAATATAATGAATATGTTTCATAGTAATATGAAGTTTGGATAACAGTTTATAATCGGGAAGAAGTTACTGTTGACTCGTGTTTTGAGATACTTCATGGAGCTAGAAGCTAGGTTTTAAGTAATAGCAGATATTTGGAAAAGCACAGGTGTTGAGGGAATTCCTCATAAGGAGTTACGTGAACAAAGGCATGGAGAAAGGAAGACGCGAGATACATTTAGATAATTTTATTCACTTGTTTTGGAGTAGAATACAAAGAAATGAGGTAGATAAAATAGAAAGGTTTGTTTTAGAAACACATTATGGTCCACATACAAAACCAGGATCAAAGATTCAGACTCGAAGCTTTGAGCATGAGAGAGGAACTGAATATTTGTGAGCCCCAGTGTAACATTATGAGGAGACATAATGTGAAGAGGAGTTTTACAGTAGGTCCAAGTACTGTTTAGAGTCAGGGAGGTAGGAAGGCCAGTGACAGTAGTCAGGCAACAAGAGCCTGAACTGGAAAGTAGCAGTGACAGTTGAGTGCAAAGACAAATGCAGAAACTTCGTAAAGGGAACATTAGAATCTATGGACCTTAGACATAGCGCTCCATAGAATGCAGTGGTGACAGATGACTCTTTTTTGTGTCTTGCCATGACTGAGTACTGCTGTTAAAGAAGAACAGGGAGAGATTGTTGAATGCGGTTTTTGATACACTAATTTTTAGAGGAAAATGGCATAGTCAAGTAAAATTAGACAGTATTTGGAGATTTTTGTCAAACTTGAGACTTGAAAGCTGAAAATACAGATGCCTCTGGAGATTATTTATAGAAGTGATCTGAGGTGTTGAGATAAATGTGAGCAAACGAGGAGAGGCAAGCCAGGCTGAACATTTATTTATCCATCTCTTCATCTGTCTGTCCATTTGTCCCACTCATCGCCAGGACTGAAAACTGACAGGTAAGAAGCTACCTCAGAGAGGTGAAGAAGTGAAAGAGAAATGAAGGAAACCACGGTTTTGGGAGTTAGAAAGACAATGGTGATAATAAAGAATGTAATTTTGGAGAAATATAGATAAATCTAAGATTAGAGAAATTGGGGGCAATAGTGATGAGATATCTCATTAAAGTCTCTAGCTCCTTTTCTGACCTATTTTTTTTTGAGCAGGGACTTTCTAAGAGTCATTGTTATGTTTAGGATTGCAGACTGCTGGACAGAACAAAATTTAGTATTTTTCACTGAAGAACTTCTGAGGTCCTTTAATATGTTAATATCCATTATGAGGTAGCAGAGGAGATGGCTGGTGGCGATTCCCAAATCAGTTTGTTATCATAACCATTTTTGTTGACATATATCGCTGGGATTTAACCAGCATTTTGGCTTCTTCTACTCCTCATTCCGGAAGAGATGAATTAACAAGGAACTGTTCTGGAAAAGAAGCACCCCCATTTTTTTTTGTAGGAAGTCATGAAGAGATAATCTTGGGAGATTTAGACAGTTGACTACAATCCAAGTGTAAAATTATTGGGAAAGGGTGATCTGGAATGTCCTGAGATACTGAAAATCAGTAAGCACTCAAGGTGAGAAATGGCCTAACAGCTGTTTCTGGCTGAGAGCAACATTCAAGCCTTAGGTTGCCTTTCCTGTTATTGCTAAAGCAACAGGCTTTGTGATATGTTAACATTTTTTCTCATCATTTGTATTAATGTCCTGTCTCATTTTCCATTAATAAATCTGTAAGTTTTAAAAGTCAGAATGCTTTAATGAAATGCGTACATGTTTGAGAGGCATCAGAGAATCTAATCACTGGATTAGATTATGGATAACTTTTTCTGTTGAGCGAATACGGTCCATATTGTAGATACATTATTGGCCGTGTACTTGTTATAGGTTAGGGAAATTGCCCACATACAGGATGCAGCACATGACTACAGGTATTCAGATCTGCCCTTCCAGGTTGTCAGGAGTATACTCTTGATTAGATCCTGTTCTTTGGCCTTGTGAAAATGAACATGCCATCTCTTTGTCTTGTCCCCGAAAAGATTTCAGGTTACACACTCACTATTCAGGCATCTGATAACGGCAGTCCACCCAGAGTCAACACAACTACGGTAAACATCGATGTGTCTGATGTCAACGACAATGCTCCGATCTTCTCCAGGGGAAATTACAGCGTAATTATCCAGGTAATCTTGGGGTGTGGATGGGTTCACTGAACACAGCCCCTTTGGGGTGAGCTCTTTCATTGGCCTCAGCTGTTCATTTGAAATATCTTTTCCAAAGACTACGTTTTAGAAAAATGAGAAGAGTAAAATTAGAGGGGTCTCCATCAATACCAAAAGGTGAGCATTTTCAAGATGCAACCAAGCTTTTACCTCTCTTCTTGTCGTGCTTTGGTTTTTAAGATACTCTCACTAGCTTGAGTCTTCATCTTGTCTTCTGCTGCCCTTGCTTTTCCTCTTTGCCCCCTCCTTCCCCATCTTGACCTTTCTCCTCCCTCCCACGTCTCCTCCAAAAACCACTTCCATTCCCCCTCCTCCTCCTCTGCTGCACTTCTTCATCCCTCCCCTCTCCCACCCCTTTCCTCACACTTCCCTTCTTCTCTCTTATGTCCCTTCCCTCCAGCCGCTCCTCCCTTCTTTCCCCTGTCCCCTTCTTCCTTCCCTCCTCCTCATCAAAACCCTTCCCCTGTCCACTTCTCTTCTCTCTCTTCCTTTCAAGTGGAGCAGCAACAAGGCTTTATTTTCCATATATTTTATATTATAAGAAAACTTGCATGTATCTATCATAAAGATTTGCTTTTGTTGAAAGTCGTTATTTTATTTTATTCTGTGCAGGAAAATAAGCCTGTGGGTTTCAGTGTACTGCAGCTGGTAGTAACAGACAAGGATTCTTCTCATAATGGTCCACCCTTTTTCTTTACTATCGTAAATGGAAATGATGACAATGCGTTTGAAGTTAATCAGCAAGGAGTCCTCCTGACGTCAGCTGCCGTCAGGAAGAAAGTGAAGGATCACTACTTACTGCATGTTAAGGTATTAAAGTCTTTCCTCATGATTTTATTGTGGATTCACTGAGCCACTCTGGTGGTTATCTTCTTGTGTTTAAACAGTTTACATTTCATGAGAAAAGAAAACGATGTATAGAATTGTGGTATTTTTTTTTTTTTCTTTGCCATGCCTTCATCTTCATCCCACTGCACTTTCAGGGGGCTCATTGATTCCTTTGGTTACTTTATCATAGACAATGATGGAGCTAAACTTCAGTATGAATTGGTGAAAGGGCTGTAAAGGAGTATATATCATTTTCCTTGAAATGCTTCTCGTGGAGAAATAAGTATCTAATAACTGGTAATTTTTAAGAATTTGAATAATGTAAATATATTTTTATTAAGAAGTTGTAAACAACAACATAAATAATGGTGATTTTTTTTTCTTTTCTCCTAGGTGGCCGATAACGGAAAGCCTCAGTTGTCATCTTTGACCTATATTGACATCAGGGTTATTGAAGAGAGCATCTATCCTCCTGCAATTTTGCCATTAGAGATTTTCATTACTGCTTTTGGAGAGGAATACTCAGGTGGTGTCATTGGGAAGATTCACGCAACAGACCAAGACGTGTATGACACTTTAACCTACAGTCTTGATCCTCAAATGGACAACCTCTTCTCTGTTTCCAGCACAGGGGGTAAGCTGATAGCACACAAAAAGCTAGATATAGGGCAGTACCTTCTCAACGTCAGCGTAACAGATGGAAAATTCACAACGGTGGCTGACATCACAGTGCATGTCAGACAGGTAACACAAGAGATGTTGAACCACACCATTGCTCTCCGCTTCGCCAATCTCACGCCGGAAGAATTTGTTGGTGACTACTGGCGCAACTTCCAGCGAGCGTTACGGAACATCTTGGGTGTGAGGAGAAACGACATACAGATTGTGAGCTTGCAGCCCTCGGAACCGCACCCCCATCTGGATGTCTTACTCTTTGTAGAGAAATCAGGTGGTGCCCAGGTGTCAACAAAACAGCTTCTGCAGAAGATTAATTCTTCCGTGACTGATGTTGAGGAAATAATTGGCGTTAGGGTTTTGGATGTGTTCCAGAAGCTCTGTGTAGGACTGGATTGCCCGTGGAAATTCTGTGACGAAAAGGTGACTGTGGATGAAAATGTTATGTCAACACACAGCACAGCCAGACTGAGTTTTGTGACTCCCCGCCACCGTAGAACAGCCGTGTGTCTCTGCAAAGGTAACACCCATAAGTATATGAAAACGGGGTACAGATGATTTCAGTAATAGCCTTTGAAGTCTACACATTAAAGATCATTTTTTTTATAATTCCTATTAATTAGCTTTCCCTTTTTTTTTTTAAACAAAGAGGGGAAATGCCCACTTATTCATCAAGGATGTGAAGACAATGCATGCCCTGAAGGATCAGAATGTATCACTGATCCCAGAGAGGAGAAATATACCTGTGTCTGTCCAGGTGGTGACTTTGGTCAGTGCCCAGGTGAGAGTTCAATGAATAAGCATACTTTTATTTTCATTGTTTTTTTTTTTTTTTTTTTTTTACCATTTTCTTCTTTATAACAATTCAAACACAGATGAGTAAAGCATAAGAGTAGTAATTTTCCCTTCCTGTCATATAACAACTCACCCTTGAGTTAATAGTTTAATTTGCTTTCTTCTTTATCATCAGTGCTCGTATAAACATATATCCCCTATGTACAGATTTATTGTCCTTTTTCTATCACATCCTCTCTTGCTTTAGAAAAGAAACCAAAAAGTTATATCACACAGCTCTCTACTGCTTGCTTTTTTCTCTTCTTAATGGTATGTTATGGGCATCTTTCCCAGTTAATACATGTAAACCTAATGCTTTTTCATTGCTGTATAGTATTTTCTCTCATGGCTGTACCATTTATTCAACATTTACCCTGTGTATAGAGATTCAGGTTATTAAAATCTTTCTTTCTGATAAAGAATCTTTATTTGTGTCCTTACGTATTGGTGCTTACATTTCTAAAACTAGGGCTTACTATCAAAGATAACTGCATTTTCAAATTTTAAATATACTATTACGATAGTTTCCCAAAAGTTAAACCAGTTTCTGTTTCTTCCAGTCATATGTGAAGGTCTCATTCCCTATTGTCTTGCTAATATTGAAGGTTTTCAATTAAAACAATAAATCTTCCCATCTAACGGGCATGCAATGATATCTCATTATTTTACTTTGCACTTCTCTGGCTACTTGTGAAAGTTGTCTTTGAACTTGTTCATTGCCTATTAGCATTTCTTCTGTGATTGGCTTGTTTATATTCTCTGCTTGATTATCTAGGTTGTCTTATTTTCTTATGTAGAGCTCTTCATGTATTATGAGTTTTAACATTATCTGCATTCCAGTGTCTGTATATTATTGACTTTTTGATTTAATAGTATCTTTTGTCATTTTGAAATTTAATTTTTATTTTGTCAGTTTTGCATAATTTTACATAACAATTTCCATCTCTGGAGATTGATATTATTTTCATTATTTGGGGAGATTTGGGATTGTTTTATAGCTTATTTGAGAAGGTTTCCTAAACCACCTCAAGGATATGTAAATATTTTCCTAAATCGTCTTCTAATAATTTCATATCGAACATTTTTATATTTAGTTTTTTTCATTATTTTAGAATTCATTTCTTTGTGATGCAGTAGTCTAGTTTATTCTCTTCCAAAAAGAGATTCAGTTATGCTGTGCTGTTTATTAAGCAAGTAGACATTTCCCATTGAAATGAATTTTACAATGTTCTGATCTTAAATAAAAACTTGGGTCAGTCTCTGGGGGAATAAAATTACACTTTTAAAAATATGCTTCACTTGGTTCTGATTTATTTTTTCCTCTTCGTGATTCACAGGTAGTTCATCTGTAACATTTACTGGAAACAGCTTTGTGAAATATCGTCTGAAAGAAAATGAAAACAAATTAGAGATGAAACTGACCATGAGGCTCAGAACGTATTCGGCTCACGCCGTTGTAATGTACGCTCGAGGAACTGACTATAGCATCTTGGAGGTACGTGTTTGTACCTCAGATTATGGAAGACTTTAAAAATAATCCCATTTTAGTTTCATATTGTCCATTTTTGAAAAAATAAAGTAAGCAAAATGGTTGAATTCCACTTTTAAATAGTTCATAGATACTTATAGAAGCTTTAGACTGTGGGGCGAAAAGCTCTTTTTGCTCTGCAGTAACTTAGAGATTTACTTCTGTTTCTTACGAATGTTTTTAGGTACATGTGATACTTAACATTTAAACTCTAAGTGATGTTACGTCTTATTACATTTTTAGAGTGATCCTACATATGCTTGAAGGATCTCTGGCCTAACCTTTTTTTTTTTTAAGCATGATTAACTTTTGACTTTTGATATTACTCAATGCTATTTTTGGTGGTTGTTCTGTTAACAGTTAATTATTAGTCACTCCTGTGATGCTTTTTGGATGTGCATTTTGGCAGTTGAACTTTATAATCACAAGAGGTCCGTTTTTATTCTTTGTACAGTGAATAAATGAGCATGTGTTTTGTAGTACTTAAATGGAAGGCCTTATTACAGCAATTGCCAAACATACCTCTCCTCTAGATTTTTATTAGAGACTAATTGAAGATTCTCTGAGAGTAATGAGAACAGTGATTATTTTTGTCATAGATTCATAATGGAAGACTACAGTACAAATTTGACTGTGGAAGTGGCCCTGGAATTGTCTCCGTTCAAAGCATTCAAGTTAATGATGGGCTGTGGCATGCAGTGTCCCTCGAAGTTAATGGCAACTACGCTAGATTGGTTCTAGACCAAGTCCACACCGCATCAGGCACAGCCCCAGGGACTCTGAAAACCCTAAACCTGGATAACCACATGTTTTTTGGTGGCCACATCCGTCAGCAAGGCACAAGGCATGGGAGAAGCCCCCAAGTTGGCAATGGGTTCAAGGGTTGTATGGACTCCATTTATTTAAATGGGCAGGAGCTCCCTTTAAATAACAAACCAAGAAGCTATGCCCACATTGAAGAATCAGTGGATGTGTCTCCTGGGTGCTTACTCACAGCTACAGAAGATTGCGCAAGTAACCCTTGCCAGAATGGAGGCATTTGCAATCTGTCACCTACTGGAGGTAAGCTTCATAATGTTATCATTTTTCAGCGTTACACATGTATGCACCTGAGGGGAAGTGGCCCAAATATTTTTGTTTTTCCTCCTTTTATTCAAATAATATTGTCAGATACCATGTCGGTGTTGGAACTGAGTGGTATGTGTTACATGAGAGCAGAGTAGGGCTTAGAATTTTCCCCAGCAGCTGGGCTGAAGGGAACAGTTTCTCTGCCTGCTGAGCCTCCTTCGTCACCTTGCATTGTATTTCTAGACACGTCTCATTCTGCACCACAGGCAACCCACAGCTAATTCTGAACTCTTCTTCCAAATACATAGATGTTGACCCAGCGGGATTTAGAATTGGTACCACTGAATTCTTCTTGAGCGTTCCCTTCTATCCGATGACCCAGCATAGAGGGATTGCTACTTGCAATGGATGGGAGCACTGGTTTTTCAGAAGGCCTTCAACCTCTCCTGAAGTGTTACCATACCTGTCTTGCTAGGGCATAATGGAATGCCCTATGGCTTCTGTATCCTCGACCCATTTGTACACTTATCAGTAATAGATCACAGTTATGAAAACGGCAGTCACCGTGCCTAAAAAATAGACTTTATGTAATGAATAAAGCAAAAATCAAAATAACCTTTTAATTAAGTAGGATTTCAAAAGACTCGGTTTTCTGTTGTTTTCTTTGAAACGGGTCTGTGCATTCTTTATGCAATGAGTAGGCCAGATAATCCCCACAGTAATACTCTGAACAAAAGTTTATATTGTGCTCCTATTCCATGTCCAAATAGGTCATGAAGGAGGGTGTCCTCATTGTGTTGTCATGAGTGACACCAAGAGAGACATTTTCTTGACGTGTGCTACCATGATCACCATAGCAGCAGGGGGAAGGGAACCTGGCAATTACACACTGGCTCTTAAAGCTCCTAACCCAAAGTGCCACATTTTTTTGACCAAAGCATATTCCACAGCCATGACCAGCTTCAGAGGTGGGGAAGCGCAGTCCTGCTGTCTTCTCCAAAGACAGATCATTAGAAACAGTCTCCACAATACCTGTTATAGTCTCCACAGTACCTGTCACAGTCTCCACAAAATAAAGCATCTGACATTCTTTCTGTTCTTTTATACAGATTTGAAGATCACTTTTCTTAAAATGGTAGTTTATAATTTTCAAAGTGCTTTTCCATTTATTATCTTATTTAACAAAAGCTTGTGAACTACAAACATTGAGATTTTAAGTAATAAGTGTCATTAGTCTAATAATGGTCATTCAAATAAAAGACTACTTTCTTCCTGCTCTGTATGCTTGGCCTAATAATCTTACATAAATTATGATTAACTAAAGCTAATTATGAGTTCTATTTTCAGTTCTTGTGTTTTGATTATACCAGCATTAGCTCGTTGATACAGATGATTTTTTACCCAGAGGAAATGGGAACGGTCACTGGCTTTTACAGATTTTGGAGAACTACATCTCCACTTAAATGTAAAAACCAATATACTAAGACTTATTTTTTGAGTTATTGAATGATTGGACTTTTTTGCTCCCTTTTGCTAATTTAGGTTATTACTGCAAATGCAATGCCTTATACATAGGGACATACTGTGAGGTGAGCGTCAATCCGTGTTCCTCCAACCCCTGCCTTTATGGTGGTACGTGCATTGTGGACAATGGAGACTTCGTTTGCCAGTGTAGAGGATTATATACTGGTCAGAGGTATGTAAGTTTTTCTTAATTTTCATAATTAATTATAGTATTAAACTTTTAAAGGTCGTCGTGTATGTAAAACGGCTACATTCATTTGCTAAATGTTTTCTGCTCTGCTGTATTTATCTGCAGTAGAAGTTTTAGGTTTATGCATATTTTTTCCTTATTCTTCAGGTGCCAGCTTAGTCCATACTGCAAAGATGAGCCCTGTAAAAATGGTGGAACATGTTTTGACAGTTTGGATGGTGCTGTCTGTCAGTGTGATTCAGGTTTTAGGGGAGAAAGGTAACCAGCTTCTTTCAAGATTTATATTTGCACCTCTCTATAGTGTCACGTGGATTAACAGATACAACAAAAAACTTCATTAATTTAGACTACTTTGCTTCAGTAATCCTCATAATAGCTCCCTGTGTAGTTTATCTTTTCACTCTTAAAAAAATTAAGGAGCTGATGAATATAATAATGCTTGAAAAACCCTACCTCCATACTTTAGAGATACTATTTATAAACAAAGACTGTGTGGGTTCTTGTAGGAAGTAAATGTTTGTGGAATGAGATTATATTTTTTAAAGCAAATACCTATGGAGTTATCACCTATCTTTGAGAGTGATGATAACGATGTTTTTTTCTTAATATATATAAATAACATTTAATAGCATCTAGAAACCTCTTTCAGCTTTCTCATTATCTTTTATCATTCTTACCGTAATCCTAAGGTGATCATTATTTTTCAGGGGAGGAAAAGGAAGCACAGAGGTGCCTGTTGTATACTTTGAAAGAGGTAGATTTTAGTTCCAGATGCCATTTCACCTTAGACTTCACCCATTCAGTTTTAAAAATTACTCAGTGCATATTATTCGCGAGTGCCTAGTGCTGTACATTTGGATGAGCCTTCACCATCCATCTGGTTCGGAGGCCTTAAGTGTGACCTGCTTGCAAGTGTTTACAGGTGGTTTTGCCCAAGTAATGGTTGTAGTCTTGAATTTTGCCATCAGTCACATGGTCTTGGTTCATAAATTGATTTTTTCCTAATTCTAGTCAATTGATACTTAATGAATAAAAAATGTCTCAGCAGTCGAATTTTAAATGCCAGGTAAGTATGGGGGATAGTAAGTAGATACATTTTATTAAAGGAGGAAGGGTTTGAAAAGTGCCAGGTAGATTTTCACAGGTGCATAATATGCCCATTTGGAAAGGCAGAGGGTCTGGGGGGTGGACTTGTATGTGAACTGTTTTGTGAGGGTGAGGGGCTGTGGGAGGTTTTCAACAGGGAGAAACATTTTTAAATGGAAAACAGTTTTTTAGCCTTTCACATGTTTTATGGAACTGTCATATTCCCAAATAGGAAGATTTTCTTAGAAATTTACTCTAGCCTGTTAAAACAGTTTACGATATAATACCATTTATCAAAATGCATATTCTATTTCTAGATCAGAATTAGAAACAAACTGATGTTTAAACTATGAATTCGATTTAGTAATCTGTTGAATGCTAGAAAAATGGTCAAATATTGGCTTGACATCATCTTTATCTCCTAAATGTCCATTCAAAGTATGGAATGAAATGACTAATTACTCCACAAAAGGTTTTTTGTTGTAGTTATCATTGTCAATGGTATGTCGTTGGTTTTTATCTATTTGGTTCTGTTTTGAACGTGTTATTAAGGAGACATTAGTCTTTCACCTCAAAGAATTACAGGCCTGACATCTGCTGACTTACACTGCAATGGTCTCTCCTCATTCTTGGCTTCGTTGGCAGGTGTCAGAGTGACATTGACGAATGTACTGGAAACCCCTGCCGGAACGGGGCCCTTTGTGAGAACACACATGGCTCCTATCTCTGTAACTGCAGCCATGAGTACAGAGGAAGACACTGTGAGGATGCCGCTCCCAATCAATACGTGTCAACTCCATGGAATATCGGGTTGGCCGAAGGAATAGGAATTGTCGTTTTTATCATAGGGATATTCTTACTGGTGGTGGTGTTCGTCCTCTGCCGCAAGATGATTAGTCGGAAGAAGAAACACCAAGCCCAACCTGAGGACAAGCATTTGGGACCAACCACAGCTTTTTTGCAAAGACCGTATTTCGACTCAAAGCTCAATAAGAACATTTACTCAGACATACCACCCCAGGTGCCTGTCCGTCCTATTTCCTACACTCCAAGCATTCCAAGCGACTCTAGAAACAATCTGGACCGAAATTCCTTTGAAGGATCTGCTATCCCAGAGCATCCTGAGTTCAGCACCTTTAACCCCGAGTCTGTGCACGGACACCGGAAAGCAGTGGCCGTCTGCAGCGTAGCCCCAAACTTGCCTCCCCCACCTCCTTCCAACTCCCCTTCTGACAGCGACTCAATCCAGAAGCCTAACTGGGACTTCGACTATGATAGTAAGAACCACTCTTTTCACCTCAATTAAATGTCACTGATATGAACAGTGAGATTACAAGTTCTGCCAGAGCTTCTGGTGCTTCGAGTCAAAATGTGAAATCCGTTAGGGATAAACATGCTCAGACCTCAAAGACATGGGTCTGGTTTGAAAAACTTTTTTTCAGTGCCTTGGGCCCTGGCTGAGCATTGTGGCTGATATGTTATTTTAATTAAGGAATTGAGTATGGTCAATGTTCCAGTTAATCTGGAAGGATCGTTTTATTTTTGTAGTTGATATGGGTTCTCAGCTATAATTTTAGGGGCTTTTTATGATTAAAAAAAAACTGGGAGGGCATTTATATGATAGCATTAAAAAAAAAAAGGACCAGAAGTGAAAGTATGTAATATTAGTGGCCTAATGTATATTTGATGCTTTAAAAAGCCATATGTATACTTTGAAACAAAATTTTTATTCTCCATATTGTCTAGTGGTATCTATAGGCAGGTTTATTGAAAATTTCTATTCTTTGAATCTGCAAGAATATTTTGTAGGTTTCTTGTTGAGGTTTTTGTTTTGTTTTTCAGATGTTTTTCTTTTTCAATTTTTTTTTTATTAAATCTGTCTTTCTGTAATGCTTGCTTTGTGTTGAGACACAGTAGCAGTGAACAAAACAGAGGCCTTGGCCATACAGAGCTTACTGTTTGTCCTCTCTTCCTTTTAGCTAAAGTTGTCGATCTTGATCCCTGTCTGTCCAAGAAACCTCTGGAGGAAAAGCCGTCTCATCCTCACAGTGCCCGGGAAAGCCTTTCTGAAGTGCAGTCCCTGAGCTCCTTTCAGTCTGAGTCCTGTGATGACAATGGTGAGTAAACAGAATTGTGAAATGCCGTGGTCACTTGCTTATTGCGCATAACACTGGTCACATGATGTTTTATAATAGCATAGATGCGCCCAGTGCCCCTGTGAAATCTCAAAATGTTTCCATATTTCATTTTGGCCCACTGTTGTACAATGCCCTGTACATACTTCATGAATACCTGCTGGGGAAAATACTTAAAATGTTCCTGATGGATAGGTGCTTGAACCGTAGCAACTTATCAGTAATAGGGAAGAAAATATAATTAATCAATAGGTTGTTTTTACCTTATTGGCTAATCTTGTATTGACTTTTTTTTCCACAACAGAAAATGTTATAGAAGTTCTATGGGTTTTTAAAAAAATCCTTATAACAACTTTTTTGAGCATGCAAAACACAACACTCACTCTCTCTCTCTCACGCTTTCACACACTCCTGAGAGGAGACACAGTCGTCTGCAGTGTTCAAGTTCAGTAGTGCCTGTGGTATTACAAGGTTTTGTTTGCTTCTTCTCCCACTCCCCTGCGGCCTCAGCTCCCATTTGGATCAGAGCATACTGACTGAGAGCACAGTTTAAGAGATTCCTAGTAAGTTTGATTATCTTTCTAAATGAAGAAAGTTTAACAGTGGAATCTTTGATACCAGTTATGTTTATCTGATGTACTAGGGTAAATTGCATCGATAACCTGCTTAGCTGTGATAACGCATACCCGTAGAGAAAATGGCAATATTCAGTAACACAATAAAGTGAATTTGGGGTGGAAAGTTTCAAATCTCAGAATTATTAAGGTTGACAGTAATTTTTTATTTCTACATAAAGACATAATGTTTAAATGTTTCAAATATTTTATTGGCAAGAAACAACCTACTAATAATTGTTTCTAAATCTGGAGTAACGTAGCTCATAATATATTGCAGAGTCCTTTTCCACACTAAGGATGGCCATAAGTATGTTCCATTAATTTCCAATTTCATGCATGCTATGCATGACATCAGTATACCTGTGTGTTGTTTAGCGATGGAATATATGAACATAACTTTGCTTATTAAGCCAACAAAATAGAATTATTTTTTTCTTTAGGTTTAATTCTAAAATGTTATTGCCAGTTTATGTAATAATTTATATTTTAGTCTCTAAGTGCTCTTTATAAATACATTTCAGAATTTTGTCCCATTTTTTTAAATTCTTTTCCTTGAAATATCATTCTTTTTAATATTCCTAAATACTCTTAATAAATTATGTCCAAGTTATGAAAATTAATCGCTTGATAATACATGAGAAAAACATTTATCCAGGAGTTTGTATTTTAATCTTTATCATAATATTTATCATTATCGATTGTAAAATTAAAGTCTGTATTAAGAGTCTGTATTTAAACTAGATTTTTAGTTTTCTAAGGCCATTGTAACAGATTGTCACAAACACCGTGGCTTAAAACAAGATAAATTGATTATTTTATTGTTCTGAGGTTTGGAAATCTAACACTTGTCTCAGTGGGCTGGAATTAAGGTGTCAGCGGGGCAGTTTCCTGTCTGGAAACTCTAGGGGAGAATTGGTTTTCTTACCATTTCCAGCTTCCTGAGGCTGCCCGAATTCTTGGCTCATGGCTTCTTCCTCCTTCTTTCAAAGACAGCAACATTACATCTCACTGGCCATTCTTCTGTAGTCCCAGCTCCCACCAACCATAGCTGGGAAAGGTTCTCCCCTCTTAACGACCCTGGTGATTACACTGGGCCCACACAGATAATTCAGGAAAATCTCCCCATCTCAAGGTCTTTAATATGATCACCTCAGCAGAGTCTTTTTTGCCAGGAATGGTAATGGATTCACAGGTTCCCAGGATCAGGATATGGAACTCTTTGAGAGCCATTCTTCTGCCTACTACATGCATACTTATTTATCTTGGCATAAAAGCTTTAAACAATCTGATATACAAATGATGAGGGAATTTACACAGGAAACAGCCAGGCAGACAGTCTGCATTTTTCTGCTTCGTATGTTAGCTTACCAGCTGTTAACTCATCTACAAAAAAGACAAGAAATTTGGGAGTACATAGAGCAGAGACAAAGCCAATTTTTTGTATTTATGTTGCATATTTTACCTTATTATGTAGCTCCTTAAATTTCTTTTTCCTGGAACAATGTATGAGTTTATTAAATGGACCCAGAAAATTGTCTTAGCAGCTTTTACTCTTTGAATGTGAAGTGTTTTGCCCATGAGATGTTAAAATAAGGATTGTTTTGTCATGACTTGATCTATAATTGCAATTGTGAAAATATTTATAGCGAAAATTTTTTCCCTAAATTACAATATAATATGGTTACTCTGTTCTTTTAATTAACAATAACAAATATATAGCTCAATTAGAAAACTCTCTTAAGACATAGCAGAAAGAGTGCAGGAGTCATGCATTATTATGTAAATATTCACTTCACATTTTTAAATTATGAGGTAGAAATTATATAAAATCATACTTAATGCACTATGTTCTAACTGAAGATTTTCCTAATTTACTCCTTTTGTACCTTTTTACAAGCTTCCATAGTGACCGTAATACACCTTGTCAATGCTGTAGTTGACATGGTGACTAATGAAGGTATAGTCACAATGCGTGCGCTTTGTGTTTGTGTTACAGTGACTGTCACTAGTGTGCTTTTGCCCATTGTAGTGTTATAAACAGCCATGTGTGGTTTTTGAGGGCCTGAGTAATTTTATTCTGTTCAGGTATGTACATTCGTAATCCAGATCCATTGCAAAAATATTTTTATGTTATTATGTCTTTTTGTTACTTGTCGCCATTCATAGTGAATTTACACAGACATCAGAAGTAACCCATAGGATCCTGACAACTTGCCTTTCCGTAGCATGGTATTAGGAAGTTTAGAAATAATTCTGATTACCTAAAAAAAAATTTTTTAATATGATAATCCTCTTCATATGAATATGAATAAGACTAAATGACACAGCTTTTATAATTGCCTGTAGCTGACTCTTCACTTTTAGATTTTTCCCATGTATGATCAAGGAAAATGGTAGAGCATGGCAGAGGGTAGATTTTCATACTTGGTTCAATGAAATCATTTAAAGTTTTATGAATCTGTTCAAAATTATAAAAAAGGGCATTTGACCACCTTCCTTAAATTATTTTAAATTAAATTAGCCCTTTATTAGTGTACTGAAGTTCGAGTAGTCACCTGTAAATTGCACAGGCTAGTACTTTTTAAACTACGTAAATCCGGATTGCCAGGAAGGCTTGCTAAAAGTCAGCCCTAATGGCTAGGTCCCAGCACCAGAGTCTCTGACTTAGTAGGTCTGGGTTGGGCCCTGAGATTTTCCATTTCTAACAAGGTCCCAGTTAATTTTGATGTTACTGGTCTAGGGATCATACTTTGAGAACCAGGGGCATTGACCATCAGGAGCACGGAAAGCTTAGGGGACCCCTTTTCTGGGACATGCATGTTCGTCAGGATTGAGGTGAGGAGGATGATTTCCTGCCACATTTGATAGGGCGGCACAGGGGTGAGGTTTCAGTGTTACTGATCACAGTTACTGATGAGACTGACACTTATTTCCCTAAGAAGAAGTTCCATGTTCTTTTTGCTGAATCAGAAAGTAATGTATATTTTGTCCAGTGAATTCTAGTTTTAAATTGATGAGGTTCTAATATTTTAAATACTGATGGAGTTTAAAGAAGCAGAATTCAAACGGTTCTTTTTTTTTTTGCAATCTCCTTCATTGAAAAATACTTTTTGGTACATTAAAAAATTTAAATTGAATTAATTTTGAAAGCTAAGAATTATTGAGTACCTATTTGGTAACAGAGATTGTCAGTCCTCTTTTTAAAAAAGAATTACTGCATTTTCAATAGACTTTTTAAAAATAATTCTACATATACATGTTAACTAAATCCTGGCTTATCCATTTTTTAGAGCCACCACAGTCTTTTCAGTTTTTAATTTAAATTCCTAGGAGAAGATATCAGTCAAATCTGATTTGTTCCAAATTACCTTACCACATAGGTTTCCAAGAACAGTGTAGAATGCATAGAAAGCATCTTGGAAAACCACTAAAGTAGCCATACTTGTGCTGTGATTATAACTTTCACGGTAATAAGAATCATGATGATAGCTAACAGAGCTTAACCTACATTATCTGACTTAATACTCATAATAACTCGAAGGGATTTCTGCCTCCATTTCAAAGGGTAAGAACCAGAAGCTTAGCCAGGGGAAGCAATCTGCCCAGGGCTGTGTGATTTACATGTCCTTTCTCTCATTCCATGCTGGGGTTCCGTGTGTAAAATGAAAGTTCTGAATAGGCCTGTGTAAGTACAAAGTTGGGATGGGTTGAGGAATAAATGCAGCTAATAGTCTCTCCAAAGAAAGGTGAACAGTGTAAATATCAAATCATGTTTGCCCATTTTGGGCAACGTTTTGGAGAGGTTTTCTTTTAGTTGTTTACTAAAAGTATCTGAGTTCACTCACAAATGTCTATGAGTTTAATATACATCTGAAGGATATAATATGCTGTAATGTATGTATGTATTATGTAGCTTTAGATGTATTTGGATTATCACCTAAGTGACCTGATGCTGCTGTCTTAGAAAAAAATGATTGCATAATGTTTCTCAGTAACATGAGGGTATAATTTAAATTTTTTATCAATTTACACTTTATTAGAGCCTTTTTTACTTTGTTTTAATTATTCCTAACAAAATTCTGTGTTTTCAGGTTTAAATGGCTGAAAATAAAGAAAGTAAAATAATGTCTGAGTTTTCCAACTGAGTCTCTAGATGATCATCAGTCACCTTTTTCCTCCACTTTAATGTCCCATTGTATTTGTGCTACATAAATTTCTCAGCCATTTGGAATTTTCATAGCTAATGGCTTAAAGGCATGATACATGGCTGATTGGGCCTTTATAAACAGTTTGCATTGTATTATGTACTTATCTTAATTGCCTTTTCAGCCATCTTTCTGTTTTAATTATAAATGTTTTCTTTTCTCTTTACTCTGCCACCAAAAGAGTCTTTGGCTACTCCTGACCTCAGCAAATCAAGAGGTGACTTATGCATGCCAGTTGTTCATTGATATTCACTAAAAAAATTTGGTAAAGATTTGACCCCAGTGCTCACTTGCTTCACTTGTTTGCTCAGTGGATGCCTCAGTAACCAAGTTCATCCTTATTTGTGCACTGCATTCTAAACGTGGATTGCCTCACCTTTTTCTGTCTGTCAAAGGATTTCAGAAATCCTAAGGGAGAAAAAAAAACTATCCCTAAATTGGGAGGTTTTTTTTTTTTAAATGGTTACACTTCGTATTGTCTAAAATGATCTGTAGTCCTTTTAAAAGTTACAAAAATTGACTGATATAGTCTATCAAAAGTGCATTATATTTTTCAGTGTTTGATTGCATTTTGCTTGATTTTAGGCATGCTTTGATACACACCTGTATTAACATAGTTCATTGTTTTGCTTAGGATTCAAGAAAAATAGTATAATTTTTAATATTAAGGTTGCTACGTTATTATAAAGGAAAGGTAGTTTTTAAATTTTAACATGTTAAGGATTACTTTTACTGTTTTAAAGAGTTGCATTAATTTAGTATTTTTTTTATGACAAGTAGTGCAGATCAAGTGATATTTGATATTTTACTATATAGAGACGTCTTCCTGAAAGGAGAAAACTCTTTACTGATATCTTAAGACTTCTTTATATGGAGCAATGGGTTCTAATTGACAGAAGGAAAGGTGAAAGGATGATTGGAATCATTTGGAGAAAAGTGCATGTAATTTAAATGCTAGCTACTGCTTCTGTTAAAACTTTCTTTTCCTTGAATGTTCGGTACTTACGTAAAAATATAAGAACTCTACATTTTAGAAATTGAGCCTAGTTTATAGGGGTTCTCAAAATTGAGTTGGGGGATGTCTTCAGAGCAAAGACCAGGAATTTCTAAACAGTGAACCTCCACGTGTTGTGAATCCTTTGCACCTTTGTGTGTTTAACGCACTGAGCTCTTTCTATCTCCACGTCACAGATGCTTGAGAGTAAACACATTAAAATCTGTTGCCTTCTCTCCTGCCCAGGGTACCACTGGGATACATCAGATTGGATGCCAAGTGTTCCTCTGCCAGATATACAGGAATTCCCCAATTATGAGGTTATTGATGAGCAGACACCCCTGTATTCAGCAGATCCAAATTCCATCGATACAGACTACTATCCTGGAGGTTACGACATCGAAAGTGATTTTCCACCACCACCAGAAGACTTCCCGCCACCTGACGAGCTCCCACCATTGCCTCCAGAATTCAGTGATCAGTTTGAATCCATACACCCTCCTAGAGACATGCCTGCTGCAGGTAGTTTGGGTTCTTCATCAAGAAACCGGCAGAGGTTCAACTTGAATCAGTATCTGCCCAATTTCTATCCCGTCGATATGTCTGAACCTCAGAAAACAGGCACTGGTGAGAACATCACTTGTAGAGAACCCTATGCTCCTTACCCACCAGGGTATCCAAGAAACTTTGACACCCCCACCGTAGAAAACATGCCCCTGTCTGTGTACACGTCCGCAGCTTCCTGCTCTGATGTGTCAGCATGCTGTGAAGTGGAGTCTGAGGTCATGATGAGTGACTATGAGAGTGGAGACGACAGCCACTTTGAAGAGGTGACAATTCCTCCACTAGATTCGCAACAGCACACGGAAGTCTGACACTCAGACTCCCCCCAAAGTGCCTGGACCTTAATGAACCTAGAGATTATATAAATGATCTGCATTGTTCTTTGCAGCAGTGCTTAAGCGCTTTTTTTCTGGATTCCTGGGCATGGCTGCACTGAATCCTTCACCTCTTAACATGTTAGCCATTTCCAGTGTCCTACTGTAATTGGAACAGGATTTACATTGGCTGTGCCATTTCTGAACATTTTTTTGTATTTACATTTGTCTGTGCTAAAATAATGAAACGAAAATCAGTCCTACCATCTTGTTAGCATGATTCATGTATTTATATAGATTTGATTATTTTAAATTTCTTGTCCCTTTTTTTTTGTAAATTTTATGTACAGATTTGATTTTTCATAGTTTTAACTCAGTTTTCAAGATATTTTGTGCATTTGTTTTTGACCGAATTTTGGTGGTGTTAGTGTCATTACCTAGCACCCTGATCTTTTACTATAACCAGGGTTTCATTATATGACCTTTTTCACTGAAGTTTGACATTTCATTAATACATTTCAATGTAGTCATTCATTTCTAGCTGTACATAGGATGAGGAAAGATCTGATCCATGACATGTCTTAAATGGGTTGCTGTATTTTAGAATTATAAACATTTTTCATTATTGGAAAGTGTAATGGGACCTTCTGCATACCTGTTTAGAACCAAAACCATCATGACACAGTTTTTATAGTGTCTGTATATTTGTGATGCAATGGTCTTGTAAAGGTTTTTACTGAAAACTACCATTAGCCAGTTTTTCTTACTGACAATAAATTATTAATAAAACATTTTAAGTTTACTGCCTATTTCTCTTTCCTATTTATACTCCTGTTCTGGATTCAATTAATTAATTGAGAAGAAGGGTGGATGGATGAATGGAAGGGTGAATATAGAAACAGCTTATTGTGGCTTAAATGTGAAGTCTCTTTTTAGTTACCAAAGCCAGGTGATACAGATATAGCCACTAGGTGGCAGTATATGGCCACACGATACCACTCAGAACTCTAGGTGTAAAGGTAAACACATAATAAATATTTTCTAACTAAAAAGTCAAGGAAGTTTTCTTTTATATATTTTTTATTTTATTACTACTTATTGGCAATAATTTAAATGCTTTTACGGTTTTCACCCATGATTTATATCAAAAACAAAGTCTTTATGAAAAAGTATTTTATCTTTTTATTGTCAAAGAACATATCCTGCTTCTATATGATTTAATGTGAAATCCAGAAGCTATTTTCCATGGGTATTTATACATTCAAATCCATCCATTCATCTAACAAATATTTATTCATTATCTACTGTGTGCCAGCCACCGTGATATAAATCACAATGAATCAAGCCTTCTTAGAACTTTGGAAAGATACTTTTCCCTTTTAAGTAAATGCCTTCTTTATTTTAATACACATACACACAATTTAAACATCAAAGAGAGATAAATATACATGTAATGAAAAACAGCAAATTCATACACTGCTATAATCACAGCTTTTCACTCTTTTTTCATTTTTCCTTTCATATTTTTAAGAGTATGTATTGTTTATTTCTTGAGTCACTAATTTTAGGAATTGCCTGTTCATGCAATGTTGGAGGAAGACCCCATAACCTCACAGACTTCCATTACTCTTGTTATCTTCCCATTAGTTATAGCCTAACTTCTTGATTAATATATGTTTTCCTCATTTTGATGATGTAAATATTCACTGGTGAGCTCTAAGTAGCATGTGATGTTTATTTCAACTTACTTTGCAACCTTTCCTTTTTCTTAAACAATTGCCTTAAGTTTTCTACTTATTTTTAAAAATTGTGACTCTTACATTATTTATTTTTTAAAATGTTTTTTTCTCACCTACTATAAATCATTACATGTACAGACAGATTGCCCTACCTTGGATTTTACATGGTGGGAGCAGATGGGTGGCAAGATAAGATGGCTAATAAATGAAAGATGTATGGAGTGATGACTACTAAAGAGAAAATTTGATATTTGGAAAGAAATGTGTATGATTGGCAGGGAATGGGAGGTTGAATTTTTGATAAAGGAGAATACTGTATGACTACTTGGAAAATGAGCCTTCCAGGAAGAATAGTTGGCACAAAGTCCCCAAGACTGGAAAGTCGAAAAGTGGAGAAACAAGTGTGGCCTCTTGTGGATTTGTAAAATGCTTCTTAAGCATATGGTCAAACCAATAGAGAAAATCTTTGCTGATGTCTGTGTGTCTTTCCTTGAAGAATCTTGGTTTCTCCAGAGGACAGACCCACTTCTTGCTTGGGAAATATTGTTGCTCTCATTTTAAAGTTGTCTAGATGAGAAGACTGGCCATTTTATTGTATACTTAGTCCTCCAACTCTTTATTATGGGGATGTTTCTGCTCCCCCTTCTTTGCCTCTTGTTCCCTGAGTGTGCCCCAGACAGAGCTGAGAGTCTGGGGGCTGACAACTTAGATACGACTGAAACAGGCAGCAGGCCTGGTGTTCACCCCATCCGTCACTCACTTGCCAGAGCGCACGACAAATTGCTGCTGTTGCCCTCTCCAGGCCCTGAGCTCTGATTCTTTCTCTGCTGAGGTGTGTTTTACCACATCGTTTATCACCTGCCGTCCATCCTCAGATGCAGTAGTGTGTTGCTTTAGAGTGAACGATACCTCTTACTTGTGCTGAACATGGAGTTGCTTTTTAACATTTTCCCCCTTTCCCTGTTCTGGATTTTCAAAAGAAGAAATTGGGCAGAGACATAATACTCTGTCCTCTTGTACTAGAAGTCTGGAATATGCTCCTAACCATCGATTTCCAATATTTGGGAGAACATCGGCATATTAGTTTTCTACGGCTCCATAGCAAATTACCATAAATGTAGTGGCTTAGAATAAACCCCATTTATTAGCTCCAGTTCTGCAGGTCAGAAGTCCAGGGATGGCGCAGCTACGTTCTCTGCTCAGTCACACTGGGCCAAAATCAAGTTGTCAGCTGTGTGTAGTTTAATCTGAAGCTCGGGGACCTCGTCCAGGCTCACATGGCTGTTGGCAGGATTCAGTAGATTGGGGTAGTAGAACTGAGGTCCTTTTTTTCTTGCTAGCCATGTGACAGGTTCCTGCTTTCTCACTGGCTGTGCCCTCTTTCTTGATAGCTTCTGACTCAGATTCGAGCTGCATGACCGACCCTCTCACAACACAGTAGCTGACAGCTTCAAAGCCAGAGGAAGAATTTCCTTTTTGCTTCCAATCTCTGACCTCAAGAAGGGCCCAGTCTCTCATTTAAAGACTCACCTGATTAGGCCAAGCCAACCTGGGATAAAAACCCTTTTGTTTAAAAGTTAACTCGTCAGTAAGTTAATCATGGGAATTCCGTTCATATTCGCGAGTCCTGTTCACACTAAGGGGGGGATTATGCCATGTACCCCTGGGTGGGTTCTTGGGCATCTTAGAGGAGTCCACCTACCACCATTGGTACTATATGCTGCTCTCTTTTTACAGTAATTTGACCTAAATTATCAGATCACATTTTAAACTGAAAGACTATTTGCATTTTATGTTTTGGAAATATATCATCATCGTGACCTAATTAGAACTGAGTAAACAGTTTACCTGAGATCTCCGATGAAAATGATTCCTTTGACATAAGCTATAGGAATTAGCGCTAAACACGTTTATCACAGAAGAATCCTAGCAACCACATAGGACTAGTGTATGCTTGTCAGGTTTCCCACCCCGTAAAAAAACAAAAACAAACAAACGAAAACTTTTTAAACTTCATATCTCTTCTTCACAGGAAGAAGTCAGGATCTGTTCATTTTCTCTAACTAGGATTTCATTTTGACTGTTGCCCAGTTAAAATTCTCTTAGAAAACTCAGGAGCCTTAGAAAATTCCAGTGCTTCTTCCATATTTTTGGACACTGCTAAATGTCATTTTTGCCTGGTTTCTGTATTTCATACTTTTTTAGTGGTATATTTGTATCGAAGGCCACTTGTTATTTGTCACATTCTCTATCTTCTACTCTGGAACAGTATGGTTCCGTTTAAAAGGAAAGAGATTTACAGGTTAATTATCCCTTAAGGGAAAAAAAATGCTCATAAGAAATATATAAACTTTTAACTTGAAAACCTATATTTGAAAAGATATTTGCACTCCAATGTTCTTAGCAGCATTATTCACAGTGGCCAGGATATGGAAGCAACCAAAGTGTCCTACGATAGATGACTGGATAAAGAAGCTGTGGTACATATATACGATGGAATATTACTCAGCTATAAGAAGAGATGAAATACTGTCATTTGTGACAACACGGATGGACCTCGAGATAATCATGCTAAGCAAAATAACCAAGACGGAAAAAGTTGAAAATCACATGATATCACTTGTATGTGGGATATAAACCTAAAAGCGACAAATGAACAGGACAAACAGGGACTCATGGACATGAACTATAGACTAGTGGTTAGCAGAGGGGAAGGAGTGGGGAAGGAGCGGGGAGGTAGACGGAGTAAAGGTGGTCAAATATAGGGGGGTAGGGGTAGGGCGAAGTGGGTAAAGGGGATCAAATATATGGGAGCTGAAGGAAACTGGACTTTGGGTGGTAAACACAATAGAATATACAGACGTCAAATGATAATGTACACCTGAAAATTATATAATTGTATTAACCAATGTTACCCCAATAAACTTAATTAAAAAAATAGTTTAGCCATTTAAAAAAAAGAAATATATAAACTTTTAAATTTCGATATTTGGCTTCATTCATTTTTCTTAATTCTAGCTCTAAAATTTAGATTTGTGTGCATGTATGTGTGATGGAAAGAGTACATTTATTCATTTTTATCAGAATGTGCAGAACTGTCATACTAATCTGAAAAATGAGGGAGATGCTTTTCTAGTGTCCAAAGACAGCAGGTGCCTTTCGAGAAGCTGCATTAGCTTTTTGTAGTGGCTTTTAATTTATGAAAGCAAGAAATTGGCCACGTACGTTTTCAAATACCTTCCCAAAGAAACTAAGCATTATCCTAGGAAATGGATGAATTCTAAAAACGTGCTGATAGCGATCAAAGAAGGGTGCACCCAAGACACTCATTGTTAATACGACCAATATGAGTTTGAAAGCTTTTGTTTACTGTTTTTAATGAAAATACCAAGCGAAGTTGTAGGAAAACAGTGCTTCAAATTGCTAAAATGACCTGTCATAGAATTTTGCCTACCGTTATTTACTGGTAATTGGTGGCCAGGTTATCAACAAAGATTGGGAGAAGCTTTGACTGTCTGTGTTCCTTTCCTGGTGATGGCTGAGAGTGTATGGAAACACGGCCCTGGGGAGGAGGAGGACAGGGTCAGGGGCCGAGATGGGCACCTAGCAGAGGCTTTCTGCTGGTACCATCGGCCCAATAAACATTCAGACCTGTACACAATTTTAATGAGTTTATGTGAGCCAAACGAGTGACAAGTACTGGGGAGCAAAATCTCAATGGATTGAGAAAATGCTCTAGAGAATGGCAGTTTTGAAGCTTATTTTATACATTAGAATCAAGGGAGGAGACCAAAGGAGGGTTATGTGAAATCCATTGGTGGTAGATTAAGGGGATGGGAGAAAACAAAGGGGAAATCTCTGGGACTGAATGAAAAGTGAAATCGAGGGACACATACTTCTTTTACAATGGCGAGTACAGGATGGTTAATAAAGTTTACGGCACAAAGAGATGGTATTTGGGGAACAAGATTACAAAGAGGGGTTATGTGGTCTTGTGCTCTGGGGCGGTGGGTCGTGCCCTGAGGGGTCTGGAAAAGGGGATTTCTCTCACATTCCAAAGGTGTGTTATCTTAGATACAAAAAGACAAGAGACAAGCTCATTTAAGGTCTAAGATTGATCTTTGTCAAGGAAGCTGCAGGCCCAGGACGTGACTACCCGCCATGACACACTTTCAGTTAGGAATTTTTATGTTCAGATCAACAGACTATGTGGCTACTTTTGGTCTCTGAGTTTGTAGGGTCCGCCACACTAGTCTCTCCTGAGCTCGTCAGGTTTAGTGTGTGGCCTCTTTTTTGTCCACAGCACAGAGAGTCCCTAGTTCAAGGGTTGGACGTGAGCAGCTTGAAGACCATAACATTATCATTAGAATGCAAAGCTGCTTGTTAAAGTCGGCAGCAAACTAAGACAAAAATACACCAAAAGGCGTATTTCCTATGTGTCAGACACTGCCAGGCTCTAGAGACACTCCCCAATATCTTACTTCTTGGTTTTCTCTAATAGTGCTAGGATAATTCCCTTATTAAGCAGAATAGTCCAAACATTTTTAATGGTTTAAAACACCCAACTATGAGCATCATAAGAGGTTTGAAACGTGCTTAATGATTAATAAACTCCAAGAGAGAAAGAAAACACCAGCTTCCCTCCATGGCAGCCATTAAGTATCTCTGCTTCCAGGGGGTGAGGCGGAACCAACACAAGGAGCACACCATCCAAACAGCACATAGGTTCAAGATGATATCCTTTTAGAGTTTTCACGATGATGCTCCCAGTTGTAAAAGGTTTATTTTTGCTCAAATCATCACCAGAAGACGTTGGAACGCAGTTAGTCTCTTTATTTTGCCATTCGTTTGCATACGAAGAAAGGCTTTTTACATGTTTTATATATTTTAATTAAAAAAAACAAAAACAAAAACATCTATACTGCATTCCCAAACATGTAATTTACAGGCGTACAGAGTAGAAACTAATCAGACACGTTTTCTTAAGATTTCTGGAACACAATCATGCCAACAGTTTAAAATTGTGATTTTATAAATCACTTTTTATTTGGTTTAAAAAAGTAGAAGTATTTTGAAAGTTTAAGATTATAATTCTATCACCGCGAAACAAACATAGTATTATTTTGTGCGTGTAATCTGATTTTACTACTAAGTTTGGTTCACAAACTAGGTATCTTATATCCAATTTTGCGCCCTGCTTTCCCACTTTACAATATAAGTGATCCTTCTTAGAAAATGCCTTTTTCAAGAGCTGCATAATATTTCATAGTATGGATTAATAACAGTTATTGATCTATTTTGCTACTTTTAAGATGTTTTTAATTTTTCACAGCAATCTCAACATTCACATCTTCAGACATTCATTCTTATTCCTCTTCAGGACAGATTTCTAGATTTGTAGATTATTTGTTTTTGAATATTGCATATAATATAACAAAATTCTAAAACTACAACAACATAAAAAATGGAATCTTTATGGGCATTGTGCTTACACTTCTTTAACGCCGATGTAGTGCACTGCTGTGATGTTTCTACGACAATGTTTTTCCCTTGACTTTCCCATGTCACAGCATATGTAGAGAACGATAATGTTTTTATGGCACAGTGGCATGAAGGGACACGCTGCTCTAAACCAGAGGTCCAGCTTGATGCCACGGGCTCCTCCCAACTGCCCAGAGAGCTGGAGAGTCTACACTTCTGTGCTGGGCAGTTCTGGTATAGAGTTCGCTGGATAGCCTACTCTCTTCTTGTGAATTTATTCTATGAAAAACAAAGTCTAGACAAGAACTGGACCATCTTCATAAAATTAGGTTTAATTTTGGTTCAGTTTTCAGTGACTTCATGTAAATGTAACAGTTATGTTTATAATCTATCAGACCTGGAAAACTATCCCACCCACCATCCATCGCCCCCAGTCTTTTTCCGTTGATGGTTCTCTTCTAGCTACAAGTCCACTTTCTTTTTCCCAGCCCACTGAATCTGGCCAGTAACTTTTTGAAGGTCAGTGTGGGCTGCTTTTTCTCTTTTGCAGACTGGCTTTCTGTGTACTTTCTGATTGCTCTTCATCAAGGCGTTAGGTTCAGTTTCAATTAGTGTGCCAGCCGAGAGAGAGAGAGAGTTTGTCAGAATTTAATTTCCTGCTAGCAGTTATTGCCTCTACTGCAAACAGAATGAGCCACTTGAAAAGAATTACAAGTATTTCTTTTTCCAAGAAAAATCTCTGCTTGTGTGAATACTTGGGTAATTAATGCACTTGTCACTGTGCTGTTAGAGAGTGTGGCCGTATAAGCGGCTACATTTTCAAATTACGTTAGACCTAGAGGAGAAAGAAAATGTGTTACGCATTTGAATAAAAATGTCATTGGACCAAATATATCTTGTAAAGAGCACTCATGCAGCGTCTACATGGAAGGATGTAAATATGAGCTCAGTGATTCTAGATCAGAGCCATTATATAATCATCTCGAGGGGTAGAATGAAATTCTCAAAATGCCTAATGACTATTGCTTCAATTCATTTTAATCTGGACACTACCTAACAGTTTTAGGATAATGGGAGGATATAGGAAAATCTATCCAGAGAGTGTGTCAAGCCCCTCATGCCTATCTCAAAGATTGAAACATAGTTCCATTTTGCCAAATTTGCAGTGTAAACCCACCTGCAAATTAGGATTACAAAAACAGACATTTCTGACTGATGCTCCTGTGGTTCGTGTTTTTAAATTTTTACCTTAAATGCATATTTTTTCTCTTCTTTCAAAAGCAATTATACTTTAAATATATTAAAATAGAATGGACAAAATGAAATTTTACTCATAAACCTTATTGAAAACACAGATTCCTCTAATTAAACTGAATGTTCAAAATGCAAAAAGTTTCTCCAACTAAAAGCTCTTATTGGGTTGTTTTAAATGATAATAAAGTCTCTAAAATGCTGAGTTTTTACTTCTAAGGGAGAATTTCACAAAATTTGAATATATCTTTGGGTCATTGACAACTGTGGTTCTTACATTTCATTTCTGTGCCATACTCTGGCATCATATCGTGCTTCTGGAGCTGTCCTTACACTGAGTGGCAAAGCCAGGCTTATTCGTCATTGGAACTATGACGATCTTGTTGAGTCTGTGCACGATGCTATATTCTATATTCGACTGCATGATCCTGACAACTATCTTGTGGGGAGTATCTATTATCATCGCTATCCCCATTTTATATAGGGGAAT
>NW_006439192.1:20830437-20880481 GCF_000325575.1 Pteropus alecto | reverse complement strand
CTTCCTTCCTTCCTTCCTTCCTTCCTTCCTTCCTTCCTTCCTTCCTCTCTCTCTCTCTCTCTCTCTTTCTTTCTTTCTTTCTGTCAGTTCAATTTATCTTGATGGTTGCATTAACAAATATTTGTTTAGTTTCTACTGTTTGCTACACTCTGTGCACGTAAAAGTGAATAAAACTTGCTTATGAGCAGTCATGGCCTTTGAGAGAAGATTTATCAATGTGGTCAAGGGTTATGTACTATGTGCTATGAAGCAATAATTTGATAAAAACTGAACTATGATGTTTATTTAGCCCTCTTTTCTCCCAGCCCCTAAAAAGCTCTAGTGTACGTTACTGCTAAAAAAAAAAAAAACAGTTACATGTTTGGAGTAACAGAGAGTAAATCAAAATCAGAAAGTTCTTCTAATTACTTATGAGTTAACTCAAAACTAAAGTAGTGTATTCTGATTCAGTCCTGTGTATCTGTAGAACCTCAAGAGTAACAATAATTGGGGGCAAGGGAATTATTTGTAAGTAATTTGCAGTTAAAGATGTAATAACAAACACAACTTCTCCCCTTGTAGATTGCTGATATTTTCATTCCTTCACAAAAGAAAATAAGAACACAGAGTGAAATCTCTTCTCTTCTAGTCAGCACATATAATGAATGGAGGCAGTGGATGCGCCCTCCAAATTGAAACGTTGATGCAGTCAAAGAGGTGGAAAGGGAAATGACTTACTTCAGGAACTCTGCCTGTGTCATTGTTAATCATCTGCAACCCATTAAATCATTTGTATTTGGTGAGCTCTATTTAACAAGTGTCCTTCTCCAGTGCTTGTGTGCTCAGGCACAAGCAAGCACACACACAGGCATACGCACATGCACACACACTGCCATTTTGATGCCTGTGTGTGTGAAAACCTCTCATTTACACAATCATACTTTCTGGGTTACCCCTGTTCTGACTTACTGACATTTCTCAGAAGCGCTCAGTAAATATTTGCTATGCAATCACTCATGGAATGCAGGCCCGGGCCCTGATGCAAGCTGCTGGAGGTCCCCTGGAACGATCCGATTCCTGTCTAGATCAAGTGTACTGAAGTCCCTCACTGAGGATTTATGATGAGGCTTAGCTCTATCAGAAAGGAACTCCTGGCTCATAGTCAGTTTTACACTGAGGAAGAACCGTGCTGATCAAATCCCTGACAGTAGAAAAATTCTTAATGGCTATGGGGATTTTTGCTTGTGTGTGTATTTGTTTGCACTCCACATTATCATCATTTTATTTGAGTATAGTAGGCAATATTAAAATTTATTTTCTTTTTTTAATATTTTTTATTTTTCAGTTACAGTTGGCATATAATATTATATGTTTCAGGTGTACAACATAGTGATTAGACATTTATGTAATTTACAAAGTGATCACCCTAATAAGTCTAGTACCCTTTTGAAACTATACATAGTTATTAAAATATCATTGACTATATTCCTTGAGCTACACTTTACATCCTCATGACTGTTTTATAACTACCAATTTGTACTTCTTAATCTCTTCCCTTTTTCACCCACTCCTAAACCCCCTGCCACCTGGCAAACCTCAAAATGTTCTCTGTATCTATGAGTTTGTTTCTGTTTTGTTTATTTTGGTCTTTAGATTCCACATGCAAGTGAAATCATATGTGTTCCGCAAGCTCGGGGTACCAAAGCTTGGGGTGCATGATTCTGGCAGCTGGAAGAATATGCGAGGGCCATGGGCAGATGCGACATAGCTTTATTCAGGCGTAGCAGGGCTCGGCAAGGCACAGGCACAGTTCCAGCTCCCTCAAAGCCTGCATAGGCGGGGCTGTTCTTGTAACAAGGTGCATAATAGTTGCTTAAGGCCAGGTACTATAATTGGTCACAATCTACAGGTTGTATAGGATGCTGTATCTAAGATCTAAGGGACGCTGTGTCTAAACTCATCTGGGACGCTGTAGCTAAGGCAGCTCAAAACCGCACACCTTGCTGGGAGGGAGCCTGACTGCATCCACTTTGTTTGTCAGTCCCCTCACCCAACAATATGGCATTTGTCTTTGTCTGACTTACTCTACTCAGCACAATATCCACTAGGTCCATTTATGTTGTTGCAGATGGCAAGATTTTATCTTTAAAAAAATTTCTTTTTTATGGCTGAATATTCCATTGTATATATGTATCACCTCCTCTTTATCCATTCATCCACTGATGGACACCAAGGCTGCCTCCATATCTTAGCTATTGTAAATAATGCTGCAGTGGACATATGGATGTACATGTCTCTTCAAAGTAGTATTCTGGATTTCTTTGAATAAATACCCAGAACTGGGATTACCAGGTCCTTCTTTGCTCTTCTTATAGCTTTTGTTATAAGTCTATTTTGTATGGTATAGGTATTGCTACCTCAGATTTTTTTTTTTAATTTAATTTTCACGAAATATCCTTTTTCACTTTTATTGAGTGTGTTTCTTTTGATCTGAAGTGAGTCTCTTGTAGGTAGAATATGTAAGGGTCTTGTTTTCTTATTCATTCAACCACTCTATCTTTTGATTGAAGCATTTAATCCTTTTACATTAGAAGTAATTGTTTATAGATATGTAGTTTTTGCCATTTTATTATTCGTATTTTTATATTTTCCTTTCTTCTTCTTAAAGAAGTCCCTCAACATTTTTTGTAATACTGGTTTGGTGGTGATTAACTTCTTAGTTTTTTCTTGTCTGGGAAGCTCTTTATCTGTCTTTTGACTTTAAATGATAACATTGCTGAGTGGAGTCGTCTTGGTTGTAGGTCCTTGCTTTCCATCACTTTCAATATTTCATGCCAATCTCTTCAGGCCTGCAAAGTTTCTGTTGAGAAATCAGCTGACAGTCTTACAGGAGCTCTCTTATAGATAACTAACTGCTTTTCTCTTGCTACTTTTAAGATTCTCTCTTTGTCTTTAAGCTCTGGCATTTTAATTATGACGTGTCATGGTGTAGGCCTCTTTGGACTCATCTTGTTTGGGTCTCTTTGTGCTTCCTGGGCTTGTCTGTCCATTTCCTTTACCAGGTTTGGAGTTTTCCATCATTATTTCCTCAAATAGGTTTTTCAATCCCTTGCTCTCTCTCTTCTTTTGGTACCTCTATGATGCTAATGTTGGTATGCTTGATGTCGTCCCAGAGGTCCCTTAAATTATTCTTATTTTTTTTTAAATTCTTTTTTCTTTTTGCTGTTCTGATTGGGTGTTTTCTGCTACCTTCTAAATTACTTATTCAATTCTCTGCTTCATTGAATCTACTGTTGATTCCCTCTAATGTATTCTTCCTCTCAATTATTGTATTATTCATTTCTGACTGGTTCCCTTTTATGTTTTCCATCTCCATTTTTGTTTTCTATCTCTTTGTTAAAATTCTCACTGAATTCATCTACTCTTCCTCTAAGTTCATTGAGCATCTTTATAACCGGTGTTTTGAACTCTGCATCTGGTAGACTGCTCATCTCCATTTTGTTTAGTTCTTTTTCTGGAGCTTTGCTCTGTTCTTTCATGAGGGACATGTTTCTTTATTTCCCCATTTTGGCTGCCTCCTTGTTTTTTTTTTCTATATAATAGGTATGCCTGCTATGTCTCTTTGTCCTAGTAGAGTGGTCTTATGTAGTACGTGTCTTGTGGGGGCCCAGTGGTGCAGTCTTCCCTAATCACCTCAGTTGGGTGTTCCAGGTGTGTCCCTTGTATGGGTTGTGTGTGCCCTCCTGTTGCAGTTGAGCCTTGGTTGCTATTTATACATCAGTGAGAGAGACTGACCCTTGGGCTGATTGGTAGTGAGGACTGGCCAGTGAAGAGCTGACCCTACAGAGTAGGATTCACTTTAGCAAGGCTCTAGTACCTGCCCAGTATGCCATTTGGGTGTGTCATCCTCGTATGCAGACCTGGGTCAAATTGGGCCACCAGGTGTGCTGGCTCCAAGGCCTCCTGGGAGAGCCCCACCACAGGCCAAGCTCTGTCTCAGTCTGTGCCCTGCCTAGAGTCACCCGACGAGAGTCACCAAGCAATCTGCAGATGACTATCACCTGTGCCAGACTTAGAGGTGTCTTGAGAGGCCAATCTATGAACCAAGGCTGGCTGCTGCTAATGCCAGTCTTGAGGTTGCTCAGCAAGAGGTACAAGGCACACCAAGGCCAGATACTGCTTATCTGGGTTTTGTGAACTTTAAGAGATATTAAGAAAGTTTTCAGCATGAGCAAAAACAATCTGTTTGTATGGAAAAGCCACTGGAAGTGGCTTGGTTACGCTTGAAAGTGGGGGGAGGCAGGGTCTCAGGGAATCACCTGAGCTGGGCGACCTGTGTTAGCCAGGTTGATGGAGCTCAGATATGCTTGTATCTGCTTGCTAGGAGTGAGGAGAGCTCAACAAAAAGACAATGGATTCTGCTAGCACTTATATCAGCTCCCACCCTGAAGCAAGACAACTCAGTTCCTCCTTATATGTTCCTAATGCTTTTTGAGCAGCTGCCCCAGTGCTGGAGCTCAGAGCAAGTGAGTCCATCAGTGAATAAGTCCATACACGGGTCCTTTAAGACAAAAGTCTGCGATTCCTACAGTTATCTGTCTCACTCAGCCACAATCTCCATTGGTTTTTGCAGCCAGAAGTTGTGGGACTTCTCTTAATGGCCCTGGTACCCTGGGCTAGGGATCCCAGTGTGGGGCCAGAACTCCTTGCTCCTCTGGAGGGACCCCTGCAGCTGAGACATTTCTCCTGATTCTCAACTGCCACATGCGTTGTAGACCAACCCATTTCATGTCTCTGACCTTCCTGACAGTCTTGAGGTGGCCTCTTATGTATGTCCCCACTTGTATGACTTCTGTTCAACCCAATCTCAGGCAATTCCCTGTGATGGTTGTTCTGTAGTTTAGTTGTAATTTTGATGTGGTCATGAGAGGAGGTGAACATACCTATCTACTACACCATCTTGAACAAGAATCTACAAATTTATTACCTTGATTGTAGCATCTTGTCTCCTAGATGACAAAAAAATATAACAAGTATTTTAATGTATTTAGCGCTCGTGTTTGGTAACTTTTTTTGAGGGGCAGCAAGTTAATTTATAAAGAAATGAGAAATTTCTCATCTTTGCTTGCAAAACTGATCCCCCTCTACCTCTCTGCACAGTCAAAACTCCCTATCATTCTGTGTCAACCTTCCTTTCCTTACACTTTTGATAATGGCATTTCCCTTTTTTTTAAAATGACCCCACATTCATCTTTTCTGTTTATCCAAACCCTTATATATTCCTACAATTTGAGGAAAGTTTCCTCAGTTTTTTTTTTTTCAGTTTTATATAGATTTTTCATTTCATCTTTGCTATTAAAAATATTATAATTCATACTTTGGAACTTGATCACGAATTCACTGGCATTTTTTTCTGTTCTCAACTTGCCTCCCAAAGACTCTCAAGTGACATAAATATAACATGGTGCCTTGAACTGTAGCGATCCTACTGGGGTCAGCTGGGGAGGTTGCTCTGATTCAGAAGACAAGACTCAGGACTTCCTGGTCAAACCATCTCCTCACTTGCCAAATCCAATCCAGGTAGTCTGTTTTTATACAAGCACTTACCTTTCCCTCTATTCCACTGATTTCCAGCGGAATCATGGAATACATTTATTTTATAACCTCCACGAAAGTGCATAGAGTAGGCACATTGCTAAACTGCTTTCATCAAGTATTTTCATGCATATCAACAAGAAACTTTATTCTTTATATTCCTTAAACTATTTTCTTTGGAAGCAATATTTTACTTGAAACCTCATGAACAACATTAAAGAATAGTAAAATATTATTTATTTTATGATATATTTAGCTCATGAAATAAGGATCTGTGAATATTTATTAAAAATACATATACTATAAAATTAAAATTTTGAATTGCATTTTTTATGTCTTCCCAAGTTATGTAGTGTCTTCTTACAGCACACAAAGAAATAAAATCCATATTAACTAACCTAATAATGCAATATAAAAATTCTATGAATGAAAAATAAATTTACTTTTTTTTGCTATTGACTTGAGAAATAAATACAGAAAAAAAGTCTCATTGTCTTAAGGATGACAGATGCATTAAAAATCCATTAGTCTGACAAATAACATTTTTCTGATAAATTACTTTTCTAAATATGATAAAAGACATAATTTCACAGAAATTATGTTATCTTAAAGCCACCAAACAATAATGGAGTCCCTTATTCTCTCATTCTATTCAACAAGTAATTCTTGGTGTCTATTGTATACCAGACACAATGATGTCTATTGTATACTCAATACTGGAATGCTTCACAGTCTTGTAGTGGGATTCCAACAAGAAAATGAAGAGGTACAGTATGGGATATGGTAGGTATTAGGATAAAGAACACAGTGAATTGGAGGAGCATGAGAAAGGAAAGCATAACTATGATTTGGGGAATGAACTCATGGTGAGATCAGGGCAATTCCAGAGAAGCGGATGGGAAGGCATGTTTCACACAGAAGGAACATGTTGAAAACATAGAGGAAGGTATAATCTGATGTTAGAGGAACTAGAGAAAGTTCATGAAGTTGGACAATAGAGCAAGTGCCTTGGGTGAGGGAAAGAATGGTTAGGAAAGTCAAGGCTGGAAAGGCCGAGTTATGGAAGGGCTTGAAAAACTTATGAATTTGCCTTGGTTCCAAGGAGTAATGGCATTCATTGAAGGGTTGTATGTATGTGTGTATATATTTGTTTATTTGCTTTTAATACAAAGGAGTTTTATAGTTAAGTTGAGAAAAAAAAATTCTTGACTTTTGAATACATTGGAAGGGAGTAAGATAGGATCAGAGGGATTAATTAGGACACTATGGTGGTAATTCATATAAATGTATGCATTAATTAGCATTCTACAGCCTAAACAATGGATAAATACTTGACTAGAACTTAGATTGGAGACCCAAGTCACATAAATCAAACAGAGTTTTAGCAAATACTGGTTAGGATGATGCCATCATTGCAGAGCTAGGGTAGAAATGATGTTGTGTCATTTTATATTGAAACTTTCACCTCAAATCATAAATAAGAAAATAAAATATCTTAAAGAAATGTCAGGAGGCTAATGTAATAGTATAATATATTGTTAATTTTCTACTTTGGTGCATGCATATTCTAAATAAACATCGGTAATGTATTAATAAAGTTATAGGCTTATTAACAAAAGTTATAGACTTATTAGAGAGAGGGAATCTATGTAATAATAGAAAAAGAATTTGAAAAAATAATGTATTATTGAATAAAAATTTATACTTTTAGATTATTGTAGATTAGACAATATGATCCTCAAAACTTCAAACTTTATATGTAAAAAAAGGTACTTAAAGAGTAATGAGTTTATAATAAGTCAGAAAATATTTATGATTATACAGCTTTAGAATTGAAAGTTAGATTTTATAATCTTCCCATAAATTATCAAAACAAATTTAAAAATCATTTTAGTTTTATTTATAGAATATCTTTGGATTATCTAAATCCAAAATCCATTTCTTATAGCATTGTTAGAAATACTGAGTAGAATTTAAGGAATGGGTACCTTAGTACACAAGAAAGTGAAAAAATTTTCCAGAAGTCTAAAACACAAACCAAATTGAAATCCATATGCTGAGACTATGATAGGCCCAAAAGCTTTGTCCGTCAAAGAAACCAAGAGACTTGAGTTTTTGTGCCCATGTGAGACCATGAGATGGAATATTAGTCTGCAGTGAAACAGACATTTTGAACTAAATCCTCTCTCTCTGCCACATTTATAAAGCCAATACTCTCAAATAGGCATACACACAGTTAAAAAAAAAAAAAAAAGTTTTTTTTTGAAAAAATATTCACTTAAAGGCATAGAGAGACTATAAGAAAACTTGTCTCAGTCATGAATTGAGTCAATACAAAAACTCGGAAATGTCTTCTCTGAATTTCTGAGTGGTCCAAGTTTGACATTTCTATTATTTACACAGTGGAGAACCACCAAGTTAGTAAAAATGGTCCCTATCAGGTGAAACCGTGAGATGTTTAATAGAAGCTGATTCAAGAAACATGTAAATAAAATATAAAATCTATACCCAGAGTATCATGAAACAACACAACACTAAAGATTAAGAAAAAAAATCTTGCACATAGTAAGAGAGAAAACCAGATTATCTTTGAAAAGATAATTACATTGACAACTGGCTCTCCATACAACAGTAGAAGCCAGAAGAAAATACTAGAATACTATCTGAGAAATAAATAACAAAATTTCTAAAAAATAAATGCTGAGAAATTGGTTACTGTTGTCCTAAAATTCTATACTTAGCTAAATTGTCATTCAAAAGTGAGAAAGTGAAAATATATCCATTCCAACAGAAACTAAAATAGTTTTCTAGTCCCTTCACTGCTGACATTTTAGGTAGAAAGGAAAAAATAAATGTACAGAGAAATAGTAAATTAAGACTTCGGTAAGCAAGCCCTAACATAAAAAATAGTAATGACTAACTGAAGGAATGAGAATGTTGTGAATAATAGTAACAAGTAAGATAGAGAAGGATAATTATTGTCAAAACATTCTAAGATCTTTAGTTAGTTTGGAAGGAGGGAGAATTGTTATTTCAAAGATGCTTGTTAAAATTTTGAAGAATAAACTGAAAACCAATGAAAATAGCTTCTGAAACTGGAAAGGAGAAAATAAAAACAGGAAAGAAGATGAGGAAGAGCACAATAAAGGGTATGAGATACTAGCAAATGTATATATTGGCCCCTGTCCCAGTTACTGGCAAAGAGCTCCTGAAAACCTTGTAATTTCCTGGGTAATAACACTGTCTTTTGTTCTAATAAGGCAACGTGTTTTACATAACCTAAGACCATTTTAAGAAGTAAAAGTCTTCTGGTAATTTTAAACTCATATCATTTTGTAGCATCCCTCTTTATTCTTAATGAGACTTTTTGTCTTAAAGTCTGTCTTAGTCTGTTTAGGCTGCCATAATAAAAATGCCAAAATAAAAATACTGATGGCTTATGAACAACAGATATGTATTTCTCACAGTTCTAGAGACAAGAAGTCCAAAATTGAGGCTCTGGCATTTTTGGTTTCTGGTGAGGTCCTACTTCCTGGTTCATGGATGGCCATTTTCTTGCTGTGTCATCACATAGTGAAAAGGGTGAAGGAACTCTGTGGGACCTCTTTTATAAGGACACTAATCCCATTTATGAGAGTACCACTCTCATGACCTCATCACCTCCCAAAGGCCCCCATCCCCATGCCTCCAAATACTATCACATTGGGGATTAGGTTTCAACATGTGAATCTGACAGGGACACCAACATTTCATCTATAGCAATGCCTATTTTGTCAGATGTCAATATAGGCTACATCAGTCTTCGCTTTCCTTTATATTCATCTGATACATACCTTTCATCATTTTTATTCTCAAATATTCTGTTCCTCATGTTTTAGTGAGTCTCACATTAAATAGCATAAAGCTTCTTAATTTTTATTTAATCCGAATGTCTTTCAACTAGAGAGTTTAGCTCATTTACCTTTCAGTTTAACAGGTCTTTTAGCACTTTAAAGATGGTGTTCCAACTTTCTTTTATCTATCATTATTTCAGTATTATTTAGAATAATTGACCCTCCAAATATGCAATGCTCTAATCCCTCAAACCTGTGAATATATTACATTACATAGCAAAAGAGGTTCTTCAGACCGGAGATGGGAGATAAGGCAAAAGTTAAAGTTAGATGATTCGAAACATGAGTGACACTTGACCCACCATTGCTGGCTTTGAAGATGGAAGAAAGGGGCCCTGAGTCAGAGAATGCAACCAATTTCTAGAAGTTTAAGATAACCTAAGTCCTACAACCACAAGGAACTGGATTGTGCCAACAGCTTGAGTAAGCTTGGAAGCAGATTTATCCCTAGAACCTCCAGAAAGGAATACAGCCTTACAGACCGCTTGATTTTGTCCTTGTAAGGCTTTAACAGAGGGCCCAGCTGAGCCACTTTTTACCTGAACTTCGTACTATATAACTAAGGTAATTTGTTATGAAAGCCATAGAAAGCTAATATAGTTTCTAATGAGAATTCAGCTGTTAGTTGGATTAATTGTTCCCCAGTATGTAAAATGTTGTTTTTCTTTTACCCCTTTTTATCTTTGGCTTTCAGCTGCCAAGGATGTGGAGCAACAGGAACTCTCATTCATTGATGCTGGGGATGCAAAGTTGAGCAGCCACTTCGAAAGACGGTTTGGTGGTTTCTTATAAAACTAAACATACTCTTACATATGCTCCGGCAATCATTCTCCCTGGTATTTACTCAAAGGAGTTGAAAACTTATGTCCTCATGAAAACTTGCACATGAGCGTTTACAGCAGCTTTATTCATAATCCCCCAAACTTGGAAGCAACAAAGATGCCCTTCAGTAGGTGAATGAATAACTAAACGGTGGTGCATCCAGACAATGATGTTATTCAATGCTAAAAAAAAGTGCTTTATCAAGCCATGAAAAGGCATAGAGGAAATTTAGAAGCAGATTACTAAGTGAAAGAAGATAATCTGGAAGGCTACACACTATATGATTCCAACTGATGACAATCTGGAAAAGACAAAACTATGCAGACTGAAAAGATCAGCAGTTGCCAAGGACTGAAGAGAAAGAGGGGTGAATGAGCAGAATGCAAAGGATTTTTAAGGCAGTGAAAATATTACGCACGATAGTATAATGATTCATACATATCATTATATAATTGTCCAAACCCATAGAAAGTACAACACCAGGAGTGTGAATCCTAATGTAAACTATGATTTTGGATGATAATGATGTCTCAGTGTAAGTTCATAGGTTGCAATAAAGGTACCACAGTGGTGTGAAATGTAGGTAGTGCGAGAGGCTGTGCATGTGGGAAATCTCTGTACTTTCCTTCTTTTGCTGTGAGCTTAAAAATGGTCTAAAAACTTATTAACTAAAAAGCTCTATTATTCAACTCATTTAATGTATCGATTATTTCCTTCCTCAATCCCTTCATTCTTCTTGGACTCTCCATTTGACTTCTGTATCTCATCTATACATCCACAGTATATGCCCCATTTTCAGGGTAAGGACTGTGGAGTATAGTGCCAAGTATGTAAAATATTTGCTGAACAACTACATTAACGAAAATTCATTTTAATCTAGGACTTTAGCATTAAGGAATGGACACAGGAAAGCTATAAAAAGGAAAGTGGAAGCTGCAGTCATCTGGGATATAAGTGGATTTATTTTTTTCCTTGATAAATACCATTCTTTGGCTGCTTTGTTGAAAAATTCCGGGCCAGCCTTGCTGCATCGCAAACTCTTTTGAAATGACTCCCAAAGCCTGGCAGAGGGTAGTTGTACATTACCAGCAGAATTCGTGAACACTTTAAAAGGTCAAGTAAAAATATTTTTAAGATATAGGGTGACTATATGACAAACATTGGCTTGGATGTCTGCAGGGAGATGCCGGCACGTTTCCTGGCCAAGGGTGTTAAGGATCTGTACTGCTCTGGGAAGAAATCTGCGAAAAAACTGCCCAATTGTGGCTGTAGAAGCAAGATTGTGGTAACTTTGAAACTATTCAGTCCCTGGCATTTGAAAAGAACATGAAAAGTTTATCGTTGCTCCGAGTTAGCAGTCCCAGTGCAATGTTCTGTCATTTCAAGACGGCATCTTCCATTCTCGCTCTGATTACCCGGGGAAGCCAGCAGAGACTATACAGAAGTTAAGGACAAGAACTTGAAATTCTAAAGACAGCATTCAAGAAATCTCAAAATAAAAGTAGCTGTTGAGAAAGATGATCAAAATTATGGATGATCTTTGCAATGCGTGGGGTGGAGGTGGGGGAAGCTGTTTCATGAATGGTGTGATACCTGATGAGAACGTGCCGTGATTTTTTTGTTTTTCACCTCTTACTATCTATGAGGTAAATAAATTAGATACTCTTTGACACCCCCTCACCACCCGCAATTCACAGATAAGGACACTGGGGCACATGGTGGCTAACTGACGAGCCTCAATCCGAGGGTTGGAGCCTATGCAACTCTGATTGGTGAAATGTTCCAAAGAAACACGATGAACCGGAGCGTCACCCTCTCTACAAAGGTTTCTCTGGGCTCATTGCCCACTTAGGGTGCAGGGTCTGGGTCGAGATAACCGCACGGGGACGCTGTCGGCACATGGTGCGGGGTTTGGGCCTCGAGCCGCGCAATCCAAAGAGCCTGGAGCCGGATGCCAGGTGTCGCTATGCTGGGGCTGCAGATGCAGAGTCCGGCCGCTGGGTGGCGGCGGAGCCAGCAGGGCGGCTGCGAAGGAGCACTAGGGATGGAGAGTAGACGCGAGAGGGCCGCGGGGAGCCAGACAAGTGGCGACTCGCAGGGACGGCGTGGCCGGAGTCGCCTGCCGGGCCGCGCCATGGCTGGGCGGCCGTGGGGCGCACCGGGCAGGACCTTGAAAGGCAACTGCAGCGCGCTGCTCAACGCCTCTCAGCAGGCGTCCGGTGGCAGCGGGGACGCGCGGCCACGACCCTCGTGGCTGGCCTTCACGCTCGCCTTCATCCTCATCTTCACTATCGTGGTGGACATCCTGGGCAACGTCCTGGTCATCCTGTCTGTGTATCGGAACAAGAAGCTGAAGAACGCAGGTAGGGGCTCCCGGGGCCGGGCAGCCCCCAACTTTCACCCAGTCTGAGCCTCTCCCCTTTCTGGCCCCCTTTCCAGAGCGCAGCATCCTCAGCTGTCAATTGGCTTTTCCTAAGAAAAGTTCAGTTCTTTTTCTTAAAAATTGGGGACTTTGTGTCATTTTTCCTAATAGAGATTGAAGCCCATCGATTTACTTACGTTGAACCTGCACGTCAAAGACTTTTTTTTTCTTCCATAAATAAATAAATAAGAACTCTTCAGTCACTAAGAGGTAGAAAACTCGGGCAGTCAGGTTCTCTTTATGTTAGAGGAAAACCCCACTGTATAGATTTCAATTTCTGAGATTTATCAAATTGAGAGACACTTGAAGCATGTTGCAAAAAGTTGCTCAAGAAGCCCTTTCAAATCAGATCAGCCAAGTTACCAGTTACTTGGTTCTACCTATAATTTATTTGCTCAACTTTGTTAAAATATGAGAAAATAAATAAACTGGCAAAATGATACTACACTTATTTTAGTTTGGAGTTTTCAGTTTTTAGTATACAATTAAAAAAAAACAAACCTTAGGCTTCTAAACATGCTTCAGAGAGTGACTATTATTCCTCTAAGTTAAATGATTTTACATTTTAAAAATAGAAATTGTTGTAATAAAGAGCGTATTGACATATAATATATTACTAAAGCTAATTTCGTGCTTGAGTTAAACTTGATTTTTCCTCCAGGCAATAGACTGAAATTGGTTTATCCTGGGTGGGAGCCTGAGGACTATCTCTCCATAGGACACTGTATGTTCAGACCTCTAAATGATCATTAGAGGCCTAGTTCTTTCACTGAGACAAACTTTGTGGAAGTGGGGATGGGGAGAGGAAGCAACCGTGCACCCACATGTTTCTCAAAAGCAATATTTTTGTTCTAACCAGGTAGCTGATCAACATTAATTTCTGGGAGGCCCCCCTTTTCCCTAAATTGCTTGTGTCAGAGCATAGTTTAAGATTTCGTTAATAGGCACCTGAAAATATAAATTGAATTTGAGTCAGTCGATTTATATTTTAACCTCACTTCCTAGATGATTGACTTAAACTAGAGGAATTCTGCCTCAAGAAGAGACTCCCATAGGAAAACACAGGTGTTAAGCTCCTTAACACAGGTCTTGGTGATGATTTGTTAAGTCTGACACCAAAAGCAAAAGCAACAAAAGCAAAAGTAAACTGGAACTACATCAAACTGAAACGCATCTGCACAGCAAAGGAAAAATCATCAACAAATGAAAAGGAAACTTAATGGGAGAAAATATTTGCAAGTTATATACCTGATAACGGGCTAGTACTCAAAATATATAAAGAACTCACACAACTCAATGGCAAAAAAAAATCCAGTTAAAAAATGGGCAGAAGATCTGAATAGATGACATACAGATGGCCAACGGGTACATAAAAAGATGTTCAATATCATGAATCATCAGTCAAAAACACAATTAGATATCGCCTCACACCTGTTAATAATGGCTATCACCTCACACCTGTTAGGAATGGCTATTACCAAAAAGACAAGAAATAACAAGTGTTGGTGAGAATGTGTAGAAAAGAGTACCTTGTGCTCTGTTGGTGGCCATGTAAATTGGTGCAGCCACTATGGAACAGTATGAAGATTCCTTAGAAAATTAAAAATGGAACTATCATACAGCCCAGCAATTCCACTTCTGGGTATTTATCCGAAGGAAACACTAACTTGAAAAAAATATCTGCACCTCCATGTTCGTTGCAGCGTTATTTAAAAGAGCCAAGATATGGAAACAGGTAACCTAAGTGTTTACTGATGGATGAATGAATTAAGAAATTATGGTATATATGCAAAGGAATATTATTCAGCCATAAAAAAGAACAGAAACTTGCCATTTGTGACTACATGGATGGACCTCAAGGATATTATACAAAGTGAAAGCAGTCAGACAGAGAAAGACAAATATCATATAATCTTTTATATGTGGAATCTACAAATAAATAAATACCAAGCTCATAGATGTAGAGAACAGATTGGTGGTTGCCAGATGCAGTGGGTGGGGCGGGGAGGCGGGGGGTGCGGAATATGTGAACTGATTTTTGTGGGTTTTTTTCCAGTTTAAATTAAATGAATTGAGAATGAGAGAGAGAATGAGAAGACCCAGTGCTATGAGCATGGTATGAGAATTATCCATCTCATCCCCAGGAATGAAGCTGTGGGAGAAGGCTGTTTTCTCACCATGGCTGATTTCCTGACAGTATCCACTGCCCCCTGTATCTCTAGATTCTGGAAATGCTGGGTCTGATTATATATTTATCTGCCTTGCAATCTCATCGTTGCATTACTGGTTATTTTGATTTCCTTGGATTGGGGTTCAATAATAGGACTTTTGCATTGACCTGTCCAGTGCATTTCTTCCCATCCCCACTCCTGCCCCCAAAAGACTTTCATTCTCTCCTAGCAATAAAAGCAGATTTCTGTGGACTAGACACAGATTGAAGAGCCAGGTATATTAAAACTTCAGAGCACCACTGTGACTCTCTTTACAGAGGAGGACCGAGCACACCCATTGGTTGGACAGACCAGAAGTGCTGGAGCAGGGTTTAATCCACAGAGCATGGTCTTAGACCTAGAGCTCACCTTTCTTTGTTGATATCAACAATTGAAGCACTTGGGAAGTTCAAGTCCTGCCAACCTTTCTTTGGAAAAACAAAACAAAACAAAACAAAACTTCACATGCTTGAACAATTCTTCTGTTTTATGAAAAAAAACTTTTTTTAAAATGAAAATTACTCCTTCTGCACTACTTTGTATTTTATTTGCTAAGCAAAGTTTTCACGTGGTAGTCTATAAAATACTAATTCCTGTAGCTAACTGGGAGACCTATAGTGAGCTTTAATCTGTAAAACTTTTGAAATTTCATATTTTTGTATTTGGGACTTTTTATTCAGATGTACCACTTATAATTCAAACTATTTGAGGCTTGTATAGATGGTAATTTGAAACAGTAGATAGCTAATTCAAATACCGTATGAGTTTTGGGATGCTTTTTAACAGTTCTATGATTGTTCAGCCCTTCCATTTCGGTCAAATTCATTTTATTAAGGAAGAAAAGATAGAAAGAAGAGAATGGAAGAAATTAAATAATAAGAATGCGAAAGCATCCTACGCTTTGAACTGGTACTTTCTTTTGTAAATCTGGTATAATTACAGGGTTATTTATGTCCCCTTCTCTCCTCAAGGGAGCATTGTTGACATTTGACTTCCCAGGGAAGAAATTCAAATGTTTAACAGCCGCAGTCAGGGACACTGGTTGGTCAGAGCAGCACAGGCTCCAAACAGTCAGGGTCTTAGGAGCTGGCAGGATGTCTGTTCTGCTGTCCAAAATTTGATACTAGAATCGACATTACTGTATTTGTGTCTTCTGAGTGAATTTTATAGTACGATGGCTATAATTTTATAGGACTCCTACACTGGAACACTAGAATTAATATACTTGCTATCCTCCTTGTGATCTCAGAAATCAGTTAAGTTACCCAAGCCTCATTTTCGACATTTGTTAAGTACAGAAAACATCTAATCTTTTAGCCTCACACAGTTGTCGCAATTACCTAGTGATGAAGGTGATGCATATGGAAAAGGATACTTTGCATAGTTTGCTTATGGAAATGGATGCATATTTTGAAAAGGATAAAGCAAGTCATGTTATGTATTCTTTTGTTCTAGGTATGCCTAACAAAGGTGTATTGCATTGTTAAAAATACTTGAACTGTAGACTTGTGATTTGTGTTTTTTTCTATATATACATTACACTTCAAAACTTTTGCTGAAAAAAATAGAGCAAGGGAACAATAATACCACCCCTATTCAAAACTCAATTACCTGACAACCTAACTTATCTAGAATATAGTCAATAAATGGAAGTAAGCTAAAATGACAGGCTCTCATCCACAGCTGATTAGTTCTGCTTTAGAGTTCTACAAAACTGTGAAGCTAGTATCTGGGTCCCCATAGATGACGAGTGGTAAATTTGGCGGAAGATGGACACAGTTAAAGAAATAGCACAGGTGCCAGTCAGCATGGGTTGAAATAGACTCATTAAAAGCAGGTCTGAAAAATTGAACAAGCACAACTTTTTGTGGGCATGTTGTAAAGAAGCAAATAATGCTCTTCACCGTTAATGGCTCCTGAAAACCACACAATACAATAATGTGTTTATTAATTATGATGCTGAGCCACCAAGAAATGATCCAATCTCATACAGTGTGTTCTGCTTAAGAAGAGAAGACAGAGACATCATATTTTAGAACGAAACTTATCTAAAATGGTTTAATATTATTTTTTAATTTGGTGCACAGTGGGGTAAACTGTCAGTATTGTTTAAAAAAAAGTGTTCCCCAGTATGACTTTAAGATGGGACCATCAACCCTGAGTTATGTATCTCTTGCACTTGTTTCTTTCAGGTCTGTATTGAACATTATCTATATCCATTCTGCATTTCCACTCAGAGAGGTTGTGTAGAGTATGAAGAGAACATGGAATTTGGGTTTCAGAGATTGAAATTTAAATTTTGAATGCATTGAGTTTGTTTTTAATATGCTTATAGGTTTTAGGCATATTAAAAATAATATTATTTTTAAATTGAGTCACAATGTACATACAGTAAAGTGTACAAAACGTAAGAGTACAGACATGTAATTTTACATATGTATATGCTTATGTGATCATCACTTTTGAGAAATGATTTGAAATAAGGCTGTTATTATAAAGTAGTAGTATTATCACAATTTGAAGTAGAACTTATGCCAAATCTAAACACTGAAAACCACCAACCTGAATTTCTTCTCTTATACTATCCATGAGCAGATTGTTGCCTTGTTGAACTTGACCCTTTGCTTGTATCCATTGCTCCGGTAATGCATGCTGAGGCTCACTGCCTTCCCTAGTACCTTTGGCCACACTCACCGTCAGTTTATCAATACTCCAGTGTAGGTCCCATTAAACGTGTTCATAGCTATCTTTATTGAGCCCTAGGCCATTTCCTTTACTATACCCTGATTTTTATTTTCTCTTTCCCCTTCTTCCTCTTCTCTTCTCTGCTCTTGCCTTCTCTTTTCTTCTCCCCCATGTCTGTTTCTTACTCCTTGCCTTCTAATATTCTTCAATCACCATAATTCTATTCAATCTTAGTAGAGGTCATATGTGTAGTTCTGTTTTCTGATTGTGCCTGTTGTGCGTCAACAAAAAAGACAGCCCCAAACTTATAAGCATGTTATATTCTAGAAGTTCACTTAAGGATTTCTTAAAAGAATATTTTATATGATATTTTAGCTCCTACATTATCGCACAAAATCATTCAAACCAACAACGTGACTGAAATAATACTCAGAATATTTGGGTCATCCGAGACTAGTGAGACCCTGAAAGCAACCAGCGTGCTCTGAGTACTGAGTCTCTTGGGATCCTAGAAGAATGAGCAAGAGGAGGAGGGACCAGTGGAAGCTTTGCTTATTAATTCAGAAATGTCAGGAGAGGGCTCAGGGACGAGACATGATGATAGAGGGTGGATTTAGCATCAGGGATGGGGTGGAAACTAATGCAAGTATATGCAGCTGCTCATTAGTTGAGTGTTCCTGTGTTGCGGGCAAACACATCAGATCCTGCAGGCAAGTGTGGACAGAGCTTATACCAAGAATAAATCTAGAACTTGGACTCCAGAGCTTCTTTACTGAATGGATCTGTAGTTGTAGATGAGTCATCATTGCTCTGGACTATTTTCACATCAGCAAGATGATGGAGTTGGAAAGATCTGTGAGTCCCTTCCAATTTTAGTGTCTTTTGATTTACATGATTATTAAATTCATTCTGAATGTGGAGGTTATAATGCTATGAAATTAACTAGCAATAAATAGAATTGTGGATATAATGACATGTAGGTATTTAATGATAGTAAGCTTCATAGATCTAGGAAACTGTGTCCTTATGAAAGTGTGCCTCACTTGTCCTAAACTATCTGGTTTATTTGTCAGGTATCTGTTAGGGAAAAATATCTCTTAATGACATCTGTTTTTTCTGTTTTATTTCCTAAGGAACATTTACAAGTTTCAGAAATGTCTCATATAGTTTTCTCTCCTTGGGAGAGAGTGAAGTAACCAACTACACAGCATAATTCAAACTTCTTTTGGTGGGCCTCTATCTGGTTGAGAAACGATGGATTGGTTCTCTGGGACTTATGCAGCTTATCGTGAGTTTGAGTAGGATGAGCTGGGTACACTTATGATGAGCTGGCCAGCAAGCAGTGTATGTGAGTGAGCAATCCTCCTGTATGGGCTAACTTTCATGCCACTGGTTGGGCCATGAGAGAGACAGGCTCTTCTAGGCCTGTAGAGACCCCTTAGAAATGTAACCGCTCATTTAGCTCATAGGAGAAACAACCTAAACAGGAGGCCAGTCTGGCCATTCAAACTGCAACAACACACATCTAAAGAGTAGCAGGGTTCACAGGAGTAAGAGCATCACTCTCACTTAAGTGTTCAAAGGCACGTGGAAGATAAGCACTTCACCATCTTGTGTTTCTAAAATAAAGAATCAGACAATTTCTCCTGCAATATCAACTCACAATATCTGTATTGAGGTCGTAAATGTGGCTAGTCACATGGTTTACTGGTGATTTAAAAACCACTGCTTTGTGGAATCTTTGAAGTCCAAAACATAAAATAAAATATCCATATATGAACTAATTATCCAAATCCCAAAAGAAAAAGAAAAACAATGCATTTCAGACCATATTTTGAGACATTTTATCCTTTCAGGAATTTTTTTTTCATAAAGATTCATTTTGCATCTTATATTCTCTTCTCACTATAAATTGTGCTTTTCCGTGATGTCTTTAACATCCATTGATATCAGATATTAGGTAAATAGAGTTGTAACAAAGGTCTGACTTCTGCGATATGGGCAATTGAAATAGATAGAATTCCTCTGCAATCTGTTCTGGTGTCTTAATTGTTAATCTAAACTGTGATAAAACTTGAGCCTACTTTTACTGTTTGGTCTATAATTGATTTTGCAAAAACTGGTGGCCATCTTTTGGTGAACATTTCCATTTAAAATATGAATATTTTATTTTATCAGAGCATCCATATCAAAGCAACTGCAATCATTAAAGAGATCTAGTTTTTTAGTCTTACAATTTTATTATTTTAAATGTGTTTATCAATTTGCGTTTGAAACATTTTTCAAGCTTGAAAAAATTAAAGTAGAAAATTGGTAGAATTGCACTTTTTACAGACAGCTAATTTGATCTGATTTCTGTGGACGAAGGAGAAAAATAACTTCTTTTCTTGTTTAGAATGTCTAGTGCTTTATACTGTTGCACACAGACTAATAAAGAGTTTTCAAAGCAGTTTCTCATATTTTATTTGTCTTTGTAACAACCTCCTCAGGTAGATAAGAAAACTGAAACCCAAAATTCACAGATAAGTGATCAGTATTTCCTATCCCAGCACAAAACCCAATATGATACAGTGGAAGGAGCACAGGGATTAAAATCAGAAGATCCAGGCTGAGTCACACATCCGCAATACCTTTATTTGTTGTATGTTTTGTGCCCAGTTACTCAATCTCTCTGAGCTTCAGTTTCTCCATCTGTCCAGTAGGGGTACTTATCTCACAGAGATGCTAGGGAGATAACTTAGATTCTTCCCATCCATCCATCCATCCATCCATTCGTCTACTTAACACTTTGAAGTAACACTATACAAATAATGATATTATGTTATTAGTATGCACTTTTTGATTAGTTCTTTTAGGTTGTTTTTGTTTTTAAAATGTTCATTTCCTTCTAAGTGTATTTTTTAAAGTAAGTGGACAATATGAATGGTAAGAAGTGAAACTGGTCAGAAATTGAAGATTTAGGATCTAAATGTCTTGTGATATTATGTAAATTACACAAATTCTCTGATGTCTCAATTTTCTCTTTCGTAATAAACACTATCTCCTCACTGCAAGTAAGGCTGAGATTCTAATTGTTTCAATATCCAGCCTATGAGAGAGTATTTCAACATCCAAGATGTTCTCTAATTTAAAATGAAGCAACTCTGGAAGCTACAGTAACTCTCTCAGACAAGTATTTACCGTTCAAAAAATTATGACCTAACTTGTATGTACAGACTTGGACAATCATTTCAAGCTCACGAAGCCAATGCTAATAAAATCTTCAATCCGATAATATCTTGTTAGCACTATTTACATTTTCCTCCTGTAGCTCTCCATATTTGAAATTATTGATTCTAAGTTTTTTTGTTTTTTTTACTTTTTAAGACAATTTATTGATTTTTTAAAAATTGCATGCTTAGCCATTATTTAAAGTTTTGTGATTGTTTTTTCCTGGGTTGTGTACCGCATTATTATGGAACTCAAATTTTTTCCAAATTTGCAAATTTAATTCCCAGATTCCCCTGGAAACGGTAGGACTGTGGCTTCAGACTCCTAAATACATGATTGAATTTGAGTCTAATTTCTGGCACCTCCAGCTATTCATCTCCTAAGAAAGTAGCAATTTTCAGCATTAAATTAATCATGGATAAGATAGAGCTTAGCTTTGCTAACTTTCAGAATCATTTTTCCTTGGTAATTTTGAAAGTTAACCAAAGATAAAATAGTCCTAAATTAAACCTCCTGCTTTTAGTTCTTACTAACATTTGATGGTTCTGTTTTTTAAAAAAATACCTGCTTTGAAAAATATATCTGCCTTAGAAGCCATTTTAAACCTTCATAGAATCTCTCATTCTTTATTAGCACCTTTTAAAAATAATATCTAGAATATTGAGGTGAATAGTAAGATCTTTACAAGGTGCCTTGACTTTCCTTCTTTTTTCCCCTAAGTATTTTTAAGTTGCCTAGCTGACAGACATGCCCTATCTTCTATAAAAGACATACACAAGCTGCCAGGATATTCTAGGTTACCAAAGAGGCAATTAAGGGATGTTTTCAAAGATGCATTTGTGCAGATCAGACCTCTGTGTGATTTCAGCAGTATCATCTACTCCCCTTCATAAAGATGTTCTCACCTCTCAAATAGGTTTGCTAATCATGTTGACCTGAAACATGAAGGCTCTATGTGACAGCTCAAGAAATTTTAATGAAATTTCATAATGCTGCGAATGAGGAATAAACTTCTGGATTTTCTGGTTGAAGTGCTCTAAGATTTATTTTTCTACAGAACTTTTGGCAATCACATTTAAGAAATTAGTCTTAGAAAAAGGGACAAGAAAGAAAAAAATAAATCTACTGGGTACTGAATATTATTCAGGCTATTGAGGGTGTTTTTGAGTTGTTGAGCTTATGACTGAAAAGGATGCTCACCTGCTTTGATATTGAGCATTTTTAGTGCTTATTGAATTGAATATTCATTTAAATAAATGTTTATTGCATACCTACAGTATAAGACAGAATATAAATGGACAGCAAATCCTTGTCAGTCTATCAAAATGCAAGACACTCTGTTAAGCTTGTGTAAAACATGGCTCCTACTTTCAAAGAGATTGTTTTCTATTATGGCACTTCTAAGACTTTTGTTCTTTAATTTTTAAATAAAAATGAAACACATAGTACAAAGATATAAGACTAGAAACATGTTTATATAGCTGAAAAACTTTTCAAAAGAAATTTGAAAGTTAGTTCTTGGATGGTAGCTGGAGCCAAAAGTACACAGTCATGAGAATTTTTAGATGTTACCTCAGGATGAAAGAAATATAGGTAATAAATAGGAAATGTGAAAGCTACTGTACAAATGAAGCACAATTAAAGAAAAAAATTCAAAGAAATTAGTCAATAATAGAGATAAAATGTAGCTATTTTAGAATAAAACATTGTCTTCCTGTCTTTTGAAGAGAGTAATACAGCCTGAAAAAGCGCTTTTTTGGACAAGGGCTGAGAACGAGCCTGTTGACTTATATAAAATTAAAAAAAAATTCTCACATAGCTATTAAATGGCAAATAATAAAAAGTTATAATCAATAATTAGTATTTTATAATTTTCTTAACATGTTTAATAATACAAATCTCTCTTCTTTAGTGATCTTGAAGAGAATAGTGTGCTTTTATCCTTCATGTATTCATCGCTTTTTTCTTTATTTAAATACCTGTTGGGTGCCTCCTACGTGCAGTTGAGGATAATGTTGGAGCTTGGGACACATTTTATGGCAAGACAAACACTTTTTCAATTAATTCATTTTCATTTTAAGATTTGCTTTAAATTTTAATTTTTACTTTTAAAAGTTTTCCATTTAAAAAAAGATTTTAATTTTATTTGTACCTTTTGTTACTTTACTTATGCTATTAGCTTACTATTAATATCTTTTTTCTATTTGAGTTTGGAACACTTTCAGATATTCTTATTTTGGAGGAGGTAGATAGGTATGATATTCTTTTACCAAATACATTTTTTTAAAAGGTCGTGTTTTATATAATCATATACAGAGAAAATTTAGATGTATAAAGTTGTTTTATATATATCATTCTATATATGAAACATTCCTTATCTATGGAAAATTAGTCCTATTATAGACTTTTGTGTGTGTGTGTGTGTGTGGTATGTTTCCTCTGAAGAACGTAGCCTCTTGAATCAGGATGTCCTGAGTAAAACTCTGGCTCTGCCATCCAGTGGGTGCGACCTTGGCAAATTATTTAAGTTGTTTAATTTTCTCACTTGTTAACTTAGGAGAATACTAGGGTCATAAGGATTATATGGATTACTATATTGTACTTAAAATTTATTGTGCTTTAACTATAACATTCTGGGAAGCCAAATAAATTATTTATTATTTAGTACACTTGGTATACAATTAAGACAAATGAATGTATATTTATTTTTAATACTTTGAGGTTTTTAAATACTCCCTAAGTACATCAAAAACAGTCAAATTTTGAATTTTTATATATTTATTTTTAATACTTTGAGGTTTTTAAATACGCCCTAAGTACATCAAAAAGTCAAATTTTGAATTTTTATAAATTACTTTTATGAGAATTTATTTTATACTTTTTATTGTGTTAACCTTTTTAAATTTCTCCTCTGATTTATTTAATTTAGTATACAAATAGAACATTACTATAATTGTACCATTTTTAATCATGACAGGAATTCTCTTTTGGAATTTAGCAATTTAGAGCTCTTCTCTAATTAAATAGAGATATTACTAAGTGCCATTAATTTGTTTATTGAAGCTGGATTTCATTGAGTTCTTCAAGACTGAAGAATGTGTCTAAGGAAATAAAGACTACTATCCTAAATAGATAGTTTTTTGATTGCCTGTTAATGTGACTGAAGTATTAGGTTTTTGTTTTGAAAGTTTCACCCTTCATTCTATAAAATAAATAATAGTGCAGACATCAGTAATTTGTATTTGGCTTAAAGATGAAAGGTTGAATTAATCTGGCTATAACATGGATATTTATATGTTACAAATGTCTCCCTAAACTACCCTTTTGAGAAAAGAGTAACCAGATCTAGGAAGTGAGTAGAATTCTGAGCAGATTTTCACACTTTTGAAAACTGACTGAAAACTGGACTAGAGCAAGAGGGTTATGTGTGTTACTTTAGTTTAAACCAGTTAAAGTATTCTTAGTCCCCTTTACTGCATATGTACTATATAGATGTAACAGTTAAGGCAATCTATCAGTAAATCATGTTTACAGTATTATGGAGTCACCTAATACTGTGAGACAGAGACACATTGTGTGGAGACACAATGAGACAGAGAAAGAGGCTGCAGAGCTGGGAAAACACACTGGGTCAAGTAGGTAAGAGAGTGAAGGAGTTAGATGCAATTTTATACCATTATGAAATTCCATATAGGGGAGTCTGCGGACCGGTATTATAAGAACTGGGTGTGATATTTCAGTAACCTTAAGGAGAATGAAGGCTGAGAGAAGAGGTCAGTAAGAATATCACTGATGACAGGAGAGAGGTTTAAGCAATGCGGTATGTGCAGAATCTGGATGCTGTGGAAAGGTGAATTACAATTGGGTAAGAAGGAAATACAGTGCCAACCTTGCTTGAAAAGTTTGAGAGGAGAGGAAGAGGCTGATAGCCAGAGGGGCAGGAGGATAGAAGGAGGCTTATTTGCTAAGGAGACCCTTGCAGGGTTGCAGGTATCAGTGAGGAGACGCCTCCTCAGCTTTGGCCGTCTGACCAGGGAAGGAACCTTCTGTGAAACAGAACAAGCAGTTGCCATCACGGTGGAAGGAGTAGCAAACACATATTTATCCAAAGCCAAACACATTCCATGCTCTCTCCTGAATCCTCACCATGGCAATTATTATCTTGATGTATCAGGTATTAAGAGACTGGAGCTCTGGGAAGCTATGACTTACCCAAGGTTATTTAGCAAGTGCCATAGCCAGGACTGGAATTCAGATGTGTTTTGTTTTTAAACGTATGGCCCACGCTATCTCTAATAATCTGCAGAGGTAAGTTTCTCATATACAGTCCTTTGAAATTTAAGAATATAAGACGTGTGGTCTGACGTACAAAATAAAACCCCTCACATTCTCTCGCACTGCCAGAGAATATTCCTTCAGTCACCTTCAGCATCTCAGTATTCCCTTGTCATACCATTAACACTTAATATGCATGTACAATTTTTCATAGTAACCAAGTTTATAATAGATTCTTTATTAAACTAGACTTCTTAGATCTACTTAGATTCACTGTGTAAAACAAATGAAAAATGTTTTCAATAGTAGCTGAAGTACATTTTTTTTCCTATTTAAACTGGCCTTTACCACTTTAGTTGTTAAAGTCCAGGCACAGTCAGGGTTTTATGTTTTAAGCTTTATAAAGAATTATTTAGTGGGTCTCTAATCTTGTTTCTCACACGGTTGAAGTCCAGGCTAAAATGAAAGAAGGAATGAATTTTGGCCTATTCAGAAAACCAACATTCTGGCAAATAAGAGCAAAAAGGCAACTAATTTCTACAATTTTACAGGTGTAGTTTAGACACAAAGAGTGAATTAGTTCATCCAGCAAACCACTCCTGGGAACCTATTATATGCCAGGCATTGTGCTGTCAGTGAGAATTTAAAGATTCACAGTCCTGGGACTCAGGTAGTTCACAGTCTCTTGGAGACAGACCTCTAGGCTCATGTACGGCGTCATATGTTGGTTTGATGGTGAAAGCATGTCTACATAGAGTGAGGAGGAAAGGATTGAAGAGCAATATGAAGAAACATTTAAGGGCTGTAACTTCTACCCAATAAGGTTTGTTTGCTTGTTTCTGTGAGATAGCATGGCAAGCAGTTCCTCTTTTTATACTAAGAAGCTGGTGACCTCTTTAGAAAACCATTCAAGCTCATCACAGAGCTGAAGGTTTATCTTGGGTTGCTTAGAAATGAAACCTGAGAGCAAGGCTGGAGGTTGGGTAGCTTTATTGAGGAAGGGCTCTCAGGAGGAACCTGAAGGAAGTGAGGGGAGCAGTCTAGGGCCGAAGAGAGTCAAGCAAGGATGGATCTCTGGCGAAGCCTAGACTTGGCTTGACCCATGAGGCTGAGGCATCTGGGCATAAATCTAACCACAAGTTGCCACCACTTGAGGCAGGAGAGCTATGATTTTTGTACTCAGTTAGTCATTCTTATCTGTTCAATGGAAGGCATTCTCTAGAGAAGGATGCAGCTGCAGCCAATTGGACTCACCCAACACTTATTCAAATTTCAGAGATAAATGCTCCAACCTGGCACATGGGACCTGGGAAGGGCATTAGCGGCAGCTACTATAAAGCTTGTGAAACAAAGAGAATGTACAGAAGCAGCCTACAGACCAGACTTGCCATAGTAATGTGTTTCCATAGTCAACATTTCGAAGAGATTACACAGAAGGAAATTAATTCTTCTCAGGTTAAATCATTGTGCAGATTTGATTTTTACCAAATCATATGTAGAAACATCATAGATGAAAATCTTAAAGGCTCAAAATTTGCACAATATTAGGTCGGGAGATAGATTTTTATGTAATTCATATAGCAGCAAATTAATGGAGAAGCATTCATTCAAATAGAAGTCAGCACGAGACTTGCAGAGCATGAGATTTTTAATTAAAGCAGCAAAAATAACTGATAAAAGATGAGAATCTGGCCCAGGATAGGAAATTATTGTACTGTCACCTAGCTAAGATTTCAGTAGTTAATGATAGATCTATCACAATGCCTAGTGTCCTGCTCAAGTCTTCTGAGCATTATGAGAAAATATGGCTTCTGCTTCACTTCCACCTTCCAAATTTTATGCAACATTCCATTGTGGATCATGTTAACCCATAACTATGCCAGGAAGAAAATTCTGGGAAATACAGTCCGGCTTAGCTCAACTGACACAAAGCAAACCCACCACAGTCCACCTCTTGCCAACGTGACATCCATATATATCACTTTTAACCATACTTTACTTCCAGATAAAGGAAACCTCATACTTATGCTTCTGCTTAACATAAAGCAACTATCCTTGTAAAACTGAAAACTCACTAACCCTCTCCCCCAAAGATAATAAAGTATCTTTATTCAACTTTGCATGACTCTCATTATTCCTGCAGTTGAATCATTCCTCATTTGATATCCTGTAACTGAAATACTGAGATGTAAGGTTAACTACTAACACATACTAAATGATGAGGGGAATAGAAGAGGAAAAGAGACAAACAAAATAACCTCCCTACACAACACACACACACACACACACACACACACACACACAGCAGACGTGATAAAGCTTCTAGTTAAGCTCCTTGATAGCCATATCTGCGTAGTCTATGGCCTATTTTTTTCCTCCAAGCACTCATAAAATGAGATTAGTTCAAAGAAAATTAAACAAATGATTTAATTAATGTAATTACTTGAACAGAAAAGCATAATTACTACAAAATAAGTGAAGCAGAGGATTAAATCCATGAAAGAAACTTATTATTATCATTTGTGATCTTATTTTTAAGCTCTTTTAAAAATAAATTTATATTAGGCAGTTTGTCATGACATTCTGGGTAAAAGTGTACTGTTTTGAAGACTACTTAATTTGTAGCTGAATTTCATATACTTATTTTTAAAGTATTAAACATGTTGAGTTAAAAATTTATTAAAATATACCCACTTTGGAATTTAAGTATTTCAGTGGTAATGGAAATTTATCTGTAGGAAAAATACATTTTCTTTTATTGCTTTAATTTGGCCTAGTATAACCACTTTTTTAGAGAAGTTGTTTTTATGACAATTTATTCAAAATTCTTAATTAAATGGCAAAAATCTTGCTTTATTAGTCACAACTGTATTTGACTTCACTGCTTTGCAATGTTTTTTTTTTTGGTAAGGAAGGAAATAACAATAATCAGATGGGAACTTCAAATACAAAAGCTATTTTATTTCAGATGTTGAGAGATAACCATTTAAATTGCTTCATCAGGCATTTGGGCAAAAGTCTCAGCTAGTTGCTATTCAGGATACAAACATGAGGAATACAACCTTACAAATAAATATAATAAAAGGTAAAGCATATGGTAACTCCACCTGGAATGTTCCTCCCCACCTATGTCTAGTTCACTTCCTTCCTTGTTGTCTCTCCTCTGTCCATGCTCTTGTTGCACTTCTTTTTATTTTAATTTTGTTTGTTTGGTTTTTTAGATCAAGGACCATAGGATCCCTGTCTGTTCATTCCTGTTTCCTCAGCACCTATCACATGTACTTAATAAGTTTTTATTGAATGAAATTTATTATAATTTAATCCAAATTAAAAATGGTATAAATAAAAATGATTTAGGAGTCTTCAAACGAGGAAGCTCTTCCATGTGGTTGGGCAAATAAATAAAAGGAATTTCTGTTTAAGGTGGATTTGGGGAAATGGGCAGTATTTTAAAAGTTAGGGAAAGGAGCCATTCGAGGCACAAGGAATAAGAAGAAAGACAAATGAGTAAAGAACGTACTTTCCAGACATCTCACAAAATTTGACTAGAGTCCTTTTTTTCTACTTTAAAATATGTAGAGTTATTATGTTAATATAAAAATTTGTCACTTAATCTAAATATTTAGTGTTTAATTATTGTACCTTAAGTTCTTTATAAATCACAATAAATGTCTATCTTTTCCTTTGGATTGAGGCGAGAGTTGTAGAATTCTAGCCACATTTATTGAGCACTTATCATGCAACAGATACTACTCAGTACTTGACATAGATCGCTTCCTTCAACCCTTATCTTACCCCATGAAGAAGATACTATCATTATTTCCATCCTACAGGAGAGGAAACTGATATTTAGTGGGATAATGTCACTTGCCCCCGTTAAATAGCTAGTAAGTGATAAAGCCAATATTCTAACACAGACAGACAATGACAGAACCCTTTTTCTCTAAACTATTATGTGATGGACAAGGATTCATTGTTCCCCAAAATAGGAATTAGAGGTCCATCTGAAAATCATTGAAGAACTAGAGAAGAGTAGAAGCCTGGAACTTCTAAGTAAGTCATGGCTGGCTTAAGAAATAACATAACATGAGGTTTCTTAGGTAATGTAGAAGATACCAGAACAAAAGTTGTGAATCACACTGAACTCGAGATTTTTTAAAGCACCAGAGAAACCAAATATTTTGAAAGATGACAATTTGAAGATGTCAATGCCTTGTTCTGTCAATCTGGGAATTCGCGAAGACTAGAACTGATTTGACAAGGGCAGCAAATGGGCTCACTTCCCAGTGAAAATAGCCTCTACTTCATTTATAACATGATAGTAGCTACGATGTCAGGTCATCCAAGTTGCAGAAACAGCTCTTTTTTAAATAACTGTGAAAAAAAACTAATACAATCTAGGAAAAACTGGTACTAACCTGTATTTTCTAAACCCTTCCTTTATAGGAAATATATTCGTGGTGAGCCTAGCAGTTGCAGACCTGGTGGTGGCTGTTTATCCTTACCCCTTGGTGCTGACATCTATATTTAACAATGGATGGAACCTGGGATATCTGCACTGCCAAATTAGTGGTTTCCTGATGGGCTTGAGTGTCATTGGCTCAATATTCAATATCACTGGAATTGCCATTAATCGCTACTGCTACATCTGCCACAGTCTCAAGTATGATAAGCTGTACAGTAACAAGAATTCCTTCTGCTGTGTGTTCCTCATATGGATGTTGACGTTCGCGGCACTCGTGCCCAACTTGCGTGTCGGAACTCTGCAGTATGACCCACGGATCTATTCCTGTACATTCACACAGTCTGTCAGTTCTGCTTACACAATAGCAGTGGTGGTTTTCCATTTCGTGGTTCCAATGATTATAGTCATCTTCTGTTACCTAAGAATATGGATCCTGGTTCTTCAGGTAAGGTGGAGGGTGAAACCTGACAACAAACCCAAACTGAAACCACAGGATTTCAGGAACTTTGTTACCATGTTTGTGGTTTTTGTACTTTTTGCCATTTGCTGGGCTCCTCTAAACTTTATTGGTCTTGTTGTGGCCTCAGATCCTGCCAGCATGGTACCCAGGATCCCAGAGTGGCTGTTTGTGGTCAGTTACTATCTGGCATATTTCAATAGCTGTCTCAATGCAATTATATATGGACTACTGAACCAAAATTTCAGGAAGGAATACAGAAGAATTATAGTCTCACTGTGTAAAGCCAAGATGTTCTTTGTGGACAGCTCTAATAATGTAGCAGATAGGGTTAAATGCAAACCCTCTCCATTAATGACCAACAATAACCTAGTAAAGGTGGACTCCGTTTAAAAAGCAAAGCATTGCTGGCAAGATATGCACACTGCTTAAAGTCTTACTGATTTTCATGTTTGCTTCCCTCTAGACAGATTTCTAGAAAAACAGTGTGGTTGGAACAAAACATGTGCTCTTAAGAGGTTGCCTTTACACTTTCCGAGCAAATATGCTGTCAGCCTTTTGAACAAGTCTCTAATTATTCTTATCAAGAGAAATACAGAACACATAGAGACATTATATGTTAATTGAAGAATATGGGTCAGGAACAAAAGAGGATAATTTTAAATAAAAATGTTGAATGTATTCAAGTAGAACAAGAGTGTGTAAACTTTTTTTAAAATTGCAAATAGGTACCGCAAATGTAGTAATTACATTTTCCTTCCACTTCTTAAAGATTTCTAGTAAGAAAACAAATGATGTGTTTTATTTATAATGAGTAAATAAAACCAAATGGGGTAAGTGAGATGAGTGACTTATTACACAGTGAAAGGCTGAAAATAAATCAGTGAATAATGGCAGCAGCAACAACCACTACAAAGTTTTCAATTGGCACTGTTAGCTTTGGGTAGCTATAGTCATGATCGTATATGTTTGTCACGATTAAAAGTTGCACATTCAACTAGATAAAGAGCTAACTATATGACAGAGCCCCTTTTCAGCTGTCAATAACCATAGTATTTTAAAGCAATAGCTACATATAAATAAAACTCTATTCAACTTTATTAGACATTTGGCTTATTATTTTGTTACTGGTTATAGTTATTATTTATGTCACTGAGCAGCTGTTTTTAATTGATCTCTGTTAATTTATTAAGCCATCTAATCAGTTCAGTTAAACATGACAAAGAATCTAAGGGCTATAGATTCTAAGATATAGTGTTGAATGTGTTCTAGATCGATAATTTATTTGGGTAAGTAAATATCTCATAGTTTTTCTTTTATAGATCTCTCTATGTAATATTTTTGATAATTCATTTTAGTATTTGATTGCCCTAATAATTTTGAAAGTCTAGGAGAAGAAAGAAACGCATGTGGTTTTATAAATTGTGGCTCTAGTTTATCCCAAATAACTATTTGGAACTGCTGTGAGGTTTATTGCATAGAGTGCTTTGCAGGAAATTAGAGCTATATTTTCTCATACTTTAAAGTTCTGCAACCAAACTATCATATACTAGAATGAGTTGGTGATTTGCAAGTCTACACATAAGACAAAAAGTGATCTGGATATATTTCCTAATATCTATATATCTAGATAATCAGAATCTCCTTGGAACATTCTGGGATTGATTATTTTAATTCTTTTCATCAAGCATATTTGGGAAACACTAAACTATGATTTGTGGTGGTGATGGTGATGGGATATGTGCATGCTTGTGTGTGTGGGTGTAAATTATTTCTAAAACTTTACCCATCAAGTCATTTTTGTGTTAAAGTACTCGTCAGAACCAACATTAAACAGTAGAGATAATTTTTAATCTAATATTACAAATTTTAGGTAACTGAACCTTAAAACAAAGTTAACCGTGTTAACTGAACGCATTTTGAAATGTATTCCACTTTTTTCTTGATGCTAAGATTGAATTACTGGGTTGCTAACTATATAGAACGATTGTTCTTTAGATAATTTTATTTCTTAATTTATATAACAGCAAAAATAGTGAATAGAAACTGTGAACTTTAAAAATTGTCTGCCCAATAAAGCATCTCACCTGAAAATCAAATACGTAACTAAAGTCTTGAGATGTTTTCTTTCACTATCATCAGCATATTACCTAGTTAAAAATATTGACAGTAAAAAAGTAACCCATAAAGATCAAAGTAAAAGACCTAGATTTCCTCTAATGGGATCTCATTGTAGAAGACTAGCAAGCATTCAAGATATTATCACTGGTTTCTTCACTATAATGTAACGTAAGTATATTAATAAGAAAATAGTCCTTAGTTAATTATGTTTTTTTTTCTCCTAAAATATGAAATCAGTCGTGCCTGATTTTCCAGGGTACAAATTACTTTGTAGGCTGTTTGGAAGATTAACTCTTTCAAGATTACTAGTCATCAAATGACTGCCGCACAGTACAAATTGGTACATGAGTAGCATCGTGGAGGATGTGCTGCACTGGTCAAGAAATCCTTTTTAATGAAATCTTCTAAATCGTGTTTATCAGCTATAAGATAAACCTCTTCGATTTATCAGAATTACTTACTTATCATTGTAGTAATTATTGCCAGCCTTCCCTCTGTATTATGAAGTATTAATGGTGATGTGAGGGTTGGCAATGAAAAGAAATAACATTTTAAGTGGCACACTGACATATTAAATGGATATTTGTACTTGTCTATAACTTAGGTTTCACTGCTTACTTAGGCTGGAAGATTTGTGAGGCTGAAAACAGTACCTATCTTGTAAGTGGGGAAATGCTTTTTTCTAAAGCACTTGGCCTCTGAGATTTTGGACAAGCAAAGTCTACATGAGATCATTTGAACTAGAATAAGAACAGTAAAACATCTATCGTTTTCTTTCCTGAAATCAATTGCTAGCATTACATAATTTAAGTATCTACACTAATATTCACTTGGAGTGGATAGACCAAAGAATTTGACCATTCTAATATTCATAAGTCATTTGAATATTATTACTGGAGGGTTTGTCTCAATTGTTATGGAAAATTTAAATCACATAGGATTCTTCTTTTGCCCTCGATGAATGTCACTTTTATACATATGTTATTGTTTTTCTTATACCTCTTGCAATGGATTAGTTTGGGACATATTGCTAATACCTCATATAAGCTTCAAAATCACACAAAATATTATTTTGTTTAAAACTACAGAATTAATAGATACTATAGATTAGGGAGGAGAAAATAATAATTTTAGTTAATCTATTGCATGTTTCATTACCAATATATTTGTGTGTAACTCATTTACATGCATAAACATGCCATTTTTTCCTGACAAAGCAGCAGAACTACTTGATTTTGAATATTATGGGAATTAATATGAGAGATAACCAATCTTAGATATTAAATTTATAATTACTCATTGGGTAAACACATTCAACCTGAGTGTTACGAAATGAATAATAATTTTAACCATTTTTTTGGACTTCTGATGCATCAGCAAATATCCACAGTGAATAAGCAAAATCATATTTGAAATATGATAGATAGATTTCAAATCAGTTTAAATGACTAAATTACTATATTTGAGAATTACCTAATCTTCTTTAAGCAGGCTTTTCTTTTCAAAACAATCATCCCCACAATTTCTTTTTCACCCTTCTTTTTACTTTTCTCTACTTTTATACTTGAAGATAATCTCCATTTAAAAAAAATTATTTTGTACAGTACAAAAAGTGCTATATTCTCTACAATGGTAACAACAGCTTTACTGTATTGATTACGACTTTTGTAAATCTAAAATTGTGTGTTGGTGGAAATATAGAGAAGAACTGAAAGTGATTTCAGTTGTGTTCAATATTTATGTTGCCGATAAGTGAGGAATTTAGCAAAGGTCGTTTGGAACACCAAAGATTGAATGCAAACTAAATTTGTAAAATATAGGAAAAAGCCAAAATGGAGAGATAGTTAATCAAGATCTTAGTGTACATATAATGTAACGATAACGAACAGGGTAAAAATTCAGTAACAAATGTGTATAGGGAGATTGTAATGTTTAGAAGGCTGCGATGTAAGCTGTTGTGCTGCTTTCCTGATATGCTGGGATTTATCTTAATTGGGTTCAGTTTACGCTTGTCTAAGACCAGAAGGACAATGGAGTCAAGTGTACAATCACCTTGTTTTAAAGCGGCAAAGAGAAATGCAAATTCAACTGTGGGACAACAATCATAAAGGCATACATAATGATGTTAGAATCATAAACCTTCGCCATATTTTGTAGTATTTACCATCTCTCGAGCAGAAACATTTTAAATCAATAAAAGCAATTAAGTAGAAATGTTTTTTACTATCAAAGAGTTTTAGCCAGTCGGCCCCTTTTTATTTCACCTTTATTGTTGATGATCACAGGGAACAGCTTTGAAGAGTAAAAAGAGTATTTAGATGTTTTTCTGTGTTATTAGTAATAATGAAATAATGATTTGCCCTAGGAAACAGCACCTTTATTACAAAGACACATTTCCGTGTTCTGATTACAAGAGGTCTATTATTAACAAACCCATTTCAAAACCAATTGATTATCATTGCTTTTAGACATTAGAAGCTGACTCTGTCTTTTCTTGTGGTAAAATGTGGTCATCTAATTTCTGGTTGTACTGTTACTTTGCAGTGAGTGATGCAAGCATATTTGATTTATTAATACAGAGTGGAGAAATAGATTTTTTTGGAATAAAAAATAAGTTGTACCTTCTATTTCTATGATGTGTTCAATAAATCTCTATGAACTCTTGAGTATGGGTGCCTAGAGAACTACAGTATCTTCAGTGACTCTGTAACCAGGGAGCTAGAGAATAAACATTTGTTTAGACAATTTAAAATCATTAAATATAAGATAGAAACCTGCGTTGTGACATTGTTTTATACTTGTATCTATTTTCTTCAGTTGGGTATAAATTTAAATAAAAACCTAAGAAGACTTTTTAAAAAAGACAGTTTATTTTTATATTTTTGTAAATATAGCCCATGATGTAATATACTTGCATGTTTTTTACTTTGGTTTTTTCATGTCTATAGCTTGTTACTGTTGAGGACAAACTTCAATGAAATCTTTGTTTATCTTTGTTCTAATAAATGATATATTAAATATGAAGGTATATATCTATATGTAAGAACAAATATTTCTTATAATTACTTTCAAGGTGATCAGTTTGTTTTTCCTGTTATTTGTCGGGAATTACTTAAGATGGACAATAGGTTTCTCTTTCTTTTTTAGGCATTTTTTTAGCAGAATTTAAACTATTCAGTTACTCATGTGTTCACACACCACATACTTATATATTCTTATCTATCATAAAAGGTAACTGAATTTAATTGAACATTATTTGCTCCAGTTTGATATATGTAGCTAACAAGATGAATTCTATGTCAAATTCAAATTTGTTGCACTATTTAACAAATGTGTTTCTGTAAAAACAAGAAAAAGAAAAAAGAAAAAACATTTATTAGTCAGAATACACGTATGGGATGGATCCCTTTATTTCTTCTTGTAACCACTTGGTGTAGAGTGGTAGGAAAGACAGTTTATATTCTTGATCTTTGCATGACCATTTCATAGAACCATTGAAGGAATCTTAGAGACCATGTTCAAGTCAAACTCCTCATTTTACAGATGATGACATCTCACCAATGATCAACAAAGATTTAGTGAGAAAGCTGAGACTGAACCACGAGCTCCTGAATTCACTAAAAATTTAGGAAACATTGGGCACCTGTTATTTTTCAAAAACTACGCCAGGTACTAGGGATAACCTGTTATTTTCCAGAAACTATGCCAGATACTAGGGATAAAGTGTTATTTTCCAGAAACTATGCCAGGTACTAGGGATAAAGTGAGGATACAGTGTTTGCTCTTCAAAGAGCTTGCCATGTTGTAGGAAGGGCAAGCTAACACATAATTAAAATTCAGCGTGCCTGCTAATATCACAAGAAGAGACAACTAGATGAAAGTACACAACACATCTATGAGGTAGTCTTTCCTTTTAAAAGCTCAAAACTGAATCTGATTTGACTAGAAATTATCAGGGAATGTAGGAAACAGGTACACATACTAACATCACAGGATGCACTCGACAAAATTCCGACTATACCCAAATCTATAGGACAAAAAAAACACTTTCTCTAACAAATATTTGAAAGAAAAAAAGATGTATGGGGAGGAGGTAGATCTAAAAATTAAGAGAGACTTAAGAGATATATCAACCACTTGTAATAAATGGATTTGTTTGAGACAAACTTATTTAAAAAAATTCTACAATACAAAGTTAAAATGCAAAAACTACTTATATTGACAATATTGACAAGATTAAAGTATTATTAAATTTTTAAGGGTATGATAAGAGTTTTAATTAAGTTAAAACAAAAAGCACTCTTTTAGAGATACATGATGAAGAATTTACACACAAAATGATATGATGTCTGAGATTTGCTTTAGAATAATTAGAGTGTAGAGGTGAATACAAAGTTAAAATGCAAAAACTACTTATATTGACAATATTGACAAGATTAAAGTATTATTAAATTTTTAAGGGTATGATAAGAGTTTTAATTAAGTTAAAACAAAAAGCACTCTTTTAGAGATACATGATGAAGAATTTACACACAAAATGGTATGATGTCTGGGATTTGCTTCAGAATAATTAGAGTGTAGAGGTGACGAGGTGGGTGGGCTTATAAAGGAAACAAAATTAACCCTGACTTGTTTATTTTGTAAAGTGGTAATGAGTACCTGGGTGTATATTACATCTATTCCTCACTTAATGATTTGTTAATTGTGTCTGGAAACCCTACTACCTGAGAAGTAGCTAAATAAGGAAAATTTTCCAGTAGTTTTAATGTATTCCACCCAACCCAAAACACCAAGATTTTTCAAAGATTCAAGTTAATTAAGACGATTAAGTGAATTTAGATCCAAATATAATTATTTATTTATTTAGCAATCTTGAACGTGTTTCTGATATATTAGTGAATTATTTATTATTGTAATTTTATGACTAATGGTTGTACTCATTTATGTTTCATCTCACAGTGATAAAATTGTTACAAAATCCATTGTTTTAATAGTGCTATTTTGGCATTATAACTTTGAAAAGTGTCTTATTTTGGAAACTAGACCAGATCTGAGCACCCTGCCCCATTGTTATCAAAACCGTTTATGGATTGTACTGATTTCTAAGGATTTATGAAGAGAGGATTAATTCTAATAAACAACAATAGTAACAACAAAATACTCCCTGCAATGGACCTCTGTCAATATTGAAAAAGAACTTAGTATTTCTAAATTTCAACCAGGCTAAGTGCATGTTCTAAAGGAGAGAAAATACTTGATCCTTAATCCTCATTTTACAGAATTCCACTATCTGCATGCCATCACCAAACTGGTGTCTCTGCTGACAGTGTTCTTTCCAAAAAATGTTGCAACTGAAAGAAAATAAAGGGCTAAGATAAATAGTAATCACACTAAAGCCATCATTCCCAAAAGGTCATCACATCACTCCTGCTTGGAGTCTCAGCATAGGTGTTACTCCTTCCGAAGTCTTTAATTTCCATAGTAGCCTGTCTGCTTCATGTTGCTAACAAAATTGTAATTATAATAATTTTTTATTCTACTTCTGTCCTCTTACTAAACTCCTGTTAACTCCAGGAAAGGAAAGAGAATGTCTTAGTTGCTTCTGTAGATACAGAATTATCTAGCTCAGTTTGGTTAGAAATAATTCACGTCTTAAGATTTTATTAATTTGTGGTTTTAAACTCAATATGATTATTATGTTTATTTTTAAAAGTCAGTTTAAAAACATTAAATGATATAAAATGTCCAAGTACATACATTTCTGAAAATATTCAGATAGGCTCCATTAGTTGCAAAAATGAAGACATTTTCAAAGGATAAAATTTTCTTTTTCTAAACCAGATCGCATCTTTTTTTTTTTCATTTCTTAACATAAAAATGAAGATGCTTTTGCACATATTTATTGCTGATAATTCTTAGAAAGGAATACATTTCTTATCTTGCATTATTGTTAGCTTATTCATCTATTTCTATCCAATCAATATGAGCACACATGGTTTTTAAATTCTTTTATAATCTGAAAAGGCCGAATTGTGATAAAGAGAATAGAAAAGCGTCCTCCTGAAACACAGACAGCCCGTTAGGGATTCTTACTTTGTAACTTAACAACCACTGATCATACTGGCAGCATTCTTTAATGATCTTCTAAATTCCATTGACACTTTTGGAGTAGGATAGATGCTTCTGATATGATTCTCGCAAGAAAGCCTGAGGATAATCAAGGTCCTGGGAGGAAAATTTCCAACTGGAGGCACTTCTTTCAAGAGCTATTCTTGTGTGAGTCATTAGGGTACTTATATATTGAGATCTTAGATTCTCACCTTTGAAGGGAGTGATATCTTTATTGAGATTATTATTTATCTTACTCCATTTTTGTCTTCTCACTTGCAATGAGGTTTACTGGAAAAAACACTGAATCAGGAGTGAGAGGATCTGAGATATAATTCTATGTGAACTTCAACTAGGGTTGTCTCATCTGCCAATTGTTAAGAGTAATGACTGCCTTGCTGGTATAACGATTATTCGGTGTTAATTCAGGTAATGTATGAAAAAGCATTTTGAAGTTATAAAGGGTTCAAATGTAAAGGAGCATTATTATTGCTTTTAGCTTTTAAAATATGCTTTCTTTTCCTGCCAAACTTAAAATATTTAAGCTCTCTTTCCTTCTAAGAAACGTTATATCAGTTTTTCTATTTAGAGAAACTATTTCTTAAAAAACTTTTTTAATCTGAACGAATTTACACTGTATGATACTTTGCTCCTAAAAAAATAGGTCATTACTTTAATTAAATAGGCAAGCAAAATGCCTTAAAGAGACACTGGCCATCCCTTGGCACTGAGGCGAACTTCTTCTATGCTTCTGTCTCTGTCACCCATCCCTCATCCCTCTTTCTTCCTAGAGTGTCCTAGCCGCCTTCCTAAGCTTCATAAAAAGATGACCATGGAAATAAGAAATAATGTAAGCAGGTTTAGAAACAAAGATGGTGAGTGAAGAGATAAGAACTTGTAGAGTGAGTGTCTGATCTCATTTATGGTCTTAGAAGCTGATCCTGAGGAAGAAAGTGGGTAGGAATTTCCTTAGGCATGGAACAAGGAGCAACTGATGCCTGAAGCCTAAAGTTTTGGGATGCACAAAGATTATCATCCGAGTGAAAGGTCAATGACAAAAATAGACAATCGATCAAAATAACAGGTACAACTTGCTGAGTGCCAGGTATTTTTAATAAGCACCTTATAAATAAAGTAGTAACTTTTATCCATCTATTGTTGATTAATTCTCACAGCAACCCTATGAGTAGGTACTATTATTATCCTCATTGTACATGTAAGGAAATTGAGACTCAGAAAGTTCAAGTAACCTGCTCAGGGTCACACAACTTGCTCAGGGTCACATAACTAGGATGCTATAGGAGCAGGAATTGAAACCAAGCAGTTAGACTCCCAAGTCCCTGCCTTATTCTTCTATTCTGCAGAGAAAGAAGAGCCTCGACTCTTCTTGAAATCCACAGGATACTCAGGAAGGTATTCTACGATGTAGGATGAGAAAATGACCCCTACGTGGCAACGTGGCTTATAAGGGCACTGAGCTTTTGGACAATTAATCAAATAGTTAGTGGCATAAGTAGTAAATATAATATAAAGTCAAAAGGAAGATGCATTATTGGATTGAGTGGAGCTTCAATCTGAGTAAGATGGTTCTATAAATATTATGTCCAACGAAGGAAAGTTTCTAAATTTTAAATGATAACTAAATAACTCATTAAATGAATTAAGTAGAGTTACTCTGCTGCAATAAATTCAATCAATAATTTTAACTTTACTGACCCATCGAGCACTTTCAATGTCCCATCATTCCATTCATTTGACCATGAATAAGACTCTGATCTTACCCATAGAATCTCATAACTTATTAGGGGCTGCAAGATTTTAAATAAACTACAATTCATAGAGATTTGAACTAAAGGTTGTGAATTACTAAAGAATGGATAGGAATTTGCCAGATGAAAAAAATAGGGGCCAAGGATAGTGGTAAAAAAAAACCTACTATCAAAATTGTCTTAGCTGTTCACCTATCTAAGCAGGCATCCCATTACCCATACCCTACCATATAAATAACAACACATTATTAAGACTTTACTTAAGCTTCCTGGCCTGAGTTTTCAATAGAAATAAGCAACCCTTAGGGCAACAACAAAAAGAAGAATTTGAAGCTTTACCTTCAAAATACATCTTGTAGATCTTGCAATCCCATTTTAAGAGATCGACATGGCTGGGTTTTTTTGTTTCTTTGTTTGTTAGGTTCTTTAGATATTTTTAGGAACATGATTGTATAAAATAAATCCTGAAAATAATTACTGGTAAGTCTTATTGCACTGCAAAATAATCCATTCTAATGTGTGCATCATTACTGTATGAGCACATCCTCCTCTTTAATTCCTGCTTTCTCCAGATGAAGCTCCAGCAGCCACCCGACTCACCATTCTATGATTTCCAACCCAGAGAGTCAGTAATGCTCTAAAAGGAGCAATATTAATATAGAAGAAGTTATCACCAGAGAGGACAATGATTTAAAGGAGTAATTTGGAGCTAGCGGAGACTAACCATTCTTTCAAAAGAAACACTGATGTCCATTTCTTACTGTTACATGTTTCCAAGAGTAAAAAGAAACACAATGTATGATCCCAATGCTCAAAGATTTTTACTTTTTTTAAAAATTTTTTGTTATGCCTATAGCACCTAGTCTTCCTAAATGGTCTTCCATCCAAGTGCTTAGCTTCCGCGATCAAATGGGATCAGGTGTGTTCAGGGTAGCATGGCTGTAGACTAAGATTTTTACCTTTTTAAGGACCATACAGGTAATAAACATTTAGGAACCATATGAAACAGCAAGATGAAATGTTAAAGTGTAGTGTTGTGAATGACAGCTGTTATATGCTGAATCATGTCCCATTTCGTTGAAGCCCTAATTCCCAGTGCCTCAGAATGTGCTTGTTCGAAGATAGGGCCTTTAATGAGGTAATTAAGTTAAAGCAAGGTTGTTAGGGAGGCCCTAATCCAATATGATTAGTGTCCTTAAGAAGAGGAGATTAAAACAGACTCACAGGCAGGGAAAACCATGTGAACACACAGAGAGGAGGTGGCCATCTGCAAGCCAAGGGGCTTGTCCTCAGATTGAAATCAACCCTGCTGACACTTTGACCTTGAGATGCCAGCCTCCAGATTTGTGAGAAAATAAGTTTCTTGAATGTAAGCCATCCAGTCTGTGTTGTTACGGCAGCCCTAGAAAAAGAACATAGCACCAAAAGAAAGAGTGCTCCAGTCGAGAAACGTTCTTTATGTTGGAAGAGAGATTATTGCGAGCCTGAGTGGTCAGGAAAAACTCACATAGCAGGTGTGCCTTGGACTAGTCTTTACAGAATAAGCTGGAGTGGGAGAGAGTTCAGGAGAGAAAAACCATCTAGAAGACTCAGTTTCGTGTGAATGGGTGAGTGAGTCAGCAGAAAACCTAATATCATTTACACAGGGGAGGTGGGAAAAAAGACTAGGTGGATGGTTTGAAAGTTAATAGAGGCCTGCACGTATTTCTCAGAAGGAAATGTTAGAAGGAAATGTTTATGTGAAAGTCAGTTTATGCCATTCTCTAGAACACAATACGGCAATGTCAGCCTGATTTTCTCTGGGATATATATCAAACAGTACATTTCTTACAAATAATCAACATAGTTTACTTACCAGATGCTTTCAGAATAATTTTATCATACTAATCAGCTGCAGTTATTTCTATAGCTAAAATTTCAGGAGGCAGTCTTCTGCACCATTTATGAAATAAATTCATTGAGCCCTTTATGAAATAGAGTAAACTGATTGTAAATAATCTAACTTAAAAAAGAAAGTTAGACAGCTTAAAAAAAAGAAAGAAAGAAACCTCCTTAAATGGTATATATATTTTTTTCTTGTTAAGCTATAAACACGAAGCCCAAGAGACAGGTAAGGTACTTTAGGGTAATAATGTTGAAGTTATTGGCGCTCTGGTATCTGAGCTAGTTTCACCATGCCTTTGAATTACCTCATTTCTTGTCTTCCCTATTCTTATGCGTTTTTATTATGTTCTTTCTCTAATTTGTTCCTTATGTGAATTAGAGAGTAGGCAAACAGAAAAACAACTTCTATAATCTTATAATTCAGAGATTGTAAGAATGGCTACTAAAATTAATGACTACACTTCTAATCATTTTTGTTCCTTATATACTCCAAGTCTTTTGAAAAGGTTATTTGATTTAGTTCTAATAATCTTTGGAGATTGTTTTTTCTTTACATGTACATGTAATCCAGTTCTCGGGGGTGGCATTTCTTCTCAAAATCGAAATAATGATAAAACAAAATGCTAAGGCAGTAGGCAGTAGGCACCTTCTCAAATGTAATTCCCATGAATTTTGAAGACTATTTATATGGGGTAAAAATCCAACCTTCTGACTTTCCTGTTAGCACCATTGCTTCAAAACATACCTCTGTCAGTCCCCTCATGTCTTATCTGTCAGCCACTGTGCCTTGTCCAATAGTGTCCAGAGAGGCAAGAACATTTCTGTTTTCTTTTCCCACCGTGGGTAGCTTCCAAGGGATGGGGGAAAGAAATGAGCAGAATCTGCTCAGGCTCATGGAGTTTCCTTTTAAAGTGATGAAAATGTTCTGGATTAAATAGTGATGATAGTTGCTGAACATTGTGGATACATTTAAAAACACTGAATTGTATACTTTGAGGGTTCACATAGTGAATTTTATGTTATGTGAATCTTACCTCAATAAAAAACTGTGTATCCCCTGAGGATTGGATAGAATTTGCTCATTTCTGGATAAGGTACTGGATACTGATATTTGCACTGTGGAGTTTGTCTTAGTTTGGGCTGCCATAAAGAATGACAGAGTGAACTGAGGTATGATGTGCCTGGCTTGGATTTTTCTCAATTCAGCCTCATCATTCTTATGATTATCGTTAACATATTGACAATTTGAGATTAGGTTGCCTGTTCTGTGTTGTGACTTTTAACCTCCCCTCCCGCCACCAAGTTTCTTGGCTTTTTAGTTAGAAGTTAAAAAACATAATTTCTGCTAGTTGAATGCGATTCTGAACCAGAACCCTCAACTATATTAAGAAAGCAGCTGATTCCAATTATAGATTTTAATCTGTGATGATTTTATTGAAATTATTTAAAAGGATGAGAAGACATATTGATAAAATGTGAAAATAGAGATTTTTATTGTATTTGGGTGCTAAATCTTTAGAGCACACAGATAGATGTTCTAGTGTCCTGATAAGAATTTGCAGGGTAGGAAAATCTAGGGCGATGGATAAGAATAATGGACAACTGTCGAAAAACTGAATTATTCAGTTTGGAAGACAAAGTACTTGACTGGGGTGGTAATAGAGTTCTTTTGAAAAAAATTGAATATAGGTGGTAAGGCCCACCATGTGATTTTATAGTGCTGGTGAATGAGATGTTATGAGGAGCAGATTTAAGCCTTTGACATAATTGCACTCAAAAAGATTAAAAATTTTTGCCGTGATATTTAATTTTATGTGTCGATCATGATACCCAGATATGTGGCCAAACATTATTCTCACTGTTTGTGTGAAGCTATTTTAAAAATGAGGCTAACATTTAAATGAGCAGATTGAATTAAGTTGATTACCCTCCTTCATGTGGGTAGACCTTATCTGATCAGTTGAAGCCATTAATGGAAAAGCGACCTGCCCCCCAACCCCGAAGAGTGAATTCTGCCAGCAGAACTCTGTCTTTGTACTTGAACTGCAGCAGAATTCTTCCCTGGGTCTCCCATTTACTAGTTTACCCTTCAGATTTTATACTTGCCAACCCCCACAATTGCATGGGTAAGTTCTTTAAAGTCAATCTATCTCTCTGTCTCTTTCTCCCCCACCTCTCTCTCTCATCATAATTAATAGTCAGAGTTCTCCAAAGAAACAGACAATAGGAGATATATCTATACATCTATACATTTGTATCTACACATCTTACTGCTCTCCACTTTCAGTTGTTTTCATGTGTATATATATACACACACATACACACGCACATACACGCACACATAAGTGAGAGACATTTATTTTAAGGAATTGGCTCATGTAATTATAGAGACTTGGCAAACCCCAAATCTGCAGGGCAGAGACCAGGGAAGAGCTGATGTTCCTGTTCAAATGTGAAAGCTGTCTGCAGTAAAGCTGAAGAATTCCTTCTTCTTCAGGAAACCTCAGTCTTCTTAAGGCCTTCATCTGACTGAATGAGTCTCAGCCACATTATGGAGGGTAAGTAGCTTTATTCAAAGTCCACTGATTTAAATGAACAAACAAAACAAACTCATAGATATAGAGAATAAATTGATGGTTGCCAGATGGGAGAGGTGTTGGGGGAATGGCTGAAAAAAGTAAAAAGAATTAAGAAGTACAAATTAGCAGTTTTAAAAATAGTCATAGGGATGTGAAGTACAGCATAGGAAATATAGTCAATAATATTGAAATAACTATATACAATGTCAGATGGGTATTAGACTTATTATATTGTAATAACTATATACAGTGTCAGATGGGTATTAGACTTATGAGATAATCACTTAGTAAGTTATATAAATGTCTAATCACTACGTTGTACACCTGAAACTAATATAATATTGTATGTCAACTATAATTGAAAAAAATGATTAAAAAAATAAAATAAATGTTAATTTTCTGTAAACACACCCTCAAAAAACATTCAGACCAGATATCTGGGCACCTTGGCCCAGTCAAGTTGAAATAAAACTAATCATCACATTTATCCTATTGGTCTGGTTTCTCTGTAGACCCCTGACTAACACACAGACAGCTTTGATCCCTGCCATTGTGCTTGAGAGGTTGAATAACAAAATCATTCATCAAGATGTGGTTAATAAGTTTATAAATTTACAGTAGGGTTAATTAATAAAATACGAGGACAGAAATAAATTATATTCTCTTTGTCTTTCAATATATAAGGACATTGGGCATGTAGGCTCAATTCTGTCTGCACCATTAACTGTATCACTTCATTAACTAATTACGGACCATTTAACATGTGCTAGGCACTGGGAGTACAGCAGAGAACAAAGGCAAGCCCCTGCCTTTGTGGAGTTTACATTCTTATTTCTGTTGTGATTTTACACATTGAAACAGATGTCTGTTCTTTCTTTCTTTCAAATGTGATATGATCTATAATAGTATTTTAACCTCTTTGAAAAAGTCATTCATTCTCAGCATACCAAAACAACAACAACAACAACAACAACAACAACAACAACAACAACTAAAAACACTGTTAGAAAAACAAAAACAACAACAACAACAACAAAAAACACTGTTCATTGACCAGCTGACCGTGTCATCAGAATGAATTGTTTTATCTGTCTCTTAGAAAATCTGTGGGTTGCGGACAAGAGATAAGCTACTTTTACTTTCTAATGGCTGAAAAGTTTTCTAGATATTTACTCCGAATATATTACTTTTCTGAGTGTAGTTCAGTGACATGTCCCTGCAAAATGTCGGAGACAGCAAGTACGTGGCTAACGTAGGGAGAGGGATTACTCATGGAAAAGATGTGCCTAAGAGGTATCTTTGCTCTCTGTACTTAAGAGTGTAAGAATACATTTTCTCTATTAGATGAGAACTTTCTTTCTTTCTTTGTTCGATGTTTCTTGTTTTTTTTTTTTCTCCTTTGATGAATTTTGAGAAAACCTATATTTCTAAATATGTAAAATGAATAAATTGGTGCCCTATATTAGAAAGTTATTTTTTGTATTGTAATTGTCTTATTTATTTGTAGCTACATAACTATTTAGCCCTAGATTTAGTGTCTTAAAACAGCAAACACTTATTAATTCACAGTCTCTATGGGTTGGGAACATAGGCATGGCTTAGCAGCATGCTGTGGCCCAGGTCTCTCATGCGGCTGCAGGGTTACAGTCATCCCAACCCCGGGCTGGGGGAGGAGGAGGACTGCTTCTAAGCACACTAGTGAAACTGCTGACAGGCCTCACGCCATCACTGGCTGGTCTCCAGGGACATCATTTCCTCCTTGCGTGGGTCTCAAAATAGGGCTACACACAACAGGACAGCTGGCTTGTCCCAGAGCGGGAGCTCTGTGAGTGTGTGTGGAGGGGATGCCCAAGATGGAAGCCACACTCTATTTGTAATCTCATCTCAGAAGTGCCATCCATTCTTTTTGCCGTATTCTATTCATTGGAATTGGATCATTAGGTCTAGTCCAACTGCAGGAGAGGAGACACAGGAGTGTGACTACCAGGAGAAAGGGATCTTTGGGAGCCGTCTTAGGAGCTGCCTACCACATTTGTTTTTATTTTCAATGTCCAATAAGCCATTGATTCCCGTCAATTCTTCCGTTTAAAATCTCTTCCTTAATCATCCCTCTCTTTCTATTTCACAGCCAGTACCTTGGCTTCTGTCTTCATTACCACATAAACAGATTACTTAACAACTCCCTTAACTCTGCATGAACCCCCTCAGATCCCGCGTTCATCTCTACTGGTTAATATTCCTGAAACACCACTGTGTTCCTTCATTTTCTTGTTCACAAACCTTCGTGGTTCATTGTTGTCTTTCGCTTGTGTTTCTTATTCCTTCCATTCCAGCTGGGCCAGGGGCTTCATTATGTTCTGAACATCACATGCTTCCTGGAGATCTGTTTGTCTCTGTTTTAACTTTTCTCTCCCAATTCTACCCACTGCCCTTCTCAGTAAAACCTACTACTGCCCTCACTGAACCTCTTGTTCTCAATTCCTACAGTACAAGTGGTTTGTGCAGCATAATTTAACACACACACATATGCTGACAGCTTTGTTAGTTCTAATTTCTCTGTTTCTGCTCTTTTCAACTAGGCTGAAATCTGTGTAACTTGTTATGTTTCTGTGTTCCCACTGCATCTAATAATGTTGAGCACATTATAAATTCTCGAATACTTGTGGCTTAAGGTAAAAACTAGAGAGCTCCTTTTTCTAGCTGTGTAAGCCAAACAGGAGCTTAGAAAAAAAGGTAGGAAAGAGAAACAAAATAAAAACCAAATAAAGGAAAATATTGAGATATTTCCTAGTAAGTCTACCTCAGAAGGTAAGGAAACATAATAAGATTATTTTTAGTAATCTTATATTTTTTTATTATTATTTTCTCTTTTCAGTCGCTCTGTTTCCATGATAGAAATAGGGGATGAGTTTTCAACAAGGGATGATTTTGCCCCACAGGGGAGATTTGGCAATGTCTGAAGTCATTTTTGGTTTTTACAACTGGGAGTGGGAAGGATGCTATAGATACCTAGTACACAGAGGTCAGGGGTACTGCAATGCACAAGACAGTCCCCTGCAACAAATAATTATCTGGCCCCAAATGTCAATAGAGCTGAGGTTGAGAAACCTGCTTTATCCTGATCACAAGAGCAGTATATCTGTCATTACGAACCTTGGTACTAAAACCATAGCGCCTGAGCTCAGATCCCATCTCTGCCATTGGCTAGCTGTGTGATGTTGGGTAAATTCCTGATCATCTAGGCTTCTTCATGTTTAAGTCAACAGAATAACAGAACTTATCAGTGAGTTTTGTTGGGAGTATTAAATGAGTAAATAATTGTAGAGTACTTGAAACAGTGTCTGGAACATAGATTTTTTGGGAGTATTAAATGAGTAAATAATTGTAGAGTACTTGAAACAGTGTCTGGAACATACTATGACTTATTATAAGTGTTTGTTAAGTATAACAGTCTTTTTAGGAGTTTCATATCACATAAGTTGGATACACTGTCCATCCTGAGGTGTTTATCAGTCTTATTATCAAATAGAAAACCTGAGCAAGATCTTGTGGGTAGAGTTTAGCTCAATTGGCTACATCAATCTCAGTGGCTGGATGACAAATTTCTCTATAAAACAAAACAAAACAAAACAAAACGAAAGAACAACTCTAAAACTTAGAAAAACAGATGACCGTTTTCACAGTTAGTACATGCAACCATCTAAAAGTTAGAAATCATGGCTTGTTCAATTCAGCTTTCATTTGTCAACTGAACATTTCAGTGTTTCTCTAAGAGGATCTAATTTTACTAGATAAAACAGGCAGTAACCAGTTCTTTCAAATAAGAGCCCATAAGCTGGCAACTTTAAAGTCCTCATTAGATTCCTTATGGGGAGAGCCATCCATTGTCAGTCACACAGGTGGTCAGGTCCAGGACAATGGAGAGGACGCTTAGAGGTGCCACGAACCATTAGGGTTATTCACAGGAACCATGCAGAACAAATACACTCCTTTCTGAAAGGGATCATGTTCTGTGGATTTTCCCAGATTTTCAATTTGCAAAGTAAACTGTAACGTGTGTGCGTTTAAATTACTTATCATGTTAACTTGACATCTGAATTGCAAAAACACAGCAGTTAGCTGCAAGTAGGTGAATTTCCCCTGCACATAACAGAATTTTATCAGTCATAGGTTTTTCATTCTGCTTTTCTTGGGAGTGAATCATAGAAATCATAGGACTGGATCTAAAACACACCGTAGTCAATTTTCATCACCTGACAATAAAGACATTTGGGGACATCTTAGTCTTTCCTAATTTACCTTAAGTAGAAAACTTCTAACAGTGAATGGCAACTGACTTCCATTTGCTTTGCATTTGAGTCTCCGTACTGGAAGAGAAGATAGGTAAATAAATTACAAATAGTTAATTTCCCAAAGCCCTGTAGAAATATACATAGACTCTTGGAGCAGCTGAAAGCTTTATTTTTAAGGTCTCATTGTTTCACGATTATGTTAACAAGAGTCATACTGTGTTAAGAATAATCAATAATTGGACTCTCACATAACAAAACATAACTTAAGGAAAAACAATAGTCTTATACTAAAAAACTGTGTTTTTATCACTTCTTAAGAAGTGACAGGTGGTCTACAGCCATGCTATCCTAAACAAGCCCTATCCTGTCTGATCTCAGGAGCTAAGCAGGGTTGAGCCTGGTTAGTACTTGGATGGGAAACCACCTAAGAAGACCAAGTGCTGTAGGCACAAAACTTAAAAAATAAGGTATTGTGAGCTGACAAGTTCCTTGCAATCTGTGAGGTCAACCAAGCGTTGCCTTGCCTAAAAAAATAAATAAATAAAAAGAAAAAGAAAAGAAAAAAAAGAAGTGACATTTGTTGACCATGAAATTCAGGTTTGAGACTGGTCAGTTCTTACTATTAATTAAAAATCCTAGGTCCCTTTAATGTCTAAGATAAAAAGAAGGACTCCTTCATAGGCCTTGACTGCAGGTTCTACAAAAAGAAAATATTCTGTTTGCAGCAGTGTAGCAAAAACAATGTTATACATGTAATTTTAATAATACTTCAGATTTAAATTATAGTTATTATATATTTTAGTCATGCTTTTTATGTAAACAAAGTAAAATAAATCTACACTAGTTCCAATATAATTGTATATTTTCTTAGTGCCAGTAAGAGTAATCGCCCATGTTTGAGAATGAACTCATAGATATGTTAAACCACAAGAAAATAAATCTCTCTGGATAGTCTATTTTTCTAGGTAAGATTTTTCATCCATAAAAAACAAACAAACAAACAAACAAAAACCCCTAAAATTTAAAAAACAATTCAACACTTTTAATGGAAAACTCTTAAATTCTTATATCATTAAAAAATAAAAAGAAGAAATACAGGTATGTGATTTAAAATTTCAAAAGTAACAGAAGGGTATAAAATAAAATCTCTCTTTTATTCTCAAATATTCAGTCCCAGTCAGTTGTGATCACTATTGGCAGTTTATTGTGGATTTTAAATTTATTTTTATACGCATCTAAGCTCTATGCTGTTAAAAAGCATATGAATTCATAGTATAA
>NW_006439192.1:20817900-20830362 GCF_000325575.1 Pteropus alecto | reverse complement strand
ATAGAACTACTTTATTCTTTAAAGAATAACTACCTTTTTTCTTATGTAGATATTCCATACTTGTAAAACAATAGTTTACAAGCAAAAATTTAGATTTTTTCTGGTTTTTACAGTTACCAGAAAATAATAATTTTTTCTGGTTTTTACAGTTACCAGAAAGTAATAATCTTACTTGTACATATATCTCTCCTAGGTGTGACTGTATGTGTAGGATAAATGCCTCATAATGAAGATTTGTAAGAATAAAGTGGTATTTGTATCTTAAAATTATAGTTTAATCAATGTTACATACGAGATGCTTATTTTATACCTTCTCAATACTACATTTTATTAATCTTTTCAATTTTTATCAATATTATCTGTGAAAATCAGTAAGGCATTTTTCGGGCTCTCATTTCTCTAACTTTACACAGAATCCTTTACACTAGATAGCCATTTTTATGCCTTCCAACTTTCTATTGAGTTTTGCTTCCTTTTCATCTGTAGGAGTACTTAGTACTGCTGTAAAATTTTTCTGCCATGTGTCTCAAACTTGAGAAAAAGATCATGTTTTACTTTATTTGTATGAGCATGGTGCCATGTCTGCCATCCACATTGTTTGCCTTCAATTGCTTTAATCTTCGTCTTTTCCCTCTGTGGCAGTATTTCGTGTCCTTTCTCACTGTCACCAATTTGCTTTGCAGCTATGAGAATTCTGTTTTTCGCTGTTTCTAATTTGTCAGCTTTCTAATGGTATTTTGCCATTAATTTGTTTTCTGAACTCTCCAATCTCCTTTTTGATCTATTTTATCTTTTTGTTTGTTTGTTTACTTGGTTCCATGTTTGTTTTCTAGGGTACAAAACAAGTGTTAACTATATCATTCTTTACTTCTTTGTGTGTTTCCTCTTGAATGTATTTCTAAATTGTATTTCGTATATGATATTCCCTCCAACAATGCTTTAGCATATTTACTGCAGACAGTAAGTGCCCAATCCTGCTAGTGCCTTAAACCCACAGCACAGCAGGACCTCCTGGGAAGTTTTGAAAATCCCAGCGGCAGGGGTGCTTCCAGACCTCAATCCTCAAGCCTGGCCAGTGGCTAAGTTCCCCTTGGGGACTGCAGTCTGGGGAAGATTGAGAAGCTTGCCTCCATGCTGCTGGCTTACCAGATCCATACTGCCACAACCCTGTGTAGGTAAAGCCTGTGTCATTCATTTGCAGTTTGCCCAGGTTTTTTCCTGTTGCAAGTGTGGGAGTGATATTATTTCAAGTTCTCTACATCAAAAAACTGAAACAAAATTTTATATTTTGGCAATCTTTATTTTTTATTTAGAATTGATTCTTTCTATGCATGTTACGTTCTCACAATCTCTGATGTATACTTGCCTTGAAGTTTACCTCACTGTTTGTTCTATTACCTTTGTCTCAGTAATTAGTTCTTTTGTGTCTCTGGTTTGTGGTGATACCGTCCTCGGGTATGGGTGATTGTTCATAACCTGGAGTCTTCATGTGAGAAATTCGGGTTGCCTTTGCTGTTTACTATAGCCCTTATAATACCAAAACAACTGTGCTGATTCAGGATAGGCATCTGGGATTAAGTTTTAACATGAAACTGTTCAGATAAAATTTTTGGTCTGTTTCTTAACTAACTGTATAGTATTGGGTAATCTCTCTTAGCCTCAATCTACTCATCAATAGGATAGGAGTAAATAATAATATCTTCCCTATAAGCTTTTGCGATAGTTAAGTCAGTTTAAATAGGTAAAGCATTTAGAATAGAGCCTGATGCATTGTCAGTATTCAGATGTTGGTGGCAGCTCTGATGATGATTAGGAAGAAGATTATGATGCTTGAAATCGCTGCTTTGTCTCTGATCTTAAGAAAACCCTGAGACAGTCATTTGAGGGACAAATAGAAACTCTAATGTCACTATAAAAGACACTTTATATTTGAGCCCTTAATAGAAAACCAAATGATTAATAATTTCAAATAGGCTATTCACTATTTTTTTTCTGAAGTAAAGTGCCTAATCATTCTCTGATGGAGTGGTCTTTAAAATAGAAATCGTATCTTTAAAATAGCTCCTGTTCTAACATTGTAGCAACTACAATGTACTATGTCAGATAATTTATTTAATTAAGGATATATTAGCACTCCCATTGAGATATTTGATTGACAATACTTGTAAATTATTTCCTAAGTAAAGACTATTTAAGTGATTTTTGAATATGTGTATAGTAAGTGATATACTACATAGATAACAGGAAAAATGATTAATTATTGAAAATAATATCACTAGTATATTTCTTAAAACCATGTATTCTTTCCTTGATTTTTTGATGTACAGAAAATTGTTCAGTAGTTTGTTATTATGAATCATTTTGGGATGATTTTATATCAATTATATTCTAACAATAATCTTTTCTATGTATCAGGTCAGGTGAATCATGTTTTGTTACTATGAAAATAATGTTGCTTATCCACAAAGAAAAAAAAATAGTTCTTAGTGAAAATAAGCATAGTTACTTTGAAATATTAGTATAAACAACAAAGTTCACAGATACTTTATAAATTTTATTTAAGTACTAAAAAAGTATAATATACATAAAACAGAATATGCTCTCTGAGAACTATACAGTTTGTCATGGTACGTATATGAGCCTGTGTAACCATCACCACAATCAATGTTGGGTACTTTTCCATGTTTCCAAAACACTCCCTCTTGAATACTCCACCTCACCCCAAGCAGCCACTAATCTGGCGTTTGACACTGTGTATTACATTTGTCTTTTCTAAAGCTGCATTGAAACGAAACTATATAGTATGTATTCATTTCTTTTGCCTTCTTTTGTTCAGCATAATGTTTTTAAGAGTCATTCATGTCATTGAATATATCAATAGCCCATTACTTTTTATTATTGAATAGTATTCCATTTTATGGCTATACCTTAATTTGTTTCTCCATTCACATGTTGATGAGTATTTGGGTTCTTTCTAATTTAGGCTATTATGAATAAAGCTGCTACAAACTTCACTTGTATAACAGGTTTTCATCCTGTTGGGTAAGTACCCATGAAAGGAATAACTGGTTTGTGTAGTAAGGGTATTTTTAACTTAAAAATAAACTTCCTAAATGAGATCATGTGTAAAAGCACTTTAAAATCACTTAAGGTTCACCTTTTTAAATCAACTGACACTGCTTGAAGTTATAAGAACATACGTTGCCGAAAGTTCAGTTTTGGCTGAAGTAGAAAGCAGTTCTGTGTCCCTATTCACTCCTCAGAGGGTTGCCACAAGCAAGGAGCTACTTTCCCTTTGCACATTCTTCGGACTGGGAGGAAATTGGACTCTCTTCTACCCTCCATCCCCACAGAGCACTCCCTCACCCTGGGTCATGCCCCCACGGGGTTGAGGAATCCATTATTGGTTCCTAAAGCATAGTTCCTAAGTCTCCCAGTGGCTCTAGCTGGGGTGACAGGAGTGAGGTCAAATGAAGGAGAAGAAGCAAGGCTGTCTCCTCTCTCTCAGAAGCTCCATCTCTGCTCCCCACACTAATCTAGTTCTATTTCTGAGAACAGGTTCATTTGTCAGCCCAGAGGAATACATACTTGCTCCCTTTCCCTAAATTCTTCCATTGGTTAATCTAATTTCTACTTCCTTTTGAAGGAGCTCAAGCCTGGGCTCATCATCTTGCATGGGGAACAGCACTGTTGATGAAAGGGACATCCAAACCTGAGGCACTAACACTTCTTGCACAGTTTTTACGACATTTTTCAATAAAAGCTTTTCTTGCTTTCTTCACTGTTAATGACCTGCATAGCCATGCTTGGCCTTTAAAATTTTTTTTTTCTCTTTAAATTTTGTTTGTGCCAAAAATAAAAAGTGACTTTTGAGAGAAGGCTGCCCTAATCACCACCCACCGAGAGCCTGGCACTCCTCTGGGGACCCTGTGCACACATCACCTGTGAATCCTGAAGATGCTCTTTTTGTTCTGGACACCATGCTCACAATCAGTCAATTTTGGATCCCATGCTCTTTTCAATCAATTTATCTTAAGCAAATTTTCCTGCAGGGAAGCAGTGGTGGGCATAGTACTTCTCTTTAATCTGAGTTACAGGAAGTTTCTTTATGCTTTTGGCAAAAAACAACACACCATGGCTCATCATTTGCTTTCTTTGTAGTCAGGCCCAACCTTTCCCAAATGCTAAAATGTCTTAACAGTTTTCTGGCTTCCCACATATATTTTTTAAATTCCATTTGAAACCAGGGAGGGGGTGCAAAATTAATGTAATCCTGAACTCTTTTCTCCTATTTAAGAATTGGAAATTGGTTGAAAATCAAGAACTCCTGATTGCTTGCTTTTACCTAAAAAGTACATGAGCCTTTGCTTTCCTCACCTCCCACATCATGATGGAAAGCTCTCCTGTCCCCTGCCATTTTGCATGTAGGTCCTAGGCTACTTTGATTCATGCTGTGCCCTCACTACATTTTACCAAGTTGAGAGAAACCCCAGTTCCAGAACAGGGATTGGAATTTTGCTTTTCCCACTGTGGGGTGCAGAAGACAAAAGGGCCACCGTGAATGGGCCACCTGCTGGTCATGCTGTTCACACCACCTGCAAAGGCAGCCATTGACCTTCAAGGCTGAGGGTTTCAAAATGTGACTCTTTGTTCCTGTATAAAGCCAGCCTCCTGGTGACTTGTCTCTACACGGTACCACATTCAAAGAAGCAGCTCTGACACCAGGAGCCTTGAGGAATAATAACGATCTACACGGAGAAGCGTGCGGTTTCTTACAGAGCAACACAGAAAGGCCTAACAGCTTCCATAAACCGCTTTCCCATTCCTCAAGACTTTCTGCTTGAGAAAGTTGCCACAATTCTGTCACCTTCTTTCCTTGTCTCCTCTCTAACAAGGCTGACTTTTCAGACAGGTTAACACTGATATTTTAACCCCAAATTCAAGTTGCTTCCTTCCATGCTTTCTGGAGCTTCAGGGAAGCCATGAAAACCAGTAGGGGAAGTAGAGGCAGTGACAGTGATGTCAGTTTGCCTTAGGTTCCTGTCTCAGCTTGGCTACCTCCAGGAACTGGAAGAGACAATTTTGCAAAGAGAAAAATTTTAGAGAAAGTCCACTGCCTCCCAAGATACTCTCTCCTATTGGATCATTTCTCTCTCCCATGCTCTGCTGCCCTGAATCCCTTTGGGAAAGTTCTTGCTGGCTGGATGCTTTTGTCAGCTGTCAGTAAGATTGTTTATAGAATCCCTGGTGTTAGTAAAAGTACTGCGGGGAGACAGAAGGGTGATAATAGGAATAATTATAATCTCACGATAGTGAGTACTGCTTCTCTTTCTCCAAAATGTAGGAGAAGTGTGCACAGACTGTATTCCTATCTGGTCTTCAGAGCATATCTTGGCTCAACTTCAGCTGGGGAAGGAAGAGCTAGCTGCTCAGGAGGACGCTTACAATGTCTCTGCTCTTCTCCCCTGTCCCCACCCCAAGCCCTTGCCTTTCTTTGCCAATCCTAATGAAAGAACAGTGTGGCACGGGCTGGGGAATGGCAGAGGAAGAAGTGGCTGTTCAGTACTTTACCCTCATTGTAAGGGTGGCTCTTTTGTGTGTGCTCTCCAGAAATCTTTGGTTTTGTTTTGAGATTCTTTTAACCCCTTATGGAAATAGATTTTTAGGCCAAGCTGCAGCCACTCCTGCTCGGCATGCTAAGTCTGCAAACAGTGGTGCTTCCCAAAAGCTCTGATTATAAAAGCCACTTGAAGTGCTAGGTTAATACCAAGACTCTAGCTTGCATCCCAGACCTCCTGAGTCAGAATCTGAAGTAAAGATTTCTGAGAAGGGAAGCTGGGAAGAGCTGGCCTAGAGAATTGTCAAGCTGCTGTATATATAATCTGTGCTCTCCTAGACTACCGTTAAAAAAAAAAAAAAAAATCTTAATTAGCATAGCTATTGTGATAAAACCCAGAGTTGATGGCTGAATATGAAAATTTGGCTTATTCTATTAAAATTTGAATACAGAAAGAATGCTAGCAGAAGTATACATTCAAAAAGCCTTCCTACCAAACCATTAACTTTACTTTGGTGGACTCAATTTCACAGAAAAGGAGAACAACAATTCCTTATTATATAACATCCATATTCCTTCATGTAAGCAGCAAAATAGGTTATTGGTAAGCCATACCTACAGCCTTATAATTGACAGTTTACTTTCAAAATAGTATTCAACTAATAAAAAAAGCAATAGAAAAAGCTTGTTTTGATGTGACTCTTACAGGGTTTAAATTAAAGTTTGGCAAATAAAAGTCATTCAATACGACTATGTTTTCAGCAACTGATATTTTTGCCTTCTTGAACAAGTTATAAAATGCTTGTTCAATTCTGTCTTTATAGTCTCAGGAAAAATTGAAATCGAACTATATGATTCAATTTTTTAAAAAATATATATCCAGTTGAGCCTTGAGCCCAGAATTGTCTGGTGTTAAAAGAACTATTTGTGCATATGATTTTGTCTCCTTGGAACTATAGATGGATTGCTTTAGAGTTATTTATAATTTCTCAGCTAGTGAGGAGATTATTACTCTTAACAGGGCTTGACAAAGACTCTCTCCCTGACCAAAATTTAATTAGGCTCCTCTGAGTCTTCTTCTCAACTAGACCTTGACTTTGTGAATCCATGTCTATCCTTGCAGAGACTAGTTTTAGTACGAATTCTGTTAAGTTGTTTTAAAGAGAATCCTCTACCCTTGACATTTGATCACCCTTGATATCTGATCAAATTCCTCATCTCCAGCCCTTGATATCTGATCTGATCACCATGGCCTGCTGAAGAATCCTGTTATGTTGGTTTAGTAAGAATCTCCCTACTCTTACTAACTTTCCATCCATTGACCTGCTCACCCTGCTCTTTAGTTATAAATTCCTACTTATCGTACTCAGAATTGAGCTCTGTTGTTCATTAAAGTCTTTTTTTCCCTATTACAATAGGTTCCAAATAAAATCTTTCTTTATCACTATAACTAGTACTCGGCTCTTGTTCTTTTTCACAAGGAGGAATGATAAATGGGTTTTACCTTGAGTGTGAAATCTCATTTGTTGGTGGTGGCTACCTGTAGCACTATGTTAAGAAAGATCCTGAGGCTACATTCAAACATATCAGGAACAAGAATTGTGATCTATGAGAGATGTCTGTCATGGGTGCAGATGGTTTTGTGTGTTGTCGCATCTTCTCTGAAAAGTGTTCACGTCTGCTTCCCCCTCCCCCATCCTGCCCTCCCCAGTGCCATTCTTAAGAAATAAAATAGCTGAAGACCAAAAGACCTGAGAATGGAGGTGGTAGTTGTAGAAATAAAGAAATTACAGAATTGGTCTGGATAAGTTTTTTCTTGTCTCTTCATAACATATGGATGGTGTAATAAGGGACAAAAGAGACTAGTGTCTTTGGCCTTGAAAAGCAAAAAGAGACAAGGCTGGGTGCTGGAATGAGCCCAACTGATGTCTCAAGCTAAAGGGCAAAGGTAATCTTGGAGATTCTCAATTTGGTCCAACTCTATTGACTCTTAGAACTAGATGTGGCTATTATGTGGCTATTGTTGGTGCCACTGGGGGCTGTTGGGTTGCTTGAGCTCAGATGCATTGTAGGTTTACAGTTCAACACTATCCTTGCTTCTCTTGGTCTTTCTAACCAAGAGAACAATGTCTATGGAAAGATTAGCAGAATGAGAATTTAAGTATAATTCATTCACAGCTGAGCCAACACCCAATAACTACCAAACCTCTCTATAATAAATGTCTGGATGAGGATACCCAGCGTTGAGGCAAAGCCATCTTGAGAAAGCAGAACAAAGCTGGTATTACGCTCCCTGATTTCAAATTACATTACAAAGCTAATGAAGTGAATTTAATACTTAATATTTAAATGGAGAAACATTTTCAAATAGTCTTACATGATTTCTAAAAAGAAGTCTCAATGCAAAATAAAGTGCACGATTGCAATAAGTGTCTGCCTGTTTATTTTACCATTAATAATTATCTGGGTGATCTGAATTTGTTCTACGATTATTTTCCTTCAATTTGCACATGTAAACAGAAACACAAATATTAGTATAATAGTATATTGTAAATGTAGGAAAGATATTGGTAGGTGAATAGCAATATCTACTTTTAACAAATTCCCTAGCACCATCTTTGCTGATCATTATGCAAGTAGATTACACCAGCTTTAGTGATAATTAAAATTAGCTCCATCTTGGAAGCCAGGAGATTCAAATTGGTCACCTAGCCCCACCATTAGCCAGCCATATAACTGCAATCTCAGATTCTTAATTTATAAAATTACAGAATTTAAAATCCTATTTACTTCTATCATTCTCTGAATTTCTTTTTGGGATTTAGACTGTTATATGTGAAGAATTATACTCCCTCTGCTGGTGGATGAAAGTAAAACAACAATAAAAAGCATACCACAAGAAAATTTTATTCTATGATTCAAATGTATTACTTTGGAGAACTATGCAATTTCAGATTTTTGGACTTTATAAAGTGAGTTCAATTAAGCCAAATCATTTTCTATCATAAGAAAAGTCTTAGAATAATGATCAAAGTACAAGATCTGGAGTCAGAGTCCAGAGCTCAAATCTACCACAGGTCTTCCGGGACCTGGTACCTCAGTTCACTCCTCTGGCTTGCAGGTTTCTCAGCCTGAGAGGGAAGAGATATTAATATTTCTACTCTGCTAATGTCCTGCGCTTAGCAACCCTTAGTCTTATATTTGCAAAGTGTTCCATAATTGTTAGCTCTTATTGCTGATACTTTGCTGGATTGATATTACTGGAAGAGTTTCTTTAGTACTCAGAACCCATTTTAGCATCTAGAATAGATTTCATTTTCACAATACCTACAATGCTATATAACAAATTTACCTCAAAAATGAATCAAAATTTAAGACTATCTTGCACAACTCTGACCAAGTCTCACAATGTAGATTGAAAACCCCTCATGCGAATGCTTGTTTGAAGCGGCTCATATTGGCTTGTGGCATATTTACATTGTTACTTTCTTTTACATTCTCTTTACAATATATAATTAAGATGAAATAAATTTTCTCAAATATTTTCCTTTATGGTAATAATTTAGGTTTATAATAAATAGCATCTTAGCTGAGAAAAGAACATAATTTAAACTTTATGTTCAATTTCTAAATTTCTATAAATTTTGTTCAAACGCATAGATTCTAAAAACACTATTGCATTTTTATGTGAAGAACTTCAATTATTTAATTCACTGTAACTGTAAAATTTTCAGTTTAATTTCAATTAGAAAGAGATTTTCAAAAACTTTCCATTGTGGAATTTTCAAACATTACAGAAGAGAGACTATCTTATAAACTCCCACACATCCAGCTTCAACAGTTATCATTTGCTCACTGTTATTTCGTCTATTTCCCCTCTCACTCTTCCTCCTACCCTCTGAATTATTATAAAGCAAATTCCAAATATTATATTCTTTCATTAAGAAATACGTCAGCTTATATTTCTAAAACATGAGCTATATTTTTAAATATAAACACAATGCTATTAGTATACCTAAAATAAATAATAACGTTAATATAATCAAATATCTGATTAGTGTTCAAATTTCCTCAGTTTTCATAATATTTGCTTTACAGCTGGTTTGTTTGCATCAGGGTCTAAACAAGATCCACGTCACTCATTTGCTTGGTGTATATCAAGGCTCTAGTCTGTAACAGTTCCTTCTCCCTCATTTTCCTCGCCATTTCTTGAAGAAATCCCAGTCATCCATTCTATGGAATTCCTCAATTCTAGATTTTGTTTATTATATCTCCAGGGGATTATTTTCTTCCCTCTTCAAAATTAGATCTTAGGCCTTGATCATATTCAGATTTGTGTGTGTGTGCGTGAGTATACTTCATAAGTGGTGGTGTCTTTCTGGGATGTGAAATTGCTTAAAGTTCCTGGTTCCATTTACTACTACATTTATTCAAGTTTAGCACATGGTCAAGTTGTTTATTATTCTTAGCTTAACTCTCAATATGTAGAAAAAAAAGTTCATTTCCTGTTCTCAAAATATTACATTTAAGGTAACAAGATAGTCATTGAATAAGGATCTCTAGAATTTCCTTCTTATTTATCTGAATTCTCTTCTTTGTAAATTATAATTCAGTCAGTACAACCAAATATCATGTAACATTTTTTTACCATTATAGTTGGAAACCTCTCTTTGTTTATTAATATTTCCTTTTCCTTGGGAAAAAAAATCTATGTTTTCGCAAATATCCTGTCATTTTTCTATATCGCGTTCTTATTTTCCCCAGATTGTTTATAATCTTGTATTATTATCTTAGTTCATGGTACATAGCAAAGTTGTCTATTCGATGTCTCTGTCTTTAGATCTGCTGCCTTATGTGAATAATAATGCTTGCTGTTAAATAAAGTTGATAGGAATGGTAATTTTTTCCATTATTCTAAAATTTTATATTGATATGCACTAAACATTTATCCATATGAGACACCATATAAAATAAAATTTGGAAATACTAGGCCTTGAGGAAAAAGAGCTTATGCTGTATTTGACGGAGCGTCTGGAGACGATCAGGAAGAGAGTGGTGAGGAAGGAAGACGTATGGAGCCGGAGAATAGCACCTGGTGTTAACCCAGGGGCGATTTCATACCTCTTCAGAGGTTACTGAGGTTCTTTTAAGTCATGTTACATGTTTTACATAGAAAATAAAATTGTAAGACTACTATAGATATGTATTCTAAAGCGAATTATAAAATCATTTTTAAGTTTGTCATCTTAGTCTAATTTATTTGAAAGATGCTTCAGTTTAGTGAAGTATTGCTTTGCACTAATTTTTATATTTAGTAGCTTACATGGACAACTGGTTCTTTGGAAAGCACAACAGAGATTTGGGTGCAGGAAGCTTATTGGGAGGTGTTCTGGAGATCAACACCTCAAGACTGAAGGAAGCTGGATTGGATTTATCAAACTTCCCAGCGGCTGGGTATGTAGTAAATCTGGGAGACTTCCTTCCAATTTTATTGTTACTTTTTAAAGGGAGCAGGATGAACTTCACTAGTTTAAAGTTGTTTGATATAATAAAGAATATATATTTTGTCTTCATTCCCAGTTCCTGGCACAGATCTTCTAAAACTCTTGGAACGTCCTAAATGACAGGGGTGAGAGGAACGTCTTTTGTTATTCATAAAAGCCCCTTTAACCATACCTGAGTTTATGCTAATGAGGTGACTCTTGATAGGCCATAGATCACTTCAGGATGTGGCTGGTTGGCAGAGGAAGCAACTATGTGATTAGAGGGTTAGAACTTTCATCTTAACTCCCGACCAATGGCCAACATTCAATCAATTGTTAAAACAAAATCTCAGTTGTAATGAAACTTCCATAAAAGCCCCTAAACTATAAGACTTCAGGTAAATAAACACATGGAGGTGCTAAGAGGGTGCTACCTTTGGAAAAGGCGTAGAAATGCTGCACAAACTTACCTGCCCCCCTCTTAATTTCTTCCATTTGCTATTCCTGAGTTGTATCTTTTACAATAAACTACTAATAGTAAGTAAACTGCTTTCCTAAGTTCTGTCACTGTTCTAGCAAATCATCAGATCTGAGGAGGAAGACGTGGGAACCCCTGATTTGTAGCTGGTTCGTCAGAAATATGGGAGACCTGGGGCTTAAAATTGGCATCTGAAGTGAAGGCAGTATTGTGGAACTAAACGCTTACCTTTTGGGATCTGATGCTAATTCCAGGTACACTGTGTCAGAATTGAATTGAATTAAATTGAATCGTTGGACACCCAGTTGGGGTCTGGAGAGTTGAAGAACTGGTTGTTGGTATGGAAAAAACCTCATACATTCGGTGCCAGAAATGTACTGTGAGTAAAAACAGATCTTAGGATGTTTCTTTTATTCATATATTTCTAACTAAAATTATTCTTTAAAAAGCACACATCATATATAGGTAGTAAATTATATTTACCGCATGATACTTGGGCCAAAAAAATGTATTGATATGTTTGAGAACAAGAGTAGAAACACATTGTGTTGTCTGGCCCGGAACATTCTCACTTCCCACTGCACAAAGGAGTAACTCGTCTGGTGTTTCATACATTTGCCAAAATTGAAACAATGATTTCAACCACACATAGCATTGTTAGTCATACTGAGACTGGACATCACTTGTAAAATTCTTAATCTTTTAGCAGAAAATGAAATGGGACATCTCTTGCAGAGTTAATCTTTTTAATGAACCTGGTTAAGTTTTCTTCCATCCTTTCTTTGAAAAAAGACCCTCTCCCTCAAATCTTGATAACTGCCCTGGCAACTCAGATCCTCTGGCTATTGATAAGGGTCATCAGCCCATTGTTAAGCAGAAATGGTGTTAAGCCAGACAGGGCCCTTAGAGTCTGAGAGCGGGGAACTTTAAGCCATAGGTCTTTC
>NW_006439192.1:20814628-20817686 GCF_000325575.1 Pteropus alecto | reverse complement strand
AAGAGCTCCATGAAACAGCTATAGGTAGGGACTTCTCAGCAGAAAGCAGATTGGAAGAAGAGACCTCCTGTCTCTCAGCATCCATACTAATAATAAGGGGGTTCATGATGGTTAGAAAAGAGCTAGGCAGGAAAGTTAGGGGTTTTTGAGTCTGCCTGCAAAGACACTGAGGTCATCCTATCCTAGAAGGAGTATGCTCTAATCTGTCCGCAATTAAGCAAGACAAAAGGCATTTTTTAACTAGGTACCAGTATAAGCCAGTCACTCGCACCTGCGCAATGAACCTTCAACTCACCTGAGCCATCTTTATACCATCTTTATAATATGATGCATATCCCCAGAAGTTCATTAATATCACTATAACAGACTGAATTCTGGGAACAAACCTGCGCAGAAAGCAAAATGATGAATCACTGAGTCCTGTCAATCTCAGTTGTCAATCAAGGAAGCTCACTCCTCTAAGAAAAGTAACCACCTACAGCAAAATGGGATAAAAACCCTGAAGTCTTTGTTACCAGGCTCTTTGAGCCACGCTTCTCTTGCTCAGGCCTGCTCCTGTGTCTGGAAGTGTACTTTCCTTTCTAATTAAACTTTTCTTTTTTACTGTATTTCAATGTCTTGCTCAATTCTTTGTTCAAGACATCAAGAACCTGGACAATGCGCTGGGAGAGGACCCCACTCTCCGGTAACAATACAGTCTCCAAATGGTTGCAATCCAGATGGAACATGTCGATCGTCACCTTTGCAGAGAACATACAATTCCTTGTTTGAGTGTTTGTTGATTTATTTCCTGTAATTTTATGCAACTCGTCTCTTTTCTAAAAGCTGTATCACTCAGTTTCTGGCTGATAACCAAGTCTGATATCAACAGAACCATCTTTCTTTTATATATGAATCACCTCATATTTAAATGGACTCAACTCTGAGTTCAGAGACCCAGTTTTTCTCATTTGCATGACTGAGAACAGAGTGTGATGCTCCTATGTGCATATTTGCAACTTAGAGCAAGCTACATGCTTGCAGAATAGATAGAGAATGCTTTTCAAAGTGCTAGACTCATTAGAACAAAGTTTTAATTAACTTTTTATTTAAATGTATAAGTATCATTGCTTTTCAGTTTCCAAGAACTCCTTATATTAAACATATTATATTCAGGACCATGTATGAAAATATACTCCATCAATCCTTAATTTTTCTGAAACTTGATCACAACCAATTTCTTTTGAAAGAACTACCAGAATAGTAAACAATACCAGATAAAGGCAGAAAATTTGAGTATAACAAAAACATTTGGGAGAATAATTCTACATGAGGAAAATGTAAGAGTATGTGAAAACATGCTCTTATTTTCTGTTAGTATCTTATTGGCAGCAAGGAATGGGCTTAAATTTGTGGCCATTTTTTTAAATGCTGTGTGTTAGTCCATTATATTATTATATAATAATTTATTCATTCTACAAATGGATATTAAAATACTTCAGCATTACAAAGAATCATGTAATAAGCATTGTTGTGGAGTTGTAATTAAAAACAAAATCTTTTCTCAACCTAGCAGACTTCTTCACAAAGATAGAATAAAAACAAAATAGTTTTATCGTTGGATAAGCATTAAACCAGAATATGATGTGCACCACAGATAGCTTGCCAAGAGATTGCAAAGACAGAAAGGAACTTCACCCTTTTATGTAGCCAAGCAGAAACAACTTATTACACATGTGTTCTCAAGATAAACAATAACTAGTCCTCAAGTAAGAGACCTTGACATCACCATTTGTCAGACATGGTTCATCCTGAACTCGTCTAGTAATTGGGGTAACTGTGTTAGCTAATGCAAAGGAAAAATAAACATCTATTTTTATGACAGTAGGTAGTTTGCAACTTAGAGCAAGGTGCTTACCTAAGTTAGGTTCCTACCCTCCTCCAGAGACTGGATGTTTACATTTCAAAAAGATGGTTCCCAGATCCTTGGAAAAGACATTTCTGGGGCATAAATCTGGCAAGAGCCTTATTTGGCTTCTAAAAGGTTTATATACATTTCAAAGAGACAGAGAAAGAACTTAAAATTACAGGGTAAAGCAAACACTCTAAGAAATGGGAGAGTGAGAATTTAACAGTGAGAATTAAGCCTCTTAACTTTAATTGGACCTTGCAATAAAATTTTACATGTCTTATTCTTCATATGTGTAAGTTATTGCTATGAAATATATGTAGAAGTGAAATTGCTCTCTTGTAGAATTTGCACTTTTTGATAACTTTTATAAATATTGTAAAAATACTTTACAGAGTGCTTTTTCCAATTTATTTAACCACCAGTAATGTGTGAGCATTCCTGTTTCTCAGAATCTTTAGAATACTTGACAATGTCAAACTTCATAATTTTTATAAATGTATGGATTAAAATATTGTCAACTTTTAGCTTAAACTTTTATTTCCTTGATTATTAGTGAAGTTAAGTATCACTTCATATGTTCGTTGGCTGTTTATGGTTTCTTTCCAGTGAGCTTCCCATTTATTTATAAGCATTAAACCAGAATATGATGTGCACCACAGATAGCCTGCCAAGATATTTCCACAGATATTTCCTTTGAGAATTTTTTACATTGGGTTATTAGCTTTTTTTGTATTTTAAAAAAATATTTATAAATTCTGATATTATTTCTCTATTAGTTATATGCTTTGCAAATATTCTGCGAGTCTCTGTCTTTTTAATTAATATGTAGGAAGTCATTAATACAATTATGATGCTTAGTACAAATGTCACAGTATTTTGAGAAAGAGAAAATATACAATATTGAAATTAAATCAGAGGACTTCTGCAAACTCACTTATGTGGTTGTTAGCAGGCCTTGGGCCTCATGACATGGAGCTGGCTTCCCACAAGGCAAGCAAACCAGAAGAGAATGAGAGGAAATGCCACAGTCTTCTTATAACTGAATATTGGAAGCAATATCCTATTACTTCTCCCACGCTCTATTCATTAGATGTAAATCAATAAGTCCAGCAACCTCCAATGACAGGAAATTATCTAAGGGTGTGAATGCTAAGGGACCAGGGTAAG
>NW_006439192.1:20773808-20813832 GCF_000325575.1 Pteropus alecto | reverse complement strand
AAGAAAGCAGAGGGCAATGGAGCTCCTTGATGTGCTCCTTACAGCTCAGACTCCTAGGGTAGAGACCAAGGTGCAGTGAATAGAGAATGAATCTAAGGGAGTGATGGAAATCTCTTATACTGATCTGTTCACTGGAGGCATTCAAATATCATGACATATATGCCTTTTCTCATGAGCTAGTTCGTTTTCTCAATTTTGTATTGTTGTTTCAAGGAGGTAATGAGCCTAGGAAATAATATTTTGAAAGCCATTTAGTATATAAAATTCTACCTAATATTTCTGTTTCCAATACAACCCTTCAACAGATCTTCAGCTAAGAATGGTATCTCCAACCAAGTCCAGACTTTTTCAGGTTAAATCTCTTTGAAAATTAAATCATCCATCTTCTGCTGTGTTTGGGATATAAGTTGCCGGTGCCTCTTATACAAACTTTACTCATTCCTCATAGTCCAGCCCCACTCCACACATCCTCTTCTGGAAATTGGTTTTGCCTCCATTTTTTAAGTTTTTGTAGGATTCCATCACATGTTGGCTTACTTCTTGTTACCTTCCTATTTTCAAACTTTTAGGTTTCTACTTCCTCTGCTCTATTAAGTCCATCTACTTTCCAACTTTAAAAATTTTGTTGACATCTTTCATTATGTTTTTTACAAAATTATTTTGCTATCATTTCAATGACCAGAGAGTACAAAGGAAGATGTACTCAATTTACCAAACTTAACTAGTTTTTTTTTTAAATTCCATAACAAATATTTCATTTCCAAAAGTTCTCACTGGTTTTTCTTACCTATATGTTCATATTTCATAATTTCTAAAAAAAATTTATATTTTGAGCATTCTAATGTACTTGTTTTAGACCATTTTTCTACCAGTTTACTTTATTTCATGTAGAATGGGACATGTTCTTGTTCTAATTGTTGAGAGTTTTGGCTGATATCATTATTTTAGGGGGAAAGTGGGGGGAATTTTTGGTTTAGAATTATCATTTTGAGCAGGATAATTCTCTCTCTCTCTCTTCAATCTTGGGGTTTTCCTACATCCCCCTTGTGCTCCCCAAAGCACATATCAAAAACCAGGTCATATAAGGTAGGCCAGAATGGCTGCCCCACTGTTAGAATAGAGATATTGCACATGTAGTGAGCCTCTGGGCTCAAGTGCTGATAGCAAGGCTGTGCGTGTGACCTCTCACTTTTCTACAGGCGCAGCTTTACAGAAGTCTCTGCAGAAACTGAGTCAAGAGCCTTTATCAACCTGTTCTCATGGAGCCGGGAGCCTAGCACCTGGGCCACTTCTGGGTAGGCTTACCTTTTGGTCTCTCTGATAATAAAAATGCTGGTGCTTTTGCCTGGTTCTGCATTCAGGGCCCAGCAAGGTTGCAGCATTATTCAACTTACCATTTGTCATTTCTGTTTTCTCTCTCTTCTTTCAGGAGAAAAGAGCTAAAGAGATTAACTTACATATTTGTTCTTTATGAAAATTTTGGGGCCAATTTTAATGGAAAAATAATACTTAGGCTATCTCATGCATTTTGCAACAGTTTTTCCTAGCACCCAGTAATTTATGAGAGACAGAATGAAGTAGATGAATATGGTGATGAGGGTGCAGTGATCTAAAACACCAGGGAGTGAGCGCACTTAATGTGATCAGAGCAGATTTTTTCTTGGAGGTGGCTTAAATCAAGACAGGAAGGGAGCCAGCCACAAGAAGAGCATATGGAATTGGATTCCAGGCAAAGAAAACAACATATCAAAGGTCTCAAGTCGGGAAAGAATGAATATATTTAAGGAATTAAGGGGAGCCAAAGAGGCTAGAGTGCTGTGCAGTAAGAATAAGCAGGTAGGCTAGGACCTGAGTGCCTAGGATTCTGTAGACCATAATGCACTAGGGCTTCATTTTTAACTAATGTTCAAGGTAAAGACAAAATGCTTTAAGCATAATGTGGGGAGGGTAGAAAGAAAGTAAGAAAGAGAGATATATCAGGGAGAGATGGCGGGAACTTGAACTAGGGTAGTAACTATGAACGTAAAGAAAGGCAGATATATTAAAATATGTATATGTGTTATAATCAAAAGGAGTTAGTGATTAACATAGTGGTAGAGGGAGAAGGAGAAATAGTAGTTGGGTTATCCAAGTGTAGTTTGTACAAGTGATGGCTAGCGATACAAAATACTGAGAAGGAGAAGACTGGAAGAGAAGACAAGCTGGGAAAGAGAGGATCAGTATTGGTTTTGGAAGTTTCAAGTTCCTTAGTTTGGCATTCTAGACCTTCTGTATTCTGCTCCTTACTTTGATACTCACTTAAAATGCTCACTTCCTAAATATATCATCCACACCAAACAATTTTTTTCTAAATACAAGATGAACTTTTTGTTTCCAGTTTAGTTCAGTTCTAGATTTACTTATTTCATCAATGTCAATTTCTTTATTTGAAAATATACACATGCAAATGCTAAAAATTTAATAAACACACGAAGATTTAACAAAAATTAACTTTCTACTGCACTTGCACTTGTTCTGAGGTCTCATAATTGTTCCCTAATTTCCTGCTATCGATAAGCACTTTTACTAATTACTTTTCAGAAATATGTTATGTGTATAAAGGTATATGAGAGCGGAGAGAATGTTTCTCTAACTTTTTGCAAATCACAAATAAGATAACACACATACTACCCTGTAGTTTTCTTTTGTTTTTAAAGCTTTTAAAATGGAAATAACACCTAAAAATATACAGATTGTAAATGCACGTTTCTATGAATCGTCATGGAGTGAACACACCTCGTAGGTAGTGTAATTACCTACTAGGTCAACAAAGAGCTTCCTGGCACCTTGCCTCTTCTAAATACACCCCCTCCTTCACCAAAAGCAGCCACCGCCTGATTTCTGAAGCTATATGTTAGTTTGGGCAACCACACCACTACCAACAAGGAATCACACCACCAAGAGAAAGAATAGATAGATATTAAGGGGTAACTCGGGCCTGCCTGCCTGAGGTACCTTCTGGCCACTGCTAACTCTGCTCCTGTGATCAGGTTAGTGATACATTGGGGATTGCATATCCATCCTGTCACACCTGTGCACACAACTGTTATTGCTACTTGAAAAGCAGTCTTAAAATTTAGGGACTCTGTCTGCCTGGGAAAGATGGGGTGCTCACTCCCATCTGGGCAAGTTTCAGAGAAACTAGGTTGGTGTCTCCGTGAAACATTGATGCTGCTCAAACCATAACTCCAAAAGTCAGGCCTAGGTTGGGGTGAGCAGTAGAACAGGGACTCATCTAAATACCAAAAAATACTTCGAGGAAACAAGCGTTAATCTTGTAAGTATGACTAATGTGATCTAGTTTATATTTTCCCGTAACAAATTCCTTTATGTTTTTGCCCACTCATCATCTCTGCAGAGACAAGTTAAAAGTCTATTTTTCTCTTTCTTTTCCCCCCATTATCATTAAAGCCTTTCTAGAAGAAAGGGTGATGATAAGGGAATGGTGTCATAGAAAAGTGATACTTGAACTGTAAATTGTTGAATTTATGATACCATATTTAATTAATGGTAATGATCTTTTTTATTTTATTTAGCTGAGAATTCTTTTCTTTCTCTTCTAGCATGTTGGCCTCGCTAAGACCAAAAGAGCTTATAAAATTTAAGAAAAGTAGTTTTCGTGATTAAAAATACTGGGAATTCTTTGAAAATCCTTTAGGTTTTCAGGGCTTAACGACTAAATTTGTAGAAAAAATACCTAGATTTTAATAAGGCTCAAAGCAAGATAATACCTTTTAGTTTAGTCTAGAAGGTACAGCCTAAGCTTAAGTTTATTGGATATAACATTTTTTAAAAACATTGCTTTTAATCCTGTATATTTTGACATATTGAACAAAATAGTCTTTTATAACTCCTGGCTACATCTGCCACATCTTTGTGAAACAATCAATGACACCAAAAATGAAAGGCCAACCTGAATATTTTCTGAGAGTCTAGTATATTAGCAAAAATGAAATTTATAGAATTAAATCTTTTACTACTCCTTTTGCACCAAAAAGTAGGCAGAGCTTTGAGAGAAGAGGAGATGGTAATCATCTTTATAAAAAATACAGATTCTAAAGTCATAATGTAAGTAGAAAATCATGTGGTCCGAATTACTCTTGAAAAATCTCTAAATCACTCAAAAAGTGCCAGACAGTATTATCACTCTAGAAGTTCAGCACAGTTAGGTTTTCCTTAAGTTTGATAACATTTCTGTTTGTTCTTGAGCTCCAGATGTTTCAATTTCTTAATAGTTCTAGGGAAGATGTTGTTTTAAATACTAATCACTACATCTAAATGAGGCAATTTGGGGCAATGACCAAATGAGGAAATGGTGGATGACCTTCTATCTCAAGCTCAATGTAGCATATAGCATAGTGAATAAAATGGTATAAGACTTGAATGATATGCCTCTATTTTCCCATGCTTGAGGGGATGTAGTTAAATTCATGCAGGTTAAGTACAAATATTAAGTGACACTATATACTTACTGTATTGTGAGCTCTAAAGTTTGTTTTTAAATCTAATTTTTGCCACTTCTGTGTAACCTTATAAGTCTCTAAGGCTTAGCTTTATAGAAGATGGTGCCAGTTGGTTCATAATAAGGTCTTAATTAATTACAAGGTCATCGTAAGAATTAAATAAAATGAACTACATAAGGCACTTAATAGAATGCCTACTATAATTAAATGATTAATAGCAGTCGTGATGGTAAGTGTGTGTATTTTTCTAGAGGATTTGTCTTCTTTGCTGCTGAATAACTTGAAACCAGAATATAACATGGCCAGGTATCAGCATAACAGGCACATTTCTGAGTACACATAAATTGAGAGGCTGTCAAACTGTTCAGAGATGTTGAATCACAGACTAGTTTGACATTATGGGTTTCCTAATGGACCATTTGTTTCTTCAGATATGTAAGTATCATAAGGAGAGAGAAATATGTTAATGATTCTGTGAACTAATAATTACAGAAGTCATCATCCTCTAAAGGAGGTAAGAGTTATTTTTTTCTCCCAGTTACTGAATGAGATGAGTCCTCCTTTTAATGTACTGCATTTTATTAGAGATGAGAAATTTTATGCCTATATTTGCTAAGGCTTCAAACTTAAACACTTTTGTGCAAAGAGCTTAAAACTCAAAAAAGATACCGCATATATTCTTTAGTTATAAAACTAGATATTAAAAAGACTAAATATATGTTTTTTCGTGCCATCGATTCATGAATTATATATTTCCTCCTACCTTTTCTAACTTCTTAGTCTTCTACCTTTATTTTGATGTTGGAGAAGCTAAGTGTTGGGAGAGGACTTAATGATTGCATCCTTGCTTCCTTTCTAGATCTCCCTGGGTGATGAGGATTAGGGGGAGCAAGAGAGAAACTAGCCTTTATACCTTGACATGGGGGCCAGGTATCTAACCCTTTTGGTCTTCAGCGGGTGTGGCAAGTTAAATAATGGTCACCCAAACTGATTCTCATTCTAATTCCTGGCACCTGTGAATGCTATTTTATGTGTCAAAAAAGATGTGATTAAGTTAAGGATCTCAACATAAGGGACAGTATCCTGAATCATCAAGGTAGGATCTAAATGCAATCGCACATTTCCTTATGAGAGAGAAGTAGAAGGAGATATGGAACAGACAGAAAAGAAAAAGGCAATGTGACTATAGAGACAGAGATTCCAGAGATATGGCCATTAGCCAAGGAATGGTGGCGGCAGCTACTAGAAGCTATAACGGGCAAGTAATGGAAGGATCAGATCTTCAATTGTATAAAGGATTTAGTTTTTCAATTATGTAGAAAATTTCACCACTAGAGATAAAATTAAGAATAATTTATCAGGAAATTCTTTTTTTTTTTTTTAGATTTAGAATTATCAGAATAATTATATCAACTCTTAACTTTCCCTTGTAATGACACGGTGAAGAATTTGCTTCACATGTATATTATAGAGAATCGTCAAAAGTTAAAAATGAAAAATCTGAAGTTATATTGTTATCATAAAGAAACCATGAAACCGTGTATTAATAACATTAATTATTTAAACTTACACAATTCTACTTTGCATTACTTCTAAGTATAATATTAGTACAGGAGATATTCATTGAATATTTTGTGGTGTATAGATATCTAATGTAGTGTGACATAATTTAAAGCACTATTAAATGTTAGAACTCTTAAGCAAGGTTTAGTGGGATAAGTCACAGTTAAAAATATAGATAATACATGCAGCATAAATATAATTAGTGTGATGTCAGAAATATTAGCTTGTTTAATTAAAAATAATAATACTGAGTTATTGAGTTAGGATTATTGGAATCTGTGTTTTATTCTGACTTTTGCTGCTAGCTAGCTCTTTGACCTTAGACGATGAAATCCTGGGTTCTAGTTTAGGTTTCATTGTTTTTTGTTAGATGGGAACAGGTAGAAGGAGATAGACTTTAATATAAATTATACTTCTAGGACTTTGTAATTCTTTCACATGCAATTAGACCATATTAAAATGTGCTTAACAAATTAAGATGTGATCCAAGTTTTCACAGAGCTCATACTCTTGGCATGAGAGAGACACATGAAAAAAGAAATTACCATACAATATCATAAGTGCAACAACGGAAGACTGTCTGGTAGTCAGAGGTGTCAAGTTAAGTACTGAGTGGTAATTAGGGCAATCTTCCTGGAGGAGGTGATGCTTGAGGTGAGTCTTAGGTTTTCTACTCATGGTTATTTAATCTTTTCATTACCTGGATCTCTCTCTGTTCAAGCTCTCTAGCATAGTACTCAATAAGCTCCAATTCTGGCTTGGAAGGTTTAATAATTTATTAACTCATTTGTCCCTAAAATCTAATTAGAAGGACTAAGTTTTAAAGTCTATAATATTGGTTATTTATAATTTTTTATTTAGAGTTCCAGAGCTGGATTAACATTGGAAATTTAAAAAAAAAAAAAAAGGATCTGACAGGTTATACTGACCAGTTTGCCCAATGATATCTTGTGCTTTTGTAAAATGGGGAGAGCGGGGGGGAATCTTACAATTAACTCAAACAGTATGAGATTTTTTTCCTAGAGTAGACAAAGATATTTTATAGAAAATATTTATGCATTTTAATGTTATATAATATTTCCTTTTTCATGGAAAATTTAATAGTCTTTTTATTAACTCCTTCTGCAGGTAAGATAATTACAAATACTTCTCTCCAAAACAAATTTGTTGTCAGTTGTTGGGAGGTTCTCCTGTCCTAGCGATTTTGATGCTTCTTATTGCAGAAATCACCTCCTTGTCAGAAAATGTCGGACCACTGGATCCATCTATAACGAACTCCAAAGACCAGGTGATGAGTCACTGGAGTCTCTTACTTTTAATACATGTAATTCATGCTTCTAAAAGTGTCCCAGAGAATAAAGCTTTAGGAGGCCCAAAGGCTGATATCTTGGATGTTGTTGCAAGCCCCTGGAGCTCCTTGGACTGTGAGGTTCTTTGGGCAGAGTCCTTCACCCCATCCTTCCAAGCAGCTGTCTGATGGCGAAACTGACATATATGACTGATTGTCAAGATATCTATATTTTATTGCCACCTTTTCATATCTCTGGTAGTCCAGAAGTAGTTTTCAGGCAGAAATATTTTATTCCCTTCTTTTTATAAGTGGCAAGTTGGTAGAAGTTATGTAGGGATGATACAAGGATGTCTAGAGTTTATATGAATTTTAGCAATTCTGATTTTATATTGTGGCCTTTAAACATATAATCTTGGGCCAATAGTAGCTTTTGGGTCAATCTTTCTTGACCAACAGGGATATGTCAAAAACAAAAAACAAAAAACAAAACCACATACAAAAGGTTAATAAAATGCATTAAAAAGGAAGCTTTTAAAAAAGAGGAAAAAATATACTGGCCAAGAGGGTTAAAAATTTTTAATTGAGGATCAAACTTGGCTTTAAGCTTCTTGAGAATCAAATTATCCAGTAAATTATCAAAAATCTGGTTCTTTTTAATTTAGCAAATTGGGGAATGGGCAAAGATGGACATTCTTTTAACTATATATCGACCATAACCCCAAATCAAATTCTCATACAAAAAAACAACTGTAACTGGATTTACCTCCTGGAAGAATCTCTTTTGTTGCATAGTTAAAGATAGAGAGTATTTCGTGTATAATTTGTGTGTCATTTGTTTTCATGTAAATTACATTTGGAATGTTTAAATACACTTGAAAACAGGTTGTCCTTCCAGTTGTACCGTCTATTTAATTGACATTTCTTCATCAAAAGAATCCAAAGAGAACAGCAGCTTTGCTTTGAACCTAAATGACCAATAATTACAAAATAATGATACTAAATCATAAATGGCACCTTAGTGGTTGAATATGACTGATAATTTGGGACCAATCTGCACTTATCTTTCTAAAATATATAAAAAGGCCTATTAAGTTCCCCTGTGGTTTTATCTGCAAATGTCCAGAGAATTTATCCAGTTTTCTTCTTCATTAAGTTTACTTTTTTTTTTGCTTATTATCCTAATTGTTTCAGTGTTTCACAAGTAATGTTGGATTAATTACACTACTGACATGCTTATCCAGAATATGAGTTTAAAGAGTTCACAGCAGGACAGAGAATCACGTGTGCTTTATTATGATGGCTTTTTGCTGTAACTAAATATAATTAGAACTGGATAAACACATAAGAAAAAAATCAGAGAAAATTATGTGACAGCCATTCTATTAGATTCAAGGCTATTTTCATCTATTAAATTGTCTGGAATTGAAATAGGAGATTATAACAGGTTGTCTGATTGATTGGGGGTGGGGGTCAAGCAGGTCAAAAGACTCAAGAAAAACATCTTCTTTTAGAATGGGGAAAAGAAAGATAAAGCAGTATGAAACCTAAGTTCTGTTACCTGATTTGCCTTTTCTACAGTAGTATATCACTCAGTAGGTCTCAAACTTTACTGTATGTAAAAATCAGCTACAGACCTTATGCAATGCAGATGACGGTGTCCTATTTTCAGGCACTTTGGTTCAAAAGGCATGCGAAGAATTCAGAAATCTGAATTTTTAAAAGCACCCCAATTCTCATGCAAGCGATTGTTAGACCACATTTAGAGAAGTACTGACTATAATGCTAATCACCTATCATTATACTTTTCTACTCTTTCAGAAAACACTATTATACGAAGTTGATATTTGGCTGTATTAAGATATGACTGAGCTAATTTTGTGAGAAAATGTTGAGAAAAATTTAGACTCTTGTAAACATATTTTCATTTATTCTACTAAATTATGATGGAAGAACTTCCTCAATTGTATGCAATTATGAATGTTCTATAAGTGCCTCACACCATCTTTATAGTGGCATATTGGGTTTCTTAACTAGATTTTATGTACATGAACATCCAAACAAATATAACATTAATTAATGTTAATATTAATTGTTTTCTATTGCTTCCAACTGGATCTTTTTGCTCTCAGGGAATGCTATAATAATATTCAGCCATCAATACTAAAAAAAATAACCAGTAGACCACTGGAAAAAATAAAATTATTCAAGGTAAGAGGATAACCCTTTGTCATTACATATATGATTCATTCTTGACTGCTGAGGTCTATGTCATATCCTGATGTAAAATGTGTATTGAAAATAACTTCTTGTCTTGGATTTAGGATTGGCCCTGGGTGCTGATGCTATAACTTCAGTTTCCTAACTAGAGATATGAAAAAGTTACCCTTGTTTCAAAAATGTAAGTTTTACACAATCTTTGAGCAGTGTGAGCCACCCCTGACACACTCAGAAAATTTTCTGTATGCCTGTCTTACCAGGATCTGGTGCTCATCTAGCAAGTTATGCTTGGTAGCACTAGTAATGCAGTTCTCTGCCCTCGTCACTTTCTATTAGTCAGCCTCTGGAGCTGTGGCCTTGTCTTTCTTAGTACATTACTTGCCAGATTCAGAGAAAGTCCATACTGTATCTGTATTGGAGACTGCTCATTTTCCTTCCCTCTTTACCCTACTCATCGGAAGCAACCCAGCTGAGCATGCATGACAGCCAGACATTAAACTCCATTAAAGAAGTGGCATAGGAGAAAACAAACCCATGTCTTTTCCCATTCCCATTCCCAGGTGGTTGTGGAAGTACAGCTTCTCTGTGTGGGGCCCTGGATTAATCCTCACATATAGTAGTCGAGGATGGTTAGATTGAGAGGGACAAAGCTGGATCCCCAGGCAGAAACATAAGACTGCAAAGTGCCATGGCCCAGAGTACAGTAAAGGCCCCTGTTTTCATAGTTCTCTGCTCCCATATTTCCTTTCAGAACAAACAACTTACGGGTGACTAGAACTGTGAAAGTTACTTAATTCAATGTGTGGATAATTCTGAATTAGTTTATTACTCCAGAGCTTTAACCATTGGAAGTCTGGGTGATGCTGATTTAGTGCTAAAGAAAGCACTAAATCTGATTTTTTTTTTTTGCCAATTCATATCTCTTGAGAAAGATAAACATAATCATGATAATATTATTTAGAAAAGTCCCCATTCGCTTTTTGTCTTTTTTCTTTTTGGCTGTCTTTTCAGTTTTCTTGGAGATCATGCCTCAGGCTCTGCTCTCACAAATCTATCCTGGTGGAGTGATGATGAGTTCTATCTGTGGCAGGACTTGGCTGCCAAACAACTGACCCTCTGGACTGACGTGGTAGGCTGCAGACATGCAGGGTATGGGAGGAAGGCTGAATTCTGCTCTGGCTCCTTTGCCTGATTGGGTCAGTCATTTTCTCCCTGACTTGTAATGGCATCAGAGTTTGGGGATACTTGGGCAGATGCTTCCTATAAAATGTTTATGCTAAATCATCAATGACATATGAGTACTCTTATTTCTATGTCAAAGTGGGAACATACACAAAAGAAATGTTAATTCTTCAGGGAGACCACAAAATTAGAAGCCAAGGCCCTTTACCATCTCCTACAGACAGCTGGCTTTTGAACAAATTATATCCACTCTTTTGAACAAATTATGACATTGTATTTTACATGGGAAATTTTGAAACCCATTGCTGTCTCTTTTTCAGTTTCTTGTAGTCTCTATTATGAGTTATCACCTAGTAAAGTTAGTTGAATGTCTAACATCTTTTCCTCATCTGTCCAATTGTCCATAGAGAAAGACTTTTGGGGTACTCTCTTCTGTCTTTTTAAGCAGAGCCATTTCAGATAGTTAAGAATTTTTCAGTGTACAGTCTCATTGAAAAAGAGAGTGAAATGCACAGAAGAGAAGGAAGGAAATGAACGGCCTATTTTAGCATTCACTTTTATGCCTGGTTCTGTGAAGCCAAGTGTTTTGAAAAGAGAGGTGTCACTCTAGGGCTCAAGCCATTTCTAGCCTAACACTCAACTGTATTGGACAAAGAGGCTTCCTAAAGACTCAGATAACAGGTACTTCAAAAGCTGAAAAGTCCCAGTCCAGTACACTCAACCACCTTTTATCTGTCCCTCACAAGCATGAAAATCACATTGTAGTTCTGCCAGATGTATCAACCATTAGATCTATTTGCAGAACTTTATTCAAAGGTAGCATGCTACCTCAAAAGCAAAGCACCGCAAATTAAACCAGTAATAAAAAATAAACATGTTTAAATAAATTAATTAATGTAACTATAACTTTTTCCAAAATATGCTTCATTTAAATGTCAGTATTTGAATATGCTAGAAGATTATTATTGTGCAAACACTGGTATTATTAAAATATTTCACATCAGAAAGAATTTTCTAAAATTCCTGTATTAAAATGATTATGTAATTATTTGAAAAGGTTATCTCCTATGAACTTCTAGTTCTACATTTTTACAATGTTTAATATTTTAAATAATGTTTCTAACGTTCGGCTTATTTTAAGACTCTTATCTATGTCACTAAGCTGCTATGTTTATGATGACAAGGAAGTGGAATGGAAAAAATATTGGAAAAAAATCTAGGTTGAAACATCTTTCTGCTGCATATTTTTATGGTCCAGCATTAACTCCTGCTTTTCATTTTCTATCATTCTCTTTGTCTACATGCGGGCATTTGACTATGAAAACAGCTAGATAATTCAACCTCCTCAGACCAAAACAAGGACAAAACTGAAGTACTTTTTTATTTTAGGTCAGATGGAAATTCTGAATTTCTATATAAATATATAAATTTAGCTATAGTACAGGAGAAAATTAAATTTGTATTCTGGGATATGTAACTAAACAACATGAGCAAATACATTTTAAAAGAAATTCTCATATGACATTCTGTAATCTGAGTTTAATAAAGTAATTAATAATTCATAAATAATCTGAACTTTTACTCAAGCCAGTGACTTGACAGAGTAAATAGCAGTTCATCAAGACACCCAACCATAACCCCAGAAGTCTTATCTGAAGTCAAGAAGAATAAACTCCATCCTCAGCGAACCACCAATAACTCTTAACAGTCTGCCAAAACACAAAACACCTAGAAACAAGAAGGACTTATATTAAAAAACATGGATTGTTTTTGTAACAAAAGAATAAAATATCTTGGAAAGAAGTGGGTGGAACCTGGATTGAATTATCTTTAAGAATCAAGTGTTTCCCTACCTATTCCTTCTTCTTCACCCTCATTCTGTTCATTAGAGACTACCCTCCAGTTGAACTAAACTAACTTATCACTATTCTCCATCTACCCATCCAAAGCCCCTTCAAGCAGCTAAGCCTTTGCACAATAGCTCAGAAAACTCTTTCATCGCTCCCTCCACCATCATCATCCCTTGCTGGCAAACTTCTCAAATTACAAAACCCAGCTCAAAGTGTCACCTTTTTTGATGAAGTCTTTCTTGATTACCTAAGTAGACTGAATTATTCCCTCCCACATTTGGCTTCCAACTTCGGTAGTTATATATATATAAATATATTTAATATAAGTATATATAATAGAAATATATTTCTCTAATGACATATAATACTGTGTTACCATCTTTTACATGTAGGTGTTTCTACATGCTACAGCCTACTCAAGGTTATTATTCATCTTTGCAACTTTAGTAATTAGCATATTTTCTGGACTAGAATAATACTTAAATGCATGTTAAATGAAGGGATACATGAGTATTTTGGCATTAGTATACTGAAAAAGCATGAATTGTAATGTTTTCAAATTTCGACTTTATTATTATTTCTTTATTCTTCTGTTCTGTTAAGCTTTAACCACAATGAGAAACAATTCCTCTGCCACTGGATGAAAACTCATGGCAGGCCTCACGAATTCTGTATTCTAAAGCAATAAACGGTCTCAGTTTAGTAATTTGCATATCCAAAGGTTCTATATCTGTTATTTGGGACCAAGGACAGGTAAAAGAAAACTTTAATACTTGAAGAAAATTAGAAAGTGTTCTCATGCTTTTTTTAAACAATCACAAATTTACAGAGTTATTGCAAATGCAGTACAGGAAAAATTTTTCCTGAACTATTTGATAGCAAATTGCTGACTTAATGCATCATCACCCTATTTCAATTTGTATTTCCTACAAACAAGGATATTCTCCTATGAATAATTTTTTAACACTCTACCTTCACTCTTTCATTCATGCCATGATTATGCACACACACGAATGTGTATATAAATATATATCCATATATGTATGTTATATACTTTTTTCTATATATATGTGTAATTTTACATTGGATTATAAGTGCCTTCAGAGAAGCAACTCTGTACATAGACCTATTTAGGCAGGAATAGGAAGTAACAACTAAACTACAGGTGAAAATAACACTACCACTTTTAATTCCTTTATTAGAAAAATGATCCGATGTAAATTTTAACTGGGGTCTACTACAGACTGTGAATATAAAGTTCTAACAGAATACAGAGAACAATGAAGTTTATGGGATTCTGTTGAATTTAGGCTTTGTGTATTGACAAGGAAAATCATTCAAATAAGCATATTTCTAAATATGTATTTCCAGTTGCTGACTTATAAGAGACATACTAACCAATTTCAGTAATTACCACATATACCTTTTTCTAAGTTACATTGACAATGAAAAAAAGACAAAGCTTCCAGAAAAAAGGTTATCCTTAAGGGGATTTTAGAAGAATTATTTGGCTTTAAATTGGGGCAAGGGTAGTGGGGGTTGGGGGGCAGGGTGTGTGTCACATACTGGGTAGAATCACAACACACAAAGGTGGAGAGGCATGAAAAATATATTGAAAAGTACAAGTGGTTGATATGAGTGTTAATAATGGTATGTGTGTGTGGCCAGGGTCAGGGTAATAAACTCATAGAAATAAATGGAGGCCTGGCTGGGAAGTTACTGAGGCTATGCCAAGGAGTTTGAATGTTATTCTGAAGACAATTCAGGAAGGATTTAAGCAGGAGAGAAACAGTAGTTTTGAGTATGAGAAATATAATACTGTACCATGTAAATAAAAAAGAAAATGAAAGGAGCTTATTAAATTGGCAATTTAAAACCAAACATTCTGAAGCTATGTTTCCAATAACTTCTAAATACTCAAAATGGGAATCATAAAGTATTTTCTTCCGTACCTTAAATCTCTTGGGTACATAAAATAAGATACTTGGACCATATTATTTTCCACTAGAGTTATGAAAAATGGATAACAAAAAGATATAAAAGAAAATGTGATAAAAGAGCAAAAGTTGGCTTTGCAATTAGATTTTGTTTATAATAACTCGGTTCCTGTTATTGAGAAAGACCATCTGTCAGGGATAACCACTCAATCTAAGTAAGTGAAAACACAGTCTTGAGAGATATAGATTAAATCAGCTACAGAAAACATCTCTTAAGAAAATTGCATTTTTCAGCAACGTGGGCTGTTTAGACATGTGCAGTGTTGAATCATTATATAATTGTCAAAGGAGAAAGGTTTGTATAGATAATTAATATCTTGATAGAGTTGTGAGAAGTTTGACTCAGGGAAATAAAAATTGAGAAAAAAAAATGAAGTGAATGATACAAAACACCAGCATGAGGAGTGTATGCATAAAGGAAACTAATGTCATTCATTCAAATGTTTATTGATCACCCGATGTAGGCCTATATTGGCTTTGTTTCTCTGGAGAACCCTGATTAATGCATTGACTGAGAGGAGAGAGTACATTGTGGGGGGCAGCTGAAGACAGGAGCACACAGTGGGCAGAGGGGCAGCACAGCCCTTCAGAAGAGCTGGTCAGAAGTATGGCCAGTGGCCAATGTTTCAAGATCTGCAAAACAGGGGTTTAATAATTTGTCAGAAGCTTTTTTTTTTTTTTAACTTTAGTAAAGTCTTTTCTCATTTACCTTGTTTCCTACTATTCAATTCAGATATCTCAATTTATTACCAGTTTTAAAAAAAGCAACCCTAAATTTCTCCTGGGATGGAAGCCTTGTCAATACCAGTACCCAAAGCTTTTTGACAGAGCATTTCAATCAGTAAGAACATTTGTGCCTATACTTTTGATACATTCACATTTGTTTACTTGTAACGTTTTTGCAATATTACTCTATGAAAGCACTATTTATTATACAAAACATGCAAAAAAATAAAAAAATTTAAAATGTGAGATGAAGGTGAAATAGTGTTTAAAAATATGTCACCATTAAATGATAGGTAGCACTTTTTGCTTTCATAAAAACATTATTCATAATTTAAGCATGATATGGTAGAAAACACCTCATTATTTTTCAGAAATCTTGCCTTAATATTCTGTGCCCAGTAATTCAAAGAATTGGACCAAATTTCAGTTTATTTGCTGAAACCATTACTCATTTTTAATGGCTTTCAGAGCAGAGAGAGATATTTTATAAAGAGCTCTAACCAGAAGAAATCAAAACTGGCTGCCTTTACAAAATCCTGACATTCATTTTTTAATTCCGTCCAATAATTAGAAAAAGATTTTAGTTGAACCACATCTAGAAACTTTCGATCTTCCCTAGTCTTTATCTATTGTGCTTGTAGACTATTAGGAAGCTCATGCATTTTACATTTTTAAAAATTCCACTTAATGGTTTTTATTTGAAAACTTTTAAAACAAACTTATAAATAATGTTTTCAATTTTTAAGAGAACAGATATTACTATAAGCGACTTACACTGCTTTTAACGTTGAAATCACATCATAATAACACAAATGTCCACTTTCAGAATATTCTCTATGTAGCACATGCTTAAAAAATAATGAAATATTACTTAGCTGTAACATGGAGTGAAATTCTGTTACATGCTACTGTATGGACAAACCATGAAAACATGCTAGGTGAAATAAACCAGAAACAAAAGCAAAAACATTATCATTCCACTTACATTGGATGTCTAGAGTAGTCACATTCATAGCGACAGAATGTGGAATGTGGGTTACCAGGGGCTGGGGGGAAAGAGGAATGAGAAGTTATTATTGTTGTATAATTAAGATCCATATGCTTCCCTATATGCATGTTATAATATAATTTTAAAAATTAAGCTGCATTAGTACATGCTATTTTTTTTTTCCTTATAGGATATAATGAGTGCCACTGAAATCATGCAATGCCATATTTGGTTGTGATTCTCAATTTTTTAAAATTATGTCAGCAATTTGCTCTTATAGTCATGTTAGTAATACTCTCTAGATTAAAACCATCTATTGAATCTTGTATCTGTAACTTATCACTCATAATTGTCTTTTAAAACAGAATTAATTTTAAAAAGCTTATTGTGGTCAATTAAGGAGTTGAAAGCACACAAGAAAGGCAAGAGATGTGATCTAGGAAGGGATAAATCTAAACAAAAGAGAAGTAATGCATCTGGAAAAGTCTTCAGCACGCTCTTTCTTTTCACAGTAATGAAGCGGAAAAGGCACCTTATCAATAGTGCAATTTATAAAGTCAAAGTCTGATATTGTTTGATTTTTTTATAATTAAAAACTCGCTTCTAGGAGCACAACAAAAATTAGATATTTTGAAAATGTCTCTTGCAATTGACTTTTTTCTAAGTCTTATCTGATTAGCAATATGATAGTGCGAGGCTGCTAATTTAATATATGTTTAAAGGAACTGATTACTTCTTTAAGATTACCAAATTCATTTAGCATTATTAGATTTTATTTTCCATTTACGCAAATGAAATACGACCTTAAATGGAGATAAGTACAATAAGTACAAATGAAATATGAACTTAAATGGAAATTAACATGATTATAACAGTATAACTTAAGGAACAGGGCAAATCCCTCTATTTAGATTTTTTTTCACAATTATTATGCCTTGTATAAGTAATTTTTACACACGTGCGCACGCACACACACACACACGCAAAACCTTGCAAAGTTTATTTAAAATGGTGAACTGGTGGCAGTAACTCTGATGGTTTTACTTTTACAATTAAATATGACAGCTGCAATGGGGAAGCTTCTGAAGCCTCTGATCCACCTGCTCTTGATACCACACAAGTAACAACTGCAGCTATATTGTTCTGGGTCACTTTTATGCTGCTGTCGCTACTGTTGATGATGATAATGATGATACTGCTGGTCACGATTGCTGAAGTTCATCTTTCTTCTGCAACATCTCTTCTGAGTTAGGGCCCTATGCCCATTGCTTTGATCCACCCTACCAGGGCTATAGTGCTACTAGGTTCATTTCCAAGTTTTACATATACTGCTGACACAGTGGGGTTGGGTTAAGTTCACAACAGCCATGATCACTGCTGTCCTTCCTGCAGCATGGGGACTCCCAGACAGTCATTGTCACACTCGTTCTTCCACTGGGGTAAAGATTCTTCCAGAGCTATGCAGGTCTTCCTTATCATTTGCCTTTTGTTTCTCTACTCCCAGCCCTTCTATATAAGACTTGCCTAAACATCTAAACTGCAATCTTGTACCTATTCTGAAATTTTTCCTGGAAAGCTTCGGAGCCCCTGAAATTGGATTTAAATAAATATCAGTACAGGAGCAGTCAGATAGTTCTAGTATTAAGACATATCTGAACTCCAGCTTCCACCAGGAAAGAATTCCTGTTGCTCCAGTAGTTTTCTTTTAATTTTTAAAAATTTTCAGTCACAGTTGACATACAATATTATATTAGTTTCAGGTGTACAACATAGTGATTAGACGTTTATATACCTTAAGAAGTGATCACCGCCATAATTCTAGTACCCATCTGACACTATACAGTTTCAGGATGATATTATTAACTATATCCTTTATGCTATACTTTACATCCTTGTGGCTGTTTTTATAAATGACAATTTTAGGTTCTGTTTTTAAAATTAGAATAGCCAACCATATAATTTGGAGTCATAAGAGAAAGTATATAAACTGCAGTGTTCTTGAAGTAATTAGAATCACATAACATAAAAATGTCACAACCAGGAACACATTAGACATCAATCTGTCTCTTCAGGTTGAAGTTGCATTTTAGTGGAACCATAATTTTTACAAAGATGAAGTGACACTTTATTGATTTGTTTAATCAAATGTTCTGTTTCCAAATAATGACAACAACAGGTGAATACACTATATTTCTTCCTTCTCTATTAAACTATATTCTTTTATTCTCTGACATGATAGAAAAAAATAAGATATTAATATATGTATTTGTTACTACTCTTAAGATTTAAAAATCCTTAGACTAGTTTATAAAATCTGGCCCTAGCTTATCTCCCAAGCTTGATTTTCTTCCTCTTGTTATGAGTACTAAACCGAACTGACTTCTTTCAGCTTCTGAAATACTCCATGATTTTGCTTAATTCCCAGCCTTTGCTTATCCTCTTTCCTTTGCCCAAGATGTTTCTATGCATCCCTAACTTTATTTGGCAAAGTCTTGCTCCTTTTCCAAGATGTCACATTATAAAAGGCCTCCCTCCCTTAGTCCCCACCCAGCCACTGAAACTAGATTAAGTCCCCCCTTACACACTATTCAGACCAACATCTGACTTGACCGCTGTCACTGCCTAGCAGTTAACACAGTCTCTGGCACATGGTAGGTGCTCAATGAGTAATTATTAAGTTGTAATAAACATTTCTGTAGCATAGACTAAAAATGAAAGGCATATTTATTTCCCAATTTCAATTATATGGCACAAAAAATTTTTGATCCCAAATCTTTCCTTCAATCAAAAAACTCATGGTTTAAAAACTATGCCTATGATGATGCATCTTATGTGTCAGTGTGGCTGGGTTATGGCACCCAGTTGTTTGGTCAAATACTAGCCCAGATGTTGCCATACAGATATTTTGTAAAAGTGGTTAACATTTGCAATCATTCGATGTAAACTCAATAATGTAGATAAGGCTCCTTCAATAAGTTGAATACCTTAAGAACAAACACCTATGTTCTAGAGAACAAGGAATTCTGCAAGACTCACACAGAAACTCTGGCTGCATTTCCAGTCTAGCAGCCTGGCTTACAGGTTTCAGACTCAAGACTGCAACATAAACTCTTCCTGAGTTTCCAGTTTTCCAGCCTGCCGAAACACATAAATGCATAAATAAATAAATGAATAAATACTAAACCCAAGTGAAAATTTATCCATATTTTTAAAAATAATAGTAGCCCAATTATTAGGCAATATTAATCAATGTTACATATTTTCCTGAGATATCAAAGAAAGTAAGAGTAAAGAATATTTACTTTTTAATCTATGTATAGATAGAAATGTATATATGATCTTTTAGGGTAATATATAACATTGACCAAAGTAGATTAGTTAACTCAGAGTGGCTCCCAAATCTGGAAATATATTTTGAATTATAACCCTCTATAATTATACAATGAATTTTAAAGCTTTTCTGTATTAATATCATTTTATTGTTATCTTTCTCCGTAATAGATAAGATTGTATAAATACCTGGCAAAAATTATAGTTTTCATTTACGTTAACAAATTTTTGTTGACTTACCACCTTAGATAACTCATAAAAACAACTTCATCATCATATTGTGTATGGAATTTTTGAACAGTTATTAACATTTTTTGAAGCTTTTAAAATTCAGTGGTTCTAAATGTAACAATCTTAATATCCAGTTTCTTGAGGTTATGAAACAAATCTAACAACTACAAAATGAAATCTTCTCTGTTTACACAGCTCAGCATGGGATGGGAATATCCCACCTTGAGTCAATTAGTCTCTGAGAAGTAAAGCCTGAGAATTCCCAAATTGCTGTTATTATTATAGACTTTTAAACTTTTTATTATAAAAATTTAATATCTGTTTTTAATATCCATTATGGAAATAACCATTTCAAACATATATAAAATTCGACTTACTGGTATAATGATCCCCATGTTCTCATCATCCATTTGTTAAAAATAAACTATTTGAATCACGATCCAGATGAAGCCACCTAGTGTGATTGGAAGTTGAGATGTCTCTGTACACCCTTCTCCTTTTCTCCTTATAATTTATTTCTTAAAGAAAGTGGATTATTTCTTCTGTAGAACTTTTAACAGTCTGGATTTTGCAGGTTATACTCCAGTCTGTTCTTTTATAATTTCTTCTGTCCTCAATATTTTTTTGTAAATTGGTAGTTGAATATAAAGGCTCGATATGATTTGCTTGATTTATTTATTTATTTTGTCTGGGAGGCAAAAGTATTTCAGAAGTTGTGTTATACTCTTTGTTAGAAATTACATATTTCTGATTGTCTCTTTTCATGATGTTAACAGCCATTTTAAGTATCAGCGATATTCATTAATTCATGAGAGGTTGCTGAATGGCCATTTTGTAATTTTATCATTCTTTTTCATTTACTAGCTAGGTTATTTCTATAATGAGTAACTTTTCCTTATTTAGTTTTTGGCACTTGCCGATATGCTTGATAAAGGAATGGCATGCTAAATGATTGTTTCCCTTTATTTATAAATTTTCAAAATTTTGAGTTCCTCATCCTCCAATTATGACTCTTGTAATGCATGTGTATTTGTGTGTGTTGGGGGTGGGGGTTGGGGAGTGTGCTTTGGTTTATGTATTTGTATGTGTTAAAGTCTAAAGGCAAGTCGCTTGCAAGAAAGTTAAATATCTCCTAGGAAAAGCTGACTGACTTTACTTTGGCAAATCCAACAGAGACCAGTGTTGAATGTTTTAGTGCAGCATCTGGGACCTGATCTGACAGCAAAGAGATCATATCTGTCACTCAGTGATATACTCACCTTATCTAAGGTCATAGGGTTAAACACACACACACACACACACACACAGAAGTGGTTCATCATTTCCAATGAGAAATACAACTCTTAAGCAAATAGGATACTTGTGATTACGATGTTTTCTCTCATGGGGTAAAAATGAAATTTTGAGGTGGAGTTGGTGTCTGAACAAAAGCTGGCTTGTTAGGTTTTTAGTTGGCATCATTGCCCCATTCATCTCGACGCATCTGTCTTGACTGTAGAAATATACCTGCAAATGGACTGTTTAATTGGACCAGAGCAGATGTTAGGCAATTATTTACTCATGTACTCCCTTGATTGATACACTTCTTTCTTTAAACTTTCATTCAAGTCTTGACTTAATAGACTTATTTTATTTTGTAATGATGACTGCGTATCTTCACTGGGAGCTAGAACAAAATATTTAACGGTGGGAGTGAAAGTTAGAAAAATCTACATGAATCAGAGAGGCACTCACCAAGATATGCTGAAAGAAAAGAACATTAGGTTCAGTAAAGCCAAAAAGGGACATACAGGGAGGGAAGAGTGTGCTGGACTAAGTATAAAGAGGTGAGGATTCTGTGGGAGGCCTAGTTCAGGCATAGTCAGTGCTGTGGCCAGAAGCTCTCCCCGGACCCTATCATAAACACATACGCTCGATCAGGAACACATGCTGAGTAGGGGAGCCCTGACTTTGAAAGCCAGCATGGAGCGTGACTGTGGTGTGGTGGGGAGCCAGATCATCAAAGACCAGCAAGGGAAGTGGAGAAGTGTCCATCTGACCATACATATTACACTTGAACAGTTAAAACAACCAAAGCCACTGTGCAATTAGACAAATCGAGCTCCTTTTTTCCCCTCTCTCTTTGTGATATTGGAATGCAGAACTAACCCTTTTGGCCTAATTCACCCCATAGGGTTATTGAATAATTTGTGGGGAGGGGGGGTTAGGAGTAAAGTTTTAGAGAGGAAGAAAGTGTATTTATATATATATATATATGGCGTTTTAGAGCTACAGTTGGTGACCAGGAAAAAAGTAAGAATTTTCTTTGCATTCGTACCATAAACTGCTAATAACAATTGCGCTAATTAAAATCACCATCATCCTCAACTTCATCAACAGTCACGGTTTGAGATGCCCTATGTACATGGTACTCCACTGAGTGTTAGGTTACAGAGGTTTATAAGGCATGTCCTGTGGCCTAAAAGATACTGATGTTCTTGGGAGGGAAGGAGAATATTGATAAAATATAAGAAATAGTAAAATAAATTATAAGAAAAATGGCAAACAAAGGGTAAACCAGAGTAACAAATACATATTTATTTTCAAATGAGGACTAGAGGAAGTCCAAGTCACTGAAGACTGAGGTGGCCAAGAAAAGTCTGTGGAATCATGCCAGCTATGAAGGAGCCATACAATCTGGCAGTTTTGGATTAAGGATACAAAAATTTTCCTTCGAAGAGGCAGGTTTTTAGAAAAATGGATACAGATTCTTTTTCCACTGATTCCAATGTTCTAGATAGCTTCGTGTGTAAATTTTATAAAATATTTCAGGAAAAAAATAAACATACAAAATATTCAACAGTTAAAAACTACAAAATGATATTGAGAGAAATGTAAAAAGCTTTATTTATATACATGACAAAATTTACCATCTTCATAGTTATATAAAGTCATTATTTCTTTCCAGTTGGTCTATTGATTCAATTCAAATTCAAGCAAAGTTGGAGCAGGGTTGGCTTTTTGGGAAGGAGGGGAAGAGTATATATTTATAAATTAATTCTAAAATATATATGGACACGTAAAGGGCTTAGACTAGCCAAAATAATTTTGAAAAAGAATAATGAAATTGGAAACATACTCGACCTGATTTTAAAACATATTATAGAGCTACAGTAATTGAGACATATAATACTGACGATGAATAGATAGATCAGCAGAGCAAAATATTGATCAGTAGAGCAGAATAAAGATTTCAGACATAGATCCATACACATGGTCAACTGATTTAAAAAAAATACACTAAATAATTCAACAAAATAAGGAAACTTTCACCAAATAGCACTGAATCAATTAAATATTTATATGAAAATAATTGGAAGATGATCCATACATTACATCATATATAAAAATGAACTTGAAATGTATTGAAGAATTAAGTGGAAAAACTAAAACAATAAAGCTTCTAGAAAAAACATAGAATATCTTTGTAACCTTTGGTTATGCAAATATTTTTAAGACATCACAACCACGAAAGAAAAAAAAATGATAAACTGGATTTAATCAACATGAAACCTTCTTATCAAAGGACACAGTCAATAAAATAAAAGCCAAGCCATAGGCTAAATATAATTATACACTAATAATAATAACCAAAAAAAATCCCTGTTAGGAGGGGAGCCACAATGAGATACAACAGGCTGCCTAAAACTCTGTGACTATCAACAGCTAACATTGGAGAGAATGTATAGTAACCACTCTCGTACTCTGCTGTTTGGGGATATCAATTAGAACAACCATTTTGCAAAACTATTTGGTATTATCTACTAAAGCTGAATATAAGATTTCCTGTGAAACTAGCATTTTTACACCCAGTTACATATCCAACAGAAATGCATAAATATGCACATCTATGTACAAGAATATGTGCAGCAGCATTATTCGTTATTGCCAAAAAAGGAAACAACTTTAATATTTATCAACTGTAAATCAGATAAGCAAATGGTTGCATATTTGTAAAATGAAACATGAATACAGCTTGAAAATGAGCTCACTACTGTATGTAGCAGCATGAAGTAAGAGGAAAAGAACAGTGAGATGAAGCTGGAAATTTAGCTCATGGTCAGATTTTGCAGGGACTCGGGAGTTATGGTAAGGAGACATGTTTTTCGATCCATCTGATGGCAAAGGCACTGAAAGATTTTACAGAGAGAAGGATCTGATATAATTTGCATTTTTTAAAAGGTGATGCTGGCAGCTATGTGGAGAATGTTTTCAATTGTAAGTTAAGAGAGGAAGCCAGAGGACTTATTAGAGTGTTGTTAAAATTGTCCAAACATGGGTGAGTGCCTTGAACTAGAAGGTAAAAATGTCTCTTAAAGATTGTTGAAAATGAATAGGCGTAAACTGTCCTTGGAACCTGAATTTAATTCCAGGATTTGTTTTTTTGATATATTTAATTGAGATTATTGATTTATAATTATTTAAAGACTCTACCACATTTCATAGTCATCCAAAAGCAACTATGAGGCATTTTGTATTCTATACTAACTTTCAAAGACAATGCTCTCTACGTAGATGTAGAACTTTTCTCCACATTGCTTTTTTTCCCCCAAATTCATGAATCACTAGACTTTTATCCATTATCCATGGAAGTTCTAAAGATGCCATGCTTAGTCTTAAGGTTCATAATAAATAGAACATTCTATTTATTTTGATGTTTATTCTGAACCTTAAGAGAAACAGCAGTAGTTGGCAGCATGCTATTATGTGTCTGCTTATCTGAATGGTAATGTAAGGTATTAGCTTGTACAGTTTAGTAGAATGTTCAGGTCATTCGATTGTTAATAATAAATGAGAATAGACTTGATAAGAGTTATATCCTTTCATTTACAAGACACATTATCTTTTTTCAAAAACTCCTCCCATTTTTCTCTTAATGAAATCTAGCAATGCAGAATGACTATTCATGGACTCAGAATGTAAATGAAAATATTAGGAAAGTACATGAGAACTGAACTTAGCAAACTGGTGTAATTCGAGAATCCTCCGGGTGTTGATTGATTGGGGTTGAGGGTAACGCAATGAAGAAGGATGTCATGTTTTTTGGTCTTTTACCTCTCAATCGAATGAAATGTGCTGAAGTGAATTCCCACAAATATCTGCACCACTTTGCAGAAAGTGACAGCACATCTATTATCTTCTCAGAGAACTTAGATCAGAAGCCTGCACAGAGTGACTGACTTGCGGTAAACTTTGTATTCTAAACAAAGGGGCAATATTTTGGCCACTGTATATTAATGCTAAGTCCAAAAAAAGGACTTTTTTGGGTTTTTACTTTACTCAGCTCTGCCACCAAGTTGGGCTATAAAATCAGCACAAAATTGCTTTAATTTTAACTGTATTACTAAGTTTTAGCGCCAATCCTAGAGTGAGGATTAAATCAATTCCAGGTATATGGTGGTTTTGTCCAAGAAGGTTTTTGACAAAAGGCAATGTTCTGGGGTTATGACTTATTCTGAAACTCCACATCTTTCTTGTTTGAAATGTTATTTACTATTATATCCACCCCTGTATCCTTAGTACCTATAATACAGTCTGGCACAAAAGTTTGAGCTCGCTAAGTACTGGGGCGGGGAGGCGGGGTATTAGTGCAATTCACCAAATATTTCCAGTTCTACTCTCAGGCAGACAGACTATCTGCTTCTGTCCATATGGAAGTCTAGTCATGTCACTTGCTTTGTGATAAAAGTGATCTGTGATACTTTCTTTACCATGTTATAGACATTACTAAGAGACTATATAAGCAAAAGACAAGTCTGGACCCTCTCCTTCAACAATATATAAAACTCAATCGTGGTGGTTTATGGACTTAAGTATCAAAAAAGAATTTTAGAATTCTAAGTATAAAACAGAGATAAATAGTTTTTAGATGCTGAGGTAGGAAAAGATGTATTAAGACACAAAAAGTACTAATTATAAAAGAAAGATTAATCAATCCGACTATATTAAAATTAAATTCTTTTTTAAATCTAACAATACTCCAAGAAAAGTGAAAATATCAGCTGCAAATAGTAAGAAGCTATACACAATAGGCACAACTGGTAAATATGAAACAAGGCTATATAAAGAATTTCCAAAACCAGTAAGAATATTCTAACTACTCAACTAAAAAAATGGCAAGAGATTCAGCGAATGGTGCTGGAACAACTAGATGTAGACCTTACACCTTTCACAAAACTTAACTCAAAATGGATCATAGACCTAAATATAAAAAACACAACTGTAAACCTCCTATGAGATAACATGGGAAAAAACCTAGATGACTTTGGTTTTGGTGATGGTTTTTTAGACACGATATCAAAGACATGATCTATGAAAGAAAGTATTGATAAGTTGGACTTCATTAAAATAAAAAAAAATTCTGCTCCATGAAAGACAGTGTCAAGAGAATGAAAAGACAAGTCACAGACTGGGAGAAAATACTTGCAAGGATACATCTGATCAAAGACTGTTATCCAAAATATACAACTCAACGGTAAGAAAATAAACTCGGTTAAAAAATGGGACAAAGACCCTAACAAACATCTTACAAAGAAAATATGCAGATGGCAAATAAGCATATGAAAAGATGCTTCATATTTCTGTCATTAGAGAAACACGTAGTAGCTGAATGTTCTTGAGCAAGTTATCTAATTATTCTATGCTTCAGTCTCCCATCTATAAAATGGGCAGAATGAGAGGACTTACCTCATAGGATGGTTGTGATGGTGAAATATATTGATACATGTGAAGCTTTTCAGCAAGGTGCTTGGCCAATAGTAAGTTCTCAAATAATATTCTCTCTCAGACCTTATCAATTACTACATATTTTATAGCCTAGTAATTCAGTATTGTTTGAGGTGTTCCTATTGTCCCTGCTTACATCAAAGCTATTCCTTAGACATGGAATACTTTGCATCTCCAGCACCAAACACCATATTAAATGTTGAAAAATTAAACACATTTATGAATGAATATATGAATACAAAAAGAAATGATTGTTGTATTAGTCAGGGTTTCACCAAAGAAACAGAATGGGTATGATATATATACTAAGAGATTTATTGCAAGGAGTTGGTTTATGTGATTGTAGGGCTGGCTAGGCAAGTCTACACTCCCTAGGGCAGGATTCCAGGAGGGGCAGGCTGTAACTCTCAGGCGCAGGCGGAAGCTGCTGCCCACAGGTGGAAATTCTTCTTCAGAGAAAGCTCAACTATTTTTAAGGCCTTTCAACTGATTAAATAAGGCCCACTCAGATTATCTAGGATAATCTCCTTTATGTAAAGTCAATGAATTATGAAAGTCAATCACATTTACAAAAGTCCTTCACAGCAACACCTAGATCAGTGTTTGATTGAATAACTTGGGACTAGAGTTTAGCCAAATTGACACATAAAGTGGCCATTCCAAATGGTATGTAAATTCTGCTTGTGTGAGGTACACTCCTATGAAACATACCTTGACAGAGGATAAGAAGGTCTTGCAGTGGGCTAATGTTTCTTGAGATTTCCACACAAAGTATAGCCCCAGCTCCAAGTAATCTCAATTTATTGATGGCTGTGTAGACCTAATGTAGCTAAATTGTAACTCCTTAAGAGTAGAGTCCATAACTCTTATTTCATTTTTTAAAAATCCTCTTTAGGGTTTGTTTGTTTGTTTGTTTGTTTGTTTGTTTGTTTTTAAACAGTAGCTCTGTTCATAAAAAGGTACTTAATAAAATTGCACAGGAAGTTGAAAAACAAAAAAGGCATTTATTTATTTGCCATGTCTAATATTCATCACTCCAAGTCAGCATAAAATTTAACATTACAAGAATCTTTTGGGGATTAAATCCTACTGGGAAAATAAGGTAATGTAGAGAATGTGTGAAAGTAATAAAAATTTTCAAGCACGAGATTAAAATATTTACTTCACTTGGAAGAAATAAATATGCTATTTTCCAGCACAAATGATTAGTAGTAAATGGAAGTGTTTTGTTTCTTCTTATTCTCCTTGATTGAAATGTAATTCGTACTGCACAATCAACAGGCAGACTTTAGACTCATAAAAATGAAATAATGTGGGAAGACTTATTAAACCAAAGAATGCTAAATAGATAGCAAACATTTTCACAAGCAGGATTTGAACAAAATATTCACTGCCTTGTGGGACACACTGTACATTTTCATCTATGCCTTAATTATCTTAATTTAAGCAGTCAAAACATGAAAGGTGCTCTCCCTTTATCATTTAATTTTTAAAGAGACTAGGGTTTACTGCCTGCTGGTGCAATCTAATATTTGAGAACCACTGGTGAAGAAATGCCTTTGTCTAGCTATAATTTGTGGAGCGGTGTTTCTCAAACTGCAGCGTGTAATGAGAAGTGGCTGCAGAGCATGCGCAACACACTTTCCCAGATGCCATCAATGACTTTGATCCCACAGGGTGGAATAAGAACCAGGCCACTTTTAAGATACTAATTTGAAGCTACAGGGAAAACCTTGAGAAGTGGCTCTTTTCCTTGTCACTTACGTTTGAGATCTGGATAGACCTGGACTCTCCACCAAAATATTCCTGGCCACGGCTATTAGTCCTCTGGGCCACCCTAGGGTTTCTCTTCTTGCTTGAACCCTTTACCAAACTGTGGTAAACAAAATAGAACATTTAATTTCAGATTTATCTTATGAAGAAGGGAGCTAATGAGCTCAAAAATCTAGAGGAATGGGAAAAACAAAATTTACTTTCCTTCCCCCAGAAGTTACTTGAAATGGTTGAGAAAACATTTTTTCTTTTTTTAAAATTAATTAATTAATTTTTATGGTGACATTGGTTAATGAAATCCAGTAAGTTTCAGCTGTATATTTTAACAGTAAGGCATATGTATATTTCCATTGTGTGTTCACTTCCCATAGTTAGATTTCTTTCTGTCACCACGTGTTTGACCTCTTTATCTCATCTACTCTTCCCTCTCCCCTTCCTGTTTATATCCCACATATAAGTGATATCATGTGATTTTCACCTTTTTCTGTCTGGCTTATTTCACTTAGCATGATTATCTTCAGGTCCATCCATGTTGTCGCAAATGGCAGTATTTCAGCTCTTCTTATAACTGGGTAATATTCCATTGTATATATGTATCACAGCTTCTTTAGCCAATCATCTATCGTAGGACATTCCAGTTACTTCCATGTCTTGGCCACTGTGAATAATGCTGCTATGAACATCAGTGTGCAAATATCTTTTCAAATATGAGTTTTCAAGTCTTTGGGATAAATACCCAGTAGAGGGATTGCTGGATCATATGGTACATCAATTCTTAGTTTTTTGAGGAACCTCCATACTGTTTTCCATAGTGGCTGTAACAATTTGCAGTCCCACCAGCAGTGTATGAGGGTTCCTATTTCTCCATATCCTCTCCAACATTTGTTATTGCTTGTCATGTTGATTATAGCTATTCTAACAGGTGTGAGATGGTATCTCATTGTGATTTTGATTTGCATTTCCCTAATAGCTAGCAATGTTGAGCATCTTTTCATATATTTGTTGGCCATTTGTACATCCTCTAGGGAGAAGTGTCCGTTCAGGTCCTCTGCCCATTTTTGAATGGATCGTTTGTTTTTTTGCTGTTATTGAGTTGTGTGAGTTCTATGTATATTTTGGATATTAGGCCCTTATTAGAGGCATTGCTTGCAGACATATTTTCCCATTTGGATGGTTGTCTCTTTACCTTGTTGACGGTTTCTTTTGCTATGCAGATTTTTAATTTGATATAGTCTCATTTATTTATTTTTGCTTTTACTTCCCTTGCCTTTGAGGTCAAATTAAAATCCTCTTTAAGTCCAAGGTTCTTGAATTTAGTTCCTCTTTTTTCTTCTATGCATTTAATTGTTTCAGGTGTTATATTTAGGTCCTGAATCCATTTTGAGTTAATTTTAGCGTGTGGTGATAGACAACAATCTAGTTTTATTCTTTAACAGGTGGCTTTTCAGTTTTCTCAGCACCATTTATTCAAGAGGCTCTCCTTTCTCCACTGTACATTTTTGGCGTTTTTGTCAAAAACTATTTGCCCATATAAACATGGGTTTATTTCTGGACTCTCAATTCTGTTCCACTGGTCTGTGTGTCTGAGAAAACATATTTTTTTTCTTGGTCTTAACTAATTTCGATCTCAAGCTCTATCAAATCTAACCAAATGCACTCTCCTAAATGAATGATTGATAAAAGAAATTGGACTTTTAATTTATGGACTTTTATTATGATGTTCGTGAGGATTCATGACTTGGTAAATATAGAACCTTCCCATTTCATAAGGTTGTTGAAGGATGAAGCCAACGGTGCCCAGGAGTTTGATAATCCTGGGTCAGGATTAACATAGCGCCCTTCACACAGCTGGTGGTATTTATTGATACTGGTTGCCTGAATCAACCCAAGCATCCTACCAACAACCCCCCAGAGCCTGGGAGATGCTGGAGGGACTGCTCTCTCCAACTCAGTGGAAGTTCACTGCTAAAGTCTATATCGTTTATTCACAGTCATTATCACTTTAATTTCTTATGTTTGTTACATCAAGGAGTATAAAGTAACAAAAAAATACATAGAATAAATAACGCAATTTTAATACATTTTAAAATCATTTATTTGATCCTGGCCTTAGTATAAGAAGCCATCATTTCATAGTAACTTCCAGTTTTTTAAAACTTTAGACTTAAAGATTTTACAATATATTACTATTTTCATATCACTACCAGTCTTACTGTGATCTCAGAAGAAAAAATATAGAGGCAACAGCCTTTTGTTGTTGGTGAGCCCAAGGTATCATACTCCTGGGTAATGCAAAATTTTCTCTCATGAGCTCTGCACCTGACAGCTGCCCCAGCAATAATTTTTAAAGAAATTCTGTATCAGGTTGATTCTTTTCTCTTTGCATAACAATCTATGACTTTTTTTTTTTTTTTTGGTGATTAAAATGTTTTAGAAGCTGTCAGAGGTTAAGAATGAGTTTAGCACACCAATAAACTCATTAGGGTGGCTGGTGAATATCGTCATAGTGATTAACTTCCTAGAAATTTGATTTTCTTCCAGTACTATTTCTTTTTGCTGAGAAAAATAGTAGTTTCTTTATTCTTGTAATTGTTACTGTGTTAGTGACAGTAATCAGTAATATTTAACCTTGTCTGGCCCCCAGCAAAATCATGACTTAGACAAAGGTGTTTTGATCCATTTACCACACTGTTTTCAGTATTTATTTTATTAATTCATGGACCAGATATTTGTTCTCAGTGTAATGTTGTTTATAACCTTGAAAAGTGCAGTTTTGGAGGAGTAATGAAAGTGAAATCCAGATTGAAAGGGATTTGAGGGAGAATGGGATGAGAAGAATTGGAGATAATTTTGAGAGGTGTTACTGTGTACAGTAGCAAAGAAATGGGGTGATAAGTATGTTAAAAGTGAGTATAAAAGAAGGTGTCTAAAGTGGGAGAAAGTACAGTATGTTTGTATACTGATGGGATGACCCAGTAGACATTGAAGACATGATGATGGAGGAGAAAAGGGACAACTGCTGAGTGTTGGGGTAAAGGGAAGGGACCTGAACTGATAGAGGAGTTGGCATTATTTCTGACCATGGACAGCTCATTTATAGTAACTCGATTAAAGGCAACTTATTTGGGCATTTGTGTAGCTATGGTAGGGTTGGGAAGGTAAGTGAGTGAGAATGTTGCTTTCTGATAGCTTTTGTTTTCTTATTGAAATAAGAATCAAATGTGAGAATCATGGAGGCGTTTGGGGATTGAGGAGAATAAAGGTATAAAATAATTATCTAGGGCAGTGAAAAAGCAAATGGACTAAAGAAGTACAAAAATGTTGCCTGGTCCCAAAATGGTTCCCTTGAGGTACATGGTCATGAATTTACTGTGTGGCAATCACATTCAGTACCCAGAAAACTGGATTTACCCTTAGATGGGGTTTAATCAAGCAATTAAAAGCAAGGAAGAAAGTGCAAAGGTATTGATAGGGCCTTTAGGAAGGTAAATAAGTTTAAACGAGGTCATAGGGTGGGGCCCTGATCTGACAGGACTGCCATCTTTATAAGAAGAGAAAGAGACACCAGAGCTCTTAGGGCACACACGCTAAGTAAAGGCCACGTGAGAAGGCGGCCATCTACAAGCCAGGAAAAGAGGACTCGCCAGAAACCCACCCTGATGGTATCCTGATCTTGGAATTCTAACCCCCAGAACTTTGAGAAAACAAATATCTATTGTTTCAGCCACCAATCCCGTGGTATTCTGTTATGGCAGCCTTAGCAGATGACTACAATTATTATTATTATTTTAAAATTGAAAAGAATTAGTAAAATGAAATTCCATTGACTAATAAAAACCTCTATTCTCCATGAGCCCTTTTTTATGTAAAAGAATTAACTAGTGGATGAATGGACTGATATCCTAGTGTGTTCTTCACACAAGAAATGGCAACTTAATGGGGTGACCCACAGGGTGATAGAGCTATAGAAGAAAAAGAGTGAATGGGTTGTTGCTGACTGTTAGAAACATTATAATGCAAGAAGACACTAGCCAGGAATGATGGAGGCTTCATTCAAATTGTAATGTAGAAAAAGCAGTGTTTTGTAAATTGTGTTTCACAAGGCCTCGGATTCTTACAGACTCCCAAAAGTATTAAAATTATATTGTTGTACTATGAACTCCATCTTTGAGAAGTACTGAGTTAAAGAAATCTATGATTTAATAGTGGTTAGTTTATACTCATCTGAATACAAAAATAATATAAATTAAAAATAAAAAATAAATTGTACATATAAATAAAAGCTTTATATATATAAATTCATATATAAATAATATTTATCACTTTGTGCTGCATAGTGAGTAATACTTGGTAGAAATGAGCTCACCATTAAAGAAATTTTATTGCAAAAGGAATTGAAAGTTCATACATACAAATGCAAGATTCAATGTCTAAGTAGAAATCATACAAAAAAAAAAGAAAATAGATTGTAACCAATAGATTACATAGCTCAAGATATGTCTGAACTTGACCCTCTGAGGTCTGAATGGATCCATCAGGGCAACTCAAAGGAACGTGTCCTAGGATCAAGGCAAGAAGGCTGGTTAACAAGAACACAGCCTGAAACAGGACAAGAATCAAAAGACCAATTAAAGATATGTTATGAATAGAAATATTAATAAGAAAGAAACAGCATTAAATAAGAAATTAGGAAGAGCTGGTCCAGATGAGAATTCAGAAGGAAGGAAAGGGTCAAATAAGAGAACAGTCAGAGACAAAGCAACAAAGAAAAGTCCTTAAGGTTCATATCTTCATTGGGATGAATCTCAAAAACAATGAGTTCTTTTCTTACCTTCCTTCTGAAACAGTTTGCAATGATGGCAAACTGACCTGTTTGTTGACCTGGCTGTTAGCACATCTGCTAACAACTGAGTGACTTAGAGGTGCCTATTCTCCTCACTCCCAAAGGCATATGGGTTGTTAAGCAGAGGGTACAGAATTAATTCAGAATTAAGGTCAAGTTCAGGATGTATTTGAATTGTACTTTAAAATAAACCACAATTTTTAAAAAAAAAAAAAAAGAAGAAAACTAATATAATATTGTATGCCAACCCTAACTGAAAATTTATTTAATTATTAAAAGGAAATAAAATAAACAAAAAACCCAGTACTATCTCTGCTAATATATTTCTGTAAATAGATACAGTTCGGGGGCCTCACGGTTGGGTCCAATTGTACCCACATGAGTAAAAAAGGCAGTTAATAGCCTGGAACATTCAGTTTGAAATGATACATTCTTGCCCTTATCAAAGAATCTGTCTACATGTAAACACTACCATATTTCAGTCTGTCAGAGCTTTGAAGACGCAATTTAAATCTCTGAGCAATCCAAATCCCTCTGAAGTTAAAGAATTTCTTATTCACGACAAACATAGAGTCTTTTTTTATTAATGCAGCCATGCAAGGAAACGGTGACAGAAGCACTGGTACAGGGTAATGCTCTGGAAGAGATGAATCACTGTCTGAGGCAAAAAACCTGAAAGCATAAAGCTCCCTGCTGTGAGTACAGTGCAGATGTGGGAAGCATTTCTAGGACGATCGATGTTTTCTCCGCCATCACCTGGGTTTGTGAATGGCTTCATCACTGCTACCTGGTAACAATATTAAATATGAAGTGTCAAGCTTGGCCCTTAAAGAAGGCACCCTGTACTTGAGCCAGGCTCCCAGCTGAGCCTGTGATGAGCATCCAGGATCTGGTTGAATGAGGGATCAATGACTTGCAGCTTACCAGGCAGAATAAGGAATAGAAGTGGGACAAATGCAAGCAAAATTGGCACAAGAAATGAGGGTACCAAGAGCGAGCAGCCAACAGTAGGGCACAGCAGTAGAAAGCTGAGGAACTAGACACTAGACACTGACCTGCGAGGCACTGACTGGGAATGACCAGGCTCTCTTTAAAGCAAAGGCTGATTAACTCCTACTCCTTCCCTGCCTCCAGTGAACTGCGTTCCTGTGGGCCAGCTGTGTCCCCGGAACTGGGCTTGCCCTGGGAATGCCAGGAAGAGCAAAATCAACATGGTCTCCAGCTTCAGGAAGCTTGGAATTTGGGATATGACAGATAGCAATTATGTAATTGTAGATAAGTGTAATTTATATATGTCTTCTCAACATCAACTTTTTGAAAGGAGGATATTTGCCTTTTTAAAAATTTCCCTCTTTTACTCAAAGTAGAAAAAATAATATAGTACTAAAACGGCAAACCTAGTTAATTGGTAGTACACGTGTACACACAAAAACCGTCCAGATAGGAAGACAGGCTTATTTACAAGGAGGAAATGCTTGTAAATTAAGGTAGATTGTAGTTTTTATGTGAAACATTAAAAAAAATTTAAAAATTATGCTATGTGGGGGCCACCATTTACAGCAATACTGAAGGAGAGCAGACAATACTTATTTAGGGACAGATATACCACGAAGTGCAGCTTTCACAGCATCAGGGTGATAAATTCACAAAACCGTATTAACAGCTAACTAAGCAGAGTTGAAGAATTATTTCCAAGTATATCACATTTTGTAGCTACTGAGTGAGAGACTGATTCTAAAAAACTTTCCAAGGAGTCACAGAATCTCTGTAGGTCAGAGGCCAGCTATCATGGCCAGAAGTCTACCTTCATCAGCAGCCCTTGCATTCTTCAGAGAAATACATAGGAGAAAATTCACATGCCAGCATAGTCACCACCTCCTATGCCAAATTTGCATGTGTGTTACGTCCATCTCTATGTTACACATATACATATGAAATGTGACAAGAGAAGTGAGACATGCCTCGAGAAAGCACATGCTAGGGATATTCACCTTTCCCCAGGAAGAAACGATCGAGCTACAACTAGAAGGACGATCAGACTCCTCGGATAGACGGTGAAAGCCTGTCCTGTGAGGTAACTCTGAGAACAGAGAGAAGGTGATAGATGCTGGAGAGGAAGGCAATGGGGTGAGGGCGCATGGTATGAAAGGAAACTGAAGAGACAGAGAGAGGCCAGACACTGTCAGGCTCCAGAAGCTCTAGGAATGATTTGGATCATTATCCTAAAACCACTGAGAAGCATTTACAGTGTTTCAAGCAAGGTGATTACGTATTCAGGTTTTCTTTATGAAAAGACCATTCCGGAGTGAGGAAATACATTTCCACCCTAAAGGCATCCTACGTACAAATGCCGTGTGGAAAACATGGTTGTCCTACAGGGAATGGCGCCCCCTAGTGCACAGCTTGAGAAACCTTATGTGTTAGCTCTAGGAGTACAGTGAAAACAGAAATGTTTAAGGCTGGAAGAGGACTTTTTAATAAACTGGTTTATTTTCATCAGTTCAATAGGGATTACCATTTGTCAGGCATCCTGACCCAGAGCTAATACTTCCCTGGCTCTGTTTTCTGAGACAGGAGCTGAGCTGAACCCCCCAAAATGAGTACCAGACTAAATACTCACATTATATAAAGAAGTTTTTGTTACAAATAGCAAAACATGCCAATAGTTGATAGAGTATGTGCTTGATGTTCCTAAAACTGGAAAGAAACCGATCTCTTGGTGAAATGGTTTAGATTTTTTTTTTGGTCGCCTATACGCAAGGCCTTTTTGTTTACTTCCATGTCAATAATTGCTTTGGAAAGTTTCTTCTTCTGCAGTGGCAAAAATTATGCCTGCTCAGCTGGGGGAATTCCATTCTTCATGGAGGCCTTTTATAAGTATTAATGGCTTTATGTGGAACATTCGGGAAGCATAAGGAGCCAGACAGGGCTCTGGTAGAATTCGCTCCTGTTCCATATTTATTTTTGCAGTTCTCCAAGTTGTGATTAATAATGGCTGTGACAATGGGCTGGTTAGCCCTGTCTTTCCCTGCTCTACAATCACCTGCATTTATTGAACACACTGTACACTAAATGTATTCATTATTTTCATTTAATTTCCCTCCGGGGCACACTTAAAGATTATATTTCCCAATCTTCCTTGCAGATATATGGGAGCCATGCATCCAGTTTTGAGTCAATGGAATGAGGACTGAAATTATGTGTGATGATTCCAGACTTGGCCATGAACATCCCTGTGGAAGATTTCATGATCTTTTTCCTTCACACAGAAAACCTTGAGGAGATGCAGAGACATGGGTCATCTAGAATGAAAAGGGCCTGAATTCCTGAGTCACCACTTGGAAGAGAGGTGCACATGAGTGCTGCCACCCAGGATTATCCACTTTGAACTTGGTACGAATGAGAGATAAAGCTTTATTGTGCTGATATTTTAGGGCTGTCACAGAGGACAGCCTTTCCTAATAGAAGATATTGACATTATTAGATTAAATCTCAACCTCAGTAAAAGGAAAACTAATTGTTACAGTATATGGCAGTGTGGAGGTATTGCTTTGATTATGAAATATAAATACCCACTACAAAAAGTTTTGTGCAATCAAGATCCTTCTGTAGAACATCCAAACAATTAAATATTATTCAGCACTGAAAAAAAAATGAGATATGAAGCCATGAAAAGACATGGAGGAAACTTAAAGGCATATTACTAAGTAAAAGAAGCCAATCTGAGAAGACTACATACTGTATGTTTCCAACGATATGACATTCTGGAAAAGGCAAAACTATGGAGATAGTAAAAAGATCAGAGACCACCAGGGGTTGGGGGAAGACGAGAGAGAGATGAGTAGACACAGAGGATTTTTAGGGCAGTGAAAATACTCTGTATGATACCATAATGATTGATATATGCCATACATTTGTCCAAACCCATGAAATGTACAACACCAAGAGTGAACCCTAATGTGAACTATGGACTTTGGATGATAACAATGTATCAATGTAGGTTTATCAATTATTACATATGTACCACTCCGATGAAGGATGTTGATAATGGGGGAGTCTATGCATGTTTAAGGGCAGAGAGTATATGGGAAATCTCTGTACCTTCTTCTACATTTTGCTGTAAACCTAATTGCTCTAAAATTAAAGTCTTGATTTAAAGAAAAAGTTTTTGTAAGGAATAATACCCTAAGAAGATGTTTATATGAGCAATCATGTTTGGCTAGTTTCAATACAAGGCTACCTAGAAGATGCTGCTGATTATATATTTGTATCTTCTGCTAAAATGATATTTAAATGACCTCAAAGCTATAAGCTTGAATATCTAGGATCAAAATAAAACCTATTGAGAAGATTGAGGAGTCTGGAGGATGAGTCGGTTAGGGAGGATAGATTATGATTTCTACTTAGAAGCACTTTTATCTCAGGTAAATATCTAGAACTCCTTTAGCTAAAATAATGGTAAATGTTATTAATAGCATTTAATGTTATAGCAGTATTGAAATAAAGTTGCTGAATTTTTCTTATAGATTGCTAAAAATGGATTTGGAGACACCTTCTATTTTCCATTTAATGGCACTCTCTATCCACATTAGCATGCCAGTGTAAGGTAATATGAAACAGAGGTTTATACGACTGAGTTGGATGCTACACTGGTATTCATTAATAAAATTTTACTGATACAGAAATAGGCAGTAAAATAATAGCATGTTTTATGCCATTTGCCCAAATATTTTGGTAGAAGATAAAATTATGTTGAAGAGTAAATGTCCCAATATACGAAATGCTCACATGTGAGATATGCCCAAACCTAAGCCAAAAGGGAGGAGACAGAAGCTAAGGAAGGAACCTGGGAAACACAACCTAATACAATGACCACCCTCAACTTTAGAAACCACGTGATTCATTGTGCAAAAGGCAAGCTTATCCCCGTGGAGCTATTTCTGAGATCTAAGGGTGTGCAGCTGTTAATTGGGGCAGGAGTAGAAAAGAAAGTTATTGTGTCCGCTTATACTTAAAAACCAGTGCACATCAGCATCATTTTGACTATTTAATCCATGGTAGAAATACAACCAGTGGACTGGGGGGTGGGGAGGAGGGCAGAGGTAATGGTATTGGTGGGAAGGGTATAAGGAAGAAGGGTTTAGCCTCTGGGAGGGAAGTTTAAGGCAGATAAACAGAGCTTTGGGACAGAGTTCAAGTCAAGATTGGCAGGAGGAGTATGGAAATCTTAGGCAGAGGAAACTGAGGCATAATATCTCTGAGATGAACTGGCCCAAGTGAACTTTCATTAGTAACAATAAACATAAAGGTAATAACAGCTACCATCTATTGGATGGATATTTAGTGTGTACTGCCACATTATACATGTCATCTCATTTAAATGCACTTTTTACAACAGCCCTGAGGTAGTTACTAGTGTCTCCTTTTTTAGAGATTAGCAAAGTGAAATATGGGAAGATTTAATAACTGGGCAAAGCAATATAGTTTAGTAACAAGCAGAAGTGGATTTAGAATGTAGGCTTTCTGACTCTCCACATTTGTGGTCTTGGCTGTTACGAGATACTACTGGCGTTAAGGTCTGTGACAAACTCTCTGTCCTGCTTAGGATTTGATGAGGAATTAGATGACCTGAATCAACTGCTGGAGAAGTCAGAGACTTTAAGAGACTCAAATATTCTTTCTTTTGTCCATCTCATGTAACTGCAGTGCCTTATATCCGGTCAGTGAATAGTCGTTGTTCATTTTTCGATTGTTTTTAAATCCAAGCTCGGAAAATTAAGGAGAGAAACAGCAACAACAAACATTCTCCTCTGCTACCCCAAGATGGAGATTTATGCTGCTTGAGAGAAAGGATTTTTTTTTCTCCTTTAAGGCAAGATGCCATATATATCTTCTCATAAATCATGACCCTTTGAGATCTGCCTGTACTCGCCATCTGTACAATTTTGAACAGTTGGCCAATTATGTCAATTGACCCAGTTTAATAAATTTATGTATAACTTGAGTTAGACATCCAGTGGTTAGCCAAATGAATTAATTGAGTGTGTCTTTTCATGTTGTCTCTTCTTTCGTGTGCCTGGCATGTAGTAAGCACTCAATAAAAATTGGCTGCTCTTATGTGTGTTATTACTATGTACAAAGTAATCGATACTATAGTTGCAGAGGTTTTAGACTGAGAACCTTCTTTTAAAATACTTCTGTATTTCTAGTGGCCATTAACCAGAGCATCGTTGGAGACTTTGGAAAAGATTAGGTAATGAACAGCTCAATTTATTAATGAGACAATTCAATTGTGCTTCTTCTTCCCTTAATGGCAGATCTTACTCTCCAAGGCACTATTTAAACTATTAAAATAACTAATGAGATCATTACTGTTGTCAGAAAAGTCCCAGCCTGAGCAGATATCTTTACTAGCAAATGTGAAGTGTTTGTTCCGGTAGAACTTCTGACATGCTTAATAACATCAAAAGAGAAACAGGTAACAGCAGAGCAGGGGACAAGCCCCAGGACTTCTGCGTTCAAACAACGATAAGAGTCTATTAACCCAACATTGCACTTTTTTAGTCAGATGTGCACTCAGAGTCATTTCTCTGTGTAAAGACAACTTAAGGTTGAATTTCTCTATGATTTTTTAAATGGAATGAGCACAAGGCTTTAATCGTCAATCAGACCAACAACAAATACATGTCAAACTCAACACAGACTGTTACTGATGATTGGTAAAATACATATGACAAAAGTAATAGCATGTGTGACATCAGTATTC
>NW_006439192.1:20753012-20773790 GCF_000325575.1 Pteropus alecto | reverse complement strand
GGATGAGTTTTGGTTTCTGAGAGAGAACTGTTTGGGGGTTGGTGAACACAAAGTTGCCATTGAGTTTAAGGCTTTCTTAGTTTATTTATCTTCCATATCATATAGTTCTTTCTGGTTCCCAATGTTTATTCTTCAGTGTGACTGCAGCCCACAAATAGCAGGTTTATTAACAACAAACAATCTGTTCTAGACAGACCAGAAATATCTTGCTAAAAGCTTTTCTAGGTGAGTAATTGTTACACGGCAACCCCTGGGAGACCCCGATGTCACAGTTCATGTTTACAGGGTTTCTGTTTAGGGCCCAGTTTGCTTCTGGTGGTCATAAGGATAAAGAAATGGTTTACAGACCTGCTAATAACCCTTTCCTTCCTAAGAATAAAAAGAAGTCAGATAGAATGTACAATGGCAGTCAGCTGTTAGTATCAGAACATGAAAAACTATCAAGGGTCAAACCTCTGAAGTTCCAGTCTGTTTTAATCCGATTGCAGCAGTTTTAAAATCATTGCTTGATATCACAATGAATCAAAAATAAGGTAAAATTAAGTAAGTCTTCATGATAATTATTTAAGAAAAAAAGATCACATTTTTCAGTATAATTATCTTTTAACTCAACCTAATTCCTTTGGAGAAAAACAATTTCTATAAAATACAGCCAATTGTGAATATTTTGTCATTTGAATGTTTGCCTATAGAGAACATGCTTCAGAAGTTACTATCAGAAAGGACAGTGTGATTAACCAGAGTTCTCATATAATGTATTCATTTTATAGCAATTTTCCCTTATTTTACCAATTCATTGGGTAAAATTCAATATTATTAAATACTGCTCTAATCTTAAAAATGACATAAACTTATAAATATGGGTTTTAATATATGAAAATCTAATAACCAAAACAACATTTCATTTTCTAGTAATAAAAACTTAAATATGGGGGATGAGAAGAAATGGATATGGCTTTTCATATTTGTATTTCTCTTATTTTTTACTATGTGTTTGGGTCCAAGTTGTCTGAATGTTAGAAATAGGACTAACATAAAGTCTTTTCATTTCTCCAGTTTTCTTTCGCCAGAGAGGGGAAAAGACTGACACCCAAGCTAGTGTTGGGGGTGTATGAGGTATTGCAAATACTTAGCCCCACCATTGCAATGGACACATTCCTAAATTGATTATGCCCAGTACATACATTCTTTTTAATGAGTTAGGGGAATCTGTGAGTGTTACCTACTTTATCCTTTTAAATCTGTTTTAGGATGGAATGCTGGGAAAACATAAAGGACCAACTGTATGTCCATGTTTATTCATTCACACTTTTAAAAGACTTTTGATGTGTTACCGAGCATAACAAGGATGACCAAAGTCCCTTCCCTGTGAGCCCCATAGTCTGCAGGGAAGTTAGGTATCTAAAAAGTTGAGTATAAGCCTTGGAATAAATCCTGCACTCTATTATGTGTAAATGCCATGGGAATACAGAGAAGCGGATGCATTGTGCCCAGAGGAAATTTTAATTGAAGTGGTAAGACTAGTGCTGGGTTAGAATCATGGTTAGAAGTTTCCCAAGCATAAATAGAAGGTTTTGGAATAGCAGTATATATAAAAGAAAGAGCAAGTGCAATGACAGAGATGTGAAGTGCCGAGCAGCCTCACTCCCTTGAGAAGAAAGTCTGAAGTCTAGAAAGAAGTTGGAGAATTTTCTATCTGGGTGGCCTGCTAGCTTACTTGTTTAAATCTTTCTCACTGATCAGGATATCCTGGGAAGGCAATAAAATTTTCATAAGGCAATAGGCTGATGGAGAGAAACATCTATTTCTCAAAGTTGGAGGTTGTTAAAATCAAAGAGTATATTGAGGTAGTAACTAGGGAACATCCAAAGATTAATTTTTAAGAAAGAACCAATTCGAATGGCTGAATACCTACATATATAAGTCACATAATCATGATTATTTTTTCATGTGTCTATGGTTTTAGCTTTCTCTTTATACCTTATGAGAGTTATTAGTAGCAAGAATTATGTATAACCTGATATCAAAGTAGTGGCTATAATGTTCTGAGAATAGGTAGCTCTTTATTTCAATGATGACCCTTCAGATTCAGTGAGACCCATCTGTTAACCCATTCGCTGACAGTAAGTGCCCAGCACGCTTCTGAGTAGGGCCAAGAACTCTGGCAATTTTTTGCCTGCGCTACTCTAGGTGGATCTATGTGCCACGGTTAGTATCTATGCATTTTATTGCAATAAATGTGAGCTTTTGGCAAACTTTGTGACCTCATTGTTTTTAAATCCAATAGACTAACATAGAGCAAGTTAAGAGCTCGAATAGAAGCAGAGGTTAGTGAGCTCAGTGGATGACATGCGTCTCCAAAACCGATAGGTACTGAAAGCTTAAAAATGAAAGACTAGAGACACAAAGCACACAGGAACACGTGAGACGCAACCCTGGGTCAGTAGCTGGGACAGACACTGTGGCTCTCACTGGCTTTTCAGTGCTCACTTCTCAGGAAGGCTGCCTTCTTTTGAAGTTTTGGTGACAGATCTGGCATTATTGAAATGACCTCAGGGGAGTCTCTGTACATTCATGGGACTTTACATCCTCACCTAGGGAAGGATCAAAGACTCGAAATTCTGATTTTAATGAGAAAATAAAAACTTATAATCAGTGTTCACAAAACTTTGCCCCCTAGGTTTTCGCATATATCTAACATAGCTCAGCGTTGTCTTTCAAGCTCTAGTGTCACTCTCTTTAAGGCTCCCAGACCTCAAACTCCGTCTTTACCGCCTCTTTTCTCTCTCTCACCTCCCACATTTCCACACATGTCTTGTGCTGTGTCAATGCTATCAGTGAGTCTTGAGCAATGGCACCTTACTCAAGTAGCCTGTTTACAGTAAACTACATGTGGTCTTCTTCTATTCTTATGGAAGTTTTGATTTTCAGTGCATGATTAACTAACATACATTTAGTAAAATTTACAAACTTCTGTTTTCTTAGTGCTAACCCATAGAAATTTATGTGGGGTGTTCAGTGATATTGTGGCTTTTGCTAAATAGCTTGAACTATTTAAAACATTTTATATATTGCCCTCACTTAATATTTTATCAAGTACACATATCTAATTTTTAAATCTGTGCATGTTTCAAAGGAAATTTTGTCCATATGTTCCTAATTAATTTGTATTGAACTCAACAAATGTTGACATGAGTGAGAATTTCAGTCATTGGAAATTAACCAGCTTTTAAATCCTGTAATGACAAATTATTTCCATGATGTATCTTGATGTAGTGACATATAGTGCCAACCTAATCATTATTTATTGATGCATAATGTAAGATGGAAAGTAATTTACCTAGCAATTATTTTAATTCTTATTACCCCCAAACCAAGGAATCAAAATAGCAAATAATATAAATTGAGGAAATCGATTATATTTAATTCATCCTAATAATTAATATGCCTCCTATCCCATAATGGATTTACTGCGATTTACAAATTTAAAAAAAAAAATACAAGAATACGAAATTAGAAATAGGTGTCAATTGAATATCTCAAGTAAAGCAAATAGGACTTTTTAAAAAATTTGGCTGAAGTACTACCACACTTCTCCAAACATATACCCAATTCAGAACGAGCAAGGAGATTGGGGCAATATTTTTTCAAATGAATGAACAATCAGGAATAAAGGTCCTTGACATGCTTCATTGTAAAGAGAAAACCTTGAGTTGGTCTGCTTCTGTCTTTCTGTCTTGGCAGGCTGTTATCACAGCCTGCTGTCAGAACACCCCTGGTAATGAGACATGGAAATGGTCTTGTCAGGCATTGTGACACCAAGCAGTTACCCTTAGATGTGGTCAGGGCAAGAATATTTTTGGCAGCTATCTCTGTCACCATCTCAAAGTGAGACAATTCTGGAGGTCACTAAACATGAATTTTTGAAATATCTGAGACTAATAAGGAAGCATAAGGATCTAAGCAAAGGTCATAGAAGTACCTACCCTCTGTCTTTCACCACACAGCTTGCATAGCTCAGCATTTTCTCTCAGTCTCTAGTCTCGCTCTCTCACAATTTCCCTCAAAGCCCCAAATTCAGTGCACATCACCCCTTTTCTCTCAACTAAGATTTTAGAATATAGAGTTTTGTGGTTGTGGCAGATTGAATCCAAGCATCTAATTTTGCTTCCCACAACAGTGAAACACTATCAAAAGCTAATTATTAAGAAATGAAGGCAGAAGGAGAAAGCAAGAGAGGATCCAATAACAACATACTTTGGTGGATGAAAAGTGGACATAGACAAGTGGTCTTAGGAAGCTCAAGAAATTCAAATTTTAAACCAGCCAGAGGGACAGCTAAAAAGTAATCTGATTTAAACTACAGAATTTTCAGGAGACTCAGAAATGGGTGGCACTAGGTAACTCTAAAATAAGAATAAAGGGAAGCTGGCTAATAAGATATTTTTAAAAAGTTTTTTAGCTGGAAACCTAGATCCTTATCCCCATTTGACACCACTGGGCTACTTCCCTTCTCCAATTCTGTAAAAGGGGAAACTTTACAGGAGGTAAAATGGAGAGTCTCTGCCTTGGAGTACAAAAGGCATAGTTGAGGCATAAGTACTAAATGGAGAACCAAAGTATTAAGTGATTACATACACAGTGAATGTTAACACCCCACTCCCACCCACGCTCCTTTCCCCATTCAGCTTCCACACTTTACTTCTAGGTAGAAGATGAGAGGACTCTTCCCTAGGGGATATGACTAGCATGAGTGGAAAAAGACACTCTGATTATTTATAGCACCATGGTTTCTCAAAAAAATGTTGGTACCCTGGAAATGATCACCCTGCAGCCTCACTGATAAATTAAGAACTTCCAGTTATCTGTTTGGTCCTTCATTCATTTATGATCAGACAACCTTCAATTATTGACATCTGAAGAAGGCTTCTAGCAGAAAAAATAAAAATCAAAACAAAGAAAATAAAGAGATAAAAAGCAAGTTGGAGAAAACAAATTATGCAGAAAGAAATCTTAAAAATTAACTCTTATTTACATCTTCAAAATGAGAAGAGATGTTGCATCCATGAACTAAGAACAGAATGCAATAAAAAGAGAGGAAATTTAGAAAATTAATAAAGAGCTTTTAGAACTTAAAAAATGTCATAAATAAAAACTCAATAGGTTTTAAATATAAAAATAATGAAATGTCTCATAAAATAGAATAGAAAGAACAATACATTAGAAATAGAAGTAATATGAAAATTAAACGATCTGTCTAGAAGATATATAACCTGAATAACAAGAGATCTAGAAATAGAATAAAGAAATTAAAGGAGGAGAAATAATTACTAATTTATTTTAATTTCAAAATTTAATAACACGAGTTTCCAGATTCAAAGGATCCAATGAATGCCCAGGACAAAGAATGAAAAAGACCCATACCAAGACACAGTTCTAAGAAATTTCAGAACACTGAAGAAAATTAGATGATCTGACAGGCTGTCAGAGAGAAAAATGTAGGTCACATCAAGAATCAGAATGGCTTCTGATATTTTAACAACAATATTATGGGCTAAGATACAATGAAACAATACCTTGGAAATTCTGGAGGAAAATCACATTAAATATAAAATTTTATACTAAGTCAAATATCAATCAAGTGTATGTTGAGTGAAGGGAGAAGAAAAGGACATTTTCAGACATGCAAGATATGACTAAAAGTATTGTAAGGAGATTAAAAATGCTGGTGAGGTCACACACACAATGTAATATATATATATATGCCTTACTGCTAAATTGTACACCTGAAACTTACTGGATTTCATTAACCAATGTCACCATAATAAAAAGATCTCCTGTAAATAAATAAAACTGAGACAGATGTTAAACAGAAAAATACATGAGGAGATTGAGCTAGCTCTTCACAAAAGAAGATATCCAAATGGCCAACAAATATATTAGAGGGTGCTTACCATCATTATTCATCAGAGAAACATAACCTCAATATAATATCTCACATATCAACCATCATGGCTTACTTATAAAATACTGATAATATCAAGATCTTCTAATAATATGGAACAATCCTATTTCTGACAGGATTATAAATTGTTAAATCATTTTGGAAAACCACTTAGTAGTGTCTTCTAAATTTTAACACATGTATACTCTATAACCTAAGAATTCCATTCCTAAATATATTCCCGACAGAAATGTGTGCATGTGTACCAAAGGACATGTATGAAAATGTTCAGAGCAGCATTGTTTTTAATAGCCCCTAAATAATACCTATGAACTACCCACCAATAATAAAATAGATAAAGTGCTGTATTCATATCTTCACATACTATATAACAATAAATATGAAATAATTACTGGTGACAATAGTATAGATGAATTCCACGAACATATGTTGACTGAAAGAAACCGGATCAAAAATATATATTGCATGCTTCCATTTATCTGACATTCAAAAACAGGAAAATTAATCAAGACTATTAGAATTCAGAGTAATGTTCATCTTTGGGGAGGAAGGAAGGGTAGGGACTGTAAAGTGGCATGAGAGGAGCTTCTGGTGTGGTATTAACAATATTTTTCTTGACTTTGGTGGTACTCACAATTGTATGTTTATTTCGTGATAGCCCTTTGAACTCAGCACATAAGATTTGAATATAATTCTTTGTATATGCTACTTTCTCAGTAGAAATTTGTTAAAAATTAAGCTTATCAAAAAGAAAAAAATACTAGTGAAGAGTTGGGATTAAATCAGAACAAGTATATAGAAAAACAAGCAAAAGAAAACAAAAAAAGTTAGTTCCAGAAAAATAAACAAAAAAGTTGTACATAAAAAAAGAGTTATAATTTACTCCATATGGTCATTTGTAAATACCAGTTACATAGTTTTAATTAGGCAAATATTAAATATTGACCTAATCAATATTTTAAAATAAATAACTATTAGCAAGATAAGGGCGTGGAAAGTATATATGTAGATAGGAAAGGTGTAGAAGATAGTAAATTATTATTTCTATAGTAGGAAATTAACATATAACTTCTAAAATTGAAAAAATTATATAATACTGAGGCAAGTAATCAACTTAGAAATATGAATATAAGTTTAAAGCTATAATTCTGGGGAAAGAGAAATAACATTTGGGATATGTGAAACATGAGAAAAGCAGGAGGTGGGTTATTTTTCTTTGATATAAGAAAAAAAGAATCTCATTCTTTAAACTAGGCCCATATATAACTTAGATAAAGATAAAAACTTTTTAAAGAGGAAACAAAGGGACAATATTTTTTAATTAAAAGAGCATGTTGCTTATAGTTATTTTTAACTTTAGGAACATATCAGAATTAACTGGGACCACCTAAATTAAAGATACATTAAAAAATATATATGTTTGCACCTGCCCCTTCCCAGGACTTTAATATGCAGCCAGATTTTGGGTGGAGAAAGAGTTAAATTAAATTATTACATTAATAATTTATAATATATTAACAATTAATTATATAATTATATATGATAATAATAAATTGTTCTATTTCTAAGGAAGATGTAAAGAGTTCAGTCAAGAAGATAAAAAAATAAGTTACAGAGTGGAAGAAAATATTTGCAAACCAGTAGGCAGAATGCATGAGAAAGGACAAAGTGAGGGATATAATTTTGAGTCTTTAATATATGAATAATATTTAAATTCATGTGACAGGATACAGTCACCTAGAGCTGTTCTGTCCAATATGGTAGCCACTGGCCACATGATGCTATTTAATATAAATTTATTAACATTTAATTAATTAGAAATTTAGTCACACCAACTGCATTTCAAGTGCTCAGTAGCATTACCATGTTGAATAGCACAGATGTAGACTATTTCTATCATTGCAGAAAGTTCTATTGGACAGCATTGGTCTTAAGAACGGGTATAAATAGAGAAGAAAAAAGTATTCACTGGGTCATTTCCACACCCATAGTGTGGAAGAAAAGTGCAATCTATAAAAGAAAAAATTGACAAATTAGACTTCATCAAAATAAAACACTTTTTTGCAAAAAAATATTAAGAGTTTAAAAAAACAAGTTACATAGTGGAAGAAAATATTTACTAACTACCTACACAACAAAGGAATAGAATCAACGACATATTAAGAACTCTCAAAACTCAAGTAAAAAACCAAAAATCCAATTAGAAAATAGGCAAAATACATGAAAAGACATTTTGCTGAAGAGAATATTCAACAGGCATATGAAAATGTGCTCAATAAATTTGATTTTAGGGAAATGCAAATTAAAATCACAATGAGATATCACTATACACATATTAGAATGGAAGAAAAAGAAAGAACTCAACTAAATGCTGGCAAGGATGTAGAGAAATTGGAAACTGGACCACCTATACATTTCTGGTGGGAATGTAAAATTATTTACAGTAGTCCCCCATTATCTGCAGTTATGCTTTCTGCAGTTTCAGTTACCTTCATTCATCTGAGTCCAAAAATATTGAGTGGAAAGTTCCAAAAATAAACAATTTGTAAGTTTTAAATTGCACACTATTTAAGTAGCATAATAAAATCGTACACCGTCCCATCTGTCCTGCCCAGGATATGTATCATCCCTTTTTCCAGTATCTTTATGCTGTATACACTACCTCCCTTTTAGTCACTTAATACTCATCTCAGTTATCAGATTAACTGTCGTGGTATCGCAATATGTTCAAGTAATCCTTACTTTAGGTAATAATGGCCCCAAATGCAAGAATAGTGATGCTGGCAATTTGGATAAGCCAAAGAGAACCTGTAAAGTGCTTCCGTTAAGTGAAAATTATGTATGCATAGGAAAAAGGATAGTATATACAGGGTTCAGCACCATCCATGGTTTCAGGCATCCACTGAGGGTCTTGGAACATATTTCCTGCAGATAAGTGGGAGACTATTATATTCACTCTGGAAAACAGTTTGGCAGTTTCATTACACACACACAAACACACAATAACAACCACCATCATAACTATCACATAACCCAACAATTTTACCCTTGGATATTTATCCCAAAGAAATATAGACCGACGTTCACACAATAACCTGTACATGAATGTTTATAGAAGCTTTATTCATAATAGCCCCAAACTGGAAACAACCCAGATGTCCTTCAACAGGGAAATAAATAAACTTGCTTCATTCATATCATAGAATAGCACTCAGCAATACAAAAGAGTGAACTATTGATACATGAAACAGTGCTGGATGACTCTCCAAATAACTATGATGATAAAAAAGCCAATCGCAAAAGGTCATTTACTGTATAATTCCATTTATATAACATCACTGAGATGACAAAATGATAAGAATGGAGCCTAGATCAATGGTTGCCGGGGATTAAGGAGCAAGTAGGCGGTCTGGTGGACTATGATGATGGAACATTCTCTATCTTAACCATATCGATATCCTGGTTATAATATAGTTTTGCAAGATGTTACCATCGGATGAAACTGAGTAAAGAGTGAATAGGATCTCTGTATTATTTCTAAAAACTCATGTCAAAATAAAAAGGTTGATTAAAAGAAACAAATGAAATGGCAAAAAATAAAATTAGGTTGAACATTTTTTCTCTTTACTATCTTCAAATCCATCTATTTATTCAAAGATCTTTCCAGAATCAGATCAAATAGTGATGGCAAAAACAACTATTGACCTACTCTTAGTTTCTTGACCATAATTTATCATGGCTTATTTGCCTTTGCAAGTTAAAGCTACTTTCTTTTGACCTATTTTTAGGGGTCCATTTGCTGTGCTAAGTATTTTTTAATTTATCTCAATTAAACTTACAACAACCTTGTGAGACAGGTAATTATGCTTAATTTGCAAAAGAGAAAGGATTCTCTCAGAAGAAAGTGATTGTCAATCAAAATCCAAGAAGTCACAGCCAGAATATGAACTTCTGCTTCTCTCTTTGCTGTAAACTGTACTCACAGCCACCACATCATGACATTGCCTGTGCCTGAAATGTTCCTGTTGTGTTCCTCCTCAAAGACTCCTACATATTATTTATCCATTTGGCTCAAATAAAATTTCATCTGTTGAGTCTTTCTTGATTGTCAAGCAGAATTCATTATTCTCAGTTATTGTCCTGGATAGTTTGTCTATCCCTCTCTCAATGCACTTTTTAAACATCTACAACTGCCAATCTATTCCTGGAGACTCCAAGATCCTATGGAGAAGGTACCCGGTCTCTTTTATTTTATTATATTCCTAAGATCTAGCATAGTGTACACTTAGTAAAATCACGGTAGAATTTTGTTATTTGGAAGAATAAATGGTGAAAACGATTTCATGAATTAGGCTAGAATCCAGATTTTATATGCAAGAAGTATAAAATCAGGGAGAATACAAGCATGATTGGCAATTAAGCTACATTGTTCCAGTGGAGCGCACCTCTCAAATGAGCCTGTTGAACAATTTCCAGCTATGTTTCTGGCATTTAGAATGAGATGCAATTAAACATATACTTGTCAAATCTATGTATTCCTGGGTGATGCTCTTAAAAATATTCATTGGATGCTTCAACTTATTTGTTTTATTCAATAAGAGGTTATATATCTAAACATAAACCAAGTTACAAGTAAGTAGATAGGATAATGTTATATCTTATTTAAATGGCATATATAACCAAAATTATTCAGAAAGGAGACAAGTTGTACTCTTTACTCCCACCCTCCTTTGATGAATTCAGTACCCTAAACATTTGCCAGCATAGGTGGTTGACATAGTGAGGTATTTATTAATAAGGCACAGTTCTTAATTTCAAGGGTGGTGAGTGACAGGAACCCTTAGAAACAAAGTATGAGAGCAATGCTGAAGGACTGGAGTCCACATAAACAAAGAAGAGGAGATGACATGGAAAGATTGGAGCATGATTACAAATAACATAGCTGGGCATTCCAAGGTCACGCCTGTCACATGCAGGCCTCACTATACCTCAATAACCCTCTACAAGGTTATCCTTTCAGCAAAAGTAAGTATATAAACAGATAAATAACTAATTAAGAAAAATTAGAAATTGTACGACTTTATATGGTACCTACATACGGTAAGCCTTCCCAAAAGCATTGTTGTTGGATTGAAATATTCTCATTTCACCACTTTCTGATTGGTAAATGTATGGAAAACTAGAGAGAGGGCAGTGGCAGTGTCAAGGAATGGCTTAATCACCGCCTACCTCAAATAAGCATATTCTCTAAGTAATAAGAATGCTGAGAAGCCAGCTTCCATCAAACTTAACATTCTGACATTTTTTTGTAAAACTTTTTAGTAGAAGCTTGCAGCTGCGAATGATGCTAAATGGCTTTCCTAAACATCAACCTGAGACAACAATTTTTGGCAGAATTTCAGACTAGTTATTCTGAGGGAAACTTTCACTGGAAAATACCTATGTCCTACATAAAACATCTTTCAAAGCTATATGTACTAAGTATTATTCACACAAAAGCTAAGTTTCTCTGAGGTCCAGATGCCAGTACAGCAATCCAGAGCCTCTATAGCCTGCAGAAAGGTGAGCGAGACCCTGGGATTACAGTCCCGCAAAGGAATTAAAGAGGTTCTAGGTCAGAAGCTCTCCCTGGTTCCCAGCAGAAGAAAATGCATTTCCTCTCTAGAGAAGACATTTTAACCACTCATGCTCCTCAAATATTAAATTAAATCAAACATTTTTCCATTAAAACAATTGAATTTATAATCATACTTCTTTGCACAGAGAAATCAACCAGCTCAGATGGCTTCCCAAATAAAATATACCTCAAAAGCCAAATGCTCAAAAATACATCTAGTGAGAGATATTTTAAAATAGTACAGAGAAAACCAAAAAAAAAAAAAAAAAAAAAAAAAAAAAAAACTATATTGAAAGACGATAATAAAGAAAAGAAGAAATGGAGAGATCCTATGCTTATGTTCAGGAAAACTCAATATCATAAAGCTCCAAGCAGTATACTCAATAGTATTCACTCTCCAAATTAGTACAAATTTGATCCAATTATAGTCAAAATCCTACAGATTCATTTATTTATCTTTTTTTGAGAAAGTTGACAATATTATTCTAAAATTAACTTGGAGTAGCAAACACATAAGGATAGACAAGATGCTGATGAAGGCAACTTTTAGGAACCATTCTCTACCAGAAATGAAGACCCATTGTAAAGTAACGGTTAATTAGGATAGCATGATACTGAGACTAGAATCAATAAATTGAGAAAGGGAACACAATGATGAACCAAGAAGTAGACTATCACATATATAAAAAATTGAAATAAGAAAGTGGCGGTGACATTGCAGATAACTGAGGAAAGAATCAAGTTTTTAAAAGATAATGCTGGGTCAACTGGTTATCAATGTGGGGAAAAATTTTGATCCCTTCTACATATCATATACGACAATAAATTAGTAATGGATGGGAGATTTAAACGTGGAGCAAAAAACTTAAAATATTTAGAAGAAAAAATAGGAAAATCATTTTATAAACTTAGTAGTAAAGAAGGGTTATTAATACAACCTAAAAGTACTAATTGTAACAGAAAAGACTGACAGCTATAATTATACCAAATTATTTACTTTAGTACATCAAAAGACTTATAAAGAACATGAAAAGATAACATATAAACTAGGAGAAGATACATATAATACGTATAACTGACAAAATACTGGTATTTCAAACTTATACCTATCTAAAAGAAAGAAAAATAAATAAACAGATAGAAAATGGGCAAAAGACGTGAAGGGTTATTTTAAAGAGAAGGAAAACACACTACGAACAACCACAAAAAATTTACCCTCATGAGTTTTTCAGGAAATACTTCAGATCTCAATGAAGTGTCATTTTATAAACATTAGGTTGGAAAAAATAAAACTCTCATGATTCAAATTATAACAACTTTTGAAACCAATATGGCAGAATCTCATAAATTTGAATACAGCCTAAGAGACAAACATAAAAATGCCATGGTAGCATTGCTCATGACAGAGAAAAGTTGTCAACCTGAATGTTCATCAATGGAAAAATGAATAAATATATTGAGGTGTTTTGCATAGTAGAATATGATTTAGCAGAAAATGGAATAGCTCCTGTTATATGAAATAACTAGAAAGAATCTTGGAAATATAATATTGAATAAAAAAAGGAATTTTCTGAAGACAGTGTACAGCCCAGAAAAAATTTATATAACTTAAAAGCAAACAAAATTAAATATAGTGTTAGATATACACCTGATTTTGCAGAAAAAAAAATTAAGCTATTAAAAGAATTAATGATAAGCATTACCTCTGAGGAAAGAGAAAGTAGTAAAATGAAGAAAACTAACACAGGTAAATTCAAGGTATTTGGGAGGTAGAGTTCATTTTATTATTATGTTTCATGATATGTAAAATTATATATGTTCTTTTATCTATATTCATGATATGTAAAATATCACTTATATATGTTCTTTTATCTATATTGATTATTTCACAATATCTTTAAAGAGTTAATATTAAGACATTATTTATTCAGCTGAACAAAGACTTTGAAGCAAGTGTTTTTATTAAGTATTACTGACATCTTGTTCTTATATAACAACAGCAGGTAGAAAAACACCAAAATTAGGAGCCAGGAGACATGTCAAAACCCACTTCATCCATGGACTAATGGTGAATTTGGGTGAGGCATGAAATTTCTCTGAGTTCCTGATTCCTATCTATAAAATGAAGACTAAAATTAAATCCTGTCTTGCCTGTTTTATAAGCCTTCTAAAAAAAGGTAATACAATGCTTGTTTGAAAATTATTTATTATGAAGGTGCTATTATGGTGTTGGTAAATAAATGCCATTGCCCACTTGGGGTAAAATTTTGATTTGCAATATTGTAGACATAGAAGGAACAGCAAATGGCAGTGACTTCTGCACATAGCAGCAGCTGGAAACACGCTCCCATAAAAAGGTGATGATTATGGACCTTTGAGGAGACACTTCTAAAGAAAAAACAAGGTTATCTTTGTTTTAATATAAGTATGGAGTCTTAAGGATTTAAAAATGTTACTATAACTGGAAATAATAATGGTAACATGTATAGTAAAATGAGCCTGAACTGAGATTTAGAACCATAAACTCAGCTTTATCATTAATTAGCTTTGTGATCTTGGGAAAATCCCATAATCTCCTGTGCCTCATATTCTGCATCTGTAAAATGTAGTTGAATCTATGAGTGCTGATGTTTTTCTAACTCTGACACTATGTAATTCCAAGGCTATGGGGAAATTTCATTGACAATGATGTGAAATATGCAGTAAAAATCGGAGATATTACAAACAATAATATTCTGAATATTTGGGTTTTACAATTTCCTAAGTGGTTTTACACACATGCTATCTGGTCATCCTTTTGATGATGTGTTTCTTTTCTAAATCAGTACTAAATGTACAATCAATCTATACTGGAACATTCAAGCGACATGCAATTATTTCACAAGAAAGCCAAGTCCCATTTTGAGACTTTCTGATTATTAGACATTTCCTCAAAAGAATTCTATCTAATAATGTTGTTAACAACTATCCAGAGGCACTCAGCCACATGCTCCTCGTAGATGGCCTCACCTGATCCTCAAAGCACCCTGTGACCTAGACACCATTACTGCCATTTTACGTACCTCACTTGCTCAAGGTCACTCCAGCAGTCTGGATCCAGAGCTCAGGCTCACACCCATCAAGCTCTACCTAGTTAGAACTTATTTCCAAATCAGGGTACACTTTTTAAAAATAAATAGATTTTCTTTTTATAAACCAGATTTAGATTTACAAAAAAAAAAAAAAAAACTGAGAAGAAAGTAGAGGAGTTTCTTTACACACTCCTTTTGCTTCTACAGATTCTTCTATTATTAACATCTTGCATTAGTGTAGCACATTTGTTAAAATTGATAAACAATACATTATTTTATGTTATTACTATACATTATTATTAGCTAAAGTTTATAATTTATATTAGGGTTTACTCTTGGTTTTGTACATTCTGTGTTTTAACAAAGGTATAATGACATGTATCCACCATTGTCATACCGTACAGAATAGCTTCATTACCCTCCAAATCCCCTGGGCTCCACCTACTTATCCCTCTTTCCTTTTTTTTTAACCTTTAGATCTTTTCACTGTCCTCATAGTTTTGCCTTTTTCAGAATGTTATATAATAGAATCATATGGTAGCTTTTTTTAGATTGGGTTCTTTCACTTAACAAAATGCCATTAAGTTTTGTCCATGTCTTCTCATGGCTTGATAGCTTGTTTCTTTTTATCGACAAATAATATTCCATTGTCTGAATGTACCACAGTTTTTTCATAATCCGTTCACCTAGTGAAGGACATTTTTTGTTGCTTCCAAGTTTTGGCAATTATGAATAAAGCTGCTAAGAACCTTCATGCGCAGGTTTTTGTGTTGATAATTTTTTAAAGACTTTTTTCCAGCTTTATAAACATCTATTTGACATAACATTGTGTAAGTTTAAGGTGTAAATGTGATGACTTGATAAACCTTTATATTGTGAAATGATTACCACAATCAGATTAGTTAACACACATATTACTTCACATAGTTACCTTTTTTTGTGTGTCTGGTGAGAACATTTAAGAACTACTGTCTTAACAACTTTCAAGTATATGATACAGTATTACTAATTATAATCATCATGCTGCATATTAGACCCCTATGACTTATTCCTCTTATAACCAGAAGTTTGTATCCTTTGACCAACATCTCTTCATTACCCTGGCAACCATCCCCTGGCAACCACCATTATACTCTCTGTTTCTATCAGTTTGGATTTTTTAGATTCCACACATAAGTGAGATCATTCAGTAACTGTCTTTCTGTCTGGCTTATTTCATTTGGCATAACGTCTTTAAATTTCATCCATGTTGTTGCAAATGACAGAATATCATTTTGTGGCTAAATAACATTTATATTCATATATATATATAGATAGATAGATAGATAGATAGATAGATAGATAGATAATGTCACATTTTCTTTATTCATCCATTGTTGGTCACTTAGGTTGTTTTCGTGTCATGAGTATTGTAAATAATGTTGCAATCAATATGAATGTGAAGATATATGTTCAAGATAGTGATTTCATTTCCTTCAGATATATACCCAGAAGTGGGATTGCTGGATCATATGGCAGTTCTTTTTTAATTTTTTGAGAAGAATTTGTTTTTCATAGTGGCTGCACCAATTTATATTCTCACCAACAATGCACAAGTGTTCCCTTTCTCCACATTCTCACCAACAATTATCTCTTATCTTTTTTGTAATAGCCGTTCTAAAAGGTGTGAGGTGACATCTCATTGCGATTTTGACTTCCTCCTGATAAGTGATGTTGGGCACCGTTTCATGTACCTGTTAGCCATCTGCATGTCTTCCTTGAAAAAAGTTATCTCTTCAGGTCCTTTGCCCATTTTTAAATAAAATTATTTGGCTTTTTGTTATTGAGTTGTGTGATTTTCTTATATAATTTAGATATTAACCCATTATCAAATATATGGTTTGCAAATATTTCCTCCCATTCCATATGTTGCTTTTTTATCTTGTCGATCATTTCTTTCGCTGTGCAGAAGCTTTTAAGTTTGATGTAGTCCCACTTGTTTATTTGTGCTTTTGTTACTCATGCTTTAGTTTCATATTCCAAAATCATTTCCAAATCAAAGAGCATTTTCCTCATGTTTTCTTCTAGTAGTTTCATGGTTTCAAAAATCTTACATTTAAGTCTTTAATTCATTTCAAGTTAATTTTTATGAGTGGTATAAGTAGGGCTCCAATTTCATTCTTTTGCATGAGAATATCCAGTTTTTACAACACTTCAAGCTCTTTACATATTGGGCTGGAAACCAGAAATCCAGTGTACAGTTTTAAAAATAAAAGAGATTTCTCAATGAAATATATTTTTAAAAGAAATAAATTTTTCTTTGAAATACGATTTGGTAAACTAGGTACGTTTCACATTATCTCTTTTAATTTGCATTCATTGCTGTTTTATTTTTGATTAATAAAGCAATATATATGGTCATTTAAGGAAATATTAAAAAGTATTTTTGAAAGAAACTGCATATAATTTCACTCTTCTTCAATAATTTGTTAATATTTTGGTGCATTTTATTTAAATATATATCTTATTTTTCTTCCTTTTTTTCTTCCTTCCTTTCCTTCTTTCTCCCCTTTCCCTCCCTGATTCATCTCTTCCTTCCAACCCACCTAAATATTTAAAATACTCATAAATTCATAGATACATGTATATACATATATAGAGATAGATAGATGTAATTTAATTTTAATATGACGTATACTTAATAACAACCAATTATATATATTAATGTAAATAACTTTATCTAATTCTATTTCAATATCTATCTCTATATATCTATGACTATAATTTAAACTTAATCCCAGATAGAATGACATCCACAATTCTTTGAGAGTTTGCTCTAAAGTTTTCAGTTACTCAAACCATATCCACCTTAATTACCTAAGAACACTCCTCTGAGAGGCTCACATGCGTATTCTCTCTAGTACCTCTCTTCCTAGCTTTTCTTTCCTTCAACTGTGAGAAGAAGAAAAAAAAGATAACACATTCATGCAATAGTCACACTTTCAAATAGCATAAACCTGTAGGACTGTCTTTTCTCCAGAAAAATAACTACCCTTTTTAACTCATCTATTATTAACTTTATTATTTTGAGATTTTATTCTTTTATTATTTTGAGATTTTATTCTTTTATGTCATCAAAAATGTTTTTAATAGCCTCTTTATGATCAAACATACTTTGCAAATTTGTTTATATAAAAGCGTGTGTCCCTTTTCATGGAAAAAAGTTTAAATCCTTTAAGTAGTATGTAATAGGATTTTAACACATAAATAAATGTCAAAAAATAAAAGCAAGTAAATGTAAAAATTATGAGGTATTTTAGAAAATTTATCAATTTAATAACTTTATTTTCATTTAATAATGTTAATTTCATTGGGAGTCAATTCTATAATTTGATTTTCATTAAAACCGCTCTGAAACATGTATTTACATATGCATTTATTTCACTAGAATATTTATGATTTAGTAAAATTTGACCTCCATCACCATTACAGTTGTTGAATGACGGCCCACTCAAACTCAGCATAGGAATTCAATGGATAACATTAAACTTCTATTCTTACCAATAAATCTCTTCATAAGGCATAATTGGTATTAAAGCTTGAATCCTTGCTGCTTCAAAATGAGGTAAAAAGGAAAGCTAAATATAACTAATTTTGTTACAGTGATTAAGCTTAAATAACATGTTTCTCTTTTTCATTTTCCATATTGAAGAAAAGGAAGTAGAATTACTTTTTAAAGTGCCTGGAAACACTTGAACTTCAGTCCAACTACTCAGTAACTAGAGGTGACAGAATCCATTTTCCAACTCTTCAGTGTAGTAGGCACAGTGTGAAAGCCTGACTCCTTCCTGTTAAATGAAATAAGATATGAAAATACTTTGAACAGACAGAGGGGAGGGAGGTTGGGGGCCTGGGAGAATGGGCTGAAGGGTTAAAGAAGTACAAATTAGTAGTTGATAGTTGGTCATGGGGATGGAGAGCATGGCAGAAGGAATGCAGTTAGCATTAATATGATCGCTAGGTGGAGGGCCAGGGGAGGGCGAGAGCAATTGGGGGGATCGTTTTATGAACTATATAGATTTCTAAACAATGTACTGTATACTTGAAACTAATTTAAATAAATAAATAAATTTAAAAAATTAAAAAGAATACCTTGGAAAATTCTTGAAAAAAAAGGTGGGTGCTTACTTTTACTGAGAATTTTCAACTTTTAGACTGAAAGTGATGATGTCAGCCTTTCCAAAGTAATCTAAATTATTTAATAAGATAATTTAAGATAAATTGTCAGCATGAGTTGTAAGAGACAGCACATAGTAGTAGTGTGGCTTGTCCAAATGGAGAGTCCATTAGCCAGGATAGACTAGTTTATGCCACATTGAAAACCAACGCCCAAATCTTTATGGCTTAAAACAAAAAGAAGTGGTTCCTCATTTATGCAAAATCCTCTGTGAGTCTGGGCAACACTCCAGTCTGCTGTCTCCCTTGTAATCTCCAGTTTGATTCCTCTATACCAACCCAAGCTTCCATATTTAAAATATCACGAGCGCTTCTAAATGTTCTTTATATGAGTCATTTAATCCTCAAGTGACAGGTAACTATTATCATCACCAACCTTATTTAATGGAAACTGAGTCACAGAGTGGTTTGGTAAGTTGCCCAGGGTGATGCAGTTAGTAAGTGGTAGAGCTAAGATCTGAGTTCAGACAGGCTCCTGAGCCACCATACTTGCCGTCCTTTCACACTGATTCTTTAGCAAGATGACTGGCAGTAAGCTATTTGAGGAACGTTTTAGTTACTTTATTCCTTTATTCCAACATAATAATGTCATTGTTCCTTCATTAGGGAGTGTCTTCCCAATACTCACTGCTTACCTCGGATTCTCAGATGTGGTCCCTGAATCAGCAGCACCAGTGCCACCTAAAAAGTTGTTAGAAAAGCAAATTCTCCAGGACCACCCCAAACCTGCCCAATCAGAAACTCCACAGATAGGAGCCCCTAATCTGTGATTTAGCAGACCTCTATGTGATTCTATGGAAACTAAAGTCTGCCAACCCATGGACATGGCATACCCATGGACAACTTACTTCATCTTTCTGAGACTTGGTGTCTTTATTATTAGAGCACTTCTTGTACTGCTAACAGTTAATTCTATAACTGAAGTCTATTATGACACCTCTGATAAACACAAGGACATGTGATGCTAAATATGGGGGATGCTGTGTTTCACTGCCCCGATCCTCCCTCGGCCAAGTCAGTCATTTCCCTCAGCTGCTGTCCATGATGACTGATAATGGCGCATGCTGAGTTTCTCTTCAGTAATTGTCCTCAGCACAGAGACCGGGCCAAGTTTATGCCTGCTTCAATGAGCAGGAGTAATCTGTTTTAATCTGGGACAACTCTGCTGGACCATTCTAGCTAAGAGCACTCCATGGGATTGGCTGAGGCCCTGTTGTAAGTACATTCATCACAACCTAACTTTCCCTTTCACAAATGTTGATCTTCACTGCATTTTCCCCAGACCTACCTTAGAGTCTGAGTCTGGGGAAACTGACCTGGTATCTACAATTAAATATTATTTTTCATGTAGAACTGATACATTATTGAAATGGAGAACAGGACGTGGCTAACTGAACAAAGTCCATGAAACAAGCTTTGTCAAGCCGATCTTCTTCTATAGCTATGATAAATAAGATTTGTTTATGAAAGGTTTAAAAATTTTAACTAATGTTTTGGATATATGTACAGAACATAGCTAAATTATGATCTTTTTCTTCCTACTTTCATCTCTTTGTCGCTCTCCTATCCCATCCCCAAGAGGCTCATGGATTGAAGCACAAAGCCCTGACCTTGACCCACCTTATTCAGATTTGAAGCTGTGGTTTATGTAGAGCACTGGCCCCCAGAAGAACTTTCCTTTCCTTCCTCCTGACATCCCAGCCAACCTCTCAGGGCCATGCTAGGCTTATACCAGGCTGGTCTTGGGGCTGGTCTGCTGCGGTGCCAGAGCCCTAGGTATAGTGGAGAGACTGCCAAGCCCCGACACTCACTGACTCTGGGATCTTTTTAAATTTGTTTTCTAACAAGTATTGAATATCAATGGTCTCAAACTTACTTCCTAAGTGCCCCAGGGTTTCTCAGAGGGTCTC
>NW_006439192.1:20746146-20752936 GCF_000325575.1 Pteropus alecto | reverse complement strand
TGTAGAATTTTTTTAAAAAAATCTTTCAAAGACAAAAACGTCCACTTGAAAGAATAGCTACGGTTCCAAGAATTTTGTGATTCTGAGAGATGATGAATGTTTATATTATTCTCTCTAGAAATCACTTACACTTTAATCAGAAACTTTGCATTCTATTGCTCAATCTCTCCTCTTCACCCCCATCACAGGGAGGCATTCTGAAATGGGAGTCTCCTTATGCCTCAAATCTGCCCCCACAGCTTTCTGCTCCACTCTGAACTTATATCAGTGCTGGCATAGTGAGCAGGCACAGGTGCTTTGAGCACTAGTAAAGTAGAGGCATTTTTCCTTTTAAAGAATTTTATATTTGAATAGTGATCATGAGAAAAAATTAGAACTTTATAGGACTTTGTTATACTTTATAGGATATTAAACTCATTGCGCGCGCGCGCGCGTGTGTGAGTGTGTGTGTGTGTGTGTGTTGCTATGAGCTGAATTGTGTCCCCCTAAAATTCATATGTTGAAGCCCTAAGCCCTAATGAGATGATATTTGGAGATGGGGTCTTTGGGAGATAATTAGATTTAAATGAGGTCATGAGAATGGGATCCCCAGGATGGGATTAGTGTCCTTATAAGAAGAAGAAGAGAGACCCAGAGCCTGATCTCTCTTTGACACTTTGAGACACAGAAAGAAGGTGGCTGGCTGTCTGCAAACCTGGAAGAGAGCTCTCATCAGGAACCAACCATACTGGAACCTTGATCTTGGTCTCCCCAGCCTCCAGAACTGTGAGAAATAAATTTTTGTTTGTAAGCCACCCAGTCTTTGGTATTTCATTATGTTAGCCTGAACTAACATAATATGTTAGTTATATTATATATAACATATCATTTAATTATATACATTTATATACAATGATATACAGTTACATACATAAAATGCATATTATAGCTCTAACTACAATAAATGCAGTTAATCTTATGCTACTTCCAGGTCAAAACTAGTTTTAATTTATAAGATCCAGTTCATTACATCACAAATATCCTCAGTAAATGAGGTCTAGTGTACATAGATAATACACAGCCAGGATGGCATTATATTCATGAGTCTCTAAAGCTGTGCTCTTCAATGTGGTAGGTACTAGATATGTGAGGCTATTTCAAATTAAATTTTAGTGCAATGTAATTAAAATTCAGTTCCTTGGGTGCATTAGTCACATTGCAAGTGCTCAGTAGCCACCTGAGGCCAGTGACTACTATATAGGACAGTGCAGCTAAACAGTATGCTGGAAATTTTTCCATCACTACTGAAAGTCCTACTGGACAATTTTACTCTAGAGTGAATTAAAGCAATACTGTCTGAGGTAAAGGGCCGAAAGCTGGTGCCAATACTGTGGAGTGCCAAATATATTGCTAGAAGCCATTAAATCTAAGGCTGTCTAAATTTACCAAAAAAGTGATTCATCCTTCAAGGCTACCTTACTGATGTTTAGCTTCCTAAGGGGTGCCTGAGGGTACCTCTAATTGTATAGGCCCATTATTCCTTGGAATATATACATATTACTTCAATATATAAAACAAATGGAGTGAATAAATTCAAAGGATGCTGCTTTCCCCTGGTTCTCAGAGCTGTGGAAAGACAGAAGCTAAAATAAAGCTAACTAAAAAAGTTTTATTATTATCCATCCATCACTGGACTCTGCAAAATAGCCAAGCTCTTATTGTTTTGGTTTGGTTGCACTAATACTTGAGCATGAAGATTTTTTCATGTGCATGTTTGTATGTAATACTCAGTAAACCTTTATTAATCGTTTATGGGGAAGCAAATACTGTATTAAGTGGAACAGGACACAATTCCTGCCCACAATGAGCTCAGGAGTAAAGCGGGGTAGGAGCTGTGGGTAATTGGGAAGATATTGGTTAAAGGGTACAAACTTGCAGTTAGAAGATAAGTAAGTCCTGGAGAGCTAATACACAATATTATAATAATAGTTAACGATACCATATTTTATACTTCAAAGTTGCTAAGAAGCTAGATTTTAAATGTTCTCACCATGAAAAAAGAAATAATCATGGTACTTGACAGAGATGTTAGCTAACACTACAGTGATTATCACACTACAATATATAAATATATCAAATCAATGTGTTGTACACCTTAAATTGACAAAACGTTATTTCGATTATATCTCAATAAAAAGAAAAAAGAAACCAATAAAGAAGTCTAAGATGTATTGAAAAGTGCAATAATGTTTACATCAGTTAGTATAAAACATGTACTGATGTAGTCTTGGTACCTAGAACACCCCCTTCAGAAAGGATCAATAGATTTGCTGAATGGGTAATGAATGGATAAATGGTATACCTACAACCAAGCTAGTTGCCTCTGTGAAAATGAAGCAAAATTTTTTGAAAGGGGTCGAGAGCAATATGGTTCTGCTTTATATTATAGTTTGTGAATTTCTTTTTAAAATTTTATTATTTATTTTTTAATTAAAGTTATTGGGGTAACATTGGTTAATAAAGTTATATAGGTTACAAGTGTACAGTTCAATAACACATCATGTTGTGTTTATCACTCAAAGTTAAGTTTCCTTCCATCACCTTCTATTTGACCCCCTTTGCCCTTTATCTACCTCCCTCACCTTTCCCTCTGGTAACCACTAAACTGTCGTCTGTATCCATGAGTCTCTGTTCGTCTTGTTTGTTTGTTGCTTTCAGTTTTATATCCCACAAATGGCTAAAATCATATCGCTCTCAGCTTTTTCTTTCTGACTTATTTTGCTTAGCATGATAATCTTAGGATCCATCTATGTTGCTGCAAATGACAGCATTTCATCTTTCCTTACGGCTGAGTAATATTTCATTGTATATATGTACCACATCTTCTTCATTCAATCATCTATCATAGGACACTTTGGTTGTTTCCATGCGCTGGCCACTGTGAATAATGCTGCTATGAAATCAGGGTGCATATATCTTCGTGGATAAATATTTTCAGGGTTTTTTTTTGCGAGGAGGTGGTAAATACCCCAAAGAGGGATTGCAGGGTCATATGGTAATTCAATTCTTAATTTTTGAGGAAACTCCATACGATTTTTCATAGTGGCTGTACCAATTTCCATCCCACCCGCACTGCATGAAGGTTCCTTTTTCCCCATAGCCTCTCCAACACTTGTTAGTACTTGTTCTTTTGGTGACAGCCATTCTACCACGTGTGAGTTGGTATCTCATTGTGGTTTTGTCTTGCATTTCCCTAACAACTAGTGATGTTGAGCATCTTTTCATATGTCTCTTGGCCATTTGCATGTTTTCTTGGGCTAATGTGTAAATTTCTTGTCATTCTCTCAGCTACTTTCTCACTAAGTAGCCATGTTTATCAGAAGCAGGAGTTGTGCTTCCTTCATTATCGTTTTCCTTTAGGAACTCAGCTCCATGCTCTGCACAGAAGAAGTATCCAATATGAGGAAAAAACATTGGAAATGGAAGGGCAAGTTAACAAATAGAGTAATTAAATAAATATTGAAATACTTTATTTTTACTTCTGCATTAGACCAGTTCTTGAGAGGAGGATTCGACTGATGACCCACAAGGAACCCAGGCCATCTGGAGAGAGGCCTGGATGTTACAACTCCTGCTGGGCCCACCAGCAACTCTGGAGCAAAAAAGGCACTGCCTTGTATAGGGCAGAACAGAGCAGGGCCTGGCAGGCTAAATGGGAGAGAATGGAGACAACTCCACTAAGGAAAACAAATGGAAAGGTATTATTCTGGCAAAATTCCTCCTCAGCTGAGTTAGACAACCATTTTTTTTTTTTTTCCAATAGAAAAGAAGCTGGTTTTATTTCATCGTGAACAATATTGAAAATCTTCTCTGATGTTCTGTTTTTGATGAACCAAAAGTAAGGGAGTGGGGAGAGGATCTTTGCTCCCAAAACCAGACCCTCTGCCACAGCAGGTGAGCTCTGGGGGATCTTCAGGTACTTTTCTGGGTGGCCAGGTGGAAGGCTGGAAGCAAAGGGAGATTCAAGCAGCTGGAATCCTATGGCCAGGCACCTGCCAGCTGAGAGTTTATGTCCCATACTGTCTCGATAGCTCAGAATAAAAGTTTGAATTATTTAGTTAAATGTCATCTATTTTGTAGCAAAATCTAGTGAAAGCTAGTTTTAAATTGGATTTTTTTCTCTCCTTTGTTGGGGCAGGAATTCACCGTGTACTTTTGTCCTGATCAGGTCACTGGCACTGCCAAAATCCAGAGTCTCACTCTCTGAAAATTGATCTCTCCTTTCTCTCCTCCTCTCAGTGTGGATCATTACATCATCCTTTGCAGCCAAGGACTACATACACCCTTTCGTCAGTGATAAGCATCCGCTTTTTCTACAGACATTACTTGTAGGTTAGAGTGATGGAAAGAGGTGAGTAGTGCTCATATGAAGCCATAGGGTCTCTGTTACAACTACAGGTATACCTTGGAGATACTGCAGGTTCAGTTACAGACCATTGCAATAAAGCAAGTCATAAAATTTTTGCTGGTAGAGGGTCTTACTTTCAATTTGAAAAAACTGCATCTGTGATGAGCAATAAAGCCAAGTGCAATAAAATGAGGTTTGCCTGTACTTAACTCTGACATAATGCAAATCAGTCATAGACAGTATGTAAATGATTGGTTTTGATTGTGTTCCAATAAAACTCTACTTACAAAAACAGGAAGCAGGCCAGATCTGGCCCAGAAGCTATCATTTGATGACCCTTGTATAGTGAAGGAAAGCACAGATTCACGAGCTAGACACTATAGTTTTGAATTTCGAGTCTACGCTTCCTAGCTCTTCTAACTTTCAACCTCTCTTTGCCTCAGTTTTCTCATCTGTAAAATCGGAATAATAATAGTACTTACCTCATACAGTAAGTGCCTAGTATATTCTTGGTACCAGATAAGTACTTGATGTTCTATTTTTAATTAAAAACGGACATACTAGGATTCTGAGAGATTTATATAAACATAGTAAAAACTCTTTAAAATGTCACTCCAGATTCTTAATTAGCACATGAACAGAATCTCCCATAAAGATATTCAAGTATGTTGAGAGGAAAAGTGAACTAACCATTTTTAAAACATTAGATGGTAGTCTACTGCCATGCTATCCTGAACGAGTCTGATCCTGTCTGATCTCGGAAGCTAAGCAGGGTCAGGCCTGGTTGGTACTTGGATGGGAGACCACCTAGGAAGACCAGGTGCTGTAAGTGTAAAAAATAAAAAAAATAAGGGATTGTAAACTGACAAGGTCCTTGCCATCTGGGAGGTCAACCAAAGGTTGCCTCACCTAAAAAAAAAAAAAATTAAAACATTAGATGGTAACATATCAGGAGCCTTCCTTCATATACCATTGGAACTGGTAGTTGGATAGTTAAAAGGTTTATTTAAAAGGAAACCAAATAAAATGTCACTTGCACACCATTAATACTTTAGGCAAATCTGTAGGGACTGAAAGTAGATTAGTGGTTGGCTGGGGCTGGGATAGATGCAGAGAGAGGGCAGAGGTGGGGTGGTAAATGACTGCTAATAAATATGAGGTTTCTTCTGGAGAGTGGTTAAATGTTCTAAAATTAGATTTAAGATTGAACTAGTCTGTGAATATACTAAAAACCATTGAACTGTACACTTTGAATGGGTGTTATTTTGGAGAATGTGAATTATATCTCAATAAATTATTTTTTCAAAGAGTACGTACTATTGCTGATGACTTATCAGCATGATTTATCACTGATAACATTAACCTTGAGCACCTAGATGGTTTCGCCCCTGTAAAATTACCTTTACATCTCTCTTTGTACTTTAGTCTTGGAAGCAAGATGTGGAGAGTTAAGCTTCACTTCTGGGAGAGGAGTATCTCCATAAATTATTTGAAACTCTTCTGTATAGGATAGTTATCTCTTCTCTTTCATTTTTGTATTCATTCAATATTTTTTTATCAGTCTGAACTCGTGGATATGTATTTTTTTTCTTTAGGATATAATCTAATACTTATTCATTTTGTTACTCAAATTGTTCTAGCTTTTGTTATGGGAACTTTTTCATGGGGCTTATAAATTACATCTTTACAATAACAAGTAAAACTGACCTGAACATGGAAACAAACAGTTGATTTCAGAAGCTTCCATTCAACTGAAGAGAATAGAAACTCATGTGGGCACTAGAAATAATCTTTAAGCCACGAATATTTTGTGGGTGGCATAATTGGCCAGGGTGTTCACAATAGGTGTAGGGAGTATGACAATGAATCTGAAAGTCAGTTAAGACCTTCAAATCAAATATTAACTCATGAAACAAAGTCTATCATGCAGATAAAAAGTATCAATGTCCCCAAATGCGATCGACCAGTTATTCCAGAGCCATTTTGTTATTACCCAGGCAAAGAATCTTATACTCCCAGACACACCCCCCACCCCCCACTTTTTTTAGCTTTCCGCTACAGATGTAGAGTAAAACAGTCTAGAAAATCTAATGAGACTTCCAGTTCAAATCCAGCCTCTTTCTGGAGCTACAGAGATTGTCCTGGGCGATGAGTGCAACATGGGCTGCAGAGAGAGCACTGTCTCATTCTGCTGTATTTCAAAGTATATTTTAGACTCACCCTAAGCTTTAAACAACAACTTTTTAAAGAGCTTGCTCAATCTCAAAATTTGATTGACCTTTAATAGAGTCCCTTTTAGAGAATAGAAGAATCTATTCAGCTGTTTGTTCGCCACATTAACAGAAATGTTTTCATATGACAAATGTCTGTTCCTGAGGACAGACCTTTCGGGAATTATCTTCT
>NW_006439192.1:20728360-20746111 GCF_000325575.1 Pteropus alecto | reverse complement strand
ACACAGAAACTTGAATTTCCAGTAACAACCAATGGAAAACGGAAAAAAAAATGTGAATTAAAATATTATGTTGCTCTTGTTTTGTAAATAGATGCTTATGCTAAACCAGAAAGAAGCGCTGGGCTTTCTGTAGATTTGTTTACTCATTCATGCATTCATTCAATCAAGAGATGGTTACTAAAAATCAATTATATTTTAGAAGCAAGTAAAAGTATTCTGATAGAATAGAGAGAAAATATACCCCCCCAAAACCCCACATAAGATATATTTTATTATGATAAGGTCATAAAAAGAGTATTATGTTAGTTAGAGCTGACGACAGGGTCTAACTTAATTAGTGTGGATGAGAAAGACCTCTCTATAGATGTGGCATTTGAGCTGAGACCAAAAAATGAGAAAAATCCACTAAACTGAAGAGCTGAGAATAGCACCTTCCAGGCAGAACAAAAAGTACAAACTGCCTAGGAAAATTGCTTTGGTGGAGAGTGAATAAGGGAGGAGAGTAATCAGTAATGAGGTTAGTGAGACAGGCAGGAGACAGATAAATTTGAGCATCATGAGTCTTAGGGTAAGAAGACCGAATTTAGATAAAAATCACACCTAAAAAGATTTAATCTAGAAATCCAGAATCTGCTTTCTATATTGAAAAGTTTTGCTTACTTGAAAGGAATTGTAAGAAAGTAAAAAGAGACGGCAAGAACACCTGTCCGGAGACTCACAATAGTTCGGGCAGAAAGAAGTCGGTTGGCTTGTTGATCGATTAGACGTGAAAGGGATTTCACAGTTCCTGATTACAGGGAATTGATAGGCACTTTGTCATATTACAATTTATTTAATGAAGAAAATATCAGAAGCCACATAGACTTCAGGCCATGTAGACTCTCGTAGCCTAGATTCCTGAGCTCCCCAGGAAGTAAATCTACAGTTAAGTTTTGCTTTATTAAATGTCCACCATATTTTTCTTATGTAAAGGGAAGATGCTTTACTTGAAAAAAAAAAAAGTTAATTTTCCACAGAAAATTAACTTCATAAATGTATACATTTATGAATGTGGTAAATTGGGAGAGATAGAAGCCAAATTTGTCTGGCCCAGGTTTGTGTTCCCAGTCCTATTTTCCCAGAGTCAAACAAAATCACCTGGGTACATCACAATGCTAACAGGTATATGTGTGGTTCAGAGCAATGGATTGACATCTTGGTTAACCTTTACTCTGTCATTTGACCACAGGATAGTTCCAAGAGGAAGCAGCTTCTCAGGGTTTACCCTCTCCTCTGATTCCTTCAAACAATTATGACAAGATCGTAAGTCTTACGACAGTTAAGGGAAAATTTATTAATATAGATGGTCATCTTGAATATTCAAGTTTGCATTCAGGGAAGACTTTTAGCAACAAAAGATCTTTGTCCCCATAAAACAATTTTCTTTACACATGCATTTGTACTTTTAATCGCCTTATACGATAAAGCAGTGATCTCCATCTAGAGGGAAGTTCTTAAAGCCATTTGAATTAATTTCCTATTGCTTCTTTTAAAAACTTACTGGCTTATGACAACACAAATTCATCTAATCTTGCAGTGCATTGAGATCATGGGTAACTTTTATTCAGATATCTGTATTTTGATATATTTTACAAATTTTATTCTAGAAACATATCTTGTATTCATATTTATAAAATACCATTATAAATATGAAGGTCAGAAATCTAAATTAAGTCTCACTGGATTGAAGTCAAGGTGTTGGCTGCGACCCTTCTAGAGTCTCCAAGGGGAAATTCCTTTCCTTGACTTTTTCAGCTTCTGGAAGCCACCCACATGTTTTGGCTGGTGGCCCTTCCCTGCATCACACCAACACATCTATTACTGACTCTCACTCTCCTGTCCCCCTCTTACAAAGACCCTAGTGATTATGCTGGGACCACTGCGATAATGCAGGATAATCTTCCTTTCACGAGATGGTTAACTTAATTGCCCAGCAAAGTCCCTTTTGCTATGTAAGGTAACATATTGATAGGTTCTGAGGATTAGGACATGGACATCTTTGGGAGAGGGTGCTTATTAAGTCAATCATATCCTCGAATTTCACATTCTATTCTCTACAATATGCCTGAATTCCTAGAAGCATCAGAGTATAACTAGAAGCTTCATATTTAGAAAATAACTTATCAATACAAAGAAAGAGAGAGAGAGAGAGAGAAAGAAAGAAAGAAAGAAAGAAAGAAGGAAAGAAGGAAAAAGCAAGCAAGCAGGCAGGTAGGAGGAAGGAAGGAAGGAAAGAAGGAAGGAAGGAAGGAAGGAAGGAAGAAAGAAAGAAAGAAAGAAAGAAAGAAGGAAAGAAGGAAAAAGCAAGCAAGCAGGCAGGTAGGAGGAAGGAAGGAAGGAAAGAAGGAAGGAAGGAAGGAAGGAAGGAAGAAAGAAAGAAAGAAAGAAAGAAAGAAGGAAAGAAGGAAAAAGCAAGCAAGCAGGCAGGTAGGAGGAAGGAAGGAAGGAAAGAAGGAAGGAAGGAAGGAAGGAAGGAAGAAAGAAAGAAAGAAAGAAAGAAAGAAGGAAAGAAGGAAAAAGCAAGCAAGCAGGCAGGTAGGAGGAAGGAAGGAAGAAGAAATTTTAAAAGATGCTATCAAATTAGTAAAATCTCACTCCTGGCATCAATTTAATTTTGGCAGCCCTGAGTGCTATACAACTTAGTGTGATCTTTTTATTTAATAATATCCATGGGACAGTGTTACTTCAAAACTCAGAAGAAAAAAAAAGAAAGATTGTGAAGGTAGCAGATAATGGTTATGATTCTATAATAAATACAGTATTAGATGTGAATGCTAATAAAAAATAAACATCTAACTTTTTAACAGCATGATACTTTAAAGTTTCACTTTAGGGTGCATTGGTGCTAAAAATGAAATTAATAACAAAGTTGTTCCTGTATTTAAATTATCTTTAGACTAAGTCATAAGTTCCTTTAGGGCAGTAGAGCCCCTTTTCATTCTTCAAGTGTATAATAGCTAGAGAATTAAGAATATTAAAGTGAGGATGCTTAAAAGAACTCACTGGAAATATAACAAAAATTCTTGTTATTGTTGCCTGTATGGCAATTTGTTTTAAAAATACTTTTGTATTCATTGGTTCTTTTGTTCAGTTATTCATGCAAAAATATGTGTTGAGTCTTACCTCTGTGTATGCCAGGATTGTACTGTGTAGGACCTGAAGGACCATTTATATGAATGTTGCCCTTTGCTCTGAGGGTGACGGTGAGCAATCAAAGCAAAAGAGAGACATGGTTAAACTTATGTTTCAACAAGATCACGTTGACTCCTACATTGAAACTCCACGAAGGAAAGGAAATATGAAAGCGAGAAGACTAGCATAAACAGTGTCATGTATGTGACAGATTATCCTAAACAGTAACTGAAGAGAGGTTAGTTAGCATTTGAAGTACGCCATTCCAGAATCAGCAATCCAGAGGGGGGTACTTAGTATTTTAAAGGATAGTGTCAACATCTACACCAGAAGCTTTGTAAGTCAGAAAAATTAACAAGCAGGAAATTTGTGATGTTTAGGATGGCCCCATGCACAGGCCCCATTATCTTTGCATAGATAGAATATAAGAAATCAGTAAGTCCCATGCTGAGTTTACAGTCTAGAGCTTGAGCCCCCCCTGATCCTGGATTTGTCTACTGAACTCCACCTCAATGTTGACTGGTCTTTCTATCAGAATTTTGTGTCGCCCCCCCTCAGTAAGCTCTTCCTGCCAGGTGCAAAACAGGATGCCTGAGGACTGAGGGCAGAAACCCAAAATGTATGAGAACAGGTTGTATAACTCTTTTTGTACATGCTTGTTAATAAATGTTGGTATATTTGGCATTTTGGTCTAAGACTTGCTTTCTCTCATACACCATCTCATGGACTGTTAGCGGGGACAGTGGGTATATAGTGGCCAACCTTCTTCTAACCACAAGAGACTAGTTATCATAAGAATCTGATGTTTGTTGAGAGCTCAAATAGCTTTAGATCCACTCACATCTAATAATATGATTTATCTCATTTTTAAATTCAAATTTGGCTTCTATGTGCTCGTGTTCCACATTAAATTTTTCTGTCTATATTTAAATATGACATTGCTCTGAAGTTTTCCTCTTAAGTTGTCTTTATTAGATTCTAGAAATATAAAAATGACTAGAAAGAACTAAGTCAGAGTATGAGCAGTGCATTGAGATCATGGGTAACTGTTATTCAGATATCCGTATTTTGATATATTTTACAAATTTTATTCTAGAAACATATCTTGTATTCATATTTATAAAATACCATTAAAAATTTCTAAACATTTAAAAGACTGTTAAATAACTATTTTTGCTAATTTGAACATGAACCTAAGTCAAAAACTTTCATTGGTTAATAAGACAATGCTTTTCAGCATCTAAGAACATAATAAAATATTTAACAGAAATGTTATTACTTGATCCATTGACAAAAAAAAAATAACTGCTTTTTTAGACCTACAACATTGAGAAAAAAAATATTCAAAGAATTTTACATTTATTTTAAAATTTATGAATTAGTTATATTTAGATTTGCCCATTGTTTTTTAAAGGAAAAATTAAAATATCTGAAATACAGTAACATTTTCAATAAGCTCTCCTTTCATATTTCTCATTTATATAATTACCATTTGTGTTTTAAAAGTTTCTTATTTCCTGCCCTCAGTAGTAAAATACGGCAGTTATTAGGCCTCAAAATCAATTGTAATAATTATTCTTGAATGAACTGGATAATGGGTAAGACAGTTAATTTCAGGGTGTTTTGAATTTTTATTTATTTATTTATGTATTTTTGATGTTTACATCTTGTGTCCTCTGCTTCGTAGCGATCATGAGTTGAGGGTAAGTTTAAAAGGAAATCTTGAACTGAAATTCATTCCAAACAGTACTTCTCTGTATAAATTTGCTCTATATTCTAATACACAATACGCTCTCTTCCTTAGACAAACTGTTCAGTGGCTTAATTTGAATTAAATACGACTTCCTAAGGCTCCATTTTCCCTCCCAAAGAATGTGGCACTTCAATAAACATCTGCCTATTAGGCACCTCTTACCAGAGAGGTATCATCCGGACTCACTTTCTGGAGGGGCCTCTTTTATTCCGTAGAAGGTGATTTTAGCTTAGTGATGTAATAAACGAACCGGGGAGGCATTTTGAGCCGGTACCTGCAATGTCCAGACACGGCAGAGCGCTTTAAATAGGCTTCATGGGAGCTGGATACAGATGGATAGTATCTGCACCTTTTCAGATATCCCATGATACCTAAATACGTCTGGTTAGCAAGGTCGGATTACGATTTTGTTATAGGATGCTCACGCTGAGACTGGGCTCCAGGTGGAAACATGAGGGCTACAAATTGAAGACAGCGTAAAGTGGGATTGAGAGGGAATGACGTTTTAAGGTTTCAAGCAATTTCTCAACTTTTCTCAACTCTGGAGTCTAAGGCTGATTTTCGGTTCACAGAATAACTACACCCTCTGGTGGGCATGCATGGAAGCTGTGATGATTCACATCGCCCTTCCGAGAGTTGCACCTATAACCAACTCTCTTTCTCAGACTTTCTTTCTATCAGTTTTATTTCATTTTTTCCTCCCTCAAGTCCTTAGCCAACTTATTAGACACTGTCCGTGAGGCAGGGCAAATATGTCCCTCAGGCCTTTCCTCTGTACACAAGAAGGGACAAACCAGATACTGACCAAAGTTTTGCCCCTAAGAGACTTTTTATGTCATAGTCACAAAGTAGTACAAGCTTCAGCTCCACCAAACCTTGTTCTGCCTCTGTGGACCCTGTGTCTGGAGGATGCTAACACTAGTCCCTGTAAGCTGTGGGTCAGGGAGACAGAGGACTTGACTGTGGAGCCTTAGAGTGACTGTGTCCATATCCACTTCCGTGTGTGTGTGTGTGTGTGTGTAGAATGAGAATGTATTTTTTTTCTTTCTTTTTTCTATTATCACCAAGGCTTCAGTATTCAACGATTTTTTTTGTGTTTGTTTTAAATATTGCAATATGATCTTAACAATATTCTGAGTAATCAAGAGCAGGGATTCTGTTCACATGTCCAGTTGGGCAGGTATGAAGGAAGGGCGGGTGGTGACTAGAGGGTCGGGAAGGGAGGTGAAAAGGTGAGGAGGGATGCAGCAACCTAAAGAAAACCACAAACACACGGGAAGAAGTAGTCCTGGGCCATGTGACTCAGCAAGATGGCAAGTGACGACAAGGATGGGTTGGTGGAACACAGGTAAGCACACCCTCTGCAATCCTAGAGGTGTTTGGGGAGTGCTCCAGTACACACCACCCACTGTGCACTGTGTTGAGGGCTCATAATAGTCACTAAAGGAAACTAAAGTCCCCAAACTGAGGAACCCTGGAGCGTATGGTATAAAGGAGAAGCTACTACCTAGGGACTAGAGACTTAACAACGATTATATTTGAAAAGTCAAGCAAATTTGAATTGAAGCAGTTACGTTGATTTCATGTTTTCAGATATTATATACACACAGAATTTGTTTAAATACATTATAAATTAAGTGCATTCTCTTCAGATGCTATGGGTTAAAATGTAACAAAAAGAGGTTAAAAGTGCCATCTAGTGGGAAAATAGAGAATTGAGTTGAAAATACAAACTGATTTTTTTTTCCTCTCTGTAAAAACAATAATATTATATAATGTTAAAATGGGAGTAATAATACCTTATCTTACATGGCAGTAATGAAGAGTATGAAGTGTAACGAGGGGTATGAGGTGCGACAAGGAGTAAAACACACAACATAGCCTGCAGCACACAGCGAGCACGCCATAAGAGGTAGATATTGTAATATTCTTGTATTCTTTTTCTTATCTTAAATGATATTAATCAAAATGATATTACTATTATTATTAGCAATGCTAATCACTAATTGCTGGGCCCACTGAACTTTATCTCTATATCTATTTAACAAGCTGTCTACTTAACTCTAGAATGTTCACTTTAACTCTTTTTAGATAGAATGAAGTGATAATGATATAAATAATATTCCTATGGTTATGCCCTCCATGGGAATCTTTAAAAAGCTGCTCAAGAAAGCTCCTAATTTATTTCAACATACACAGTTCCCCAACATTGTCCTAGAAGCTGCTGGAGTTTAGAAGAAATAGGGAGGAAAATACACAGATCCTGACTGAGAACTGTAGCCTGCCTTCAGTGTCAAGTCTACATGTGAAGACTAAACAGCAACTGAATGTAAAAATGCCTGTAAATAGTAAGCGTGGCACCACAGAATCTTTTTTCTTTCTAATATGTAAGTAGCAGCAAAGAGAAATACATGCCCTGACAAAGGGCTGCTTTCCCTTCCAACTCTATTATGTGACTAGCCTTCACATTTACACCAGCACCTGAAGAACTGGGGCCCATAGTGAGTCGACCTGGGTTTTCTAGGCTCAACTCTTGCCCTCACTCTTGGTGTGACGTGGGAGAGGCCCCTTCACCACCTGGGCTTCTTTTCTGTGATTATGATCACTAAAATCACTTTCCTCTTTAATAGATTGTGAGTCCCCACTAGTTTATGTGCCAAATGTCACCTCCTATCTGTCTCGTCAAAGTGCAATAGCACTTGGTCAGGGGAAAAATATCAAAAATAATAGATCAATTAGGCACTAAAGCAACTTAGAATTTGATATTTTGATCCTCTAGGGTAACTGAGTAACTCTTTTTACATGAGTTTTAATTCCCTCTGGAGTAGCAGGAGAGAAGAGACTGGGACCATAGATATAAATGTATAATGCTTGGAATTTAGCTAAATTAGAAGAGTGAGCAAATGGAGCACCCAAGCCTGTAATTTAGCTGTACACTATCTTTATAAACTCCAACACAACCATCAGTATACTGCTCAATTCATATACTGATTGCCAGATAGAATGCTAAAGGCTGCCCATCACATCTCAGATTCTCATTTCATTTCTCATTTACAAAGTAGAATCGCAATAAAAAAAAATTAACTTTCAAGTCTGAAAAATAGTCCTATCTTGATTGCTACCATTTTGCAAGCACGATTAAATATATATGAGGCATAAATATCATTTTGGAACATCTTTATTAATCCTTCTCTCAACCAAGTGAAGTAATGACCTGAGAAATACATCCAGATCCACAAGCCAAATATCAATTTTTTCCATTATGTACATATTTCTGAGGATGGAACTTTTTGTCTTGATTTCTCTTTTCTGCTTTACCATTCTTATAATGGAGATAATTATTTTCAATAGTGGTAGCAAAGACTTATCAGAAAGAAAAAAAATGGTTGATACTGTTTTCCATGTAATGAAGAAGGTTTTGTATTCTGTCTGCTTTGCTAAGGTGCCTTCTTGGCCAAGGTCTTAAGTGCCACCCTGACAGTTCCTTTGACAATATCTAAGCACTGATATTATCTACAAATCCTCACAGGATATGGAAATTCCTGCCTCCACACAGCACAGTGTCTTTTGAAAGGTGTTTGTGGCTACGTGTGTGCTCACGTTCCCCGGGAGGCAGTCAAGTGTGGTGAGAAAGCTGCTTCAGGAAATAAAAGATAAATATTGACACCTTTTTAGGTAGGATAGGTAAAACAAACACATGCATGCATAATTACAATCTACATCTGGGAATCTCACCGTACACTATTGTGTTTACGATAATATTGCCTGATACCTAAAGGCAAAAGGGAGGGAACTAATTTATTGAATATCTGTTTAAGCTAGTTATTGTGCAAGGCATTTTAAATGTAATCTCTTTCCTGAGAATTTTGGATGAAATAAATAATGACTATATGATATACTATATACATTGTACGAGGTAGGACAATAGCTAAGGCCATGTGAATCATATACAAAGTAAAAGGTATTATTTATAAAGTCTTCTTAGATAAATGAGTCTTATATATGATTCTCATTCCAAAGATTGAGTTCACTCCTTATGGTCTGTGATAATGACAACCTACTGGTGCCCAAGGTCCTGGCACATGAGAACAGCAGGATGTGTGATCAGGTGTGGCCTCCAGATTACTGCCATCCAGAAAAACAGCATTATAAAGGGTAATGATCAACATTTGTTTAAATGTTTAGAATCAAAATTATTCAAGAAAAATAGAACTTTTACAATTTAAAAAAACACTATGTTTCATAGAATAATGCTCCAATAAGTGCCTAATAAATTTAGGTTAAATTTAATAGAATCAGGGTAATAGTCAAAAATACTTTGGGTCACTAAGTCCCAGTGTATCCCGATATTTCCACTGCAAGTAATAGATAACCCAATTCAAATGGTCTTAAACACAAAACGGGGTTTATTCTTATGAAACTTTGGTTTGTTAATGGAATAACTGAATATATAATATAAATATATATTTAATATAAATAAATGTAGTTAAAATCAAAATTTTACCTATATAAAAATCTAGAAAGAAAAATGTTACGTTTACCTCATAGACCTTTTTATAATTACAGAGTGTAAGGAAGACATTGTTCTCACTATTGTATCATTTTGTTAGTGTTAATTAAGTTAAATTAATTAAGATTCTAACTGAAATTACTTCCCAGAGAAAATAATTGGATAATAAGCTAGAAGATTTACTAAAAAGTGCTAGGTTTCACATTAAACTTCAGTAAAAGTAACCAGTCTCTAAAGAGATTGTCATATTTAAAATCTCCAATCAAATAGACTTGGTAACCTTCTCACTAGGGTGATTTTGTCTTTCCATCATATTAATATGCTTTCTGAAATAATGTTATTTTGCTTGTATTTTAGCTATATGACTTGATATAGAAGAAAAGGTTATGATTAAACTGTGGTTTTTATCTGTAAAATGGGGCATATAGAGAAACATCATCTTTTACCTATTAATTTTCTGTACCCCATCCAGTCATCCAGCAATCAGAATATATCTTTCTCTTTCTTTCAGAAGGCAAGTGGGTCGTTGAAAATCTAAATTTTAAAAATCATAACTTAGTTATCAGACACAAAATATATCTTCTTTTTGTTCTGTGTTTACTATATTCATTTTTGCTTCGTTGTCATTCATTTTCATCTCTCGTGTTTACACAGTTCAGGATAAGGAAATGAGAGAGATGAGCCACAGTCCTCCCCACTAACTCCATCACTCTAACAAGGTCTATGACCCTCGAGAAGTTGCCTAATTGCTCTGACCTGCAATACTTTTGTCCCTAAAAAGAAGATCATCTTTAGTATTCTAATATATTATAAGAATTATATCATTCTGTGCATCTGAAGAAGCCTGGAGAAAATTTATCATTTCACCCACACCCCCAAATAAGATATAATAATCAGGAAAGAGAGTCAGTCTTAACAGACTGAAAGACTAGCTTTGCAGACCCTCTTCCTTTCATGATAATAAACATGGAGAGAGATCGCTGGGCCAGGCCATGAATCTAGTAGCATCAAAGAGGATATCTAGGTCATCATTAGAGATAACCTTCCATTTAAAATGTTGCATACCCGTGTAATTCATTGTTGTTTCCAGTTTCAACAAGGCAATATCATCCCCACTTTTTGCCATTTTATATTGAGCATAAATTATTATTTCTTGAACCCCCCAAAAAGATGTATCCTCTTTGATTTCTGATTGATTTAAAATGCCACTGTAGACATGCAAATTTTTGGCTGAATTTACCCTATAGAGTAAACAATAGAGGAAAAAGATTTCCTTTACCAACTAATTCCCAAACATTTGAGCTATATTGTTATTTAACTGGCTATTACTATCTAACATTTTTCTCCTACTGGTGGGCTTTTAGGTAGAAAGAAGCAGTATCGTACTAAGACTTTTTCAATCACATAAATTTCCTATCTAGAAGGTCTTAGGCTAGCATTTATCTTATATTAAACACACAAAAGTGAAACAATGCTTTAAACACACACACACACACACACACACACACACACACAGAGTATGAAGAGCTCCAGGTTTTAGTCTCAACCCTGCCATTCATTAGCTGTGACCCTGAGAAATTCATTTGAACTTTCTAGTATGTAAAAGATAAAGAAGACTACTGGCCTCAAATGTATCTTTGAGTTATGAATATGCTCCATACTAATTTTTTTAAAAACAAAACAAAACTATGTCTGGAAACAACTCAGATACTGAAGTGCAAAGAGGAAGTTTGGCCAACTAAAATTCCCCAGGATGTGTATATGCTTCCAATGAAGCTTTTATGTTTGCCCAGTATTGAAATTGACCTAAGTAAGGAATCTGATTTGAGGATGCATGATAAACTCTTACAGAAAATTCTCTTTCAGTTTAGTTCTGGACTCAACGCCCAGGACAATGCACCAAATACAGTGTGCTCTTATGGGAACTAACAGGAACTCCCTGGGGAGGTGTGTACATTAAAATGGGAAAATGAAATAATACGCAAACAGCAATGTTCTTGCACCTATTCCGATGCTGGTAGACCATGAGTGGCTCTTCCTTTTTGCTCACTTTTTTTCACTAAAGATAGAAAACTTATTTAGTAAATAGGATAATATACATTTTTTTTAAAAAAAAGTACTAAAATCCTAGTGATAGATTTAATATACATGTGGGCATGGTGAATGAGTGAAAAAAAGAGTAGCAACTCAAAACGATGAGCAGCTGTTAATATCTACTGGTTTCCGATGATGGAACTTCCACACAGGTGTCTTCGGGTGGGTGATGTGATGTGCAAAGTTATCTGCCATGGCCATTCACTGTGAACAGACACTGTTCCTCCAACAAATCTGGGCTTGATTTTGGTCGTACACTCTACAACAGAAGGATCGCAAGGAGTAACTTCCTAAATCATCATTTTCCATCAGTAGTTATACTCCTTCAGGCACAAAGGAGAAAAAAAACCTCCCCTCCTTTCAATAATTTACCATGACCTTGAAGAAACTTTACAGTCAAGTTGGAAAAACAAAACATGAACATAAAAATTGAAGGACTAAGTCATCTTGTAATTACATGCCCCCAAAGAATGCTTCATCTGGTACTAAGAAGCATTCTTATCTTCCCTCAAATGATAACCCTGATGGTTAAAAGCAGCTGTTGTTAATTGCCTCCAGACCAAGAGCATCACCTGCAACTTGTTAGAAATGCAAATTCTGAGCACCAACTCAAACCCAGTGAATCAGTAGTGGAGCTCAGTAATCTGAGTTTCAATCAACTTTGCTAAAGTTTGAAAACTATTGTTATAAAGAAAAGCTGAGCACCTTCCACTCAGCTTGCAGTCTATGCTCAATTCCTCCCCTATCCCCTTCTACTTGGGCTGACCTTTGGTCCATCACCCCCATTCCACCCACTTCCAAACATGGGCTGCTCTTTTGTTTGTAAACTGTTTCTGCCCTTTGGTCTTGTTGACAATGTAGGGGTCTTTGGCCCAACTTTTGATACTTTCAAAGGACTTTGATTCAGAGTTACTCCTATGTTTCTCTCCTGTCTTGGGTGTCCTGAGAAGGACTGTTCATTCTATTTTTACTTCTTGACATGCCAAACACCAGAACCTACCTTCCTGGTTGGAGTTTTGGCCAAATCCTTCTCTGTAACTTAGACAGAATGGGGGCATGGTACTCATAAACGTCATTATTCTAGAGCAGTGCTTCTTATATTTCAATGTGCATATATGATCACCTGGCTTTCTTTTAAAATGCAGATTCTGATCCAGTCTGGAGTAGGATCTGAAATTCTTTCTAGCAAGTTCCCAAGTGATGCCAATGTGTTATGCCCGAACCACAATTAGAATAGCAAGCAGATCAGGGAAGCTTTGTATCTTTAGCTAAAGGAGTGTGAAGTTAGCAGAAGAGTCATCAGTCAAAAGCTAAGTCCTAGATCATTCAGTTACTAGTTTTCTAAGTATAAAACAACTTCTCTAGGCTTTTCTTTCATCAACAGGAAAATGAATATATAATTCTAGGGCAGACTCCAAACAGAATTAGAGGACAGGAAAAGAAGCTTTGAAAGAAACACCAGCTGGTAGCAAGCTGAGGTAGGAAAAGGGGTGATGTGTTTGTGAAAGCCTAAATAGTCGGATATCTTGAGAAGAGAGTTTTCATTTGAGAGTGGACAGGGTGCAGTTTAGTTTTATAGAACCGTTTTGAAGATTTTGACTATACTCTGGAATTACTGGGAAGCCCTTATAATTTGCGAGGTGGAAGTGGCATAAAAGACAACATTTAGGAAAATTAATAGATGAGCAGTAACTAAAATGTTTCGAACAGCTCAATAAAGACCTAATTAGGGATGAGTCATAGGTCTTGATGTTCATTCTATTTGGTTTCTCAGTTCAAACAAAATACGGAAAATATCGCGTCTAGCATCAAATTTTATGTTAAGAAATGCTTCTTTTGATGGCAATTGTTCTATATCTTCAGAAAATTAAGTTATATTGTAGACCAATGACAGTTCAAGGATGCAATAAACATCTCAATTAGATATTCCCTTTCGTATTAGGATACTATTTCATCAAATAGAGTGCAGCAAAACCTAATTAGTTTCTCTTCATTCAGAAGTTGCATTAAAAAGACATAAGATTTTATTATTCCTTATCTTATTTTTCTGCTTCATCTATTAATCTATATCTGATATGTTCTGTAACTTTTACAGGCCAAAGTCCATAAATTTAACAGAGAATATAATGAAGGAAGGAGGGTGAACAATGGATTCTGCAATTTAAGGCATAAGTGCTGGTTCCTCTTTTATAAACTATATCCACATCACTAACAATAAAATTTTCTAAGTGTCCCTTCTAATGTTTAGTAGAACTAAGGCAAGAGAATTATTATAAATACTCCTTCTTGTCTTAGGTAAACTTAAGGTTTACCTTACATAAACTAAGGTTATTGTGAGCAAAACAGAGAATTATGAAACAAAACTTAATTGATGGACATTTTAAAACAAGTTGGATCATTTAAAGATTCCCATCACAACCCCCAGACATTAAGCAATAAAAGTCTAAAAATATGCGGTTTTATGTAAATCAGTAAGTACTAAAGACATAATAGAGTGTTGTGATATTCTAGGGAGGAGTATGTGGCTGATATGTTCTTTCTTGTTGGGGATTCTGTGCCTTAAATGATTCTGTTTGCCTATAAAATATCCCTTGCTACTACTCTCAGAATTGGCCATTGGGATAAAAACACTGCTGATTTGATTTTTATTCTAACTTTTATGTTATAGGTCTTGTTTAATCTAGACAATCTGTTCATTTCCACCCTATCATACTGCTACACATTGATAAGATTTTACTGTAATTTTTGCCAAAATTCATAATGTGCCAATATGCAAAACCTGAAAGAATGAAGGCCTCTGAAAAGTAGCTACTCGAGTATTTCTTAAATAGATACATAAATTTTCAAACATATGATGATTATTTATGTTTCAACTAAAGGTCAAGTAATGGTTATTCAAAGAAAATGAATAATTTGATTAACTGAGATTTGGGGATATTTCGATTATAAAGGATAATAAAAATATAGTTGGCCTTGATAACAAAAATCAGACAAAGTGTTGGTTCACAATGAAATACCATTTGTAAGATGTGTCAAATTAAAACACATATTCAGTTAATACTAGGGGATGCAGTTTAGTCAAGGCCCATTGAAACATGGTCGGCCTGGGTGATAAGGAGTGAAACTAACAGAAAATTGTACATCTGTTTTTTCACTAATGTTTCCCCTATGTGGCTATTATTGGATCTCTTAGTCACGCTATGTTAAGTATAGAATAATTCCTTCACATGTATTTTTTTCAAGTGACATTAAACTCACCATTATCCATTTTACATAACCTTAATGTGTATCCAGAGATGCCTCCTCTCCCATGAAGTATTTTAGTTGGCAATCCATTGGAAGACAGTTTTAAGTAACATTTACCCTTGCAGGTTGGAAACAAAGTGGTATAAATGCAATGCACCTCTCAAAGCGGTGGGGCAGGAGCATCTCTGGAGCCCTCCTTGTGTCTTACTTCTTTATGTTGTAAGATTCTTGAGATGGAGAATAGATAAAAAATTGGCAGTGGATGCTATTGGTACATATTTTCTGGCACGTTTCATGCCCTTTCACATAAACGATGTCCAGTTCTTCTCCCAAAAAAATCAGTGTCATGGTAAAATGATGGATGGCAGAACACTGGACAGCAAATCACATATCAGACATAAGACGCAAAACTTTAGCACTCACCATTTGGTTAATCTCAGTTAGAAGAAAGTGCTTTCATTGTTTACCTGGGATGCTGTGCCTGCAGTTTTGAAGACTGAAACCAGAAAGAGCTTCGTTTTTTTTAATGTGTGTGCTTGATAATCCATTTTTAGACGTTTCAAGGAGACAAAGATTTCTAACAGTAAAAAAGGGGAAATATAAATATATCATATAAAGCATAGCAAAGAAAAAGTACTTTTTACAACACATATCTAAGTTTATGTTAACATTTAATAGCAAAGATTTTCCCATTTCCCATTTCCCATTTCCCTGGGAGTCAGACCCCAAGGTCTACAGTTGTAGACAAATTTTCAAAACTAAACCACCTGCCTCCACAAAAATTTTCTGTACTGGCTCTATTGTCAGTGTTCCTAGCATCTTCTTTTTTTTCCTTTCTTTCAACAATGCTGGCCTATCTCAAAGATCCAAGAATTTTCATGCTCCCTAGAAATCTCCCATCCAGAGTTTCACTGCAAGCTTAGACAGGGATAAGTAAAATCCATTTCAGTCTACACACCCAGGCAGCATCTTCCTGTAAGAGAATAACTTTTCCTAATTAGCACAATATCACATTAGAGAACAGTTCTGTCCAGCAGAATTTTCTTCAATGGTAGAAATATTCCATGTCTATGACATCTAATTTAGTAGCCACTAGCCATATTGTGGCTATTGAGCATGAGAAACATGGCTAATACAGCTAAGAAAATGAATACTTAGTTTTATTTAATTTTAATTAATTTACATTTAAAAAGCCAAACCTTGGCTGATAGTACACATGTGCTCCAGTCACCCTGTATTGAGGATCAAATGTGCCACTCCTCTTATAGGTATCGATTAGGAATTTTATAAAAAGGATTTAAAAAAAGAGCAGTGATGACACAAAATAACACATTACAAAGGCATCTTTCTAATTTCTGAAATTTATAATGTCCCAAGGCATCTTTGAATTTCCTTTCCTCTCTAACTGCATTTAATCCTTTGATCATCTCACCAGTTTCATGGCTTTAATTCCCAGCTATACGTTGGTGACACTCAAACATATATCTAGAGAATAAACCCTTTTCTTAATTTCAGACTTCTCTTTCTAATTGCCAATTCAGCATTTCTCTCTGGGCATTGAATAGGAATCTCTCTTGAAATCTGCTCCTCATGAAATCTTCTGCATCTCAGTCATTGGCATTTTCATCCTTTCAACTCCTTGGGCCCAAAATGAAGCTGTCACTGACCCTGTCTCTCCTTCACAACTAATATCCAATCCATCAATAATCCATACTGGCTCTACATTGACAATATATCCAATCTAGTTACTTCTCTATCACTTCCATTCTGCTCCAAGTAGGGCAGGGTTTTTATTTATTTAGCTTACTAACAGTATCCCCACTGTCTAGAACAGTGCCTGATCTATAGTAAGCATCAAATAAATTATATTCAATTTGCGGAGTAAATGAAAGTAGCAGATACATTTTAATGTGACAGATTTAGTACTTCTGGAATTACAGCTTCACTCAATAGAAGACCAAGTTGGCTTGATGGACAAGGAACTCAAGGACTTACCTTGACTCAATTACTCTAAGAAACCTTTCCCCCAAATGAGCTGCCAAGTCAAGCAAATGCCAAAGGCTCTGAGAATTCTGATTTAGATAGTATATACAATCTAGATTTTGAAGCAGGCTTAATCTTAAGGGTTTTTTTGTTTCGTTTTGTTGTTTTGTTTTGTGTTTAACGAATCTTGTTAATGAGAGGCAAAACTCCAGCAAATGTTCCTTTAAGGATCAAAGAAATTTATCATGCTTTCTTATGGTTCCCCATGTTAATACCCATCAGTAGGGGAACAATTCTCAAATCTTCCTTGACCCACATCGCCAATCCCACTGATGTAGGCCATCATTCCCATCTCTCTCCACTTGGATTTGACGTTCCACTGATATTCCAGCTGTTTCTGCTACAGGTTTGATTATCTTAAACCAGGCATTGGACTAAGTTGCCTCTTTGTGGTCATCTGTATGTTCTTCTTTCCATTCAGAACTAGACAATTCTCCTTTTGCCAAAGGTAGAGCCCTCCCTAAGCTAATGAAAACCAAGAATCCTTGATAACATTAGATTTGTGGTCAGTAAGTAGGGAATGCAAAGGGAGAAGAGCTAGAAATTCTTCTGTGCAACTTTTATCTATCTTATACAGACATTTTGATTAAATTTGTAGTAGCTTAGAATTTTTAATGATGGATTTTGATCAGCCGTTTTTAAAAGATAACACATTACTCTTAATCTTAACTCCTTACTTTTCAGATTCTTTTGGCCATTCTTGAGAAAAGAAGGTAAAAAACAAACATTATACTTATTATAAAAATGTCTCTTATGGGTTAAAAATAAATTTGACACCAAGTTGATGAAAAAAATGTAATAAATCCCCATTTTGCTTTCCATCGGGTAATCTAATGTCCATGGTTCACTCACCGATGCTCTACAATTGTAAAACATCTTGTTGCGTATGTGAAAAAGTAACAGTGCATGTCATTCGTGCATCTTTTGGCATTCC
>NW_006439192.1:20721991-20728337 GCF_000325575.1 Pteropus alecto | reverse complement strand
GCCACTATAGTTCACTCCCTTCATGTCTAGGTCCACATGAATCTTTTTGTTGTAAGCTGGAAATAAAAGCATAAAATATGGTTATCTTTCAGACTCTAGGGCAACTCTGATAGTTTTGCCTTAGCAACTGTCTGTCCTGATTTACTCTTTCCACTCCTCTATTTTTCCTCAGAAATCCTGTTTTTACTTTAATCTGCTTAATTCCTATTCTCACAGAAGCAGTAAAAAAATGCCAATTTCCTTCTTATATTGCAGCAATATTAGACTTGGTCATTCCTCTTTCAGTTTTCTCAGCTGGCTTCTTATGTTTTTAACTCCATTGATTGATTGATTCACTAATTGACCTATTCAAGTATCGATATCACTATTAAGACAAGTGTCACCTCAACCTTTACAGTTGTTTCCTTTGATTAGAATTAATATGTTTAATAAGGACTTTCATAAAAAAAAACTTTAAGCTTGGAAAGAGAAAGAAAATAAATGAATGATGAGAACTGATGTAGTAAGATATTTACCTTATGAGATAAATTTTATTTTTTTAGAGTATATCTTCTCTCTCTCCTCCATATGGGGGATAAATATATATATATTTATCATAGTTAACTTGTTTATTTTCAAATTTCAGTCCTTTCCCCTACTGCCCTCCCTTTTGGCAACTATCTGCTTGCTCTCGATATCTATGGGTTTTTTTATGTTTTGTTTTGTTTATTCATTTGTTTTATATTTTTAGATTCCACATTAAGTGAAATCACACAGTAATTGTCTTTCTCTGTCTGACTTACTTCACTTAGCATAATACCCTCTAAGTTCATCCATATTGTCACAAATAGCAAGATTTCATTCTTTTTTATTGCTGTGTAATATTTCATTTTTCTTTATCCATTCATCTGTCAGTGGACACCTAGGTTGCTTTCACATATTGACTATGACAAATAATGCTGTAATTAACATGGAGGTGCATATATCTTTTCAAATGTGTTTTTTTTTCCTTCAGTTAAATATCCAGAAGTGAAATTGCTGGGCTGTATGGCAGCTCTATTTTTAATTTTTTGAGGAATCACCATACTGTCTTCCATAGTTCCTGCAACAATTTACAATTCCACCAATAGTGTATGGTGGTGTTCAGTGTATGTCCCCTTTTCTACATATCCTCACCAACACTTGTTATTTGCTGAGTTTTTGGTAATAGCCATTCTGACTGATGTACTATGAGATAAATTTTAATAAACTATAATGGGGATAAGGGAAATGCATGTATGCTAGTTTTTACTCTAAACTGAAAGTACTTTAATAAGAGACTTTATTCCCACACAGCAGGGTTTTGTTTTATAGCCATAAAACCATTGCTGATGTAACTATATGTGTACATCATAATACCTAGTATTCATTAATTCTAATAGGATATCTTACCACTTATTTGGTGTGGGTATTGCTTGAAAGAATATCCAGAAATTGCTCCTGTCATATTCACCCTTGGCAGTGTTTCTGTAACACTGTCTTTCATGATGCAAATAAACCTTTTTTTTTTTTTTAAATAACATTACTGGTTGGGAATTTATGTTTTAAAATAATAATGGGTCTTACAAGTCAATATGCAGGAACCTGATGATATTATTAATAATATATTTAAATAAAAAAATAAGTCAATATGCAGAAAATCAAAGACAAGGAAATAAATTACTCCATCTCATGCCAAAAAAAAATATTTTCTTAGCAAGACTGTGAGTTTGTTTTTTATTTCATCTCTACATTTCAAAGATGAAGTATGAATTTCCTTCCTAACAGAAAACATGAGTGAGCAAACTATGGCCTGCTGTTGAATACAGTCTTCTGCCTGTTTTGTATAGCCCATGAGCTAAAAATGGTTTCTATATTTTTGAATGGATACATTTTAAATGGTTATATAAGTACTTATATAATATCCTTGACTACACCTCTGGACCCATAAAGCCTAAGAGATTTAGTTTCTGCCTGGTTAAGAAAAAATTTACTAATGCCTATTGTAAATTCTCAAATAATAAATTTTATAAGTTTAGAGTACTATGCAAATAACTATGAATGCAGCAGTAATACACAAAGATGCTGATAACTTAATGCTGATAACATAAAAAAATTCTGCAGTAAGGCTTTACATTGAATTTTCAAGTTCAATATGGAAACAAAGGTGGTAGTTGGAAATTTTTTAAAATATGACTATAGAGACAAAACCACCAAATGTAATTTGTGAATTTTGGTAAGATTCTGGTTAATAATTATAAAATACATTTGGAGGACAATCGAGATTATATAAAGGGATTCTTGCTAATTTTGTGTAGAATAATGTATGTTAAAATATTTAAGAGTGAAGTGTTATGATGTTTTTAAATTATTTCAAATGGTTAAACGTATACACACATATATGGATAGGTAAGGCACAATTGGCAAAAATCTTGACAGTGAGAGTGGATCATTGTACTATTTTTTCAAATTACCTTTATAAAATTTAATTTTTTTAAATAAAATAGTTGAGGAAAATATGCTAGTTTAAATAATATCGAATATCAATAATCAATCGAAAAGCAAAGAGCAAAATGATTAAGAGGCAATATTGTTGTACTACTAATATTGAGAGCAGAGGGAGGTTGGAGAGTCCACAATAAGTTATGTCTGTTCCTTCCCCATCTGCCTAAACACCATCTTTTCTTCTGTGATAGTTAATATTTCACTTGAAAGAAAATATATTTTTTAATTTTTAACATTCAATTTCATAAAATGGTATATGAAAAGTTTTTACTAGGTAATTATCATGTAAAATTTATTAGTAGGTAATTATCATGTAAAACCCATTTTCTCAATGAAGAAACGTAAACATTTACCATTTGGTAGGATCTTCGGATGACGATTCATTCATAAAAGTGAAGAATAAACACCTTGGGTGATGCGTGCAAACAACTTGGCCGTGCTTGGTGCTTGGTGTAAAAACAGTAATAATGTCTCCTCCTTGAAAGCAGATGTCTTTGAACAGTTTTGTCACACATTCTGTGATGCAATACATGGCACGTGTTATTTTGGATTTTAGTGGGAACATATCTAATTCGGTAATAATGTCACAAAGGCAAGCAAAGTAGGTTTACTTAACAGGAAATATGCCTGAACTTGGGAAATCAGGGCAATCAATATTTTATGTTATTTTATTGGATAAGCAGCCTCGGATAGAAAAGAAAATCACAAAATGACACATTTGCCTCAATGGAATTGTGCTTATGAATGATTGTCTTATAGACGTGTGTACTTTGTGGGTACTTAAATCATTTCTCAAACCTTTACTGGTGGAGTCTGGAGAAACATGGCAGAGTGAGAGACGTCCTCAGATCTCTCCCCTTGAAACAACAATAAGCTGAACATCTAAAACTCAACAAAAAAGATCCAATCTGCACACTAGCACATCTGAGCGTGGGATCTGCACATAAGAGCTACCATAGGTCAGAACCCCAGGTATTGGGCAGTGGACTGGAAGAAGTAAAGAAGCTGCTTCTCACAGCTGCAGAGCTCCCTGTAGTAGGAAGGGAAGGGGAGAAAGTGCAGTGACTTCCCTGAACAGCCCTGCCTGAGAGTCCTGTGAGCTCCACGTGGCCAGCAACGGGGTCCAGTCATCAGGGCAGAAAGCAGAGAAGCAGAACAGCAGAGAAACAACAGTTGATTTTTACCAGCTGCAGTTGCAAAACTGAGACTGAGATGCAGCTCCCAACTCCCAACCCAGAAGGCCCCTAACCCCATATCCTCCAAGACCAAACACTGCAGAGCCCCAGGGGAATCCGAGCAAATGCTATGGAAACTGTCCTTAACACTGACAGAGACTGAGCCTGAGGGTAGTGAGCATGATTAAACATCTACAAGGGAAAAAAAGGCATTATTAAGGTGTTATATAAAGCAGCGATCCAAGAGGCTTAGTCGCCGCAAACTGGAAACCTAAAGAAAAGTGCCTTCTTTGCAACAGGCTAAAGAGAAACCTTTATATAATAAATCGTCTTTCTGGAAAAAGCAACAAAATACACTTCCACTAATGCCCAAGCAGAGGAATAGTCCATTAAAACCATGAACAACCAAGGTGACAAGGCATCTCGGGAAGAGAAAAATCTCCAGAAAATAAGTTTACAGACATAGAAATATGTGACTTAAATGACAGAGAATTCAGGATGGTACTTCTGAAAAAACTCAGTGAGATCCGAAATGATTCATATCAACAATTTCAAGAATTGTAAAAACAACTAGATGAGCAGAATGAGTTCTTTAGCAAGGAGATTGAAACCCTCAAAAAGAACTGAATAGATCTTCTGAAAATTAAAAAAACACACTGCAAGAGTTGAAAAATGAAATAGCAAGCTTGGGAAATACAGTTGACCAACTGGAGGAAAAGATCAGTGATATCAAAGAAAGAAATCTAGAAATAAATCAGAAGGAAGAAGAAAGAAACTGAGGAATGAAAAATAATGAAAGAGAAATACAAGAACTAGTTGACACCATCAGGAGAGGAAACATAAGAATAATGGGCATTATCGAAGGTAAGGAGAAGAAGCAGGGACTAGAAAGCATTTTCAGACAAATAGTTGACAAGAATTTCCCAAACCTAAGGAACGAGCTAGAGCTTAGAATTCAAGAAGTCAATGGAACACCTAATTATCTCAATTCAAAAAGGCCTTCACCAAGACACATTGCATTAAAATTATCAATAACCAATGACAAAAACAGAATTCTCAGGGCAGACAGGGAGAAGAAAACGGTAACTTATAAAGGAAAACCCATTAGATTATCCTCGGACTTCTCAATGTAGACCTTACAAATCAAACAGGAATGGAATCAAATATTTAAACTGTTAAGTGAAAGGAACTACCAGACTAGAATAATTTATCCAGCTAAGCTCTCCTTTAGATATGAAGGAGAAATAAAGACCTTTCCAGACATACAAAAATTGAGGCAATTCTCCACTACAAGGCTTGCATTACAGGAAATACTGAAAGGGGTAGGCTCACCTAAAACAAAAATGACAAAGAAATATACATACATAATTAAGAGTAAGGTGATTATCAGGCAAATAGAAGCAGAGGAGTGCAACCCTTACTACAAACAGGGCATTATAAGTTTAAACAATAAGAAGAGATTTGCTATAACGAGATAGTAATGAACATTCAGCGTACATAGGGACAAAGTGAGACAACGATAACTGAAAGGGGGAGGATTTAAAGATCCAAATTTGCAAAAGGAAATGGAGATAAGGCACACACAGAAGAAAATGGATGACACACCAAAGATTCAGAACTAAAATATACAACATGAAACAAGAAGAACCAGAGGGAAAACCCACAAGAGTCAACCAAAATAAAGAAAACAGAAACACAAGAAGGAAGCAATGGAAACACCGAGCTACCAGAAAGCAAAAGATAAAATGGCTATAAGAAGACCTCGTATTTCAATAATCACTATAAATGTAAATGTACTGAACTCCATTTACATTTAAATGTAAATGTAAAAGGCACAGAGTTGCAGAATGGATCAAAAAACAAAACCCAACCATATGCTGCCTCCAGGAGACACATCTCAGCTCCAAAGACAAATACAGACTCAAAGTGAAAGGGTGGAAATTGATATTTCAAGCAAATGGCATTCAGAGAAAAGTGGGAATAGGGATACTAATATCAGACGAAATAGGCTTCAAAATAAAAAAGGTAAAGAAAGATATGAAGAGACACTTCATAATGATAAAGGGAATCATGTACCAAGAAGACATAACACTTATTAATATCTATGCTCCCAATCAGGGAGTCCCGAAATATGTAAAGCAATTACTAACAGAACTAAAGGGAGAAACAGACCGAAACACTATCATAGTAGGGGACCTAAATACCCCACTGTCGGACATGGACAGATCATCTAAACAGAAAATCCATAAGGAAATAACTCCTTAAATGACACATTAGTCCAATTGGACATAATTGACATTTACAGAGCCCTCTATCCTAAAACGGCTGCTTATGCATTCTTCTCTAGTGCACATGGAACATTCTCAAGAATCGACCACATACTGGGACACAGAGGTAGCCTCAACAAATATAAGAGGGTTGAAATCATACCAACCATATTCTCTGATTATAATACTTTGAAACTAGAGATCAGCTCCAAAGGAAATCAGGAAGAACCACAAATACATGGAAATTAAACAACATGCTACTGAAGAATAACTGAGTGAGGGAAGAAATAAAAAGAAAGATCAAGAGATACATAGAAACGAATGATAATTATAGTACAACATATCAAAACTTTTGGGACACAGCAAAAGCAGTCATAAGAGGAAAGTTCATATCATTACAGG
>NW_006439192.1:20711509-20719502 GCF_000325575.1 Pteropus alecto | reverse complement strand
TTCATTGCAGACGTATTCACGGCAGCAAGGACATGGAAGCAACCGAAGTGTCCTATGATGCACGAAGCTGTGGCACGTGCATACAATGGAATATCACTCGGCTGTAAGAAGAGATGAAATACTGCCATTTACGACAACATGCATGGAACTCGAGATAATCATGCTAAGAGAAATAAACCAGACAGAAAAAGTTGAAAATCACATGGTATCACTTATATGTGGGATATAAGCCTACAAGCAACAAACGAACAGGATAAACAAACAGAGACTCATGGACATGGACTATGGACCAGAGGTTACCAGAGGGCAAGCAGGGGGAGGGAGGTAGACGGGGTAAAGAGGATCAAATATGTGGTGACAGAAAGAAATCTAGCTATGGGAGACGAACACCCAGTGTAAATATGTATATGCCTTATTGTTAAAGTGCATAGCTGAAACAGTGGATTTTGTCTACCAATGTCATCATAAAAATAAATAAATAAATAATTTAAAAATATATATTTTCTGGAAAAAGATGCTCTCAGGAGCTCATCCATGTCTAGAATGGGCCTCCTGCTTTTCTCTTTGCTCATTGCGCTGCTCCGTCTAAACTCCATGTTTATATGAAACAAAAGCTCCAGTGCCATCATTAGCGCTGGATGGCCTTGGTGTGAAATGAAAACATACTACCTCACCTCATTATTTAAAATGGGCCAGTGTATTAACAGGAAATAATTTAGTCTTAGAAAATAATTAAATCCCCTTCAAGTAAAACCGTATATAAGTTTTGTTTTTTTAAAAAACACTAAGTTACATAAAATTAAGTTGTTTTTTTTCTGTTTCTAAGAGATATCTAATGTTCCAGGTTGTGGATTTTTGGGTCATTATTATTTAATCACAGAATAAAAGGTTGCAGTTTTTGATCTTGGTAAATTCTCATTGAGAAATACTGTTACACAGCCTTTGGTCTTCTAAATATCTAATATAAATGCATGACAAAAATATATATATAATATATACATATTATATACACAAATATATATAACAAAAATGAAAATACTGTGGGCAGAGTAAAATATAACAAATGTTTATTGTAGTAATGACCAAAATGCCAATAAATCTGTAGGAAAGTATGTAAGTATAGAGCAATCAAAACTTAAAACATTAGTTTTAAGAATTTATTAACTTTTTGGTGGCTTAAATAGATTTTATATATTTAATATTAAAGTGCCTAATTTCTTAGAACTTACCACCTGCTAAGTGGGTACTTCAATTTTACAAGGCAATTGAATTTCAAAATCTAAATACAGCTTCTTAGTGCCAGTAAATACTGGTTAATTTGTTTTTTTGGAGAACTAGCAACTGGTTGTTTTTGTATATTTACTGTGAATTCCAGATTTCTTGCTAATATAATTTTTTGGCTCAAATAATTTATGCATCGGTTATTTTGGATTTTTCTAGGTCCACAATTATATCATCTGTGAACAATGAGAGTATATTTTTTTCTAGTTCTTTACCTTTATTTTTTTTTTCATACCTTACTATGCTGACTGAGACTTCCAGTATAATGTTTAATGGAAATAGTGGTGGGAATTCTTGTCTTTTTCTCAATTTCTCGGGGGACATTCTCAATATTTCAGAATTAAGTATTAAGTTTCTTGAAGATTTTTTATTTGGATTTTTGTTTGTTTTCAGATATAATTTAACGGATGAGGGAAGTTCCCTTTTATTTCCAGTTTGCTGAGTTCTCATCATGAATAAAATAAAATTTTCTCAATTTTTTCTGTATGTATTAATTTTAAAATTATTTTTATTTTTTTATTGTAGTAGCATGTACATCTCTAGAACTTTTTCATCTTCCCTTCAGAACATCTCTACCCACTAAACATTCACTCCTCATCCCTCCTCCCCACAAACCCTGGCAATCACCATTCTACTTTCTATCTCTATAAAATTGACTATGCTTCATATCTTATATAAGTGGAATCATATGGTATTTGTTCTTTTGTAACTGGCTTATTTTACTTAGCATAATATCTTCAAAGTTTGTCCATGTTGTAGCGTGTGTCAGAATTTCGTTCCTTTCTAAGGCTAAATAATATTTCTTTGTACATATATCCACATTATGTTTCTCTGTTCATCCGTTGATAGACACTTGGGTTGCTATCATGAATCATGCTGCTGTGAACCCATCTATTTGACTCTCTACTTTCACTTCTTTTAGGGAATACCCGGCAGTGGTGCCTCTATTGATATTTGAATACTAAATGAAATTCTCATTCCTGTGATAAGTCCAACTTTGTGGAAATATAATAATCTTTTCATAAACAAAAACATATCACTGGGTTAAGTTTGGTAATATTTTGTTTGATATTTGCATCAATGCTCATGAAGTAAAAAGGCCTATGATTTGTCATAATGTCATAATATCCCTGTCATGTTTTATTATTAAGATTCCACTGACTTTATAAAATGAGTCGACCTTCTCCAATATATATTTGTCTTACATTTAATTAATTTCTGCAGTTGCCTCTTTTTTTTCTTCCTTTTAGTTTCTTTGCATGTAATTTGCTAATCTCTACCTTCTCGAGCCGGATTCTTATATCACTAATTTTTACCTTTTCCCTAGTCTAATGGTTGTCTATAAGCCTACACATTTGATCTCAGCACTGATTCAGCTACACGACAAAGTTTTGATGTGTCATATTTTCATTATCACTCAATTAAATATATTTTCTAATTTCCATTGGGATGTATTCTTTGACAGATATTTATTTAAAAGAGTATAACTTAATTTTTAAAAATTTGGGGATTTTCCAGTTGTTTTTTTTTTCTTTTTAGCTCAATTCCATTGTAATTGGTTAACACACTCTATGTAATTTTAATTCTTTAAAATGTGTTGAAATTAGCCTCAGAGCCTTGTATGTGGTCAATTTTTTTGTAAATGTTCCATGTGCATATGTAAAACATGTTTGTATGTATACATGCAGTTGGGTTCAGTGTTCGAAATATATCCATTGAGTTAGCACTGACTTGGTTATCAATGAACTAACAATACTATTTCACAATGATGACAATGAATAAATATAATAATCTAGTAAGATTCTTATCACACAAAAAAATAAAATTATTCACTACAGTGGAATTTATTTTATTTCAAATCTCTTTACCTAGATTTGCCATTTTTCACATATGCCAAAACAAAGTTTACATAGAATGCTAGCAACAGTAACAGAAATTAACTGTAATATATATGCTATTTTTAAAATAAATGCTTGTTTTCATCATAAATAAAGAATAAACATGGGGTCTAAAAATAGTAGTACAGATATGTCTTTCTGAATATTGGTTAAGTAGTTTGTAAACAAATGTAGTGGACATGATGTAGAGTGGAGAATTAACAGCAGTAGTTAAAATATTGAAATGTATAAATTCTAATTGCAAGAATATTTGTATAATATTTTTCAGCCCAGAATTGCAATATGTGTGTGTTGCATTAAACTGACTGCTTTATGGAAAACTGACTAATCAATGAGGTAAATCAAGACTTCTGTTTTTTAATATTGCTCTTAAATATTATTTAAATGCATAATATAAATTTGGATATAAATATAGGTATAGATATGGATATAGATATAGATATAAATATAGACATAGATTCCTACTATTATGAATTCCTTCACCTCAATTCCCTTCCTTGCTTTGAAAGCCCCTGGAGCCTTAAGCAGAAAATAAATAAAACAATTTTATTTCCTTCCCTCCCTGGAGTAGATGGCGTAGGATTCTCCCATAAATCTGGGGTAGTGGGGTGTGATTTCTGTCTTTGGGTTTATGCCTTGTTTTCTAATCTACAAGTCAGGAAACAAGCTATTTTCAGTCCATACTTAAGATAAAGTTCTACTTACCACCAGAAACTGAGGCAAATAAAATGAAATGTATCATTTGGTATAATGAAATCATCCTGTGAAAAAAATGTGCATATTTTTAAAACATAAAATGTGAATTTGTAATTAGTTTGCCGACATCAGGGTTTATAAGAAACAGGGAGGGAGGGGAGTACTTTATTCAATAGTGTTCACAAGTGTTCCTATCATAATGCTGATTTTTATCTTCCCCAAATCCTAGGACATTCCTCAGCAGGGCTTTGTGTTCAGTGTTCGACACTTTCATGTTCTGAAGAACCTAGGACTGATGGGAAGAGGTTCTCTTCCCTCCTTCCTTCCCTTCCTCTCCTCCACCTCCAGCTCACTATTTTTTTCCCAACTATATTTTATTGATCAATCATTCATGTGTACTTTTTAAAAATGTTATTATTTAATTTATTGGGGTGACGGTTAAAATTATATAGGTTTCAAGTGTATAACTCAATGATATGTCATATGTGTGATGCATTGTATTTTCAACACCCAAAGTTCAATTTTCTTCTGTCACCATATATTCAGCCCCCTTTACCTTTATCTACCTTCTCCTTTCCCTTACCCTCTGGTAACAGCTAAACTGTTGTCGGTGTCCATGAGTCTCTGTTTGTCTTGTTCATTTGTTGCTTTCAGTTTTATATCCCACATATGAGTGAAATCATATGGTAGAACGGCTATATCAATAGGACAAGTACTAACAAGTGTTTGGAGACGTTTTTGGGAAAAAGGAATCCTCATACACTGCTGGTGAAAAATGTAAATTGGTACAGCCACTATGAAAAACAGTAAGAATGACTAAGAATAAAATTACCATATGACCCAGCAATCCCTCTTCTGGGTATCTACCCCCCAAAATTTGAAAACATTTATCCGTAAAGATATATATATGCACCCCAATGTTCATAGCAGCATTGTTCACAATGGCCAAGACATGGAAACAACCTAAGCATCCTTCACTACATGATTGGATAAAGATGTGGTACATATATACAGTGGAATATTACTCAGACATGAGAAAAGATGAAACACTGCCATTTGTGACAACATGAATAGATTCTGAGATAATCGTGCTAAGCAAAATAAGTCAGACAGAAAAATTTGAAAAACATATTATTTCACTTATATGTGGGATATAAAACTGAAAGCAACAAACGAACGTGACAAACAAACAGAGACACATGGATACAGACAACAGTTTAGCTGTTACCAGAGGAAAGCGGGGGAGGGCAAGAGGTAGATAAGGGTAAAGGAGGTCAAATATATGATAACAGAAGAAAATTTAACTTTGAGTGTTGAACACACAATGCAATATGCATATGATGTGTTTTTAAACTGTACACTTGAAACCTATATAATTTCATTAACAATGTCATCCCAATAAATTTAATAAAAAAGAAAAAAAAAATTTAATGTTAAATGCAATTGTATTCAAATTACAAAATTTGAATATATTTTCATAAAGATGTAAAATAAAGTTAATGTAAAATTAAAATCATTTTTATGTTTTCAAATATTATTTTTCTGTTTAAATCATCTATTAAAATTAAAGTGTAAAATGCAAATTATATCAAATAAATATTAAAATTTATTTATGGAAAGTTAACATTTTAAATTTTAACTTTTTGAAATTTTAATTAAATCTTATTAAATATTTTTATAAAAATAAAACTATGTAATTCAAGCATCTGGATGTCTAAAAAAACAATAATTTTCTATCATAAAAATTGGTTAAACCCCTGTCATAGAAAAACCCTAAATAATAATTTTGAAACCATACCTGAAAAAAAAACCTGTTTGATGCAATTCTTCATAAAAATGTTTTTCTTTTTTCCACAATTGTCTTCATCCTTCTCTAAATAAGTTTGTGCAAGCAATGTTCACTTAACTTTAGTATTTACTTTTACTGGTTCTCAATGTTATGTAACATTGTCTCTTTGTACAGCATGTCTGTGAAAGCCCTTAAAATCTATGCATATCCAAAATGTAGAGTTGCTTGCTTTCTCAATATATTATTATTTTTTCTCTTATTTTACTGTATATTCAAGCATATGACACACACAGAGACAGCTAGAGAACTCGAATTTGCTTGTGTGCCTTAGCTGTTGGGGAAACTCACATTTAGTTTGCCTGCTAGCCAAAGTTGCACTTAACTGTACTTTCGAATATCAACTGTTAATTAATGTTAATCATTAATTCAAGGCTGATTTGAGTCTCACAGTCCAAAAAAAAAGACAAAACCGAGAGAAGTCTGATGGATAAAATTTCAGCTGTTGGGGGCTGGGAGTGAGTGGTTAGAAGGTAAGGGCGGACCATAAGTGTCCTGCTCTTCTAGACTCACAATTTCCCTGTATATAATGTTACCTCCTCAGAGGTCTATGCAGATATGGTTTGTTCTAAGGAGCCATGCTCTTTTTTTTCTCACTTGCAAACACCGAAAGTTTAAATTAAACTTTTTTTTTTTTTGAAAAATGATAAAAATGAGACTTTCATAGCTTTCTTTAGATCTCGGCTCACTGAAACACAAATGGAGATCCAGGGAGTGAATGACATGTCTACCCGTCACATCACAGGCAATCCAAAAATAACAGGTCAATTGTCTTTGTCCTGGAAGGCGCCTCCTAGTGGTCAGACTAGTTCATAGAGAGGAAAGCTTGTGAAATCCTTTTCTGGATTTCACCTAATTACATTTCTAAGAGCCTTCTCATTGACCTGGAAGAAGGACTAAAGCTCTATGAAAGGCATGCTGATGCGTGTGTCCTATTACTCAGCTCTATTCATTAATTTACTAGTTATGTCACTTGAGCAGAAACCAGCCTCCAACGCTGTAAACCAGCTACATGTGGGTTCTTGGACAAGTTGCTTTCTTTCTGGGCTTCAGATTCCTCATTTATAACATTAAGCATTGATTAGCCCTAAGGATTTCTATTTGGTCCCCTGGAAATGTAAAAGAAATAAAAATTAAAAACTTTTTAATATGTTTGATTCACATAAATTTTAGAGAAAGAAAATTTTATGGTAAAGAGAAGACGTCTAATTTTCCATAGAAAAGCAAAATAAGACCTTAGGTTTATAAATGGAGTCATAGGTTTTAAAAAATATTCTGAAGATGAGGGGAGAAATAAAATTATAAGTTTGCCCCTGTTCGAAATTTCGAAGTTTAGGTGCCAGAGGAAATATTGTACTTTGTTTAGGGACAATTTGCTAATATGAGTGTGATCTTCTGAACCTGGAAAATGTTGCCAGTTTACTTTGAAAATTTTAATATTTAGAGAGACAGAGAGAGAGAGAATCTCATTTTATGTCTATCATAATAATGTCATCATCTAAACGGTTTCTGAAGGCGTGGAATACCCAGTGTCTGGTGGCCGAAAGCCTACATAGAAAGATGATTCAAGATTAGGACTACTGGACAACCTTTCAAAACTCTTATAGAAAGGAAAATGTGGAGAGAAAGAGAGAACTTATAAAGGAGAAGGTGAAGGAATAGTTAGTAAAGGTACATTTGAAGCTTGGCTCCATATTAACTAATTTGAGAATTTTGATAAGGGAAGCCAGTATTTTGTTCCACAGGGCAGAAAGTGAAGGGGGATTTGAACTTAGAAGAGGTCTTTATACAAAATACCAAAAAACTATTGTGGCATTCTATCTGGAAGGCAGTTATTCAGATATTTTTATTTGATCTGTTGCCAAGGTTTTATGGCTTATCTTGGCACAAAGAGTCCTTAGCTGCTTTCTTGAGTTTCCTATTTAAATTAAGTACATTCCAGTGACACAAAAAGCACACATTTGTGATGCACTGCTTTTTATGAAGCTCAAACATAATAGAATGGCAAATTTATGCCAAGCCAGGTTTTCATGGAAAACTGATACGTGAAATTATATAACATCCTTATATCCCTTATTGTTTACTCCATGAAACCCCATCTCCATCTTAAAGCCCTAAAAGGACTATAATGATAACTCTCTAACCCTATTGAGAGAAATAGAAAGACTCTAATGAAAGAAATACTTGAGAAACCAAATATTTTCCTAAATTTGGTTTAGCTAGTTAATGAAATCTCTAAAACCTATGAAATAGTATAAGGATGCCAAAAATA
>NW_006439192.1:20659907-20711437 GCF_000325575.1 Pteropus alecto | reverse complement strand
TCAAACTGTCAGTAGCATTCTCAAAACGCTTTTCGACTAATGCCATTATAATTTAGAATTCTGATGTGGACTACTTTTATCTAAAGGTTTTTTTTTTTGTTTTTTTATTTTATTTTTGCCTCCAGTGAAATAAAATGATTTGAAGCCTAATGAAAATTAGAAATTACTAGACGGACTATCAGGAAGAATCCAGAATTTAGTCTATAGGGACTCAAGTGCAAATCAGTAGTCAGGTTTATTGGTGACCTAACATCCTCTGTATGATACAGGAAACACCACACAGGCATACTACTGGTGCGAACCTCTTCTCAGTCGCAGCCACAGTCAGTTTTCTCCTGGAGCTCCTTCTCTGTCATCAAGATTTGTTTTGGAAAAGGATGCAGCCTCCCATGTCCTGTAAACCCTTCCTCGCTGTCCCTGAAATATTTTCTTTTCATTATAAAGTTTTAATGCTGATCAGGGTTTCTCAACTATGGCATTATTGATATTTTGGTCCTATGATTTTCGATTGTGGAAGCTGTCCTGTGCATTCAGGATGTTTAACAACAACTCTGGCCTTTACCTACTAGATGCTGGTAGTGCTCCCTTGCCAAAGTGCACCAAACAAAAATTGAAGACATTACCAAACGTCCCCTGTGTGGGATTGGGGGACAAAACTGTCCCCAGCTGAGATCCACTGCCTTAGATGATAAGGAAAAGGACAAATGATGGTTATAAATGCTTCTGTCTTTTCATCTTTCTCGTAATACAAGGCAACGTGATTTGGGCTATAATCTGGGATGTGAATGCTAAGCTTGTCTTCGTCCTGTACTTGCCAGTGACCTCGAGCTAATCTTTTTAAAAACTCTTGGAGCCTCCAATGCCCATTTATATGCAATATGAAAGAGGATCTCCTTCAAAGTCGTTCACAGTTTAGTGAGCAGATAGAAGTAATTTTATTTTATTAAAATAAAAGCTTTAAGTTTAAATTAGTGGTTTCTCACACCTTGGTAAGGAAAGAGACAGATGTTGAAGCCTTTGGGTAACTTCCTATTAGATGTGTACATGTAATGTATCTTCCACAGGCATATATGTTGTTGTCCCAGGGAGAGAGCAATGCCAGCTGCCGGGCTTGGTGTTATCACCACCCTCTCTGAGACAGCACACCCATGCGTCCTACTTCACTCTTCCTCCTGGGTATGAAGTCATTTCAACCTCTCTCCTTCTTAGCTGTGTACCCACTTCGAAGTCCTAAAAGGTCTTACTGAATAAAGAGCTTCTCTGTTCACCCTTTGTATATGAAGACATGGTGAGCCATAAAGAGATCATTCCAGTACCACCGACTTTGTTGGAAACCTTAAAATGATCCCTGATATCCCAGGGGAATGCCACATTTCAAAACTCTCTTCTCAGTTGTTCCCAAACAAGATCGTATCCTGACCAACAAAAGCCCAATGATTACTTTGCAAGCACTCCAAAATCCTGTTTAAATACCCTGTATGAAAAGCTGCAGATAAAAGATTTTTATTGGAAACCTTTTTTTCCCATTTAAATATAAAACAATGTCCACATAAAACAAAGGCCGATATCTTTATTGCATGCCAAAGTAAAAGATGAATTTCTGTTTATTTGTAATCATTTCATGGAATCTAGCCAGATTTACAAAATCTAGAGATTTTACTTCTGGATGAAATTTTAACTGTTCAATTTCCTACTGTATAGTTTGTGAATAACCCAGGCTTCATGGTTTTTCTTCAGCCCCCTCCATCTTTAGCCCTTTACTACCACTTAGAGTGTCTTTGAGTATGGAAGGAAGAACTCAATCTCTTTTAGAAATTTCACTTTTCTTATTTTCTCTTAATTTATACAATATTTTGTAAATGGTCACTTCTGCATAAATGTTGTCAGCTTAACTGAACTGAACCCAAATACCTGGTGTTGGTTGTGGTTCTCACTGTCAAGTTTAGAATTTGTGTTGCATGAGGATTTAAATCATTCATTCCAAGGCTACTTCCTACTACTGTGAACTTATAAGACCAAACTTAACAAGATACTTTGTACCTAATAATGCTTCTTGAATTACTATGGCACATCCCAATATCCACCGAATCCTGAAAAAAGCAGATTCCTTACCCTCCACGAAAGCTGTGCAATGAGCTAATTGCAGGAGCTGTAAACCAGACAGATCTCACAGGTCATCACTACACACAGCCTGCCTGGAGCTTTGTGGCAATACCAGGGTAACCAAAGTAGAAGGCTAAGATAAAAATGTTTACCATTATTCTCCCAGATTCAGATAACTCATCATTTTCTTGGAAAACTGAATGTTACCCAGGTTTCTTCCTTTCCATTTGGCAAAAAAAAAAAAAAAAAAAAATCAAGCTTACTGGCACTTCACCCAAAGTGGGGTGGGCAGTGTAGGTTTCATGATCACGTGGGTGAGGCACAGAGGAGAAATTATTATCGCTGAGATATACTAAGTTCCAGAGGAAGCAGTAAGATTAGAATGATCCCAGGCACTGTGCTAGCATCTGGAGTCACTTTTCATCAGTTCTGTTTCAAAATCAGAAAAGAAAAAAAAAAATCACTCTTGAATCACACTCTTTTGCCATTTTATTTCACAACAATCATGGAGATGTTCAGTTATTATCTCCCACTATTACCAAACGCTGAAAACATGCCTCTGCAGGACACCGTCCTCAGCAGCTTTGTATGTATTATCTCACAACAATGACACAAGGTAGATATCACTCTCTACCCTTTTGCAGATAAGAACCCCAAGACTCAGTATTTGAAATGAACCCAAATCACAAAACTTATGCTATACACTGGGTTCTTCTCCACCTTTATAAAGCTCCCTCACCTCCAATGACTTCATCAAAGGTATCCATCGTCTTCCTGTGTTTTCTCTAAAATCCAGTCCACATACTCAGCAACTTTGGTGTAGACACCTGGTTGTTCACTGCGGGCACAGCCTTCACCCCAACTGGTGATGCCCACCAAATGCCATATTCCGTTGTGTTTACAAACTAAAGGACCACCTGAATCTCCCTGTATTACAGCGGGTAGAAAAGTAAAATGATAGAAGTTTATGACAGACGTGTCCTTAAAATTCTGTAGTCACACCACACACATCCAATTTTTTATAGATCTTCAGGTATCTCATATGCCTCATTAGTTGTTGGATGTGGTAAAAATGATTTAATTCAATAATGTATTGTCCAACAAATAAATTTTTATATCATCATTCCAATGTCAAATAAATCTAATAATCTTATATTTTGGTGTAATTATCGTATGTACAATATACATACATACACACACACACACACACACACACACACACACATATATATATAATTTCTTAGAAGTTACTTATATATCAATTTGTTAGAGGTTACTTATGAAATTATCAGATCATTTGGCTTAGATTTGTTTTTAAAAAAACTATAATGAAATATGCCATTGAGAAATATATTTTGAAATTAATTTTTTTGAGTAGCTTATTGTGTTTTTCACAACTGAATGATTACCTTACAAGCATCTTTTCCCCCTTCTTTATAGCCAGCACAGATCATCTGCTTGGTTATTTCATAATTTCTATATCTTTTCTGGCATTCTTCATTTGTTACCAAAGGAATATTTGCCTTTTGTAGAATATTTTGGATTTCACCTATGAAGTAACCAATATATAACTTTAAAAGAAGGACATACAATAAATATAGAAATAAGACTGAAGTCTTAAAGCAAATCAGAATGATGAACTTTGCATTAAGGTCATTTCTTTGGGTGTAAATACTAAAGGTGAAAAGGTAGAGTTACACAAAACAGGGAGAGAATGAGAGAGAGAGAGAGAGAGAGAGAACCAGCATTGGCCTCTGATGCAGTGTTAGGACAATCCAAGAACCCTGGTCTGATCAGAGACTTTGCTTCCATATTCTCTGCCATTCTCTTATCTCAATAAAAGTTTCTTAGAAATTCCCTCTTGCCTACAATCCAGAAGCCTAAAAGTGCTTACCTTATAGTGTTTATTTGTTTTATATGTTAACAATGATAATTTTAAAATATATAATTTTTGGAAAAAAATCCAAACTTGTGACAATAGAATATTTTCTTCTTAAGTAAATCCAAGTGTGTTTTCCATTAAGAACGATTTATTTACAAGTAATTTAATTTCCACCAGTGTCTGGGCTCCCCTTGGATATACGTTGGGAGTTTTCTGTGTTCAGTTATGGTTACTTTTAAATCTTTCTCTCTCTAGGTATTAGTCAAAAATTTGAAAAAGTTATATTAGTTGAATAAAGAACTGAATCAGAAAAGATGGAGAGATCTTGGTGTGATCTCTTTTTTTAAACAATGATACAGATATTATTCCTTATAGCGTCTATCAGAAACATAATTTTGGAAAGGAAAAATGATTTGTTCCTGAAAATTTCAAGAGCAATTGAAATACATCAAGTGTCCATAGTAGAGTTTTTTAACCTAGGGTCCATAGAAAGAATACACATGGTCTATAAACTTGAATAGAAAACAAATATATTCTTATTTTCACCAACCTCCAAACTGAAGTCTAATGATCCCTTCAATTATGAATGTAGGCAGGAATCTCAAAAGTATTAGCTGTACCTATGACTTTGCCATCAATACAAATCACAGATATTTTCCTATCGCTTTACAGTTGTGGCAGATAATGGTTATTATCATTCTTGCTCATCACAATTTCAAAGTTAGTTATTAGAACAACTTGATAATATATTAATAAAGAAGCACATGTATTCTTATATCTTTTAAAAAGTAGTTTTGATAACTCTCTTGCAATTTCATTGGTCGCTTTTGCAATCCTACATGTTTTATTTAAGCATTTTAAAATCATCTTTCAAGAACTGATTCAGAGATGGGAGGGGGGTTGGGAACTGAGTGAAAAAAGTGAAGGGATTAAGAAGTACAAATTGGTAGTTACAAAATAGTCACAGGAATGTAAAGTACAGCATAGGGAATATAGTCAGTAATATCGTAATAACTGTGTGGTGCCAGGTGGGTACTAGACTTAATGGAGGAATTACTTCATAAGTTATATAAATGTCTAACCACTGTGCAGAACATCTGTAACAAATATAATATCAAATGTCAACTATAATTGAAAATAAAAAATTTTTTAATTAAAAAAAAGTGGTTCACACGTTTATCGGATTATAGGAAGAAAAGATGAAATACTGCCATTTGTGATAATGCGAATGGGTCTTGAGATTAGTATGCTAGCAAAATAAGTCAAACAGAAAAAGTTGAGAACCATATGATTTCATTTATAGGTGGGATATAAAACTGAAAGCAACAAACAAAATAAAAAAACAGAGATTCATGGACATGGAAAACAGTTTAGTGGTTACCAGAAAGAAAGTGGGGAGGGAGGAGGTAAATAAGGGTAAAGGGGGTCAAATATATGGTGACAGAAGGAAATTTAACTTTGGATGGTGAACACACAATGCTATATACACATGATGTATTACTGAATTATACATTTGAAACCTATATAATTTTATTAACTAATGTCACCTCAATAAATTTAATAAAAAGAAAGATTATTGGAAGGATGCATTTAAAAAAGGTTAAAAGCCTGCCATACAGGGAGATAGTATGCTCCTGCCTATGCTCCTGATCATTAATATCAAGAGAGAACAGTGGCATTGGGAGATAGGAATGCAACTAATACCAAGGACAAAGTGGGCTTGAGTGGGCTTGTTAGCCCTATATCGGATCAATCTTTTATGTGAAGTCAAACAAATGATCTTTATTATAGAATAAGATGCTTAAAAGTTTACCTTATTAATTCTTCCAGGCCCAAGCAAAGCTACATCTTCTCAAGAATCACTAGATAAATACTTGAGAATCGACAGATTGGAAAAGTGAGTTTGGATGTAATTTTAGACAGAGGCCAATTGAACTGATGCACTCCTTGTGCTTTAACATACAAGATTTGCTTTAGGAACAACATTTAAAATGTGATACTATACCTCTTTCCTTTGTGAAGCCCCATCCAGTTATCCAACAGTTACTATAAATTGTATTTGTATCATCTTTGGAAGGGAGGCATATTGGTTTTTGGAATTCTGAAAGGTAATTTTTAAATTAGAGTTTGGTTAAAGTTATTGATGTTGACTTAAAAAATACATGCTTTCCTTTTCCCATATTCTCTTTCTAGAGTAACACCAAGAAGAATAATGCTGTTGCTTCCTGCTCCGTTTCTAAGGTCATTGATTCAAGAAAATTTCTTGCCATCAGAGACATTTCCACCTGCTATTTTTGGTGTTATTTTTCTAGATTAAATTTTAAAACTCAGAACCCAAAAGCACTTAGAAATTCTGTCTCTTATTCTGTGTATGATACTTTTAATCGTAATAGTAGAGTGTCTACACAGTCTCAGGCAACTTTTAAGTGCTTTAACTCACTAAGTGACTTAATTATTCAACTCGATGGGGGGTAATTATCATGCTCATTTTACAGGTGAGGAAATGTGAGGTGCAAAGACATAACAACAGCTTGCCTAAGGTCACAGAATTGTTAATGGTCACTGCAGGCATTCAGGAACTGTGAGTCATTGTACCTGAAGGCAGCACTTCCGACTGACATGTTACAGTCCTCCCTGAGCTCCTTCTGCATTAGTCTGTCTGCTCAAATTATACCTGGAAATTAGTATCTGATCCACTTATCCTCATATAGTTATCAATAAGCCTAAACCCAAACCAATGGTAATTCTGCTACACTTGTCAAAGAAAGCCATACTTCTCAGATAGCAAAGACATTTCTATGTCTATTATTTCAATAATGTATAAGCAGTTGTATTCCTACCTGAAAGAAGTAATTAACATTTCTTGCCCTTTAAGTAGAGATCTTATGTCAAGTCACAGGTCTCAGCTTCCCTGACAATCTTCACCTTTCCCTCAACTCCACCAGCCGGAAAATAAAGATAATCTCTGCAGATTCTGCTCTCTTTTTCAAAGTAATGTGAAAACTTAAATCAATGCCATTCAGCAGTCTAGCTTCTCCTTAAATGTGTTACGTACCAGTATAATTCAAAGGAGCTTCAAGCTTTATTAAGGCAATATCATGAGTACTTTCTGAGATATTATAATTTGGGTGAATAATAATCTCTTCTATTTGTGAGAAAGGTGTTTCTTTTGTTATCTCTGACAAATTTAAAATGCCACCATAAATGCGCCAAATATCCGAAAAGAGAAGCCTAGGAGGAAAAAATAAATACCTATTTGAAACCAAAAATGCTAGCCTTGGATATTGACCCTTTTTCCTTTCACTTTAACTTTAAACAAACAAACAAACAAACAAACAAACAAATAAATAAGTAAATACTAGGAAGAAAATACTATATCATGTGACATATTTTTACTTACCTTATCTCTCCTCTTTGCAATTTTTCATTAGCCAGCACTACTGAATCTCTGAAGATTTAGTTAATAACATTAAAATTATACATTTATGTAATTATTTCATGTTTACTGTAAGTAAAATTACAAGGATGATGCTGTCTCACTCTGAGAGAAATTATGATCGGGAAAGACTCTAGTAGTGTATCACAAGAAGACAATGCTCAGATTGCCAAACCTGAAATCAATTTCCCTCATGAAATTAAGAACTGTCAGGAAGTCAGACTGATTTTATACACCCCTTCTGTGATAGGGCAAATGAGGGAAGATGTCAGTGCTATTTAAATTCTTTCTATTTATATTTCCAGAAGTGTGAAATTTTAAATTAACTCTTTAAATATGAATATACAAAGTATACAAAGTAAATTTAAAATTATTATTTAAAGCAAAATCTTATGTTGTGTAAAGATATGGAAATATATATCACCAAATGCGTGGTCTCAGACATGCAAAAAACTCTCAAGGAAATAATGGAGACATTAGGTGAAAAGTGAATTTTTTTTTTAATTAGGTCACAGTGTCTCCATGTATATTACTTCTTATAAACACAACACTGAGCCTCCAAGAATTAACATAAATTGGTGCAGCCACTATAGAAACAGTATGGCCATTCCTCAAAAAATTAAAAATAGAACTACCTACCATATGATCCAGCAATCCCACTCCTGGGTATATATCCAAAGAAAATAAATTTACTATCTCAAAGTGATATCTGCACCCCCATATTCATAGCAGCATTATTCGCAATAGCCAAGACATGAAAATAACTTAAGTGTCTATCAACGGATGAATAGATAAAGAAAATGCAATGGAATATTATTCAGCCATAAGAAAGAAAGAAATCCTGCTATTTGCAACAACACAGATGAAACGTGAGGGCATCACACTAAGTGAAATAAGTCAGACAGAGAAAGCAAATACTGTATGATCTCACTTATATGTGCAGTCTGAAAACACTGAACTCAGAGGAATAAAGAGCAGATTGGAGGTAGCCCAAGGGGTGGAGATAGGGTGATGGCCTAAGGAGGTCAAAAGGTACAAATTTTCAGTTATAAGCTGAAAAAGTTCTGGTGGTATAATGTACAGTATGGTGACTATAGTTAATACTTTACAGTATACTTAAAAGTTGCTAAGAGAATAAGTCTTCAAAGTTCTCACCACACAGAAAAAAAATGTAACTATGTGAGGTGATGGATGTGTTGACTAACTTTATTGTGGTAATCATTTTGCAAAATATATATATCAAATTATCACCTCGTACACCTTAAATTTACACGTTATATGTCAATTATGTATCAATAAAGCTGAAAAAAAGGAAAGCAATTCTTGATCCCAATTAGAGTGCATTTAGTAAAAAGGGAAACAACTATTTCCCTTCACAGGCTCTTTCCTTCCAGGCCAAAAGCCTTCCCCTCAGCAATGCCGGGGGCAGCGGAGCCCTATCTAGAGGTCCCTGCTGCTTTGTGGCAACTCTGGAGAAGGCCTGCTCCACCCACTGTGCCCTTGACTGCTGTATTTCAGCAATAGCATCCTGAATCCTTGTACACAGTAACTGGGCCAGTCCTCTCAGAGAGGAAAAGAGGGGGAATTCTATGAAAACAAAATTACTGTTTGAAAGCAATCAAGTGCATTTTAGTTTTGGGTTATTAGTATCTCCTTCGCTTATTCATATGCTTTGACCATTTTTAATTTTCTTATTTAACCATAGCTTACATTTTTTGATTAATTTTTATGTTCCAGGTATAGTACTAAGCATTTTTCAATTAATTAATTAATTTGTTTATTTATTTATTTTATGCCTATAGCACCTGATATTCCCAGGTGGTCTCCCATCCAAGTTCTAACCAGGCCCGCCCCTGCTTAGCTTTCGAGATCAGACGTTCAGAATGTCATGGCCATAGACAGTACTAAGCATTTTAAGCATGTCACTTAATTCTTCTGATAACCTTATGAATTGGATACTATAATCATTCATATTTTACAGATAGAAAATAAAGATAAGAGATTTACAAATTGCTCAAGGTCATTTACACCCCTAAGTGGCAGACCTGTGAATCAAGCCCCATTCTACCTACAAAATCTAAGTGTTTTAAAATTTTTTAATCCTGTTATGTGTACTATTTGCCTGATAAAGTAGAAATATTACATCAGATTATAATAATTGAAATACATAGGGTAATAATTACTAATTACTATTAATATTACTTAGTACATCTGTGAATCTAGGGCCTGAAAAATCAGACCTTGAAGAATACATTGGGGGAATGGTGAGTGAAGGTGTCAGTAGTTAGGACACTTCTTAGTTATTCTTTAAAACAGGAGTGATATTTCCCAGGGAGCGTGAGTCCTATAAATATACCCCGCTTTGGCCTGATGGGTCAGATTGGTCAGTGCTCAGACCCTACTAGTCGTTCAACATTTTGAATACCATCTTTATCTTAAAATGTTTTTATTTAAAAACAATAACTTTCCATTCAGAAATTGACATGATAATAGATAAATTGATTATAGATTATTCCAAACGAAACAGCAAAATAAGAACTTTAATAAGATGTTGCCAAGACTTACCCATCAAAGCAGTGGGCAGCAGTTAGGACCCACTGTTTTTTAATGATTGACCCTCCACAAACATGCCTCTGGGCTGTCAGCTTCACTTGAAGGCTGACTTGCCATGGCCACTCTCCCCAAGAAGAGTTGGTCCCACCAACAATGCGGGTGCTTATTTTTGTCGTGCAGTCTAAAAAGAGAGTGTTGAAGTTAATGGTTAGAATTGAAGTGAATCAGAGTCCTCCTCTTCAGCCATGAAAAGACATAATGCATAATTCCATTACATAAGACTAAGCACGCTATGAAAAGGGTGCAGACATTCTTTTACAGTTCTATGAAAAAGTGAGGTTTACTCACCAGAGTCATCCCCAATTTTACACAACCTCAGAGAATAACCAGAGCTTGCTTGAGTCTCATATGTAATTCTAGTCGGGGAACCATCCATAGACAATCGTAAGGAACACTTACACCTAGATAAAATGACCAGTATAAAGATTAAACCTTCACAAAGGGACGAAGTTCGTGAAACTCTTGCTGACTGTCTGAAAAATAAATTTCCACTAACTTCTCTCCTCTACAGTCTTCTGGGAGTAAAGAATAAGTAAAAAACTGACAGCGAATCATCTTCGTACAAGTCTCTTGGCAATCACTCACTCCTTTAATGAAGATCGCATTCAATTCTTCCCCTCCAAAATCAACTCCTGTGTAAATTTTGGAATGGCAGGGCTCTGTGCCAATTATAAACATAAGAAGTTATAAAATGAAAGCAGCAACAAACCACAGCTACGCTAGTTTCTGGTACGTTGAGGATTGTTTCGTCACTATCATTTGTTAAAAGATCATAAAATTTGTCACATTTTATGGATTATTATTAAATCACATTACCAGGCAAAGTTCGTTTGCAGGTTAAAAGGCTATATCCAGATAGGGCGTTTTCCTGAGGAGTGGGAGAACTTGGTGTCCCGCTTTTGGAAGTCTTAAGTAAACAAACGTTTCTATTAAAAAAAACCAAAAAAACAAGAGAAAGAAATAAAACTGTATTAAAGGCAAATAAAAAGTACCCTTCAGAGTTTCTTCTGAGAAACTCTCTTCAAAGTAAATCAGACTGCGGGATTCTAATAAATTACAGAGACTAAATGTAAATCAAGCCATCTAAAGAAAAGTGATAAGCACAGATAACCTGAAAAGAAGAGAATGGTAAAGTTCCATCTTCTGATTGAAAAAAAAAAAAAAAGAGAGAGAGAACAAAGAACAAATCCTGGGGATTTATGCTGCTGATGCTATTATATAACTAAATATCCTTCTCTTAGCTCCATCTTGTATATAAAGGAAAGGGTGGGTTATCTGAAGATAAGAGATCAAACCAGAACCTTAATCAGGATAAATCAGGCTCTAGTTTCTGAAACAGAGGAGTTAGAACCAATGAGCTTAAAGGCTATGTTGCCAGCTAGTGATTTTTATTTCAAGCTAATTCAAAACATTAAGATCAGTTAGAAAGGTATCAGATCCTCCTTTTTCCATGGCTGTCGTTTTCTTGATTCAATAGTGAGTTTAAAGAGAAAGTAGGCTGAAAAATCTGCTAGTCTCTTTACTAAATCACACCTGGAAGAAAAGTACCCACTTAAACAGTGGGTTCAAGCATTTTGAGGGAAATGAACAAAACTTTAAAAACTCAAATGATAAAATTAAAGTGATGACAGGCCAGCAGCAACCATTACACATTCAAACTTACCTTTGTGATTCTACAGTCCAGTCATTTGTATAGAATGTAAAAAAGAGGCAGTTGGGGTGATAGGTGCAAATGACTCGACACACGAAAGCATCTGGAGCAGTAACTCTGGCAACATCCACATCCGAAAATTCAAGATGTTGAAACATGTTCATGTGGCACCCTGTGAACTCACGGAGGCAAGATGTTACTCAATAAACCATGCAATGCTTAATTTGCTTATACTTTCTTATTATAACTAAGGCAGTTATGACTATTTTTTACTCATAGAACTAAATATCTTCAGTGAAAAAATGTCAGTATATCCCAAACTTGTTTGTCGTTTAGAAAAATGGGTAGACCATTTTTTCTAAAAACATATCTCTTGAGACTGGAAGGGAACTTAAATGTTATCCATGCCAACCTATATCTACATCCTCTCAAGAATATCCCTTACCAGTTGTTCAACTTTTACTTAGCTATTTATATTGATAAGGAGCTCACTACCTGATGACAGGGCCCATTTCTTTTCTGGACCACTCTGTGCTGGGAATTCTTTTTTTTTTTTTTTTTCCATGATAGCATCTACCTAGCTCTGCCTCACAGAACCACAGACAAAGTCAAATCCCTTTCCCAATGACAGCCCTCCAAAAAAATTAAGACAGTCATCCTGACTTCTTTTTAGGTTGAATATCTTCAGCTTACTTCTTGAGCTTTTTTAAAAATGTATTTTCCATTACTTCTAGATAATATTACCACTCTGGTTACCCTGTTTTAAGTGCCCCAGTTGTCCATTGTTCCATACAAACTGTGGAACACAGAAACACAGAACTGAATACAACTTTTCAGTCACACTCTGAATGGCGAATGATTGCGATTGGATACAGTGTTTGTTTTAGGGTGATGAAATGTTCTGGAACTAGATAGTGGTCATTGTCGCACAGTTTTGTGAATACACTGAAAACCACTGAATGATATATCTTTAAAGAATTAATTTTATGGTATGTATTAAATTTTAAAAACCTACTATGAAAAACAATATATACTATATTGAAATATCAAACTTGAGAAACAAAGAAGATATGAATTAAATTAAATGATCATTACCATTTGCACCAATAAATTTTGTACACACCATGGAGGGGGTGTGCTGTGGCAGAGAGGAAACAAATAGGAAAAGAGATGCATTGCTGCTGACTTCCCAATCTTCCCCAAGGGGTCCTAGCCCAGCGCCCAATAAAGGGCTTGGCTGAGTTGGTACTTGACACTGTGTAGAATTGGTTATCAGTGGTTCGGTTTCAATAACAACTTATCGTTAACACCCTGATATGCTAAATAAAGTAGAATGTCCTGCCAATTTTCTGAAAAATTCAACTGAAATTACCTCTATGTCTGAAACTATAAGCCTTCATAGATTCATTATGCTAGAGTTATTTCATTAGATAATGGACACCACTGTCAATAGTATCCTATTGCTGCTTTAAAAAATAATTACCATAAACTTACTTGTTTAGAACAATGCAAATTTATTATCTCACAGTTCTGGAGATTAGAGGTCTGAAATGGATCTTACTGAGCTAAATCAGGATGTCAGCAGGGCTGTGTTTCTTGGGGAAGCTCTGTAGGAGAAACTATTTCCTTGCCTTTTCCAGCTTCTAGAAGCCATCTGCTTTCCTTGGCCAATGAACTCTTCCTTCATTTCAAATCCAGCAGGGTAGCATCTTCAAATCTCTCCCTCTCTCTAACTCTGATCCTTCTGTCACCTCCCTTCTCTCATAAGGACCCTGTGACTACATTAGGTCCATCCAGATCATCCAGAATAAGAGTCCTGAATTTAGTCACATCTACCAAGCCTCGTTGACCATGTAATGTAACATTCACAGGTTCCAGGGATTAGGATGTGAACATATATGGGGGGCTCTTATTCTGGCTACTACAATCACATAGTGAAATAGTAGGCATAGAGTTACCAATTTCTGAGAGTGCACAGGGCTTCAGTGAGAATCCAGATGCCACATTTTCCAGCACCTTTATACTGGTTGGCGTTCCTGTTGGACTGTGCTTTAATATGCAGCTGTTCCTGAATGAGAAGAAAAGAGGTTACTTTGCTTCCCCAAGTACAAGTTGTATGCAGTAGGGGTCCATTTTGTATTGAAATAATCCATGGTCTGTGAAAAATAAACAAAACAATCTGAACAATGTCTTTGATCATGAATAGGCTAAGAGTCTGCGTTATTGAGTAAATAGATTCCTTCCTCCTCTGCAGAGGGAAGATTAGGGTGAAAATAGGGTGCGAAACACTATTTTATAAGACATTATTCTACGAAATCTCCATTCCATAAGCATAGACTATCTGTGAACCAAATGGAAATTATTCTCTTCAGGAAAAAATGATAGCAAATTAGTAAATAAGGAGAGTGCTTTGGTTTAAAAGCTCTGGTTAGTTTTCAGTTGGGCAGGGTGGGGGGAAGGTGATGAAGAATACAATTAAATCATAAAATTACTACTGCACAGAACAAACACTATGAATTTTACTCACCGGTACTCTGAATTGTGAAATGTTTGCATGGCATATGTGAAAAATTTGCAGTGAATGCTATCGGTGCACCTTTTTTGGCATTCTTCAACACTTTTAACCCTAGATACATTAAAATTGACTCCTCTCATATCAATTCCTTCATAAATGTCTCTTTGGCAAGCTGTACAAAAAAAAAAAAAACGCATAAAGCAAACTCAGCCAGCTTCCCTTCTAGAAACAGATCATCAATTTGGGCAGTACGGTTTTGAAGGATAATATTCTGGCAGATGCCTTATTCATTAGGGGATTTAGAATTTTTATTACATCACTAAATTATCAAACTCTGCTTGAAATTAACACATCTTAATATGTTTTAGAGTACTAGCATGGAAAAGGGGTTATTTTGCTTCCCAAACTGCAAGGTGTATACAGCAAAACAGGTAATATTTCATACTGAAATTATCATTGTGCTGGGGGTTGCATACGTAAATAAACTGATGAGCTTTCAACCTCTTGCATTGAGCGAAGGAGCTTCTCTGTCTCTGTGCTTATTTCTTGGCTTTCAACTACTCCAGTATGATTGCAAATTATATCTGTAAACCCTGTTGTCGACATCTATGTGTCATATCATTATCATAAAATAGGAAGCGTTCTTATATATGCGTGAGGAAACCATTTTTATTCTTGCTTTAAAATTTTCTTAAACTTGGCTTAAGCATCCTTACAATTGAAATTTATCTTATATACAAAAAAAGATAGATAATTATTTTTACAGATAGTGAACCAAATTTATAAATTAAACTCTTTTTTTAAAGAATCAAAAATTTGTTAATTAGACTCTTGGTTAAGGAAATCAATAATATAAACCATGACCTAGTGTATGTAATTTTTCACTCCTAAGAGGTATGGTTGAATAAGTCATGAAACTGGATTTAATGGTGGGAATGACAGAAAAAGGAAAGGTTTAGAGAAACAATATATTGAAGTGGGCAGAGCAGTGGATCATTCATGGTGGTTCATGGACACAGGTTCATGCAGATTATAGAAATGGAATCTCTTTCCAATTCCACTGCACATGAGAAAAGAAACAGGATAGGATACTTACAAATCAAACTGTTTTTAATGATTAGTTGAAAGCTATCTCTAAATGTTTTAAACTAAAATTGGTCCTGTGTTTAGAAGCTTTATTTATCTAGGATCAATTTTTCACTTGAATTCCCTTTCAGTTGTTTGAGGAGAGTTAGAAGGGAGCATTAAATCAAGCTCTGAGAGTAGATTAATTTGGGGGGGAGAGGCAAAAAAAATATGGAGAATTTAGAAAGGCACAATATTATTTTTTCTTTAAATTTCACTCCGATATCACAATTTAAAAGATAACATAATTGAAAAATAATGCTTAATTAAATAATTTATGCTAAATTATATTAAGATATAAATTTGATCTTATAATAGAAAATGTACTCGTCCTCAGGTAAACTACATATTGGCTAAGTCAGGCCCTCATGTTTATAACTAAAGACTGCTTATTTTACAAACTACGGGCACAAAATGTGTGTGTGTGTGTGTGTGTGTGTGTGTGTAAGAGAATGACGATAGTGAGGGAAGAAAATAATGAAAAATTTATAAACATCTGAAATTTGAACCTACAAGATTAATTGTAGATAGGAAAGAAAAAATAGCAATGATGTATAGTCACAATATGGTTATTTTAAGGTTCTGTCAACCTATCAGTTAAGAGACTCTTTTCTGTACTTCAAATCAGTCAAGGTAGAGATAATTTGTTTGCCTTAAATTTATTAGGATAGGGTTGAAAATTGTTTCCCAAGGTATTAGTAGCAACAAACATCAGAATTAAAGTTTCCTGGTCTTCTAGTCCTCATATTTCTTCTGAGAAGAAATTTACAGAGCCCAGTCCTTTGGTTTGGGGTTTAACAAGAGTTTCTTAAACTCATCAGCACTGCCATGGTGGGGGGCAGAGAATTTTTGTCATGGAGCCTATTCTAGAAGGAGTCTGCCCTAATCTGCCCACAATTAAGCAAGCCAGAGGCATTTTTTTTTTTTTTAACTCACACAAAGAAACCAGTAGGCAGAGATTTAGGTACCAGTTGAAGCAAGTCACTCGCACCTGTGCAATGAAGACCCCAACAACCTTCAACTCACCTGAGCCTCATTATACCATCACTATAATATGACGCATATGCCCAGAAGTTTTATAATGTCATTATAATAGACTGAATTCTGGGGAAAAACATGCGCAGAAAGCAAAATGATGAATCATTGAGTCCTGTCAATCTTAGTTGTCAATCAGGGAAACCCACTCCTCTAAGAAAAGTGACCACTCAAAGCAAAAAGGGATAAAAACCCCGAAGTCTTTGTTACCAGGCCTTTGAGTCACACTTCTCTTGCTCAGGCCCGCTTCCAATTCTGGAAGTGTACTTCCTTTCTAATAAAACTTTCTTTTCTACTGCATTTTGGTGTCTTGCTTAATTCCTTGTTCGAGACATCAAGAACCTGGACAACGCGCCGGGAGAGGACCCCACTCTCTGGTAACACAACTCTTACGCTGTAGTGCTAACCTCATAAAAAATAGGGCCTCACTAAGCATGTGTTGACTGATAAAGATGAGAATATATGTCCAGAATACTGCTCCATCTCTGTCATTTTTCTGAGCGATCCCTTGTAAATATCCACGGGAATACAGACTTTGTGCAGAAGCTATTCTAAGGTAGACTTATTATTCATTCAAATTTAGCAAAGAAATTCACACCTTACCACTTATTCGATGACCGCATTGCTTTAAGGAATGCCCGGAAATTGCACTTGTCCGTGACACCCTTGGCAGGATTCCTGTTGTACTGTCTTTCAAGAAGCAACCAAACCTGTTTTTAAAAGTAGTTTCACTTAGAAAATAGAATAATAAATACTTACTGAGGACATGTCTAGCACTTTTTATACACTAATAAACATTACCAGGATTAAGGAAAATAGCACAGCTTCCCTGATATTTGATAGAAAGAACATTCTTACAGATAACTCCATAATATTTAACAGTCTCCGTAATACCTTACTTCAGCATTGTTTTCCTTTACATTCACATTTTTAAGTACAGAAAGTCAATCGTATTAAAGAGTTAATGATTTTTTCTATGTTCCTAAACTTTTAGGGAATTATGTTCCTATCTGGTAATTATTTTTATAAATACTTTTATTTACTAAAGAAATTAAATCAGTTATACAGTTGGAGCTGTATATGGTGTTCAGCTGGCTTATTAATGCCTTCTAGTCTACACCTGATGGGAGATTTCTTTTTGTCTTCGATGTCAACCTTTATGGTAATTGTATTATTCCGAAGGATTCCAGAAACTAATTCACATACAATCTGGGTTTTTTGTATAAGTTTAACATGTAGAGTCAAAGGATGATTGTCTAATTCCTAGTTTTTAAATTCAAATTCAACTATAAATGTTGAAATGGGAACAATGAAGAAACATTCATTCTGGATATTGGTCAAAATTTTAAAAAATTGTAATAAAACTGGCTGTATTTAGGCAACTTTATGACCTAATAAGATTTTTAATTACCAACTATTTTTCCAATGCTCTTACTTTTCCAAATTATCGGTTAATATATATTCACAGGTGCACACACATGCACATGAACACACACATTCCATGCATACCATAGGTGTCCAAACCGGCTCACGATAAACACCATTCAGATTTGCCCTTCCCAAAGTCATAAGCTCTAGATCTTATTCAATTATATTCTCAACAAAATGCTTGTTTTCTATTATATTTTCTTAGGACTGCACCATCTACAAACGTGATTATGAGTCAGACAGCAAGAATGCGCCCTTTTTCAGGTAAAATAGTCACCTGTTATTAAATACTTTTTTGAGACAATCTCTGAACCCAGTGATTTACAAGCATTTTCCTTGAAGCCTTTGATAGAAAACGACTAGTTTCCGCTACTTTAAGTGAATGCAGTAATTGTATAAAATACACATGTCCAGGCCCAAGAGACTGGGCTTCAGTTGGTTTGGGCTTCAGCCTAAGAATCTATTTACATAAGAACCACTCCAGATAATTCTGATGAAGCTGGTCCTTGAACCTCATTTAAGAAACACAACCTTGTGATCCGCTAAACCATTTTGCACACAATTGATTCCATTTTGAAAAACAACTGGCTTCTCCAATAATGAAATATCAACTTTTACCTTTTGTCTGTGTCATTAGTTGAACCTACAGGCAGAAAACTGAATAGCAAACACCGTGGGTGGAACGTGCACATCTTCTGACAGTGTTGTGCATTTGGGGTGTACATGGCAGTTACGTCCCCACCTCTGAAGAAGGTATTTTTATATAGTCGAGTCCGGCATTCTATAATATAATCATTGAGGGAAAAAACACTTATTTGGAACAAATGTAAATAATAACTTTTAATAGAAATGTATCTATGTTCTGAGCTTTCTTATTTCCTCCATAGGATACCCAAAGATCTTTACAACATGACTTTAATTATAGAGGCAGAATGAAACATTAAGGCGACTAAACAATGTATGATGTTAAAGTCATTTTATGGGTACTTCTTTGTAACAAAACTTGGTTGATTTTTATTGTATTTTTATACAATAATTTACACATAAATTGTATCCAAGATAATGCAATCCTAGCTTGGTTTTTTCTTGTCGCCTAGCATGCTATGAAAATATCATGCCTTAAAAATAACAATGCATGTTCTCTTTTTCAAAACACTTTCATAACAAACATCTTCCCTAGATTTTCACAATAAGTCTGTAAGGGAAGTTAGAGACAGACTTGATCATATGCTTTTGACTTTTTTCTTTTTTTAAGAAAGAAGTTAAGTAACTGAGGTTCAAGACAGTACAGCGTTGCCTGAGATCCACAGAGCTAATGCAAGTCTTGGGACATAAATCTGATTCTTCTGACTTCCGGTCTTGTTCCCTTTTCTATTGTGCAATGTTAAAAGTTGTTTCTCATCTAGGTTTAATTCAAGCAAACTAACAGTTATCGGGGATTTCTTACTTTAAGACCGAAAAGGCAGTATTTGCTCAATTTCTACAAGCTCTTTTTTTAATATAGTTTAAGCAAATGCACGCATATGCCAAATTGAAATGCGTTTTGAGCTATTTACTGTTTAGAATTGATCACTGATCTAAAGTGCTCTTATTCCACATATTATTAGAGTGTAATTACCTTTGCTATTTTACTCTTTCATATATTAAAGTGTTACCTTTAAAATATGAATTTGGCTTTACCTTGAAAAACTCACTTCAAAGTTTGGTTAATAAGCTTTTCCAACTCAGGTAGCAGTTGGTCAACTGTCCACTGACCATGGCATAGTCCTTTGACAACCTTATCCATTCCCTAAGGTGGTAGCCATGCTTCAATTTTAATTGTATCTAATTTTGTATTGCCTTTCAGGGAATGGGCATCTTAGACACATGTATTTCAGTAAGCGCTGAAGTTTAAAATTTCCTCTGCACTATCCCACCCCTCTGGGGATTCTGGCTCTGCACCCTATATGAGGACCCTCCCCAACAAGATCTCTTCTCTTCCTCTCAGAGGTGTGACTACAATGACTTACCCTTGGGTAAGACTTATATTTAGAAAGAGCACAGATCTCTTCAGGTGGAAGCTTCTGGGAATATAAGGATATAAGCTGCCAAGTGTGCAGGACTAAATTTGATATATGTACAAAACACTGAGTAGTTGGTCCAGTGAGAACACTAGCTGCAATATGGCCTATTTTTTAAAACAACTGGTGTTTTTGGCTAATTCATAACTATTAAGCAGCTATCCTCTCCCATCCCAATGCACAAAAAAAGGTACAAACAATGACTGGTGCTAGCCTGGGAGTCTCCATTCTGCAACTGAACTTCTGTGAACTGCCATGTGACTCAGCTAACGAAGAGGGCAACTAGAAATAGACCAACTTCAAAGGAACCAAAAAGAAAGTTCTAATAAGTTTCTCATTTACCCTTGTTAATTGGTAATAATGATGATGAAGGTGATGATGATGAGATAATGGTAGGTTTGTTTGTAGTGTATTTTAGAGTGTATATAAAACACATAAGTTACCTCAAAACATAAAATATTATTATATATTATATCACACTAACCCCTGTGTTCATGGACTTTGGGCAGATTATTTAGTCTTGTTAAAAAAAATTACATAATCAATGAGAAAAAAGTACTCTAATTTTTAAAAATTGGGTGGAGGATATGAAAGATAATTTACAAAAGAAATACAAGGGACTTGTAAGTATATGAAAAATTGTAAGAATGATAACTACAGGCCATTTTACTCACCAGAGTAGCAAATTTTTAAATTATCTAAGTTATCTGTATTGAGGTGGTGATTTTGGTTGCAAACGAATGAAAGAAAGGAAGGAAGGAAGGAAGGAAGGAAGGAAGGAAGGAAGGAAGGAAGGAAGGAAGGAAGGAAGGAAGGAAAGAAGAAGGGAGGGAGGGGGGGAGAGAGAGAAAGAAAGAAAGAAAGAAAGAAAGAAAGAAAGAAAGAAAGAAAGAAAGAAAGAAAGAAAGAAAGAAAGAAAGAAAGAAAGAAAGGGAAAAAAAGATCTAGGAAAAGGAAAAAAAAGAAAGAAAGAAAAAGAAAGAGAAAAAAAAAAGGAAAAAAAGATCTAGTTCAAAGTGACTTGAGTGCAAATGAAATGTTCAGGTTCAGACACCAGAGAGTCCATGATGGATCTGGCTTCAGGAAGAACTGGACGTGGTGCTCAGCTGTTCTCTTCAAGACACAATTTGTCTTCATATTTTTCATCCTGTTCCAGAGCATTGCCTTTGCTCCACACAGTGGCAAGATAGTACCAGAAGCTCAAGCCTCTATATTCTCCCATAGTTGAAGTCCAATTAGAAGAAAACAAAATCAGTCTTATTTCTAGAAGTGTAATCAACAGTCTTGTTGCCAGACTTTGGCTCTGATCAGGTCATTGCAGCCAGCGAGATGTGTGTGCACTTACTCCCTGTTTCAGGCCTGCTCGGGCCACAACCACAACTACATGAAACAAAATTATAAGACAGCAGTTGTCAGAAATAAATTAGGATACTGCTTCCAGAAAGGTGAAGTTATGCCAGGCCACTAAATGATCGATAACTATTCAAGTCAGCCTAATGATCATGCTCATCTGCTGGTGGAAAAAATCAATTTAGGAATAACCTTTCTGGAAGACAATTTCATAATGTATGTCATAAAACATAAAACCTTCAAAAAATATTTACACCTTTGTATCTGGTATTTTTCTTTCTAAAAATTTATTCTACAGAAATAGTTAAATATGTGTATAAGAATATGTGTAGAAAAATATCATGAATAGGAAAGAACACTTAGTTTCAAATAATATGACATATCTATTTGCATGAAAAGATAACTATAAATGGGAAACATCCTTGTTAAATGTGTAAATAGATATGTATAGAAAAATATCTGAAAGACTGAACAAAAGATTTTTAACAATGGTATAGACAATATGTAATTTCTCATCTTCTGCTTATTTGCACTAGTAATTGTCCTAGCATCATGATGATGATGATGATGATGATGATGATGATGATGATTATATTTTGCCAAAAGATAAAATTGAAATGGCCATGGTTCATAGCATCTCTGGCTCCTACTACTCGGTATTCAATGGATTTGTATGTGGTAATGCTTATGGTTCAGAAGAGCCATGAGGAATGGTAAACAACCATTATGGTATGGCCATCTTAAGTCAACATAGACTCCAAATTCACCCATAACAGTGGCACAGAGAAAACGCCACTCCACAATGATTCAGTGCCCAGAACCATCCCAATTCTCTGAAAATTTAATGGAGATCAAAACCTAGTGTTGAAACTAGCACTATTCAAATGAATGGTTTACTAAACTAAATTTAAACAAGGTACTTTTACTTCTGAAATGGTTCCCCAGTGACCTAAAAAGAGTCAAAGTATGGATAATGTACCTATTAAGATACTTGGGTCAGACCCACACACTATAAAATACTTAGCACTCTTTTAAATATATAGATAGCAGATTTCTTTTTAACGTTGCTAGAGGGCTGATTGTTTGTTTTAAGATCTGCCTTGTAGAGAGAACTTTCCAAACAGAAGTTTTTGTTAACACACACCCCAAGGCATTCTTGCTCCTGGGCTCCTCCCCATGGCATATCTAGGGCAATACTGGGAACTGGTAGTTGCCTCAGAACATTAAAAGGGTATGTCCTGAATTACCAGGGCCTGGCTCCTTCTCCAAAGCAGTATGTTCAAAAGCTTTCTCCAAGTGTGGCATGTCTTGCTTAACTACTCTCTCACACACCCTCCACTTATCTTTATGTCTTATAGATAATCCACTCACCACAGGAAACTGTAGCAAACAAGCAAATGAAATAAGCTGCTTGCCTGAATGAAATCATCCTAAAAGAGAAAGCAACACATACATAACTCTGCTGGTTGTAGGTCATATTTTCCATGAACCTTAATTTAAAATGATACAGATTTTCTTTTAATGTCTGAATTGTGAATCTAACCATACAATTGCCAGTACAGAGGACAAGAGTTTTCTGTATGTTTTGTGCGGGAACTTGGCACAAGGTGCAAAGTGAGACCTCTAGACTAATAATTGTGTTTATTATTCATTTACTACATGTGCTGTTAGTAATTACAAAAAGGGAATTGTTAGAAGGGAATTAAACAGTTGTGAATCCTCTTGATTTAAGTAGAAAGAAAATTATTGTAAATAACGGCAATAATATTCCAGATTCTCTAAGAAAAGCTTTCCAAATAGTCAAGCCCATTTTTAATTTTTAAATAAGTTAATATTCTTTTGATTTTAAAATTTCTTACATTTAAATATTTCCACATAGAATGCCAGTTCCTTCTACACTCTCTAAATATACAGAAAATTAAAACATAAATTAATAACTTCATCATAAAGTAAAAACTATACTTAATTTTTAAAAACCCACTTTAGTTGGAAGCAACTAGAATAATAGAAATTCTCTACCTGAAAGCACAATTCTGTGGTTCTGGACGTGAGGGTCTCCCGCCACTTAAAAATGAACGGTCTTCAAGCTTTCCTAATGTGGCACTGCAGGCAATATTTGTTTGGCTTCGATATTGACTTTGATTTTCTGCCAACTGTTTCAACTTTTTGTCCTGTCAACAAATCCTATGAACATCCCAGTCCTGTGTTCAGCTATTTAATATATTAACTATTTCATGTTAGGGCCATACAATTCATGCATAGGTTTCCATTTTTTTAAATGTTCATAACGTTTCCTGAGGTCAAGAAGCTTAAATCTAATCTTGCTGGACTTTTTCCAATTTAATTATCTAGATGCACAGCTGAATAAAATGTGGGTATGGATAGCTTATCCCAGAAGGATCTTATGGCAAATGGTGTCTATGCGTTCCTATACCAAAAGCAAAAAATCTAATAACATCAGAATTTTAAATATGGAAGGGAATTGGTGATGTTTATGTCTTGCCTCCACCTGATTCAGGACATAAGATATAGTAGGGTTGACAAACTACTGTTCAGAGGCCAATCTGACCCAGCACCTGTTTTTGTAAATAAATTTTTATTGGAACACAATGATTCCCATTCATTCATATATTATGTGTACTTGCTTTTACCATACGACTAGAGTTAAGTAGTTGTGACAGAGACAGTATGGCCTGCCAAGCTGAATAGATTTATTGTCTGGCCCTTTTCAGATAAAGTAGGTTGAAGCCTGTTGTCTAGCCTTCCTGGAGTGGAGTTTAGACTTCTCTGTCAGAATATTTTGACTGCAAAGAAGCATACTGATTTTCTTAGGAGTCTGTTCCTGCTCAGGGAGTTTTATTTATCTTTTTTTTTTTTTTTAATAAAAACTCTCCCTATACACAGAAATATACCTATCTCCTTGCAACTTCTATCCTTTAGTCCTCGATTTGCCTACTAGATCCACACAAAATAATTTATTCACCTTTTTGTGTCTTTTAAAATATGTAAAGACCATACTCACTTGCCCACTAATCTCTTTTGTTTTCTAAGTATTCTTCAAAATTTTGGTACATCATATTGACTATAAAATTAGATTTTTAGAGATCTGATTCTTGAGTAAATATTTAATGCATATTACTGCAATGCAGAACTGTGTTTATTAAAATTATAGGATAATGTCAATAAAATAATTTCTGGCTGTAATGAAGTAGTATATTTCAAATATGCATGCTGTACTGCCTTTTAGAGTCAGGGCATCAGATACTACACCAGCAATCAACAAAAGAAAATCTTCCGTGTGCATTATAAAAGAATCTAAATTTGGGATCTCATCAGCTACCAGCCTCAACAGGAAATAAAGAAAATGATTGGGACAAAACTACCCTGCCTCCAGATCACAGCACAAACCCTCAGTTTGTTTCCCTAAAAGGTATGATTACAGATTTTAACCTATTTAAATACACTTCTGTTTTATTTAAATTTTTCTTACAGTTAGATGTTATGTTCTCATAATACAATATAACTAAAAATTTCTTTGTAGATTTAGAAGGACCAAATTGGAATAAAGTTGAAAAGAGGCAGAGATAGGCAGAATTCTAAAATGTTCCCCAGAATATCCCAGGACTGATAAGATGAAATATAATCTGTCTGTCCATGATTATGCTATGTTACAGGACAAAAGCAGTTTTGCAGATGTAATTAAGATTACTGAATAGTTATTTTTGAGAAAATCAAAATGGAGATTATCTGGGTGGGCTTAATCTCATCGCATGAGCCCCTTACAGTCTTCTGCTGTTAATATACAAATCAGAGAGATTCAAAGTGTGCGAAGGATTTGACAGGAGATATACTCTCCATTGTGTCTTTTTTTAATTATTATAAAGTTATTGGGGTGACATTGGCTAATAAAATTATACAGGCTTCAAGTATACAATTCAATAAAACGTCACATATATCCTGATTGCATTGTATGTTCACTATCCATTGTGTCTTTGAGATGGATGAGGCTGGGAACAAGGACCTACCTCTAGGGCTGACAGTGGGCTCTGGGCTAGAACCTGAAAGAGAATGGAGAATTCAGTCCCACAATCACAAGGAACTGAAAACTTACAAAACAACCAAATGCGCTTGAAAGAGGATTCTTACCCAGAATTCCACAATTTGATTTTGAGCTTGTGAGACACTAAACAGAGAACCCAGCTAAGCTTATCTATTACTGACCTACAGAACTGTGAAATAATACATTAGCATTGTTTTAAACTGCTAAGATTGTAGCAATTTGGGAGGCAGCAAAAGAACACTAAAAGAGAAGGTAATTTCATCTGAAGCGATAGTGGACTGAAGAGAGGGGGTTTGGAGCAGGACACTTGGGTGATAAGGGAATGGAGAGTCCCTAACGCAGCATAGGAGCCTTTGTGGGAGGATGGGTCAGAGGCGGAGTGGTGATTTGCAGGGGTTTTTAGGAGGAGCTTTGGTTTTCAAAAAAAGAAAAAAATTCTGATTCTCTGATAAAGTTGCTTTGTGGCCAAGAGGCGGGCCTAACAAGAAAGAAACAGATAAACAAAAGCTACCTTGTGCTGACCATTAGGAAATGAATCTTAAGTCACTAAAAAAGGTCTTTGGTGGGCACTTTTGATTCATGAAGGATTTCAGCTATTCGTGTTCCTATAACATTAAATGTCCCTAGGAAGGGTCATATGTTAGGTTCTGTTCTTCCCAGTCCACCTCAGTGAGAATTGTAGTATTATATTTATAATATCCCTATAATAAATATGTGAATAAATAAAAATGAGTATTAGCAAAATAAATTTTAGAAGAGAAAAGAATACAATCATCCTTGTGGTCAGGTAATATCTGCAAGGAGAGGGCACAATAAAGGGAGAGCTAAATTGTTCTTTGCAAAAAAAAAAAAATTAGAGCAGTAGAAAACATGAGATGCCATCCTTAAGCATCTCATCTAAAAGGCATCTTCCATCACTCCTGTATCCATTGCTTGATTTTTCTTCATAGCACTTACCACTATCTGACATTACATTACCTATTTGTTCATTTTATATGGCTTTTCTGCTGTCCATTCCTCACACCTTGTTGTTAGGCCTAGGACTTCGGTTTGTTTGCTCTTTATCCCCAGAACCCCAAATTGCACTTGACAGACATTCATTGAATAAAAGAGTAAAATGATGAATAAATAAATAAATGAATAATGAATTAAAAAGGAAAAAGTAAAACAGACTGAGGACACTATGGTCCTTCCATCCACAGCTATGCACCATCTAATTCACACGGAGACTCGCTGTCACCCTTGTAAGAGAAGATGAGCTGCCAGTTCTTGGATGCCACTGAAGGTGATTATTAGACTAATAGACTGACTAATTCTCTGAATGTCCTTTGAGGGAAAAAGATGTCCTCCTGTGGTTCCCTCCAGTTGTATCATTACAAGACACTGCAGTCCTTGGCTTTCAAAAACAGCATTGTTTCTTGTACTAAGAAATCAACATGAGTTACAATATTGCTGATGGTAGTAGCAATTAATTAATGTAGGCATAGAAGGCTGAAAAGCCTGAAGCACAACCACATTCTCATGATGCTGTGGGCATATGAAAAAATAATTATACCTGAGTGGATTAAAAGTCTTAAGTTACTCTATTTCCATAACATACAACTTAAAACTTGGAAATAATTTGAGCAAGAAAGGAGCCCAAAACTACAATATAGTAAAAAAGAGTTGTGTCTCCTTTCCAGGAGAGCGCAGTAACCTCTCTTGCTCCTACATTTTCTTTACCATTCAGCTAAACTTGAAGTTTCTAACAAAGGAGATTAACCATCTCTTCTTCAATTCCAGCTGAGAAAATCCAAGGGGAGAATTCTGATTAGACACTGCAATTGATTGAAATCGAGAGAGCTTAAGAACATGGCAGCAGCATCAACTAGAACCACGTATTTACAGTGTTTATATGTTGAGGATAAAAAAGGATAAGAACAGAAGGAAAGGGGGGTGGATTTATCACAGGGCATTTCCAAAAATAAAGAGGGTATTGTTCCTAGAAAAAGAAGTTTTCTAGGCAGACTGGAAAAATATTTATTTCGAATGGAGACTGGAACCAAGAAATCAAGAGAAAACTGAGACTTGGAAAAGAAGCAATGGAAGAATTAGGAAAGATCAACAGCAAAGATGCATCATTAGAGACCAAAGCTGAGATTACCTATACCCTCCTATCCCAATTGCTATGTATGCATTCAAAAGTTGGACAGTGAGGAAGGCTGACGGGGAAAAAAATGGATTCATTTGAAATGTGATGTTGGAGGAGGGCTCTACAGTTACCCTGGACCACCAGAATGATGAACAACTGGGTCCTGGAACAAATTAAACCTGAAACATCACTGGAAACAAAAATGACAAAACTGAAGCTGTCCTTCTTCAGGCATATCATGAGTATTTGGGGTTCTTTGAAAAAGTCAATAATGTTGGGTAAAATAAAATGCAGCAGGAAAAAAGGAAGACCAAATATGAGATGGACTGCCTTCATAAAGGCAGCCACAGGCATCAGTCTACAGGAGCCTAACAGAGCTGTTGAGAACAAGGCATTGTGGACATCACTCATTCATAGGGGTGCCAGGAGGCGGAGCCGATTAACAGCATGCAAACACACACAGACACACAGACACGCAGACACACAGACACATAGACACACACACACACACACACACACCAGCATTTCATTAGGTGCTGGAAAGAAATACATTTAGATCTTCTAGATGCATTCCAAGGTAAAAACTGATCTTTTTGTGACCAAAATTTCTTTAATTATGAGATAGGTCAATTGCTCCAGAAACTGACATTCCCCTGTTGTCTATGACAATGACTGGAGCATCAATTCAATAGTCCATTATCACCAGAGGTTTCCCTGGGCATCCCTGGGACCCAATGGATGGTTATGGGTTTTGCTGATTCCCAGGTAGCCCTAAGAGATTTCACTTTGTGCTATCAATTGAGCAAAATGTTTTGGTACTTCTATTTCTCCTCTAGTTCACTTTTCAGAGTTAGGGAGACTCGAAATCAGTCTATGAGAACAGCACAAGGATCATATTTTTAGAAAGTCTGAGTGACACTGATGACATTGACTCAAATGTGCTATTTCTTTTATTACTCTTCATGAGTCAGTCACCCCCTAATTTATCTTTTAAAGTTATCTATACTTCAAACTGACATCAATTCTTAGAATAAAATGTTTAAAATGTATTTTTCTTAAGACACCTCTTTCAGGCAGGAGCATAACAGAATATAGGGAAACAAATAGACATTTGATCATCCTATTATTAAAAAAAATCAGCATCTTCATTTTGATACTACAGATTGTGACATAATTTCCCCATTCCAACTCTGACACTATTTAAGTGAATTTCCATATAAAATGTGAATAACAAATTATTCTGAGACTAAATGAACGTTGTAGGCCAAAAGGTTAACATTAAGCAATGTTTTACTTTAAATTTAATTTCACATCTAATGTAGGGTCACTAAAAGGGAGGGGGTTGCAAGGTTTAAATGTAAGTGCATAAAATAGAGGCATAATGCCAATTTCCATGAATAAAATTTTAATTACTCAAAGCATTCTGGAAAAGAGATTTTCTACATATATCTACTTTTTAGGTAACAAAATTAACCATATGATGAGACTCTTTTTCAACTCCATCGCAAACATCCTTGACTTTTTCTCATCATCTCAGCTGCTGAGTTGTCTATACTTGGGCTCTTTGGGATAGCAAAGTGGTGCTTTTTAAATGGCTTTGGTTTTGTAACCTCTTTTTTTGATATCCATTGAATATATATTCTATCCTCTTAATTTATCTACTATCGCTTTGAGAAAACCAAAGAAATAATCTTATTAAAAATACTCATTAAAAGAATTGTTTTAAAGTCACTGAGTGAGGAACAGAGATAATGTCAATGGAATTAAAATTCAGAGAATGTGTATCAGTTATCAGCTTGATAGGTATGTTTTGGAGGATTAAATTTCCTGGAAGTTTAACCTCAATGAAGAGAAATATTATTGGGTTACTAAATATAAATGAACAGTTTCTATTTTCTTTCATGATGGAAGAACCTAGAAGAATATGCCAAAATCAGAGGCAGAAGGTCTGTGTTCTAATGACACACTTACTTATAGGCCTGAGTTTCATATTGTAGTAGAAGTGTATCATATCGAAAGTAGATTTAGAATATATACCTCTATCTCTTTCCAGCCTTATTACTAGTGGCATGACTTTGGAGAGAAATTTACCTTCTCATTGATCTTATTCTCTTCCTTCTAATTAAAAGAAATATAACTAGATAAGCATTAAGGTCATTCTACCTCCAAAACCATTAATCAACCTTAGGAGGCACTGTGAAGGATTGGAGATTATTAACAGGAATTTTTCCCAGTAATATATGATATATAAGGATTATTGTGATGCTATATAGAATGAAATGAAGGCTGTAAGTGCATAGCCAAAAAAGAAATAGGAACAGAACCTATGAGTCAAATTATAAATGATCTATACTAGTTGATAAAATCTGAAAAGTAGTATCATAATAATTCTCATAACTGATATCAATGATATAATTTTAAAAACTTAAGTTCATTAAGTCTAAGTATTTAGGTATGTATGCTTTTCAAATTAAATGTATATGTATACATGCATATTTCAATTAAATTATATTCTTTGCATTTGTCAATTGAATTGAATTGGCTTATGGATCCCTCTCTTGAGAGACATGTTATATGCTTATTTGGGTACTGATATCAGTTAATTCTACTACGGGATCAAGACCAGGGATAAGAACTATGATGGTAATGAAAATATAAAAACTCTCTCTTTGGTAAATTTGACCGCAAGGTAAGTGGGGTCAAGAAAAAATTGGGTCCAGGAATGAAGAGTATTGAACTCGTAATCTATAAATTGTAACCGCAAATTTACAGGAAGATCTTATTCATGATAAAGGCACAGCCCTATAATATAGTTAGGGTTCATCAGCATTTCTTCTCTTCAGCTTGATCCAGATGCCATTAGCTGGACGAAGAATCAGCTCTTCAACCAGACCAAGTTCTTCTCTTTTCTGTGTGCACTCTACCCAAAAATGCCTCAGGATGCAGGAAAGAATGGTCTTTTCTTCCATGATGGCAAACTTTTGACCTTTAAATTAATGTAAATAACATCACTTTAATTATAGGTCTGTCTCAACTGTGAGAAAGATCACGTTCTGTTAAAGGAAGAGAGCAATATAACATTTCACTGTAGGCCCTGGGAGGAACAGAATCACTGGGGATGCTTGTTAAAAATGAAGATTCTTGAGTGTCCTTCCCCACTCCCATCTGAATAGCTGAGGTGGGCCAGGAATCTGTATTTTTGCAGCCCCCCACCCCCCGCTCCCGCCCTCGGGCTCATTGAAGCATGAGAGTCAGTACTCTAGAATACTTTTTTCCTGGGCCTTTAATGTTGTGGGTCCCAGCTCTGGCTGTGATCCAGGCTCACAGCTAGGAATAAGACTCCGGATTTAGAATGTTACATTGATGTAGTAGGGCGCCTACGCCCAGCTCGTGTAAGCATGATTCAGCTTGTTGTATTACGCATGTGTGGCAGAATGCCACTGTTGTGCTCTGACATATATGGAGCCCATGCAGTTCCCTAGCGCAGAAGCATTCCAGTCATAAAGTTGGTGCCTGCCATTTCATCTCATGTTGGCCCTTCGTGTGTTCTGTCAACTGGGCGTCTCACCATCAAAACCCTTCCTTTCTTGATCAACATTGACAAATATAATTTACCATAGAGTTACCAAATTTACTTCACTTTTATCTGTTTAAATCTGGTCTCATTTTACCAATGCCTGCATTTACATAAGTGATAAAATGATAGAGATACTAAAGCCAAAAGTGTTTATAATGCAAAGTGATGTGCACTGATTTTGTTTAAGTACTTCTTCTGGCTCTTTGTTTAGGTTTTGAAAAAAAAAAAATTCTTAAAAGCAATAAACACAGAAATTAGGTTAACTATAACTGTTATAAATAAGTTTTCTACCATTAAAGTATATTCTACTTTGATCCAAAATCTACAACATTTTTAAACTCTACCATAAAACTTATTATACTTTCTGTTATGGGTTGAATTGTGTTACCCAATATTCATATGCTGAAGTCCTAACCCTTGGTACCTCAGAATGTGACTGCATTTGAAGATAGAGCCTTTTAAGAGGTGATTAAATTAAAATGAAGTCATGTATATGGACTCTAATCCAATCTGACTGATGTCCTTCTAAAAAGAAGAGGTCAAGAAAGATACACACAGAGGAAAAACTATGTGGAGACACAGGGAGAAGACAGCCATCTGTAAGCCAAGAAGAGAAGCCTCGGAAGAAACTAGCCCTGCTGACACCTTGATCTTAGACTCCTAGCCTCTAGAATTGTGAGAAAATAACTTTCTGTTGTCTAAGCCAACCAGTTTGTGGTACTTTGTTACGACAGTCCCAGGAAACTAATATACTTAATGATAGTCATATTTTAAATCAGTAACGTATAGTAAAGTGGAGAAAAAAATAAAACAACTAGTTTTTTAAAAGGCTTGTATATGGTACACTACATCTCAAAGAAATTATTGTGGGCCTGAAAGGTTAAACCGATGACCTGATGGATACAAACCTATACAATTTCTGGGTCCAGCCGAGAAGGGCACATATGCGTATGGATGGCGTCCTTTCATATTCTCGGGAAAGAATCGCTCCGGCTGGAATTCCTCGGGATTTGGAAAGTATCTTGGGTCTCTATGCAGTGCATAGGCAATGATGAACATTTGAGAGCCTTTCGCAATGTTGAATCCCGCTGTCAAGAAGTAGTCAGTATGCCATGAAAATGGAGCTAGACAGACATTTAAAAATCCATGCTCCCTCCCACTTTAATTATAGAATTCTTACCAATTTCACAATCTTCATTAAGATTACGGACAATTATAGGGACAGAAGGAAAAAGACGAAGGGTCTCCTTAATAACACAGTCCAGATATTTAAGTTTCTTCAAGTCTTCTGAAGTAGCCGGACGATCAGACTTCCCTGATTAAAGTAAATACATGAAATAAATAAAATAAATGAAAGCACTATTTGGGCTTGGGGGATAGGACAAAAAAAAAAGAATACATTAATCAATACACTGAATGTTAAATACCTACAGCTAAAGGGGAATTTCTAATATTATAGATAATTGAAATAAAACGAGACAATATGTTAAGTAAAGGACACCAGACACAACAGGTTACAATTCAGTTTATAGAAAGTAGAGTAGTAAATTAGGTGTTGCCAGGGGCTTGGGGGAGAGGGAATGGGTAGCAGCTGGTGAATGGTACAGAGTTTCTTTTTGGGGAACCAAAATGTTTTAGAATTAGATGGAGGTGACAGTTGCACAACATTGCGCTAAATTGTACACTTCACAATGATTAATTTTGAGTTCTCAGAGCTTCTTCCAGAAGTGCATCCTCTCTTGGGTCAGATTCTTAGACTTTCTCCATATGTGTGGCCCCCAAATGCCCTTTGTCACCACCTGAAAAAAGAAACCAAGACTGCCTCTTGCCTCCAGGCTGGAGGAGACATCCATCTCTTTGAATTTTCCAAAGGGAGAAAAAGTACAGCAAGAAACCATTGAACATATTGATACAAATTGAAATAGACTGATTTAATGAACAAACCAGTGAATAGATTTTGAAGGCAGAACAGAAATATATCAAATTCCATTAACCATTTTTTAAAATTTCTGCCAATAGTGATTTTATTTTTTAGATGTACCTAAAGATGTTATTCATAAGGATTCATTCTGCACTTTCCTGCTCCTGCTGAGAATCTCCCTCACTTGACACTGTGAGTGGTCAGCTTTGAAATCCACTAATGATCCCTTAGATACAAAGAGTGCAGTAAGAGTTATTTACTATTATTTTCTTAGGACCACCAACCATTTTTTCAGAAGAGGTTGTAATTGACCGCCAAAATCCAAAATTGTGGGGTAACGAGATTTGTCATCCATCCCTAAGCCCACACTGCTTGGAGAGGGGGATGAAAAGGCACCAGAGTTGAAGTGACAGAATTCAAAGATACTAAATTAGGCCACAGAATAGATTTTCATTTTGATGAAGACCTTTCCTTTGAAAATAAAGTTATCTCCAAAGAATTTCATCATCTAAGCGAGAGTGGGGACCCATCCTCAAAATCCACTGAAATCAGTGAGGAAATCCGGAAAGAATTTGATAAAATATTCAACTCAAACGGAGAAATAAGCCAGCCAGAAGAGGTGGCATGAGGAACGAGAGAGATTCTCTCCCTGGTTTTTGGCCATTCTGAAGCAATGCAGATGAGCTGGGAGATGTCATCAAAGATGACATTTGGCAAAATCCAATACAGTACTACTTGGTTCTGGACATGAATGATGAATAAGGGGAATTAGAAGGAAAAGATGAGGAGGAGGAGGAAAGAGAAGGAGAAAAAGGAGCAGGAGGACTGAAAGATATTGATGAAGAAGGGAATAAGATAAAGGGGATGAAGGAGATGATGAGGGAGAGGAAGGAGAGGAGGATGGAGGAAATAAATAAGGAACACTGATGTATTCCAACCTTATCCTTTAAATTTTTTTCCATTCCTGGGAGCCTCCCTTCACCCCTGTTCCACCTCTTAGGCTGAGTCACTTTGCTCTTGAAGTCTCTTTTCTCTCCTTTGCACCCTAGTCCTCAACTTATTTGAGGACGAAATACCTTGAACAAAATACAGCGGGGAAAGAACCTCTACCCCTTTATGTTCCACATTCATTTTTATTCCTTCCTGTCTCAACAAAAACTTTATGGAATCAATACCATGATGCTCTGTGGGGAAAAAAAAGAAAAACTTTCTGTTCTGTTAGCTCTGCCGGAGGCTAAGGGGTACTCAGCCCCTGTGTGGTAGTACATAGAATTCTAGCTTTTTCTCTTCTTTCTCTGTATATTGGGCTCAGAGATTACAGTGTGTGTCTATGTGAATATGTACAGTTAGCATTTACCAACATGTATTTGTCTATTTTTTCTTGCATAAAAAAATTTTTTTAATTAAAAAAATGGTTTTATAGAGGCAGCAAAGGGTGAGTTTGACATGTCTGGAAGGGGTAAGTGGGCATTTTGACAACAATTATCCTCCTTTGGTATGTTTAATTGTGATGTTAATGGACATCACTGTAGTTTAAGATGACACTTTTAAAATAAAATTCTCTCTTAATGATGACTCGAGATCTGCCATACATGAGGAGAATGGTGAATCTGTAGAATCTTATTTAGAATTGACATTATAATTTTGTTCCCATTTATTCTTACATTTTCTTTTTGTCTCACTGGAAAGAAAAGATGATGTTCATTTTAAACATTGAAAGTGTACAAGTTGTTTTGTTATGATAAAACTAAATGCGTACACACACACATACATACACACAAAGGTTAATTTTATGTTATGTGAAGTTTACTTCAGTAAAAAAAAAAATCACAAGAGGAATTAACATTTGCATCTCAACATCTAAAAATCGGTTGCTTGAAAAATTTTAGAACTAATACTAGGAGTGGAAGAAAAGTGATGCGTAATTAGCAAATACATGAGAAGCAGCAGAATAAAGATTCTAATAATAATGGTGTTACTAATTATGTGAGATGAAAAAGCATTTGTTAGACCAGCAATGAGCTAAAAATTTAAGAGGATACAAACATGTGAACGTATTTCAAAAGAGCTGAGTTTTTAGAATACCAAATTCTCCCACCAGAGGCAATCTGAGAGAAATTAAAACTGATAGGGAAAAAATAAAATGAGAGAAACGGAGTTGAGAAGTTTAGATTGTCTCCATTTTACAACACAGTGTTCTGTCTTTATATGAAATTCCAGTCCTCACACAATCTGAACATGAAATTACTTTTTCAACTTCGTCTCCCCATATGTCTACAAAATGTTCCAAATTCTACCTGTCCCTCACTATAAACAACCGTCCTCCCAACCTGTCCACTCTGCCATCACTCATCCGGTTCCTTTCTTTCTGGAACACCTTCCTTCTCCTTTTTTCTTTATTTTTCCTTCTTCACTTCTTTTCTGGGTGAAAATGCATGACACCACTATGTTGGTTGACCAACCCAACCTGTTTCTTTTCTCCTTCCAGCTGTGGGAAGCCAGATGACATGTGATTAAACAAAAGATAAAATCGATGGCACAATGCATAGACCCTTTGTGGTAGGTTCACAAATATATCAGGTCTTAATCTCTATAACTGTTACCTTATTTGGGAAAAGATATCTTTCAAGATTTTATTAAATTAAGGATCTTAAAATGGGGGTATTATCCTGGATTATCCAGGTTGGCCCTGAATGCCATCACAAATATCTTTACAAAAGAGAGTCAGAGAGAGATTTTATACACAGACACACACACACACACACACACAAGAGAAGATGATGTGAAGGTAGAGACAGAGATTTGAGGATGTGGCAATAAGCCAAAGAATGCTAGCAGCGACCAGAGGTGACAAGGGATGGATTCTCCCCTAAGGCCTCCAGAAGGGGTACAGCCCTGCCAACACATTAAGCTCAGCTCAGAGATACTAATTTTGAATTTCTGGTGACCAGAACTGTGAGAGAATAAATTTCTGTTGTTTAAAGCCACCCAGTTTGTAAAATTTGTTACAGCAGCCACAGGAAACTAATATGTCCTCTAATCCCTCCTCCCCTTTCTTCTTGCCTTGAAGATAAACATGAGACCTGGAACAATAATCAAGAGAACAAAAGCCATGATGGTAAATGTGAAAGAAAAAGAGCAAACTGGAGACTCTGATAACAACCCTATTGGTATCAGCCTGGGTCTTCTTACCTACAGATTGCTAGTTGCATAGTAGAAATTTCTGTCCTATCAGCTTGACCTGTCTTTTCTCTAGTTTGTAGCCAGAAGTGATCCTATATGAAACCAGTTTCCTCGACCCCTCAACTAGCTTCACCTGCTCCTCGCTGCTCTCAAAACACCTTCTTCACATCATTCAAGCACACAACCAGGACTTGCTTTCATCTATTAAGCAGTGAGATCCTTGAAGACGCAACATTTATCTGTGCATCCCCGGCATCTAGCCCAGTGCTGTCACATGCCAAGCAATTAGCAAATGCCTGTAAATGAACAGATGAGGCCTTGCAAAAGAGACTGGTTCCAGAGAAGATCCCATATGGAAGCCTTCTTGCTTATTACAGTGTCCTTAGAACAGGTCCTATTGCACATCCTTAATGAGCAAAAATTATATTCGCTTCACTGGACTTGGGACCCACAGTGTGATCAGTGGAAGAACAAAACATACCAAACACTTCATCCAGTTCATCGTCCAATTTTTTCTGGACTTCTGGGTAAGAACCCAATAGATATAAGGACCAGTTTATTGCAGCTGCAGTTGTATCATGGCCCTACAAAGGTGAGAAAAAAATAGTTTAAAAACCAGAGTGCAGAGTTCTATTAAGATTAAGAATGCTAAATCTATTTTGAGCTGTCTCTAGATCTGACAGCTGTAATGTAACCCTGGAACGCAACAAATTAATTTTGTACACTATTTCACCTTGGTGATAAACAAATAAACCAATTCCTTCAAAGTGGAGGCCTCTGCTTAGAGAGACATTTCAATGCTACACTGAGTTACATATTTGGCGAGAAATGGCTGGGTTGGGCTAAGAAGAGGCATTCTAAGAGAACTACATTCACTAGACTGTCTTTAAGAGAAAGAAAAGCCTGACTTTCCTGAGCCAACCTGCCAGATCTGTACTACTTTCTCTTATTTCATTTTTAAAGTAGGCTTTACCTTTCATTGCTGGAAGCCAGGGAGTGTATGTGTGGTTCTGAGCAATAGTCTCCATGTCAAGAAGTTGATAAATAGCCTCAATTAATCCTTGTTGAGTTTTAGGCAAAATGCTAAACACTTTGCAGAAACTAACTCAATTATTTTCCACGAAATCTGCATGGAATACTTGATACCGCTATTCACATTTAGAGATTAAAAACTGAGACCTGAAAAGAAGCTAAATGACTTTCCCAAGGCCAGACGGCCTAACAGGAGGCAGAGGCAAGAATGGACCCCTTGGAGTGTCTGATGACAAAGCAGAGCCCACATCTTCCCTTCAGGAAACGTGGAGGATCTGGGGTAAGGAGACTCCAGCTCCAATGCTAATGTTAACAGCCTGGATAACTTTATTCTCTGCCCATTCAGTGTTTTAGCCCCTTATTTCCTATCTTCATCTCACCAGGAAATTTCCACATGCAAAAATGGTTAGTTCTTTAGAAAAAAATATATTTGGAAAACCAATAATACTATTATAGCTCTTATGATCAAGACTTTTAGGGAAAAAGAAAGAAACAACAAACGATCTCCTCTATGGAAGATTTTGCTTTTTTATTTTCCCATGTGACACAAGTGATCGTTGTAATATTTCATTCTCTGGGCAGGAATCTCCGAAGCACTTGTTTTATAAAAAAGCTCCGAAGTTGAACTGTTGAGAATTGTTCTGCAATTTAAAAAATATATATAGTTTATAAGTCTCTGATATTGGTGTGTCCTTACATTTTCTCACATTCACAGCTCCTTTACAGAAATGACTCTGAACTCCAGACAAGAACTGGCCAATTTCACTAAGTTGTTTACTAAAGTCGCAGAAGGAAGTGCTCTTGCTAAATAGCTTTTCTTAAATTTATCAGTGGAAGCCTGATCCAAATGTGTAAGAGAAGCTGCTGAACTTCCGTTTCATTTTGTCTGCTACCTGAAGACAGTAAAACATAAAGCACGGAGTTGGCAGAAGCCCCTGGTGGAACTGGGCAGGCGCAAAAACCTGGGGCATGCGGGGCATGGCAGCAATGGCCTGTATCGACCTTATGAAGGAGGTCACAATGTTGTACGTGGGCCTCCTATTTGATCTGAAGAAGAAAAAAAATAGAATTACAGCTAGAGCTGAAAGAAAGAGATCATTAGTCTGGTTGTTTTTGTGAAAGTGAGAGGTTGCTAGCGGGAGATGGATGTGCATGTGCACATGCACATGTGTGTATGTATATGTGTAAGTGTTTTTATGAGAGCGCATGCATGTGTATGTGTGCGTGTGTATATATGTGCATGTGTGCATGTAGGGTGGAGATGTAAGAAGGTCTCTCCACTTCAAAATTGAATAATAGCAAATATCTGCTGCATGCTTTCTATATGCTACGCACGATTCTTAGTGCACTTTAGAAATTATTAATCTAATCCTCATAACTATTCTGTGAGGCTCGCGCTATAACGATGAGGACATGGAAGCCCAGAAAGGCTAGAGCAGGTGCCCGAGGTCATACCTCTAGCACAGGTTAGAGCTGGGATTTGGCCCCAGAGCCCACACACTTAATAGCTCTCCACTTTTTAGCTAATTAGATGTCCATTTTCTGTATAAAGTTTCTTTTCGATAAAATGCTCTGCTTAAAAATAAATTTAAACCCACTGATCTAGTCTACCTGTCTATTTTACACATGGGGAAATTGTGACAGAGCTCTGCACTGACTGGACAATCTTATACAGTGGTCAGCACAGAGCCAGAAGTCATGTGTGCAGGCCCTTCACACAGCTTGCTACTACAGAGCCTTACCCTCCCACACACACCCCAGGGAAAATGCTCCTGCATCAGCACTGCATTCAGAGGGCTCTAGGTTTAGCAAACGCAATGTTTAGCATGCAGTGGGCCATCAAAAACTACTGATGCCTTTCTCTTTCCCCCACTTCCAGGATATCAACCCATGGTGCTTTTAAAAACCATTTCTTTATTTGGCAATCTACATGTTGAAAGATTTGCTCTTTGTGATATTCAATATAGTGAGAATTATCTTTGCAAAAAACTCACTTTTTTTTTTTTTTTCAATTGAAGACCAAAACTCCCTTTAGAATCATGAACTGGTTAAATTCTCTATTGCAGGGCTCTTATTATCTTCTTTAGTTAGGGCAGCTCATAGCCATAGCTAAGCGCTCATGTCTAGAACTTCAAAAAGGAAGGAGTGAAGAAACAGACTTGTTTCCGAGATTTAAAGGAAGCGATAGAGAGAACTCCGAGCAATTTCTGGCTGCTCTCTGCTTGGAAAAATCTGATGATGGGCCTTAGGTTTCCTTGAGAAAAATATGCATCTACCACTGTACCCACCTGGAGTCAAAAGCTTTTGGGGAAGAAGGAAGTTGATCTGGTACTTAATTATAATTTCTAATTATAATATAATGATTATTCCTCAGTTATATTAAGCTACTTTAAAATATGATTAGACTTTTAAAAAATACTAAAGATTTTTTAAAAACTGGAATTTGTTCAATGATACCTGAAATTAACACGATGATACAAAAATACCTCAAACATGAAAGTGTCCACTTCTTCTTGAATATCTTTATGACTTAGCTTGTTCCCTTGATCATCAGTCACACTTAATAGCAAGTCGAGAAAAGCCTTGCGTTTCTTTTTAGAGAGGGCAGTGTCCCTGTCTTCACTTTTAAATTCTTCCTCTTTCTTTATTTCATTGGCTCGGTTAGCGATGACCTGTATGATTTAAATAATCACATGCTTATATTTGGAAGGTCAGATTGCCTAATAATACATTTTCCTAGAAAATATACTAGCTTCTTTGATTTTTTTCAAAATCTTTCCTGTTCTTTCTAAGTCAACAATAACATAGGCTTTTGTGAAAATACAGTGAAGTTTCCTGTTAACATCTTTACGGCATTATTTGATAAGACTTTTAACAAAAAATTTAATGTCAGACAAATTTATAATTACCAAGGGCTATTTTTGCAGTCTTTCTAACATAATAACGGAGTAATAGTCTACTAAATAGTGCCCTAGAGATTTGAATGAGCTGATGAGAAAAAGTTTAGGTGGTGGAAAGAATGCAATCATTATGTAATCTTTCATTATGTAATCATTAAGTAATTAGATCACTCTGATTACGTGCTGTATTGGAGAAGAGAATCATTCTGTATGCTTGCTGTTCCTTCTGTCTAGAAATGCTCTTTCCTCAGATGCCAGCATAGCTGGCTCCCTCCTTTCATTCAGGCCTCTGCTCATTGTCACACTATCAGAAAGATCTTCTCCGATCACTGCTACCCACCCTAGTTCCTAGCACTCACTCTCTTCTCAAGTCTACTTTACTTTTTTCCATTTCTCTTACCACCTGACATTATTGTATTTGCTAGTTAGTGTCTTTCTCCTCCAAATTGAATATATCACCCACAGACCAACAAATTTGTCTTTGTCCATTGATATATTTTCAACCTTTAGAACACTGCTTGTCATTTTAAGAATGTTTATTAGATATTTGCTGAGTGAATAAAAGAATTAAAGCCCATAAGCTTAATTTGGTTATACATTTCAACCTATTAGGCAATTAATCAAACCTGCTCCTAGGTGGTTTGAATGAACAGATCCCAAAGTTCTTTGAGGTCAAAACATCATTTCCTCTTTTATTCTTGGTGGAACCCTTCCTTATTGCCTGGCACTCAATATGCAATATTCAATAATTATTAAATGAATAATATTGTCCATTCAATTTGGAATTCATTAATTATTGATATTTGTATTGATGCATGACATTTGAGGAAAAGTGTAATTATACTCATAGAATACAAACTGTTCATCATTCTCCTATTGCCAGGTGGTTACGTTATACACCACTGCAGGCAATTCAATCCAACATCTCTTTCGTCTGACATCTACTGACTCAGTGACCACCTGATGGCAGGCAGTACCTCACCATAAGGAAGCAATTCCAATATATTTTAAAGCAAAATTTACAGCAGAGTAAATAAGGCACTTTATCAGCACATTTAAATTATAATTTGATGTATATTTTCAATTAAATTTTGCTTTTTCATAAACAATTCTTTAACACAAAGACTAACATCTTACATTTAAAACATCACTATCTCCTTGCTATTGAAAATTAAATAGTAATATCTAGTTAATTTTTATCTTTTCCAAGTTAAGATACTGCTATAAATGCCCTTTGCCTTTGAAAACTACTGCCTAATTCAAACATTTTCCAGAAGACTTTTAATAACATAGATCCTGACTTTATTGTTTTTTTTTTTCTTTAACATAGCACCCTGTTTGTTTATAAAGATCATAGCTCATGTGACATTTTGTAACTATTTATTTATAGACGACCTCCCTTACTAGACTAACCTCTTTTAGGGTAGGGAACATTCATCACTATATTTCTAACACTTGGTACAGCCTTTGCCACCTTAACAAGTGCTTAATTAATACTTGGTGAATACCTAATTTCGTAACGAACTATAGAAATGATCCCTGAAAGTATAGCCTTTGAAACCTAATTTAAATGTAATCATGCCACCTACCTTTTCCCATTATTATTCAATTCGAGTTTTATTTTGAGGCCCAATGTTCCTACACTTGGGTATGTTAACAAAAATAGAAATCGTGAACTTATAACAGTTATAGAAGTGGGTTGTAGTATGCGTACACAACATTGTTAATACATTTAATGCCACTGAATGGTACATTTAAAATGGCTATCATGATAAATTTTATGTTATGTAGCTTTTACCACAATAAAAAACAATCAAGAACTTACAGTGTTAGTAAAATTATGTATAATCTGTAGGCTTTTTCTGTGTTCCCATCCTTCTTTAAACAAAAGAAATGAAAAGTCAAACCAGAGCCAAGGCATCTTCATTCTTTGAGCTATCGTAACACTTATCCTATAAATAGAATAAAAATACATCAGCTGATACATCAAAAATGTGTTTTGCTTGTACATCTATTTGGTGCCTGGTCTCAGTGAGAGTAATATCTGGCAATGATGATGATTTGTCTTAGAGGCTACTAAGAGTGTCATGCTTTATGCTCAACAATGAAGGCATGGGTTATTACACAATCGATGAAGCTTAAAAATTGAATGGGTTCCTTAGAAGAACGACAAGTCCATTATAAAACATCCTTAGTAGATGGTCATCTGATCTCTACTTGTTTCTTCAGGAAGAGCTCCAGAGCTCCTCAGCTGCCTATAGCTCTTATACCACAGGGTGAGATGAAATCTCCTCCTTTTTAATGTCCCCTCCTTTTTAATGTGATTTCCTTGATCACTCCCCTAGAGTGACAGAAAACAACCGGTTGTCTTCTTTGACACAAAAGTCATCATTAAATACCCATCTGTCACACATCTGTCCTAAGTACATCCCTCATCATTTTCAGTGATAGAGCAGAAAGACCTCTACATCATTTCCTTTGTGACCGGCTTAGAGGCCAATTCTTCAGAGAGGCCTTTACTAGTCACTCAATCTGTGGGACATATTCCTGTTTTCCTCTCTAATATCAACTTAATTTTTTCTTTCTAAGCAATTATTATAATTTATAAGTTTAAATTTATTTGTTTCAATGCTCGTCTCTCCTGTCATTCTGTTTTGTGGGACACTATAAAACTAGTCAGTACCTTGTGCAATGAGTGGCAGATTGTATACATGCTAAAGAAATATTTGTTAAGGTAAAGCAAAATGAGCAGTGGATTTAAAGATAGAATATATCCAAATAAATCCTGGCTCTGCCTCTTAATAGCTGAATAATTTTAAGCAATTCTTTAAAGTAAAAATGATTATTTCTAGTAAAAAATAATACATAATCAGTACAGGAAATATGAAAAAGGAGAGTAAATAACAAAAGACAAAAAAAGAGAAGCACATACACAAAACAATAATAATCACAGCTAATATTCTGGTATAGTATCTTATAGTTTTTTCTTTCTATGAATAATTTTTTATACCCAGTGGTTATCATACTAAATTTTTTTTCTTTTATCATAGCATCACAATGTAATCTTTGAATATATTATAAAATAATCATTTAAAATTACTGCATAATCTGGCTGTGCCATAATTTATACAACCATTCCTCCACTGTTGAATACATGCTTAAATGTTAGGTTGATTTTTAGTATAACGTTTTATTTTGAAACAATGAAAAAGATACGACACAGACAAAAAATTAATAGCAATATATTTTTTAAAGCCCTAATCAATAACAATTTAAAAATAATTAAAAGGACTTCATTTACCTAGAAACTGCACGGACATACTCAGAATCATTATTATTTTGTGCACCGACATTCTTGCCCATAGCTGTTTCTGTAAAATACAGGTGAGAAGCAACCATTCAATTCATGCACATACCTTGTGTTTATTTTCCAGTGGCAAACACTGGAAAAAAGACATAAGTTCTTGTATATCTAAGGATTGTTCTTTCCCCCTTTTCGCACTTGTACCTTTTGCTTCTCCTACTCCCTGTTCTTGCCCCTTCTTTGCTGTGACCTTCCTGGCATGTTGGCTCTGTGACTGTTCTGCTCAGAGCCCTAACTAATGGTGGCTGCTGCTGCTTAGGTGGCTAACTTGGCAGTAGGACCACCCAGAAGAGTCCAATATCCTTTCTAATCACTTCATTGGCTTTCCAATGGAACGTTGTTTTCTATTTGGGCCATTTTATCTTTACACCATAGTTTTATAAACAAATTGATGAGACTTACCACAGATTATATCTAAGGTACAAAGGGCGGTGTAAATAAGGCAGTTAAATGCTTCTTGGTTAACATGTTTTTCAAACTTCTTAACCAATATATTTGCTTGTTCATTCATGACATCTAAGAAGTCCTCCAGAATTGTAAAATGGAAAGAGGGTGTTAACATTTTTCTCCTAGAGCGCCATTTGTTTCCAGTACTAGAAATATAATACATGGTTCCAAATAAAAGGAAAGCAACATATAAAACAAAGTATAGTCAAGACAACAAAATTCTCCTGCAACAACTTAATCTACAGATTCTCAAATGCTTTGGTCAGAATGACAAAGAAAGATTCATATATAGTTACAGACTGTGAATATTTTCAATATTGTTCTATATTACCAATATTTAAAAGAGCATTCATAAAAATTGAAAAAGTTTTAAATTTTTCTAAATTTCTAAGTTCTGAATTTCTAAAAATTAGAATTTCTTTTCCCCCTCTCTATAAATACCTTAGTCCTCAGAAGATCAATGTGCTCCATGAGTCTACTTTGATCTCTACTATCTTCTACTTCTCCAAAGTTCCCTCAAAGATCCTGCCTTTCTCTGTCTCAGTCAATGACGTTCTATTTCTGGATGCCAGCTCAAGGACTGAGATTACTGCGCTCCATATACTTCTTTGAATCTGACTGCTTTTTTCATTTAATTTTCAAGATTTCCCTGCTCCACACTCTCCTTTGCTTTACTCCATCTATACATCAGAACCTTCTAATCCTTCTTGGAACACTGGTGATCATCATTATTGAATACTGTGGCTGGAGATTACTATACATCCAGGGGTCCTGCCTATCAAAGGCCCATTTTTACCTAACCTTTCCTTCTAGGTTCTCCCTACTAACTGATAGCAGCCTTGCTATAGGAAGACTACCTTTAATTAATTCCTGATATAAAAAGTTACCCACAAAACAGCTTTACAAATTTACATTGACATACCTTGTAAGAAGTCCTAAGCCAAGCCATGGTTCCAGGAACTTATACAAAAAGGATTTGTCAATTTGCTTTGAACTCGATAAAATTACCTTTAAAAGAGAAAAAATAACAGATATGTAGATGTCAAAACAATTTTAATTATAAGAATACCTAGCTAGAACAAAACTAATTGTCAAAGCAACATTTCATAACTGTATTTCTCTGTAAATCATTTTCATTCCTGTGCCTCAAAGAAATTCCATTAAGAGTTTGGAATACTTAACTGTTGTTCAGTCTTGGGGACTAAATGGAGTTGAGAGAAAGGACAATGTCCAAAATTCTCTGGCTCCTGCCATAAACTTGGAACCAAGTGGAATCATTTATTTACGGGGAGGGGTATGTGGAGATGGGGCAGGTGAATCCAAGGATGACTATGTCTACGAAGATGGAAATCACAAGTTCATTTTCATGTATGTTGACATGGACGCATTCAAGTTGCCATGGTCTGAAAGCATACATGAAGCTCAGAATAAAGGATTGTACTAGACGCATGTGAGTGTTTCCAGAATATAAGTAACATCGGAAGCCATGGGAGTTATTGGTTAACCTGGAATCAAAGTGAAGTAGAAGGGATGAGCACATAGGACTAAGCATAAAATGCTTCCCAAGCTTCTGGCTTGAGTTTTCTACTTTGGTCTGATCTCTAGCTACACATACCAAGCTTACTTATACTAAGTCGGCAGTAGCTAAAATCCTATGTTTGGCTCTCTCACTATTTACTCTGGACCAAGATTCTGCAGTATGGTACTAGAGAAACTCTAACATTTGCACTACAATAACTAAGAGAAACAGATCCCAGCACAATTCCCTGGAAAATGCTGTTTTAAATTTATTTTGTTCTAAAAAGAGGTCCGTTTATCTCATTTTTTGCTCCCTGACCCAAATCCCTTTCACGTCAAACCACAAGATAATTTCCCCAATGTCACAAAAATAAGTAAAAAGTCTAAGATCTTTTTGAGAAGCAATTTCAATAACATGGATTAACAACATCTGCCCTATCGATATCAGGTTAGCATTTTGTTTTAGGAAAATTAACTTGAAATAATAAATGCATAATGGATATAAATGAGATTCTGATCATCCTGAAGCAAACACTCATATTTTATAGTCTTATATTTTGGGAACCTTAACATAGTATGGGGCAGATAATATGTGCTCACCTGATGGAATCATCTATTTATGGTTCTATAAAACTGTATCCTTCTGCAGACTTTCCATAAAAGAATAAATATATTGGGACCTGATAACAAATGCTTATAGATATCTGGAGGCTGCCACTCTCCCCAGAATTCAGACTATATCTGGAAAGCATTAAATGGTTCCTACATAGACTAAAATATTTAATGGAATGCTCAATGTACTGAATTCAATTAAATACAAGGACATATCCATTATGTTTATTTTGAGATTCTCACACCATCAAATTATAGTGAAATATTGATCATATTTATCACAGACTCACCTCCACAGCTTCTGCTTTATACAGGGCCACTATTGGCATTGGCCCAAACCAGAAGTTCACTATTGGCTGGTGTCGGAATTCTTCAGTGAAGTTAATTATCTGCTGAAAAAATTCTGGGAGAAAATATTTAATTTTAAACAAATTTCTTATTGTGTCTTTTAGGTTCTTTACTTTTTTACTTTTGGGTGACTCATTTAGTATCTTCCAGGCCTCTCACATCTTAAAGGTAAACCACGTGGTCCCTATTAAATGATTTAATGAATAAATTATAAAGGTAATTTAATTTAATTTAATTATGAGTGAGCTGACATATGAAACGACCTGATTAACTGTGAAATACCAAACAATGGAGATGCTTGTGGTGACCACATTTGCAAGTGTTTATTTCTGGGCTCTCAATTCTGTTCCACTGATCAATGTGTATGTTTTTTATGCCAATACCATATTGTTTTCCTTACTACAGCTTTGTAATATAGTTTAAAATTAGGAATTATGATGTCTCCAGCTTTGCTCTTCTTAAGATTGTTTTGGCTGTTCAGGTTTTTCTGTGGTTCCATAAAAATTTTAGGATTATTTGTTCATTTTTGTGGGTGTGTGAAAAATGCTATTGGAATTTTGATAGGTATTGCATTAAATCTGAAAATTGCTTTTAGTAATACGAACATTTTAACAAAGTTAATTCTTTCTATCTTTCCATTTATTTGTATCTTCAATTTCTTTCATCAACGTCCTATAGCTTTCAGTGTACAGGTCTTTTACCGCCTTGGTTAAATTTATTCCTAGGTATTTTATTCTTTTTGATTCAGTTGTAAATAGGACTGTTTTCTGAATTCCTCTTCCTGATAGTTCATCATTAGCATAAAGAAATGCACCTGATTTTTGTACATTGATTTTATATCTTGCAACTTTACTAATTTGTTTATTAGTTCTAACAGTTTTTTGGTGGCATCTTTGGGGTTTTCTTCATACACAATCATGTCATCTGCAGATGGTGAGTTTTACTTCTTCCTTTCTGATTTGGATGGCTTTTATTTCTTTTTCTTGCCTAAATGCTCTGCTAGGACTTCTCATACCACGTTGACTAAAAGTGGTGAGAGTAGGCATCCTTGTCTTATTCCTGATCTTAAAGGAAAAGCTTTCAACATCATTTCTATGGTGTTCTTGCCAAAAATGCATAACCTCAATCAATTATGAAAAAACGACAGACAAACCCAAACTGAGAGACCTTCTACGAAGCACCTGACCAATACTCCACGAAAGTGTCAAGATCATGATGCGCATGAAAAGACTGATAAATGATCACAGATTAGAGAAGACTAATATTGGAGAATATAACGCAAGGGAACACCACTACCAAATGTCAAGTGAGATCCTGGACTGAGTCCTGAAACAGGAAAAGGACATTACTGGAAAAAGTTACAAAATTTAAATAAAAGCTATAGTTTTGTTAGGAACATTGTACAAATATTAATTTTCTAGTTTTGATAATTATACTAATTGTGTAAAACATCACCATTAGAGAAGGCCGGGTATATGGTATATGTGAACTCTGTACTATCTTATAACTTTTCTATGGTTCTAAAATTATTTAAATAAAAAAAAGCTTTAAAAGAAGAGAGGAATTTTCCTTTTCTGTACCTAGAGAATAAGAAGTTGGAGGAAGATTAAAAAAATATTTTGTTAGCAGGAGAAGAACACATACACACAAATATATAATAATTGCCTCTTGTCTATATTTTCTTTGATATAGGAAAGAGGCTTATAACTTAAGAGTTCAGGTGGTAGAATCTGGGTTGGAAATGTGACAAAAATATGGAAGAACTGTGATAGTGAATATAAGAAAGAATATTTGAGCTAAAAAGAATTACTGAGCGCATTGAGGACAATATAGGGATTAGATAGGGAAATTTGGTAGTCTATCAAATCGGTTTCCTATGACATGCCCAGAAATGAGAATGAATATGATGGAAGTACCTTAATTCTCCCTGAAAATACAATATGCTCACACATGCATTACACAAGCAAGGAATATGCACCTCCAAAGGACCCACTCCCTACTCTCAAGGAATTTATAATCACGAGAAATGGTTACTTCTGTAACTGAGCACAATACCAGATGAAATGAAATGGGATGTTAGAAAAGAAGTTTAATTCTGAAAGGTAATTGATTTTCATTGAGAGGACTGGAGAAATTTCATGAAAGAGATGGCATTTGAGAATAAATAGTAAAAGAATGAGTTGGCTTTTTGTAGGCAGAAAACAGGGAAGTTAGGATAAGAGAAGAGAATGTAAAGCAAGCAGCGAAAATAGCAGAGCAGAGGCAGAGTTATGAAAATTCCCTGTAGCTTCAGCCAAAGCATAGGATGGGGGATGATCACATTGGTAGATGAGATTGGAGTGCTGGGTGGCTATGGAAGTTTGAGTGCCATCTATGCGCTCTAGGAAATAACTGAAAGTTTCTGATGGGGACTAGCATGACTGGAGTTATATTTTAGGACAATAACACTAATAATGTGTGTGAGATCTGTGAAGAACTTGGGTACGCTGGGCCCACAGGAAGTTTCTAAGGGTGAAAAAAGGGCTGGGATTTGATGCGGTCAGGATTAGGGACCTTGGCCCTGCTTTATGGTTGGCACTTGTGTTGGGTGTGGGGAAATGGTGACCATCAATCCCTACTAAAACATTGAAATAATGAGAAAAACTTAGGAGTCAACATTTTCTGTGTTGATATCTGTGAGGCCCCAGGCTGGGGAATGCAGCCTTGCATCAAAGGTCAAACAATGACAAAACTCTCAGTCAGGGAATACCATATAAGGGCGTGGCACCTGAGTTGAAACACAGGATAGTAGCCAGAGACTAAAGGATTAGGGCATAGGGCCCAGACCTCAGAGAAAAGGCCTGGCAAAGGTTAAAGAAAGCCCAAAGCAAACAACACAAAGTCAAGGAAGGACTGGAGTCTTAGCTGGGGAATTGACTACATGTTAGGAAATTAGGCAGAAACTGCCAGCAAAATCTAGATAGAGAAGGATGAGGAGGAGCAGGCTAGCTGGGAGGGTACCCAGGTCTTCTTCCAGTCAAGGGGAATGCCCAATTGCTAGCAACAAAACTAATACCAACCCCATTGTGAGGCTATTGATATAACTCTTGAAATTTTGACAGGGATGTTTTAACATGGAATTTGGCACCATAGACAAATTGACATGGCATAAAAAACAATTAACCTTTCAACTCTCTTTCAGTGCCAATAAATGAGCACGTGTTCAGTTCATCCCTGTTCCTCATTCATCCCTTATCTTCACCCACCCCTGGACTTCTGGGCAAGCTGCTCAAAGTGCAGTGGGAGCGGAGTCAAGGCTTAGGAATGCCTCTTGCATATGATACTGAATAAACAGTAATTGTTTTTTAAAGGGTGTTTGCACATTTTGGCACATAAAAACCTAATAATAATGATCCTAAAATAGCTAACATTCATTATGTCATATTTTATTTGCTGTGGCAAGTAATTATACATACATTAGTGTCGAGGGTTTTAGATGCCTAATGGCTTTTATGCCTCACGAGTTAGATGAGAAGCACATTATGACAGTCATTAAACAATTGAGGAAATTGTGCACGGTTAAGTAACTTGGCCAATATCACAGAGCTAATAAATGGTGGAACCTGGCATTGTACCCAGGGCACCCAGATCCAGAATGAGCAGTCTTAACCATTATACCGCACTATTTCAAAATGTCTTCCAGTCAAAACGGTTGGCTAAGCTGCTATGAAATAAAAGGTAGGTCAGATCAATATTATCAAAATACCATGTGTCAAAAAAATATCACATGTCATACTAATATACTGACTGCCTTGGTGTGGTCTGACAGAGGAGAAAGAGAGGTCTAAATCTTTGGTTTAAAGGTTTCAGATCCCGTAGCAGGGAGCGGCTGCGGAACGCAGGCATTGACATGAGAACCGGGAAAGCAAGATGCTGGCGTTCAGGAGGCTAGCTGGACGTCGACTGCAGTACTCCAGGTGAGATTACTGAGGCCAGAATTTGGACAGTAGCCATAAAATGAAAGCCACACCCTCTCGTATAAGAGACAATGTTACTGAGAGCAGAAAATATATTTTAGAATGTTCCGATATCCCCAGGTTTGCTAAGCTCAGTGCTTGGCACAAAGCAGGGTGTCAATAAATGCATGATTGACAATGAAAGAACTTACCCTTACCAAATTCTAGATAGTCATCTAATAACACATGCAGTAAATTTAATCCTTAAAAGAACTTGTAGTATAGTTACTTTTACAAGTAAAGGGTAAAAAAAAAAACTTTAGAGAGTTTTAAATAACCTCTCGAACAACTTGGTTGCAAAGATGGAAAGCTGAGCTAAGGTTTGTCTGATGCCAGTACTTGCTGATGGATTAAAAAGTCCCTTTGTAAAAGATAGTATATTGTCATTCTCTTCACTTAGAAAGTAACTCCAAGGAGAATTACTTTTGATAATCCATTCGACTCAGTTTGTTTTTGAAACAGGTCTTATTCACTAGAGATTTCAATTCTTAGAAAAATTCACCAAAGAGTCTGATGAGATTTCTTAAGTAAATCGTTTCTTGTTGAGGGTCGGGTGGAAAAGGCTGGGGAGGCCCTATATTTCTACAAAATTATTTTTAATACTATAAAGCCTTAAGGTTGAAGGGAAGATTAGCTCTGTTTTTAGTATTAGCCAAGATGATTTTTACAAATGTAGTGGTCATACATCTAACTGTGTTGTTGCATCACTTATAACATTTGTCACATTGATGGTGGTTGGTGAAAAGTTTACTGGGATTTCTACTGCCAGAAACATTTTCAGTAGTTTGGTAGCTCTCCCATGATGCTTCATCATATTTCTGTGAAGTCGAAATGACAGCATTATTTTTATTTGGAGAAAGAGACATGGAAAAGAAATAATCATTCAAGGTTTGGAGTTTGTTCAGCCTCTAAAACTACTATTAACAATCTGAGGAGGAACTGGGTTCTGATCTTGGCTCATTTAAAATATGTCATTTTGGGTAAATCTGAATTTTCTTCTCTGGGTATCTCAGCTAACATGTCCATGCAAATGAAGTGCTTGTAATGGCCTGCTGAAATGTGAAAGGGTTAAAGAATAATTAAAACCTGAAACTGGACAAAGGAAGTCTATAACTTAGGCCTAGTTTCTGGAACCCCTAACCACATTCTGTTAATCATGAAACTTGTAACAATGAGCTCATACGCTAACTGCCAATTTTAGCCTGTGTAACCCTGCTTGCTTGCGTGGCATGAAAAATAATCAA
>NW_006439192.1:20628359-20659163 GCF_000325575.1 Pteropus alecto | reverse complement strand
TTTATAATCCATTCGACTCAGTTTGTTTTTGAAACAGGTCTTATTCACTAGAGATTTCAATTCTTAGAAAAATTCACCAAAGAGTCTGATGAGATTTCTTAAGTAAATCGTTTCTTGTTGAGGGTCGGGTGGAAAAGGCTGGGGAGGCCCTATATTTCTACAAAATTATTTTTAATACTATAAAGCCTTAAGGTTGAAGGGAAGATTAGCTCTGTTTTTAGTATTAGCCAAGATGATTTTTACAAATGTAGTGGTCATACATCTAACTGTGTTGTTGCATCACTTATAACATTTGTCACATTGATGGTGGTTGGTGAAAAGTTTACTGGGATTTCTACTGCCAGAAACATTTTCAGTAGTTTGGTAGCTCTCCCATGATGCTTCATCATATTTCGGTGAAGTCGAAATGACAGCATTATTTTTATTTGGAGAAAGAGACATGGAAAAGAAATAATCAGGTTTGGTTTGGAGTTTGTTCAGCCTCTAAAACTACTATTAACAATCTGAGGAGGAACTGGGTTCTGATCTTGGCTCATTTAAAATATGTCATTTTAATGTGAATTAAGAAGACACAGAGCACTTTTTAAACAAATAGAAGCAAGAGAAAAAATATATATATCTTTCATTGTCTATAGAATGGGAAAACAGTGATAACTGGAAGGGTTATCACCAGCAGGGCTATAAAGGTAGATGTTCTGTATGAAAGTTGTTTTGTGCTGGCTGGAAAATTACTGTTTGGCTATCGCCCATGGGAACACAGGCTATCACCCATGGGAACATAACATTCTAACAATAAGTTTTCTGCTTCTGTACCCCCGCTTGTGGGTTGACAGGTAGTGAATAGGAGAAAGATGGACCTTTGTGTTTAAGACAGAATGAGGAATGGGATTTGGGGCTTAAAAACCTTGTATCTTGGCATTTGGAGGCTGCTCCTTTGCAAGGACAGCCGCCGGCTAATAAACTGTCTCCTGGTTAAGAGCGCTCAAGTTGGGTCTGGTTATTCTGGACACAACAGTGCTAAAATCTAATTCACCCTCCCTTTGCAGGGACTGCTAATATCAGGAACTTCTGAGAGCTTTCTAACTTAAAGTGTTTTTTTCCCCATCAACAAAACATAATATAAATTTATCTCTTCAAAAGATAATTTCAATAAAAAACAATTCACTCTTGAATACATAAGACTTTTGAAACTTGCTGTATGGGTTTCTGGGAGGGCCCTGTCATCACAATTTACTATTATTATGTAAACTGGCTAAAATACCAAGTGTAAAAGTGGAAATTCTCCAGTTTCAGGGAGGTGGTATCATCAGGCGCCAGCCCCCAGGGAGAGCCGTAACTCAGTTACAGGGAGGTGATATCTCGGTAATAAAACTGTCTACTAGGCGCTGTTTGATCTGAGAGTTCCCCAGATACATTTATCTTTGTACAAAACGTTAACAGCTAACTGCTGCTTCTTGTAATCTGCTTATTTGAGGATGTAGTTGGAGGCTTTATAAGCTGCCTCCTCTGGAAGCTCGGGGCTGATCGCCTCTAACCCTGCGTGGTAGAGAGTCAGTCGCCAGCCGGCTAATAGAGGCTCATAATTAATCTCAATTGGCTCCGTGGGTCTTAGAATCGTTGGCCATAACACAAGGCCAAAAAGGAATGAAAGTTGTAGTCAAGTCTCGTGATTTCTGGGGGGAGGGGAGGGGAGAGAGAGAGAGAGAGAGAGAGAGAGAGAGAGAGAGAGAGAGAGTTTTGAAGTGTTTCTGCGCTTAAGGCTTTAAACTGCAAAGAAAGGAAATACTGCATTCTACAGTATAGATAAAGGCACTAACAATTGTGTCAGGTGTCAAAGGGAAAACTGGATAGAACTGGGAATCCATTCCCGGGAGCGGCTCTCTTAGCAGCCTGCCTCTCAGTCCCTGGTGTTCCAGGCTGATGAGAAAGCCGGCAGGGAGCTCCAGCCGCGCGCCTCCGACTCCCTTGCTGGGCAGGGCCGCGCAGGCTGGGAACCCACCTGCCCTCGGGGCGGGAGGATGAGGCCAGCCTGGGCGCGGTCCCTTACCTCTCGCGTCCAGCTTCATCTGCAGAAAGTTTCCCACCACCGGGTAGCCGCCTGCGGCGGTCGGAACCGACCTCATCTTAAACCATGTCTGTGTGTAGCTCGCCACAAACTGCAGGAAGTTCAGGATTAGGATGGCGCCGGCCACGGAGACGGCGCTCCACACGCCCCATAGCAACAGCTTCTGCCCGATGTGCACCAGCCACAGCGCCATCCCCGCACCTGTGGTCCTCTTCACACAGAGACTGAGCACTGAAAGGATAGCGGGAGCCGGTGCGAGGTCCAGCGCCTGTGGCTCAAATACTGTGGTCCTGGGAGGAGTTCCCGGACTCCGAGAGGCGGGCGCATCCCTGAGTGGGTAGAGGTGGCGTCAGGCCCTCTCACTTCTTCCTTCTCCCGCCGTGGGTGAGCGCAAGCCTGGCGGCCGAGAAGCGGGGACTTCCCGCTGCAGGGGCCGCCCTGGCCCTCAGTGCGAGATTGGAGCCTCCTAGCCTCCGAGGAAAGCACCACGAAGGGTTGATATTGTGCAGAACAAAGGCTTGCGTACTGCACACGGGTGTCTGGGTCAAGCAGAAAACGAAACACCGGAAAACAGTTCCAGGGTTCTGTAGAGGTTGCTGAAAGTAAATGAAGGCGCTTAAGTGAAGTGGGGAGGAAAATGGAGGTGAAATCTAAGGTAGCTTGGTGATGGTGAGGCGCGCTGGAACCAGGGAGGGCCCATCTTCGGATTACAGGGCCCGCCGCTGGGCACTAAAGAATTCCAGCTAGAGTGAGCAGTATGTTTTAAAATTGAAACAATGAGGCATCTGGTTTGAAATTCAGCCTTTGGAGGTAGTTTTCCCTGGCGAGGTATCTCATTTCATGCTTCCTCGCGCAAGAGCAACTGGCGGTGTTTACTTTGCTGGGACTGGCTGCTTATGGGAGGAGGGTTGCATCCTGGCTTCCCTTCAGGGTCATTCAGAGCTGCTTTCCACTTTGATCTAGAGTAGCTTTAGACACCAACCTGAGATAACGTTTGCATCATCACGTCTCTGAGCCACTGGAGAGCTGAGTAATGTTGTGATCTGAATATTTTCCAAAATACCTTGGAGACCAAGAAAAGCCAGCAGGTAAGAAAACAACAAAGGAGCGGGTAGGAAAGGATGAACGTCAACGTCTCTGAAAGTGGTGGAAATAGATGCTGGGAGAGGAGGCTTTGATAAAGAGACAGTAGTTACGGAGCTCTTTCAAAAGTAAACGAAGACAAACCACTGGGGAAACAAAAAGGAGGGACAGTGAGAAGGATGCCCCCTGACTACCAATTCCTCTTTCTTCTCCAGGCAGAGGGGACCCCAATCTTGACCCGGGCTCCTTTGTCTACACTTGCTCCTTCTTACAAAGAAGCTAGACTAGGAGTATCCCTCTCCCAGTAGAAGGTCCTTAAGTTATAGTAAAAGTGCCAAGGAAGATGACATATTGAAAAATGCCCTGGACCCCTACTTTGCTTAATTAGATTAAGTTTACTTGCAGCTCTCACATAGCTTGTCCGTTGCCACTTGCAGAGCCTCTTTGATGCAGAGAAAAACATGCCTAAGGCTTTTCTCCAACTGAATTTTTTTAAGTCATCTCATATGTACTGACACAGAAAGAGGTTTGTGAAATGCTAAGTGAAAAAAAAATTGCAGAACAGAGCATATAATGTAATGTCATCTTTGGCAAACGTTTCTTTTCTATAGCTAGACTAATGTCTGGAAAGAAAATTTCTGATCACCTCTGGAGTGGGAATGGAGAACTTACACTTTTAATTTTCTAACATTGTTTAGTCACTTTAAGACATTTTTAATGTATTCATTTAATATCTTTAAGTATATCTCATGAGCTTGAGTTTCATTCACTCTAAAGGTCAAGTACAGCTGGAAAAGTATGGCATTTGTCTATATCTGACTCTCCACTAGTCCCCGTGGACAAAAGAATATACAGCCGCTGTCCTCAAGAAGTGGAAGAAGGTGGGGAGTGCTGCAGGCAGCAGCAAACGTGAGCAAAGAAATGCTCCAAAGCAAAGAAAGGTATGATGAGTTCAAGAAGCTGTGTAGGGGCCCCGGTTCGGAGCACAGGGCAGCTCTTAGTGGCTAAAACAAGATAATATTCACAGGTAGCGTGGAACCAGCTTAATAGACCCTGACTGCCAGGCTTAGACTTCTAATTGTTCAAATTGTTTCATAGTGTGTACCTAATAATACTTATGTCTTAGTCACCTGAGGGTCTATTTTTATTTTGTTTTAAATTTGGCCCTAAAATTTGGTCCTATTTTCTGAGCTGTAAATCTTGGATTGAATTCTGTACGTTGTATATGAAACATAGTAGAAACTCTGGGTGATATTATCTTAGGATTTTTTTTTCTGGCAGTCAAATAAATTATAGGCTGATCATCTTGATATAAACAGGAGTGGCACTGATTCGAGGTTTTGCTTCAAGTGTTTTGAGGACCTGTCTATTCAGGGTGTGCTCTTACTCCTGGAGTGTAGTCCTTCAAGATAGTCAATTCAAAGACTGGGGCATTTTTCAAGGGCCTAGTGAACTTCCCACAAACTCTACGATGTTACTTTTTTCTTGGCTTTTATGCCTCATGCTATTAATCTGAAATACTCTGATGGGGGAAAACAGTGGCAAACAGTGACAAAATGATTTCAACTCAATGTATTTTCCCTGTCTCCAAATTTGCTTTCTCAAGATTGTCGCTGCCTTTTTTCCTTTTCCTCCAACTAGCCATTTTTTGTCCATTTACAGATTTTATAGTTACTCTCAGTGGAAGGGTGAGTTTGTTTCAAACTTCTTTCATATTCAGTAGTAGAATGCCTCCAAGTTTATTTTTAAAGTTATCTCGATTGTATGTTTTTAAAATATTTTGTTATAGAAGCTAAAACTTTCACCCTTAGACACTCTTATCACATCCCTAAATCCCGGAGACCCACCTTTAGAAAATTTAGCCTTTCTGAATGTTGCTTCTGAATTATAAATTAGTATTCCCTCAACTCTGCCAGCTCTTCCCTAAATTTCCAGTGGGATACGCTCCCCACGTCCTCCAGAGGGCATTTTAGCTATCGTTCTTTTTTGGTTCAACAGTTCTAAACCAAATAATGAAGACATTCATCAAGATGAGCATTACCAGGAAACACGTGTGTGTGCACACACACGACGACTCAAATAAAAAGACAAGTATCAGGAAATTTGGTTTTCAGACCTCAGATTATTTTGTTCACAGTACCTAAAATCTAGTCGGACACTGTCCTAAATAAAATAAAGTATCTTACCAGGCAACCATTCCTAGTTCCATTTTTCCTCTTTTATTTTCATTCCTCCCTTTGTTTTATCAGCAGGTACGCTCATGGATCCAGTATATTTGTATGCACAGAGGCCTCTGCGTCTGTGGTTGCTTTGATCACATTCCTCTCACTATAGGCTCTCCTAAAACTTGAAGCTTCTACATAGGGAGCTTCAGAGGAGAGTCTATTGGAAAGATACATGAAGTGGGGGTAAAAAGCTATTTTTATGATTTTATTAAAATAAGGAATTAACACATTTTTAGGTGCAAGAACTTGTAAATTGTCCAATATTGGTGAAGTGTGAACTGAACATGCTCCTATTTGAAATTATCCCATCAACTTGGGCCCTCAGGGGACATAGCTCTAGCAACTTTCCTCTTTCCTGGAGCATCAGTTTTCCCTCTCTACCAGCTCATTCTCAACACTGTAACACGCAATTTCTCCCTTCTAATAACCACGCCTGAATCCGTATCTCTTAGATCCATTCCTCTACTTCTCTTCACAGAAAAATTCCTTAAAAGACTGTCCGCACCTACTGTAGATTCATCTCCACTTTTTCTCTCCTGAACTTTCTGCAATCAGACTTTTGCTTTGTCCACTCCACTAACACTGATCTTGTCAAAGTCACCAATATCTCCTATTTGGCTCAATTTTTAAGTCACTTCTCAGATCTAATGTAACTTATCAACAGCTTTCAATGTATCTGAGTCCTTATCACTTCCTTGAAAAACTTTTCCCTCCATTTGACTTTAAGGATTCCACATGCTCTTGATTTTTATTCTCCCTCACCAGTCATTCCTTTTCAGCCTGCTTTGCTAGTTTCTCTTCACATTCCACGTCTCTAGGTGTTAAAATGCCCAGGCCTCAGAATTCTTTTTCCCCCTACTTCTTTACACTTGTTCTCTTGGTTATCTTACCCATTTCAGTACTTAAATACCATCTATATACTGACAATTGCCAAATGTATGTTTCCATCTATAGCTCTTCTCTAAACCCCACAGGCAGATACCCAAATACCTTAACATCTCCACTTAGGCATCTAACAGGAATCTCAGACATAACATATCCCAGCATGCTTCTAAATGTGCTCCTCTTGAATTCTTTCTGATTTCAGTAAATGACACACTACCATCTTTCTAAGTGTTAAGCCAAAGCCTTGGAGTCAGTCTTGATTCTTTCTTTAGCCGCCCTGTTTTACGTTTTTCATAGTACTTATTGCTATCTGATCTTATATTATATTTCTATTGATTTGTTTACAGTCTGTCTCTACACTAGAATTTAAGTTCTATTAAGGCAAAGACTTTATCTTGTTCAGTCCAATGTTTAGAAAAGAATCTTAATACAAAGAAGGTGCTTGATGAATATTTGATGAAACAATAAATCCATGATCATTACCACACAGGAAAGTCATCTTCTAAAACAAAGATTGAATTAGCATATTCATAAGTGATGTAAAACCCTCACAAACATATATGGATATATATTTTGAATTCACTGTGAAAGTTTGCTATGTAGTTATACATAAATGAATGAATAACCTGTGTATTAAAAACCACATTTACACAAATTATAACCTAGATGCTTTTATGAATGTAACGAATTTTTGAAAAATTTTCAACACTTTATATTTTATTAAAAGTTAAAGAATTAAAAATCCTGAACAATGATCCGTAATCATAAGAAAACAATGCCATTAAAAATATAATACCCAAATGATTTATGACATTATACAAATGCACCTCTTAATTAGTATAGTAATTACATTCTTGTTCAGACGAACATCAGTATGGACACTTCCTTTTACATTAAATTTATAAAATCTAGCGATTTTCTATGGCATTTTCATGTTATTTTAAAACTCTTTTATTCTTCCTTTGGTTTTGGATAAATTAACAGACATTTTAATTAATGTCATCACTAACCTTAATTTAAAAATTGATCTCAGGAATAATTGAGTTTGCCTTTTTCAATTTTTCTCTGTTGAGAGATTCAGAGATAAGACTCGTTTATATCAAAATTATGAAAACACTGCCTTAAATTTTACCTAATCATTTTTAAAAGCACCATCCTTGAATATAAGCATTTTTTACTAACCCGTAAATCTCATTTAATCTATAAATGAAATATCTTTAATACAGATCTTTTTAAACTCAATAGCAGAGCCAAGTCTTCATGTTATCACTAAAATAGCACTTTATCTTTCAATTCAAAATGTTTAGAAGATATGAATCAAGATCACTGTCTTTGGTTCCATTTTTTAAAGTATTTTTATCAATATATATAAATAATAGCTTCTTTTTTTTTTGCAAAACTCCAAACCCAAATAAAATAAAGCCACCATAAAATCTATTCAGAGGTTCTCCATGAAAAAATAATTCACCTTGGATACTCTACCTTAATGTTAGTATAGAATGCATATCAATCTTTTTCTCTCCTAAGAAGTCTAGACTAGTTAGAGAAGGAGTTAGATGGTTCCAGGAAATTGAAATAAAATAGTCTGAATTGTTTTGAAAGAGCGGGGTGGATAGAAATGGCACATTTAGCAGTAATTATAGGCCAGAAAGCACCTAATCAGAGACTTTTGGAAAAGGTCCAGACTGCTGACATATCTAGAAATTCCTCACATTTGAAAACTGCAAAATGAAGACTGATCATTTCTCTTGAAAGTTTCTATACTAACGTTTACGGATAGTTAGAAAAATTTTTATGTGGATAAGTAAGCATTACGAATATTACCTAGAGTTATGGAGCTGTGACCATCCAAAAGAGCTACAGACACAGTGATCATTCTCATGTCTACCCCATAAACATGTTCATTTACCATAGAAAATAGAGAATGTAAAGGAGAAGGTATCAATTAGAGGCAAGGCTCTAGGATTATTTTTGTTTTGTCACTCTGTGAAAAAAGACAACAGTAATTCCACTCTCAACACGTTTCTTAATTTTCAGACATCTGTAAGTAGGCAATAATCCTCATCTCTTACAATCAGAAATATATCTGCAAATAACTTATTATATACGTATATGATTATATATATAGTTTCATTTTGAATTAATGAAAATTAGATTGATAAAATAAAATTATCTGATAAAAAAAGAAGAAATTAAGCAATTTGAGATCTGAGTATTAAAATGAGTCTAAATATTTAAAGGACTATAGAGGAAAACAGAGGGCCAGGGGTAGAAAAGAAAAACAACCGTAGAGCCTTGCCTCGTATTGATCATTGCTCTTCTGCATTCTTTATTCTATTTCCTGAACTAATGTCAGATAGGAATACATGCTCTGAAGAAAAACAAAGTAGGGCAATAGGACAGAGAAAGGAGGGATCAGGGAAGGCTTTATTGCAGAGGTGACATCTGAGCACAGATCAAGTTGTGATAGAATAAGGAAGATGCTGTTGCAAAGCCTTCCCTCCAATGGATGAACGCTTCCATTGGAAACGATAATGCTGAAACCGTATGTGACATATTTTAAATGTTTATAATTAAAATCATCAACTGATTTTAAAAATCCATAAATTCGGTGGGATACTTCTAAATAGACTGCCTGAATTTGAACATGAAAACTAATAAAACAAAACTGGTTTGGGAGACTTAGCCATGAGACTTAGGTTCATAACTAAAGTCCTTTTTAAAAAGATATAAGAAAGTCAGCACAATGACTAGAACCATGTGAATCTTAGTGAAACTGGCATATCGTACCAAAGATGACTTTGCTATTTTCTAAAGAAGAAAATAATATCTGTTAGTGACCAGGATGTCAATGGAATGAGACAAAAAATATGTCAGACACAAAGTTACAAAAATGGCGTATTCCTAGATAATATACTCTCATATATTAAGGAGTGTGTGATTACATCACTAATTATATGTGTCTGTATATAACTGATAAAAGGACGGATTATAGATACATATTAGATTCTTTTGAGCAAAGCCTAAAGGATCCTTACTGGAATGCTTCCAATAAAGAAGGTTAGTGAGTTTGACCTGTATTCTCTTTACAATGCAAAGTGCTCAAAATTACGTTGTTTATTTGTTTGCATTTCTCTCAGTTTAACATCGCAGACTGTCAGACAAACAGATACAGAATGTAATACTTGTTTCTCCATTTTTCAAGTGATAAATGATGTGCTGAGGCTTTGAATGCTCCAACGAGTGCTGTAGTTCTGGTGAAGTAACATTAAGATGCCACTTGGAATCTCTTTCTTAAAGTCATAGTTGTCCTCTGAAAAGATTTAGGTGGATATTGTGAACCTGCAACACCAACCAAAAAGTAATTCTCAACAAAATGTTAAAAATTCCACCTCTCAAAAGGATTGTTTTGTATATTCCATGCAGGTGATATTTATTAAAAAGAAAGAACAATTTCAATGTCACTTTTAAACAAACCAGAAAACAGCCATATGCAAAAATTTTCATATCAGGTGCTAAGAAGAAGGAAAGGTGCTCCTTCTCCACCATGCCCGGGTGCTGCCCCTGGGTCCTCCCAGAGCTGATGGCTTTGCAGGAACCTTCTTCCCAGAGGTGGATCCAAAGGCCCAGAAAGTTGAGTAGGGAGGGGCAGAAGCAAAGCCAGCTGCCTTGCCACTGTTGGGGACACTCCCTCAGCTTCTCCTCTTTTTTTCTGCCACAAATGTAATAGCTCCTGGCACTTTTTGACTTGGAAGCAAAGGTAAGAAAGAGACCACAGGCCTGCTTGTCAGAGAAAAAAAATCTTCAGAAATAGAGGGACATCTCTCTTAATGTACCCTCAGTTACTTCGGTAGAAATAAAAAAGGTTTCTGATCATCGGTAATAATTGTCACAAAGTTTCTAAGAAGAGACTACAGTGACTTAGTATTGGGTGAAAAATTAAGAGTGCAGATTTAAAATAAATTCAGAGCCCAGTTCCATCTGCTAATGTCTACTGTGCACCCAACAAACTAGTAGGCATCTCCACTTAGAGTGCAGCAGTCGACATCTCCAAAACTGAATTCACCAGAATTCCTCGCATTCTCTCTTTCAGCACCATCCACAAAATCATATTTATCAGCCTTCACCCTCCGTTCTCTCTCACAAGCCACAGGACATTCATGCTGATTTGGCGGCTCATGCCTCTTCCAGAAAAGCTCTCTGCTCCTTTACCCACTTGCATATCCAGCCAGCTGGCCCTGCTTACCATACTCATAGCCCTTTCAAATTTCCCCATTAGACAGAATGTTTCTTGAGGCATGGACCAAAATGTTCTTGGTGTTGGAATCTTTGCCTTTAGCACAGAACTTGGCACAGAGCGATTGCTTAGTGCTTTCTATTTATTGATAAACAAACTTGGACGCCTACTTTCCCCTTGACCATTTACAACTACGTTAAGAGCGATACGTGATAATGCAGCATGGCTACCTTTTAGAGAAAGAACTGATGTCACTGACCATGAGAGCTAACACTGCTAGGGAAAAAAGGAAAAAAAGCAGAAAAAAGGTACAGCAGCCAAGAGCTATTAAGCATAGGAGAAAATATATCATGGGCTAAAGAATCTTTCGTATCGCTCTGCTATAGAACTATAGAAGAGCTGATGCAAACAGTGACAAACGTGTGTTTTTCCAATGCTTAAATTTTGCTAAAGCTATTTTAAAATTATAATATATAAAATATTTTCCTTAAAACAGCAAATTATCCTTTACATTTTAGATTCTCTATAACACAAATTTCATAAATTTTTAACAAACATTGTCTGTCTGGAATCCAGCTAGGTCCTCCCCATACATTTTCCCAATAATTATTTTAGCCACCTAGCCTGTTATTAAAGAAGAAACCCCAGAGAGGTTGAGGCACCCCGAAGATTGCCCAGCTAGTAGGGAGGAAGAGCCAGGAAGGAAAACGAGCATTTGATTCCAGAGTGGCACACCTCGTGACAATGCTGTATTAACTCCTTAAACAAAAATGTTGATAGTAGTTTTGAAAAATAAAACATCACTGGCTTGAATTCAGACTAGAAACTTTATTCTTCAAAGATCATACTTATTTGTAAAATTTGACCTTATAAATAATTAGAATATATGTATTAATTTTATAAAGCATTTTTATAATACCTGATAGATAATTATAATTACAATTAGATAAAACTGTAATTAGATAAAATTTGTAATTCTCTTCAAAGAGAATCTAAGATTAGGGTTTAATTTAGAAGAAGAGCATGAAAACGAGCAGAGAGAGACTCATAAGACTCATATAATTAAAATATATTTTTTAATTTCTCATCAGACTCATAAGGCAGCATTTTCCTTTTTTATGAGAGTGAGGCCCTAACTTAATTAAGGGCATTTGGACATTTTCCCTTGTACTATCAACAGCAGCTAAATAGAGATTTTAGAGATTTCTAAGGCCTGGCAGTAAACGACAAACACTTGTTATTCCCTCTGGCATGGTTAAAATAGTCCTACCAAGGTAGACAATCTTCAATTTCTCTTTCCAAAACTTGAAACTTCACTTATTACATCATTTTATGTATAGATGGTGAGCACTGACCTGTCAGAAAACCTTGACCTGTCCAGGTGTGACCAGCAAATTCCATCAGTGTCAATGAACCTTTTCGAGGAGTGTCTGACTATTAGAAGAAAAATAAAATGTGGGATGAGTTTTATTGTTTCGAGTATTTTCAGAACCAAAGTGTGGTTAACAGAGAACCTACCAGAAATGTATGGGTTGTGCTGGGCCTTGAAAACTGTTCCGTGGTCAGAGATCTTTCTCGAAGAGGTGATCGTTCTATACCGTCAAGTACTGCACTCAACACACGGTTTTGTGCATGCTTTCCTCTGTACTAAATGAAAAATAATGTGTTCTTGTTTAAAAGAAATACAATCCTTAAAAAGACAAAAAAAATTCTGCATATGCTTCACTCTCACTCATTCAGTCATTTAGTCACTTGCCTTTTTGAAAACTTACATTGCTAAATATAAGATCCACTAAGTATAAATTTCAAAATATATTTTAATTATGTAATTGTATTATTTAAGCCGATAAAATGATAGTGTTCTAATAGGTAAATGTTTTGAAAAACCACGTAAAATTCTTAATATGAAATTATAATAGAAATGTAATTTTGCATTTGTGAAGCATCAGACTTTTTTCAAAGGTAATATTTGCCTCCTTTTATGATTTCACTCTAAGCCACAATATTCTGAGGTTAAACACTAAAGTTTTGCCACTCTTGCCTTCTGGGGAAGGGTTCTACTGCTGTGTTCAAGGCGGCACAGAGAATGCAAGAGAAAACATGGCTTCAGTCTTATTTCTCTCTCTAGGCCTTCTGTGTTATATAAAATAGACACAAGTTACTTGAATTAGAGTGAAGTAAGCAGTCGTTATAAAATCTGGTTATGCATACTACCAGCAGCATACTTGCCCCAGACCTTTCGCAATTGCGTAAGTTGAATCTGGGTGAAGAGGATATTGCCTCTACATTGCAATAAACATGGTAAAGTTACTTGTAAAAATAAGAGTTGATAACAATGGCAGGAGAATTGTACTGAGCTCTTAATTTATGCCAGGCATTATATAACCTCTATAAATTCATTTAATCCTTATAACCGGTTTTTGAGGTAGCGGTCATTATTGCCCCTTTTTAGAAGACAAAAATTGAGGCTTGGGGAAATTCATTTGCACCAAATCACACAGAGTTTGTGTGGCATGGCAAGAGTGAAACACAGATCTGCCAGTGTCTTGACCTCAGCTTCATGCTATTTTCTTCACTACACATCCTGACCATCGGATATTTCCTTGACACCTAAACTTTCTGATTTAGTTTAAGCCATATTTTTATTTCACAAAATAATGAATTAACCTTCCCACTCCCTGTAAATTCTCACGAGCCATTTACTTTCAGGAAGCACATTATATAGACAGTTTAAGTTAATGACTTTACTCAAAGTGCCAACGTTATATTCCTTTTTTTTCTCCAATAGACTACCTAAACTGTGCAATTAAATATAATGAAACCTGTCTTACAGAAACAGGGCGAGATCCGGGAACTGCCACATTCTGCTCAGCAGTCTCTGAGCCTATTGGGGGTAACCTGCTCCGTGAAGTTTGGACTGGTGGGGAAGACGTGTGGTCTATGCCGGTTTGCCTGTAAACACAACAACACATAACTGAACACCCAGGTGCAAAGATATTGAGGACAGACCTTACCACATAGTCCTAATCTGAGCCCTTAATCACGGTCTGTCTGCCTTCCAAAAGAAATGAGCTTGACCTTCAGAAAGACGAATGTGGGAAGGGACTGGTCCCCAGCCCCAGTCACCTTCTCCTTGTTTGGCAGTGACTATCCGCTGTGTTTACTGAGTACTCACCTACGCTAGCCATTGGGCAGAACACAGAGGTAATCAAAGATCTAGGTCCTCCCCTTAAGGAGCTTACAAAGTATTGAAAAGAAGGTGAAAACACATGAAATAACAGAGTACAATGCAACCCAGTTCATATAATAAAGTCCTATGGCATATGGTTCTGAACATGAGTACCGTAGAGGTTTAGGAAATGGAGTGATCAATGAAAGATAAAATTAATTATAAATGTGCAAGGCCTACATGAGGAAAACTCCAAAACTTGATATAAGGTCATGAAAAGGAGACACAAAATATGTTCTTTAATGGGAAAACTAAATATTGTGAAAATGTCAATGCTTTCTACATTTTTAATAGATTTAATGCTCAAAGTCCAATGTGACACTTTTTTTTTTTTTTTTGAAATTAACAACCAGATTGTAAAGTTTGTCAGGGTGAGTGAGTAAATTTTAATAAAAGAAGAGTCATGATAATATAAGCTCTTCCCTACCAGATATTAACAATGAAACATTAAATTGTCCGGTTTATGAAGAAAAATAGAGCCAGATATTCTAGAAACAGGTTCTAATTCATTTATTCATTAATAATAAAGTTGCGAGAGTTAAAATAAAACTATTTTGACCTACTGAGTTTTAAAATACACACACTACCCAGAGTTGTGTGGCTGAAGGAAAAAGATAGTCTTGTGTATTGCCAATGGGACTATAAATTGGTAAAACCATCCTGGGAAGAAATTTGAAAAAATATTTCAGGAACCTCAAAATATCCATAACCTTTGACATGGTAGTTTTCATTCTAGGGCTGTACCACAAGGAAATACTTTAATTATAGCCTTACTAAGATTCATATTAAATGATATTCACTGCATATTATAATAATGAAAATATAGAAGTCTCAGTAATAGAGAAAATACTTAAATCATCACATACCCACATGATCATATTTTAGTCATTAAAATCATGCTTTCAAAAGTATCTAATAACATGGAAAATATGAATAATGTTAGATAAAAAAGTATATGAAAAAGTGCTGCATCTACAATAGTAAAATGATGTTAGTATTAGAAAAAAGCTAATGGAAAGAAAAGGAAAAAAACATAATCAAAGACAAAGTAGTAGTATATTTGCCAAAAGTTGTTATTTTTATTTTTCTATGTGTTGGGCATACAGGTGATCTTTAATTTCTACTCATATTTTTGGCATTGTCCCAATGTTCCACAGTGATCTTGTAGTACTTTGATAACTAGGAAAAAATGTTACTTCAATAAAAGCAAAAGACAGAGCATGAACAAAATCAAAGAAGTAAGAATGTGCATAGCTGGCATTTCTGTGGGTCAGAGACAAGATAAGGCTGACCAGAATTAAGGCGGGTAATGAGAAATGGGAAACAGGCGTGCATAATCAAAGACAATGTTATCGCCCCTAGGGGCAAACATTGATTCTTGGTGGGACAAAAAACATGTTACTCTTTTTATGCATAAATCACAGATATAAAAAAAATGTACGACTGTACAGTATATATGTGGCATTAAATTTCCACGGGTTAGGGTGAAGTTAGGAAAGATAGTCTAAAAGGACCCCTTAGCTGTGAAATAATGAAAAAAATAAATAAATAAAACATTAGAAAATACGCACCTATAGATAGATATCCAAAATAAAAAAAAAAAAAAGAACGTACAGTTAGAAGTGACTGAATTTATTTCAACAGGAAACAGAAAAGGTTGTTGGTGAAAACCCGATAGTGGAGCCCAAGTAGGTTGGGAGAAAGAAGAGAGAATCAGTAATGTGCTACTGACACGGGCACTAGGTGAAGAAGAGGTCCAAGGTAGCCACAGTGAGGTTGGAGGATGGAGAGAGATCTTGAAAGCATTAGCAAGGAAGATCCAAATAAAGCTAGAAATTTTAGTTCTAAATCGTGAAAGAAACGCTGACCTATCAAGAAGCTTAAAGTGGTATTATGTAATATATCTTGAAAGAATCTAATTACTGGTTTGGCACTGGCAGTTGCTTATGACTCCTGCCCCTACAGGGGACCTAAGTTGCTTATGACTCCTGCCCCTACAGGGGACCTAAGTTGCTTATGACTCCTGCCCCTACAGGGGACCTTTAATAACTGCCTCCCTTGCTGATGGTCCAAGCGGTGATCTCCAAAGCTAGACAGCACCATGGGGATGCTTACAAGTTATTTAGCTTAATTTATACAGCTAAGCAGAGTACTGGAACAAAATTCACATTAAACATTCAAATTAAGGAACTACTCAGAAAAGTGTCCACATAAATTTGACAGAGGATGCTTTGTCTGGAATAATCCATAAGCCCCAACTGACAAGCATCTCTGCCCTCTGTGACCTTTGGTTTACCATGAAAGAAACAAGACGTACAGTTTTGTTCCCCTAAGAACTTCATCACTGTACACATTGGGGGTTTTCATTCTCTGCGAGTCTGAAGTAAGAGAAGGCAGCCTCCTATGGACCGGTGTTCTCTTTGCAGAAGTCTGTAGCCCGCGAGGATCTGAGATTCGGCCCAGACGGTGTCGTGCTGAGGAAAGAGCACTGGCCCCTACACCCAGTGATTTGTCCTCTTGTTCATTCCTGGAGGAGGAAAATCAAATTAATTAATTAGATGTAAGCACTACGAGAACAGGAGACATATATATTTGCCCATTACTACCTACACTGTCTAGAACAGTGCCTGGCTCATAGGAGATACTCCTATTTATTGAATGGACAGACTATGGTTTCCAATTCATTTTCATTTTCAGTGAAGGATCATTGACAGGAAAAAAAGATCTAAGTTTCTCTTTGTCTGCGTTCAAACAGTATAGCCCATAAGATTAAGAATTCACAGCTGCAGTCCCCTTTTCTTATCTGCCCCAACCTAATAGTAATTGTTTTATGGTTGATATGAGAATAGTATGTTTTTATTCTTACACATTGGCTGTATCCTGCCCTGGATGTTCTCAGACATATCAGGATCAAGGAATTAAATGTGATTCTCATTCTCTCATGTCCTCTGTAGTGTTCTGTGTTCTACTGCAGGGATTCCCAACTCCCAGGCCATGGACCGGTACCAGTCCATAGCCTATTAGGAACTGGGCCACTCACTAGGAGGTAAGTGGTGGGCAAGCGAGTGAAGCTTCATCTGTATTTGCAGCCGCTCCCCAGCACTAGCATCACTGCCTCAGCTCCACCTCAGATCATTGGGAATTAGATTCTCATAGAAGCACCAGTCGCTGGAGCCAGAAAGGGGACCGCTGCTCTAGCGTGTTCAGCTCAAGGAGGAGGCTGGGTGACTTATTATACGTACTGTGTTCTATCTGCAAAATAGGTAGGTCTCTGCTGAAGCGGTTTTGCTTGAATTGTCATCACACCATTCAGATCACTATAAAAATTGTTGGAGAAGCAATGAATCTGAGAAAGTAAAAACAATAAATGTTAAAAAACATTCAGTGCTATTGTAATTACTGATGCCTCTCAGGAATTGGCAGGAAACAAATGGCACACTCAAAATGGCTTCTTTGAGAAAAATGTAACAACGGTACTATATTTTATAAAGAAGTGGGAAGAGAAATTAACAAGGAACTGCTTAATTCTCTAAGGCTTATAACAGTGAGGACATAGGCCCAAAGCAGCAAGAAATAAAGGAGAGATTCCTGGAATCTGGAAAGGACAGATGCAAGGAGAAATGCTGCCACACACTGTGACCTGCCATGAAGGCCATGTGAAAAGCAAAGCCAGGCTTCACTCTCCTTCCATCTCTGAGCTCACAACAGCTGCAGCACAAGGGAGTCCTTTATTGTAGCTTTTGGTGCACGCAAGAGTGAAAAAGGTGCAGAGAAGATCTGGAGAAGCAAAGCAAGGGTGTCCCAGCTCCTGACAGGTCTGCTCGCCTTGGACCTCTTCTCTGCCCTTGTCCTTCACAGCCAGCCTCATTAGCTTCCCAGAAGCAGCATGAGAGCCTGGGAAAAAAGTGCCAGATTTCAAAGGCTTAAATTTGAATCTCAGTTCGGTTTCCTGTTTGGTGATTTTGGAAAGACTCTTTGGAGTTTTAGTTTCCTAATTTTTAAATTGGGGATAATGACACCTACTTCAGAGTTATTATGAGAATTAAAATAGATTAACATTGGTGAAAGCATGAAATAAGGGCTAAATAATCAGTTCTCTATTCAATCTCTTAATATTTCCTACTAGGATTTAAAATAATACTTTGATCTAGGCAAACAGGATATCTCAAATTAGAATTCAATTCTAGTTCAAGCATATATTTAGTAACCACAGTCACATTTTCCTCTTGTTGAATATATATAAAAAGAAACGTTAGAGGAATAAATTGAGATCTATTGTAATTACCATTAGAATGCTTGGACTATTTCAAAATAGGCACTAGTAGTATTTAATTTTTACTTCCAACTTTGTTGTCCGTTCATTTTCTTTTAGCATTCGTCCAAATGAAAACGTCAAACTAGAGGTGGAAAACATTTTTAAAAACCACAAAAAGCTATAAAAACAACAAAACATCTGTAAAAAACGCCTTAGACTTTAAAATTTCCATACTTCTCAAGTTTATTTTTTAAAGTAAACGTATTTAAATTTAAAAGTTCTTTTCTATGTTGTTATAGACTGTTTGTTTCTATGCAATTCATACTGCATATTTTAATGTGTGAAGTGGGAAATACCATTGAACTTGTCAGAGCAGTTTCAAGAGACCAAAACTATAATAAGCTGATAGCAATTCCAAAAGTTTTCCGAAGAGCAAAAGCAAAGAAGACTTATTGTAAAGACTTTACACTAAAAAATTAAACAATCTTATTTGATATTTCTGTTTAAAACCATTGCTCCTTGAACCACGTGCCCTATTCACAGGCCTGTGTGTTTTCAGTCTTACACAGATATTCTGCTTATTTGTGCCCATGCTAGGTATCTATTTTTGTCTCTGTCTTGAATATTCTCCTTCTTTTTCAACTTAATAAATCTTGCCTTTTAAGATTCAATTAAGGTCTTACTTTGTGAAGGATATGCTATTTTTCCTCTGAACTCCACAGCATTTATGAGCTAAAGGACACTTGATATACAATACAATACAATGTAATGTAATATGTAGTAATGTAATGTAATTAATAAATACAATAGAATTTGAATCTGGTTATAAATAATAAAAACTAACACTTATTGAGTGCCTACTCTATGCCACACATGTCTTATCTCCTTGAATTCTTACAGCTTCCTACCTTATAGTTCCTACAGATATTGAAACTGAGGTTTTTGAGAGAGAGGGACTGATTCAAGATCACAAGGCTAATAAATTGTGATGTCAAACTCCAAACTTGTAATCTATACCCAAAACTTCAAACTCTCATCCACTCTACTACCTACTACTGCCTCATCTTATGTGTGTATATGTGTGTGTGGTATAGTTTGGCATGGCTGGACGCCGTGCAACTAAATTGTATGTACCTCAAGACCAGGAAGCCTCTGATACCCCTTTTCTCTGCTCCTTCACACAAGACGGGCTATGCAAAACATAAAGTCCAAACTACTGAAAGTGTCCCATGAACGAGCTTGTCCTTTCCAGCCGCACCTTCCACTAGATCTTTGAATAAGAACACAATTCAAGAATATTTACTGTGTTAGTTAGTTGCCAGGTTCTGTGTTAGGAGCTCTCAAATATTTACATGATTTTATCCTTGCAACAATCCCTTGGACAACATCATGTTATCCTCATTCTTTAGATAAGGAAATTAAAGTTTAGAAAAGTTAAACATTATTGTCCAAATAATTTCTCCTTAGAGGTCTCTTGATTCCAAACGCCCCGTTCTTCCTACAATGCCTCTGCTGGTCCCAGTGTCCCACCCTCTAACTCTCAGTCCAATCACCGTTCCCCAAACACACCTCCTCTTTCTTCCCTTCACGCCTTTGCTTGGCCTGAAATGACCCACATGAACTTCCTAGCCATGAAAGCCCTATTCATGTTTCTGCTCAAATTTTACCTCCAACCTAAAGATCAGGCCTCATCTCCAGTCAGGATAAATCATTCTCTCCTTTATGGCACTTATTTTGCACTTACTATGGCACTTATTTTGCACATCGCTCACAGAATGTATTGCATCTGACTTGTATTATACTTTTTGTTTTACTAGTTCAGGGACTATGTTTTGTTTGCCTACATATCTCCTCAAAACACCTAATACAGTTCACTTAATACAAATTCAATAAACGTTGCACGAACTCAACATAGACTCGTTGACTGATTCTTTTATCACTTTGGTGGGAGGAGAGGAAAATATTCGTAACCTGCAAATTGGCTAGAAATATTGGTGGAAGGCATTTTTTCTCTTCAAAAATATAGAAACAGCTCTACAGCTCAAAGCAGGTGGAAAGTCTCAAATCTGAGTGTCCCCACTCTATTAAAGAATATAGTGATGTTATTAAATTCCATGGAATAATTATTTTAAAATTAAAGAATATAGTGATGTTATTAAACTCCATGGAATAATTATTTAAAAATTTGAGTCTTATTGGCAAACAGCACCAAATATTTCATTAATAAAATTTAATAGAATAGTAGTCTTGACAAACTAAGGCCAGAGCTATAAAGATTAAGGAAAAAATAGACTAGTGGAAAAGCATCTACCTGAGGTGGGTTAAGATGAGAAGTCATGGATATGCTTCGAGTTTCAGAACTTCTGGATGGGGGAACACTTGACACATCAGTGTTAATACGGGAAATGAGCAGATGTGGAGATTTAGTCTCAGCTACTTTCAGTTTTCCTTTCTGTTTTTTTCTTCCTGTGTCAACAGAAAAATCAATATTACTAAGAAACAGATTACCTAATATATGTACTGAAAATTCATCGTTCAAAGAGAATATTTGTTATTGAATTATCATGAGTCTGCTATGGTCACCGAACCTTGCTATAGAGCAGTGGTCCCCAAACCTTTTTGGCTTCAGGGTCCAGTGTTCCTATGAGAATCTAATGCTTGATGATCTGAGGTGGAGCCAAGGTGGTGATGCTGGCGTTGGGGAGTGGCTGCAAATAGAAATGAAGCTTCACTTGCTTACCAGCTGCTCACCTCTTTCTGTGCAGCCTGGTTCTTAACAGGCCACAGACAGGTACTGGTCTGTGGCCCGGGGGTTGAGGACCCCTATTATAGAAAGCAAAGATACCACAGAGCAATTGGCTGATATAACACTTTTCCATGTGTACATAATGAAATGCCTATTATTTCAGTGGTAGGAAGGAAAATAGAGATTATACGCTGGAGCAAGAAAGAGTCTCAGTATTTTATAATATCCCAACTAATCGCTTTGGTTGGAAAAAGAAATATTTAAATTACCATGATTATTACTCTATTGTATAGATTACATAACACCAGTCATTAATGTCCACTGCTAACATTTCTATGATTTCTTTCTACTTAATTTCAAGTAGTTTAGAAAACATTTTATAAAGTTAAATTGGTGATTATTAAATTAGCTGTGTTTACATTTTATGTTACAAATAATGTCATAAACAATGAAAAAAACAGTATGCCATTATTAGAGATTAGTTAGGTAAGATTTTTTTTTTTTACCTTAATACAATAAAAAAGTGATTTCTAGCTTCTTTCTTGTGTATTTCTGTGACTTTTCTTTTTCCAGAATGCACATATATTATTTTTGTAACTCTAAAAGAATCATGTCCTTTTTGAAGTAATTAAAGACAAGTTATGAATTAAGGCAGAAAACCCACTTCTCGCCCCAGTTATGTGTTAGTCAAGGCTAGGCTGGGGCAGGCACAAAGCTGAGAATCAGGGGTCTTTCTTCTTTTCACTAGGCCAAGTTCTATAAATGGGTACCTGTGAGTGTAATTTCCCAGTTTTTTCTAATCAGCTCTTCCAGTATTTCTACCACATTTGTCCAGACGTGATCAAATACTTCTGCAGCCACGGCATCTTTTATACAGTCATGAGGGGAAACAGGAGGAAATCCGTGTTTACGCCATGTCCTACGACGGTGAGCCGATTTTTGTTCAAAACGTACGTCATCACTAAGGATAAAACCCATTCTAATTATTCAAAGTATAAATGGTTAAAGTTAAAATGATGTTATCTATCTATCTAACATGCAAGCATATATGCACATTATACGTATATAAATAAACCAGATTTTTTAAACAGCATATTGTTTTTTAATGTACCAATTTTTAATCGCAAAGCAAATTTTTTATTGTATAATATTTGTAGTTTTTATTTAAGAACCAAATATGCATTTAGTGCAGAGGTTGGACCTTCCCCTTTGCTCTTCAGGGCAGCCTGGTGTAGAGTACCATGAGACCCCGGGCACAAAGGCCACTAGTAGCTTTGTCCACTTTCGCCAGCAGGCTGAACACAATTGTTTTCTATCTGTGCCTTATCGTCAAAAAGGCATATACACTACTGGTTAAGAATCTAAAATTTGGGGGAGCACATTACTCTCTGAAGAATGGAAAATCTTTTGGATACGTGTAAAATACTCAAAACACTAAACGAGCATATTAAGTGCCAAATAAATTAATATCGTTATACTATTGAGTCAATTCCAAATAAAATCTGTTTACTCTTCTTTTCTGTCAAAAGCAAAATATTCTTCAATCTTTCCATCCACATCGTAGACCTCTTCTTGCAGGGATGAACATGCCGTTAGGTCGGCCACCCCTGTGCAGTCAGAGCCTGGCAGGGCAGGGGCTGCAAGTGCTGCTAGGAGTATTTGAGAGCCAGAGATGCATAACCTATGGGAAAAGCAGATTCCCATGAGAGTCTGTAGAACAGCAAGAGTACAGTGTTTGCATGATTTGGTGTGTTTTTAAATTATCTATAAAGCACAGAATTCCAAAATTTAAAAAAAAAAAATCACTAAATATTACATTTAACCAAAGTCATCCTTAACGAAACATTTTTAACACAGGCATTGTTAAAAATTTTAAAGGCTTCTTAAAAGTCTAAATTTTTCTATGAGTTTGTATCCTCTTAGCTATAATAAAAGGAAGCCATGGCACAGTCCCCAATATGTATGACTGGCATAGAGGGATTTATCAAAATCTGTTAGTGAGCAAAAGAAAACAGGATGGAGCTTTATTTCTTCTGCTACTACTGCCTTGAGGCTTAGGATCAATCAGAGTGAGGCAGTTTTTGATTTTCTACTTAGTCCACCTTTCAGAGTCTTTGAAACAAAAGTTGAAAAGTTAACTCCCTTGATATCTGTATTACACACATCATTCATCATCATCATCATCATCATCATCATCACCATTATCATTATGAATTTAGAATCTGAAGCATTTCGTGTAAAAATACTCTGTACCTGCCCTTCACTGAAATCTAAACTTCAAAATTGATGGAGCCGAGGCTCACGGCTAAGAGAAAACGTATAATGAAATGCAATTAAAAATACTTTTTGAAAGCAACTTATAGCAACATACTCTCTGATGTTGCTGTTGCGTTCGCCGGCATCTGAGAAGGGTTCGTGGACTGCACTATAAGGCTCACTGCCCTGAAAGTGGCGGACCCCTTCATCAGTTGGCAGGATGAGTTGTCTTCCTAACACTCTGCAAGGTTAAAATAAAAAGAAAATTACTAATATTTTTCATTGGAAAAGGGAAAAATGTTTTGCAATTTTAAAAGTTGAATAAAATGACATTTTGAAGGAGCATGTTAGAAGCAATAAGGACCCCTGAGAACACAGATGCAAAAATCCTCAACAAAATGTTAGTAAACTGAATTCAGCAAGACATTAAAAAGAGCATACACCATGATCAAATGGGAGTTATCCCTGAGATGCAGGGTTGTTTCAATATCAGCGAATCAATTAATGTGATATATCATATTAACAAATTGAATAAAAAGCATGTGATCATATCAATAGATATCGAAAAAGCGTTTGACAAAATCCAGTATCCACTTATGATAAAAACTCTCAGGAAAGTGGGATTAGAGGGAACATACCTCAAACCCATAGCTAACATCATACTCAACAGAGAAAAGCTAAAAGTGTTTTTCTTAAGATCAGGAACAAGACATGGATGTTTACTTTTACCACTTTTACTCAACGTAGTACTGGAAGTCCTAGCCACAGCAGTCAGATAAGAAAAAGAAATAAAAAGCATCCAAATTGGAAAAGAAGAAGTAAAACTGTCATTATTTGTAGATGACATGATACTGTATATACAGAACCCCAAAGATTCATCCAAAAAACTGTAGAACTGATTCACAAATTCAGAAAAGTAGCAGGATATAAAATTAATAATGGAAAGTTGGCTGCATTTTTATGCACTAATAATGAACTATAAGAAGAGAAATTAAGAAAAAAATTCTATTTATAATTGCATCAAAAAATAAAATGCCTAAGAATAAATTTAACTAAGGGGGTACTTGAAAAATTATGTCATTGAAGAAATTGAAGATGATACAAATAAATGGAAGTGTATATCATGCTAATGGATAGGAAGAATTAACATCGTTAAAATGGCCATACTACCTAAAGCAATCTATAAGTTCAATGCAATTCCTATTAAACTACCAATGGCATTCTTCACAGAACTAGAACAAATAATTTTAAAATGTATATGGAACCATAAAAAGATCCTGAATAGCCACGGCAATCACGCTGCCTGTTATCAAACTCTAATACGAAGCTATAGTAATCAAAACAGTGAGGTATTGGCATAAAAACAGACACATAGCTCAATGGAACAGAACAGAGAGCCCAGAAATAAATCTATGTCTACGTGGTCATTTAATCTCTGACCAAAGAGGCTAGACTATAAAATGGGGTAAAGACTGTCTCTTCAATAAATGGTGTTGTGAAAACTGGGCAAATATATGCAAAAAGGAAGGAAGGAAGGAAAGAAGGAAGGAAGGAAGGAAGGAAGGAGAGAGAAAGGAAGGAAGGAAGGATGGATAAATAAATAAATAAAACTGGACCACCTTCTTATACCATATACAAGAATAAACTCAAAATGGATTAAAGACTTAAATGTAAGACCCGAAACCATAAACCTCTTATAAGTAAACATAGGTAGTAAACTCTCTGACATTGATCTTAGTAATATTTTTCTGATATATCTTCTTGGGCAAGGGAAACAAAAGAAAAATATCCAAAATTTATAAAGAACTCATACTCTTTTATACTCTTTAAGGCAGGCAGCTTATGAAGGACACAAAAGAATACAAAAGAACCTACTTAGTCAAGATTTTTTGAAAAGGTACCTAATTGAGGTAACCAGAAGATCTACCAACAAGTGTATGAGTGTTAGCATTTATTCTCCCCAGGCATAATACAGAGGAACTTCAGATAACCTGTATGGATTTTTCCCCCTGAGTAGTTAATTGAAGAGAAAAAGCTTCCATTTATATCCAGTCTATATTCTTCATCTTTGATATAAAAAAAAAAAAAAAAATAAAAGGTCCTTCCTACATAAGGACTCTCCCTGCGATGGTAAGGTTCATCTATCCAATCATACGGCAAATAATTACTCTGTTCCTCGCACTCCCCCACTGTTCTCAGCGCTGAGGGCAAGACTCATGTTGCTCACATATTAGTGAACATGAAGGTAAAGGATGACTTCTACATTCTCACATTTGACATGCATGCAGTGCCTTTCTGAGGATGAGCTAGATTTGCTTTTCACAAATTAAAATGCACTCGAGTATTGGAATGTCTTAATATTTCCTCAGACACCATTTCAAAAGACGTGATTTTTCAGGAAAGGACATGTGTTCTGGATACATATTTTGACTGGGCAAGTGCTTTTAGTAAAAATGTACTAACTGTACTAAACAATCAGGAGCGGGCAGTTCCCAAAACCCATTCCGGATAATCACTATGACAAACCTCCCCACCTCAAATGGATGGATCTTCTTGACCATTCACTACATTCAGCCAGCAAGTTCTGGGTCTGAGGGCTCACTTTCCTTTCAAATAACATTTCTTCAACCTCCCAGAATAACTGCTGTACTTTCTGTGCATTGGCTTGGTCAAACTCCTAAAACAGAAACACACATTTAGTTATAAGACTAAAAGTTGTAGAAATATCAGCTTTATAATTAATGATACTTACAAATTTAAAGCACTCATTACAGAGGAGGGAGTAAACATGAAAAAAAGAAACCAGACTTTGAGGTCAGACACATCAATGCTCCAACGGTTACTCTTCTGATAAATTACATCCCACTATGAGCCTCTGTTTCTTCAACTGTTAAGTAGAGATAATTTCTACCATATGAGCTGAGACTTATTTGAGACTTTACATAGATATAATTATAGGTATAAGTATACATATTGATACAGACATGTAAATATCCATACACACACCTATATTTCTATGCATACACACACATACATACACATAAACACATATGTTCCTCATACAGTTGAGTGTGTCACACCTAAGAACATCTGCAAAATCAAGCTATTTTTTTTTCCAATGATGATACCAGTCAGAAAAAAAATTACTTTTAAAGAAAGAACCATTCACATTTTTTAAACCATGGAAAAAAAAAATCCTGTTATCCTAAGAGGCATGGTAGTTAGGGTGAGACCAGAGTATTGATTTTTCCTGCCTAACCTTAAGAAGTCCTATGGCTGCAGGGTGAGAAAACCTTTCAGCCTTTCTTCATGTTGTCATGGTTGGGAGGCAACAGTCCTACAACCCTCAGAACCAAGGAGGAAAACATAAACACCACCGCAATTGAAAGAACCAACTCTGGCAGGCAGCCTCCAGGGTAAAAGCCCTAGTTACTTCTATATTCTTCCAGGGATGTGTGAACCTGAAATCTAATCCACAGCTCAGAGCAACAAAGTGCATATCCAGTCTGACATACTTGATCCAAACAGTCAATTCAGGTTGATTTTCATAGAATGCTATTCAATATTTTCAGGGTTATTTCTTCCCATCAATTGATAATAAACTAGATTCTCAGGTTGCAGGGGAGCTGAATTATTTCTTTTAAAATGCAAATAAGGAGAAAACCAATAATAATATTTGCCTCCTAAGAGGGAACTGGGTGGCTGGGGCCTAGAAGAGGGCTTGCTTTCGATTTTCTCTCTTTCGGATGGTTTTGCTTTTGCAACTATTACCTATCAACGAGTAAATAAAAGTGTTTAAATCAAAAGCTATTTTAGATTGTGGATAATTTAAATTCCATAAATGGAAGTCATAAGAATCTCTGTAGATAATGACATGAAAATGTGTACTAAAATAATCTCGGAATTTGGACAGTATGAAACAGTGGCTCTCAGCCTTCTTGTCATTGACATACTTGTGACAAATGAATGTGAATGAGGGTGGCAGGGAGTGGGTGTGACATGGGGCTGTTTATCAGAAGTGAGAGAGTCACATTCTTGTTTGAAGAATTCCCCTGTGATTCAGAGCTGACTCCCTCCCAGTCTTCCGTCCCTCCTAGCCTTTGAGAATCACTGCTGTAAGACCGGAGGAGAAGGGGAGCCTTGTGGGCAGTGACAAGTGGAGAACTGCTTTTAAAGAGAGCAAAGAAAAACAGAACACAAGAAAAGAGCAGGAATAAGAACATCCAAGGTGCTCTACTGGAGGCTCTTCCCAGCCATGAGGGCTTCACGCAAGCTGCATCCTGGGATTTTGAGGGTCACGCGAGGGGTTAAAGAGTCAGGAGACTGTGCAATTGGCAGAGTGCTCAACTAAAGCCTGACTAATAGACTGAAAGCTCACTTAGCTAAGAATTCCACTACCAAAAAGAGCAAAAATAGGGTTAAAGTTAATAGTGTCTGCTAGGGTTAGAAAATGAAAGTAAACTTTCTGACTTAGAAATTCTCTAATCATGGTGATCTTTTACAGATTTTTCTTCTCCCAAATTTTCCTCTTGAGTTCCTAATTGTCAGTGTCTGTCCTGAGTTTACAGCTACAGATATTATACAAGAAATCATATATAACACATGGAAGGGGCAGGTTAGGAGGCAGAAAAAAACAAAACTATCAACAGCTAAGACTCTGAGTTGGGAGATTATGAGTGATTTTCGTTTTTCCCTGTATTTTCTGTATTTTTCAGTTTTTACATGTTGACATGTAAATGATTATATGTGTATGTACACATATATGTGTAATAGGTGATGCATTTAATATTGGTAAAAAGGTTTTTTGTTTAAATAGGAAAGCAACTCTTCATTATAAATTGTAATCATAAGATTATCCAAAATATTCTGGACATACATCATCTCTCCAAGAGTAAATGGAACTCCTCTCAGTAGAAAAGCCAGCGGTCGAACTCTGCGTCTCAGAACCAGACCAAGAGCTGTGGGCTTCTGGGGGCATGGGGCTTCCACCTGATGAAAATGATGACGTAGATTCACTGCAGAAACAAAAGTAAGTTATGTAAACATTTCCTGGGGAAAGGTATGCTTTTAAGTGGCTTTACTTCTATGAGCCATATTTCTTTTCTTTCTTTAAAATACGTTTGTTAATTTCATAGTACACTGGTTGAAAAATATTTATTCAGTTTATTCACTAGGCTAAAAAACCCTGCTTTTTTGCTTTTACAAATTCATGGCCAATTGCTGATTTTGTTTCCCATATTCTTTCTGGGCATGTTTTGATTTTGCAATCAGAAGCAATTAACAGGTTAATTCTTACCAGGTATATTTATCAATGGCTTTCTGCACATTTCTTGTAAAATATGTAGGTAAAGTATCTTTGCTTTTTACAGCAAAATTGTGTTTTCCAGATCCTTCTGAAAGTCCTCTTCTGAAAAATAAAATAAAACATGAAAAGTACCTCTAATGTAAAAATATAATTGTAGTCATTAAGGCTTTTAAAATTTCCTTTTGTATAACGTTGCTCCCTTCCTCCTGCCATGTCCTCCTAAACACACACGTGTGCATGCACACACAGACACGCACACACCACATATCCTCAAGAAACTGATATTTTTATTTTCTTAGAATCAAGGTTGCCATTAACGTACATTCATCTTTATGTAAACTGGGAAAAAAACAAACAATTTTTTGCAACATGGCCAGACTAGTAAAAGTTGCCCAAAACTCTGGGCAGACACAGCTTCATTCAACTCATGACCTGGCAAGTAAAACATGACCTGGATTTCAGGTCCCCCTATCCCCTGAAAAGTTAGTTACCTTTGTGTTTGTAAAGCTAACCAGCCTCCCAGGAAAAAATAGACAATCTCATATAATTCTGAAATATATATCAAATTCTTTTGAATCTTTAAACACATAAATAAATGTCAGAAACACATAAACAATAGCTTACTTCAGTTTGGCATTGTCGTTTGGTGTGTAGCCTGATTTGTAGTTTTAAAATATTAAAATTAAAGGAAAACTGAAACAAAGGAAATCTCTAAATTTTAAATAAGGTATTAAACCTGGCTGATGTCGTACAGCTAGTATTAATCATTAAAATACCCTTTCAATGAACCTTTTAAAACATTTACTTCCCTCTAGTCAAAGTATCTTCCTAATGTCTAACAGTAAACCACTTCTTTTTTTAGAAATCACATTTTCTTGGATAAATAAGTTATATCTCATATTAATTTAAGATATGATAGTGATTTGGGGCAGGGGAAAGCTGACTTTCAATATTTCAAACGGGGACAGCATTCTGGCATTCATTAAAATAAAACCTTGCTTTTGCTTTCAATTAAAACGATATCTAATTTTCAACATTAGTATTTCTGAATGTAAACAGAAATTTTAAAAAAATGTTAAAAGAATAAATTCTGCCCTTAGTTATGTACTTACTGTTTTCTTCAAAGAAAGGAAATTCTAAAAGCAAATTAATTACTACAAACAGAGGTTAGCAAGAATGTCTGCCTTCCAAACATGTCTTGTACAAGAGAATAGAATTATGATTTTTGCCTCTCCTTTTAGCTCATATGTCTTAAATACAACAAAGCAACTTTAAGGATAAAGGTGTTAAAGAAAAGGTACCAGAGAAAAGAATATAGGACAAGCTTTCATGCTAATAAACTGCTTTACCTTTAGCCCTTAGTTCAGTTATTTTAAAATATCAATTACTTATCACTTGGATAAGACTCAATAACTCTTTAGATATACATAAAACACTTAAGACATAAAAGCAGCAATCGACTAAAATTACATCAAATGGATCTGCTTTGAACATTAAGAAATATGTACTGGCATATGAGTTAATTGGCTTATTATTGAGAAATAATTTTAAACCTCAAGGTGGTGATTAAAATAAGGTGTCAAATAAAAGTGTTCCTTCATATCTCTATGATAATAATGGAAGAGTCAAATCTTGCTCTGCTATTGCCAGGCTGTGTGCTTTGAGCAAGTTACTTCTCTCCTGGCCTCAATATCCAAATTTGTAAAACAGTGACAATATCATCAACTCTTTTGTATAGTTGTTGTGAGACAAATTAGATAAAGTGTGTGAAATGTCTGTATAATCAGTGCCAGATATTATGTGCTAGATACATCAGGTTGATGTTGCTCACTGCTACTATTATCGTTAGCGATGTTGCTCCATGAGAACACTATGTTTGCACCTCCTACAAACTTGGTAATTTGCACCTCCCACTACAATTTGTATTATACAGCTCTTAGTTTTTTTATTGTGATGACCTTGACACTTTGTTAGCTTTCTTTATCTGTAGCATTTAAAATAATGTCCATCACACAGAGAAGTTCTATGTTGAAAGAATCAAGAGGCAGAGATTAAATTAATGACTAAAAAAAAAAAAGAACATGTTTTTGTTCTACAATTACTCTAAATATTCATATTTTATACAAAAGATTACACTATGACCAGATGTAAAAATATCCTTCAAATTCAAGACATTTCTGGAGAATCTTTCGTCCTTTATAGAGAAGGAAAATTCACAGCTCTTAGTATAGCTGATAGCTCCAAAACTGACTTAAAACCAAATAGATCATCTGCTGCAATCATTTCTATTTCTCTTGTTTCTAACACCTCCTCTCTTTTAGCAACTTGAAAACTAAACTCACTCATTAATCTTAAGACACGTGCCTGTTTGTTTTGTTTCCAATGAACAATAACTATTCCTCCAAAAAATTTACCCCTTGTTTTTCGGGGGGTGGTGAGAGGAAGTCTCAATACTAAGGAGAAAACTGCTGACAAAACGGAAGAACTAATTTTTCTCTTCACATTACAACATCCTTGC
>NW_006439192.1:20605846-20628327 GCF_000325575.1 Pteropus alecto | reverse complement strand
GTGTAGTAAGGACAAGAGGTCTTCAGGATGCAGGGGTGCTGGAGTAGAGGTCAGGGAATAACTATAAAATGGATGCCTTGAAACACCATCTACTTCCACACCATTTCTCTAACTTTTTTCTCCTCTGCCCTTCCCAGCTTCTTCAAAGTGTCTATACTTCTGTGGAACTTCCTGAACTTCAGAGTTCAGTGTAGTAACATTTGACCACAGAATTCAGAAGAATTCTGAAAAGGAATTTTAACTCATTCACTCAATGACTGCCCAAGGTCACGAAGAAGAAAGAGATGGAATTGGTTCCAAGACCCAGGCCACCTGACCTGCATGTCTCTCCAGGGACCTCAAATTACTGACATTGTGGACTAAAAACAGAATCTGCAAAATTTGCCTTTCTTTTTCTTTTAATGTCTTGTTTTGATTCTTTGGTTTCTGTCCTCCAACCATGTGTTGTACAGTTATTTCACGCAAAATATTGAGTATCTTTAATCGCCTATAAACTCTCAATTGCTACATAAACCAGACAGTCTAAGAAAGTGTACACAACTTACAGATGTGTCCTATAAATACTTTAAAATGTGAATGTGGCAGAATACTTACTAAGCTTTTATTTCATAATGCAAGACATATAATAGTCATGTAATAGTTCCTATCTCTACTGCTTATATTCTAGAGATGATAAAATTCAGCTAGTTGGTACATTTAAGACTGTTCATTTGGAGACAGGACTTAGTTTTTAGAGAAGACGGAAGTGCAACGCTGAACCATATTGTATTAATTTGTTGGTGCATGAGAGTTAAGGCTGAGTCCCAATCTCTATGTCATTCCATTCTAGTTGTCAAAGAAATGATTCAATTATCGTCTTTTACTTTCAAAAAGCTGCCTCCTGATAGCCCGCGAACCTCTTTCACCTTGCCTTGTAGAAATTCAAGTATTAAACAGTGATCGCGGCTTTCAAAATTTTGTATTTTTGCTCAAAAGGATTGTCTGAAACGAGCACCGTACTCTGGGTTGGGATGCAGGATAATTTTCTGGATGGACTGTCACGAAGCTCTTCCTCCTATAAAGAACTCACGCTCCCTTGACCTAACAGGCGAACACGGACTGGTGGAGAGTTCATCTCAGATGAGACGGATACTTCCGAGAGCAAGTGAGCGACCTCACATGGGAAGACCGAAAAACATCACCACGAGAAATCTCATGTTTGCAGGCAAGGAAACAGACCAGATGGATTCCAGCTTTGCAGGCAGAAAAAAAATCACTCACATGGCACAAAAATATGACACGACCGAGTCCATCCCACTTCCCTTCCCTGATCAAGACTTACCCAATCACAATCAGCCCCAGGCTTGCGCTCGCGTCCCCTGGGCCAGGCCCCGCGCCTCGAGGCCTGGGCGCCAGCGGGCGCGCACACCCCGCGCGGGCCCCCTGCAAGTGACGGGGGGTCGCGCGTCCCCGCGGCCCTGGGGCCCCGGCTCTCCGCCCGCCCAGCGCTGCGCCCCCGGCCCCTCTAGCTCCGCACATGCCGCGGAGTCGCGTCCGGAAACCCAGAGACTTGAGCGGCGCGTCCAGGGGCGCTCCCGGGCGGGCCTGCGCAGCCCATGGGCGCAGCTGCTCGCTGGGCGCCCGGGGTTGCTTCCCACTGCAGAGCTTTCGGCCCCCGCAAAGACCAGATTCCTGCGCCGCGGGGCGACGCCTCCGTCCCCTCCGCGCACGCCCTTCCCTCCTCCTCCCCGGCTCGCAGCACTCTCCGCAGAGGTCAGGCTGGGCAAGGTGGCGGGTCCCCAGCGCCCCCTCTTCCAAAGCCTGGTCGGGATCCCCGCCCCCATCCGCCTTCTCCCTGCGCTCTGTCCACCGCCCACTTTCCCAGGACCCAGACCTCCGGAAAAGCACGTGGTTCTCTGTTCCCGCTGCCAGAGGCCAGATTTCATAATTCACTGACCGCGCTTTGGCCGCAGGCCACGCGGCGCCTGCCCCACCTCCCTCTCCTGGCCACCAGTGAGCCTGCGTCTGGCCTGCCAACCCCTTCCCCCGGGGGCTGTCTGGGTGGGTCTTTCCGGATAAGTGTTTGCCGTCCTTAAAATAGAATTTCTCAGACCTGGCAAATACAAGATGCTAGCTGATCACTAGGAACTCTAGGTTAAATTATGCACCAAAGATGTTTTCTTTCATATCCTCTATCTTCAAATAGATGTTTTATCTTATGTAGTTCAATAACTTGTCTAAAAACCAGAGACATACCTGCGTTTTCGTTTATTAATATGTGCTTGTTTCTATCTTGGAGTCATACGGTTATACCAGGACCAGAGTCACTGGGTTGTGTTCTGAGATAGCAAAATTACCAGGACACCATTTTCATAAACTTAAAGAAAACGGATTGAATTAACTGAGATAAAATACATTTTTAAAGCAAGGTGTGAAAGGGTGGACTCTACCTATGGCACGCCTTTCCCATTAAAAGATTTTTTAATAATTATAACTAATAAAGTGGATGCTCGCGTACTTTCCTGCCTGTCCTCTATTGCCATTTTCTTTTGAGATCTGAGGCCTTCTAAATCTGAACAGGTACAAAGAAGCCCACCTAATCTTCCTGCTCAGTATCCTGCACTTACAGAGCTAAACCAAGCTTGATTTTTTTTAGTAGCGAAAAATTCAGTTTATTTATTTTGTATATAGCATTTAAGGGACCTTCAAGATGATGAGAAGAAACCACTACCAACACCAAAACAATCATCCGTTCTTGAACTAAGGCTATTAGGATCCTCACCATGTTTATAGATAATTAGTAAGTTATAAATTCTAATGAGATTTTAAAGACCGATACATACATATAGGTATACTTGCAGGGTTGTGTATCATAAAAACTGATGGTATCTGAAGTAAACACATATCTTCTAATGCTATTTATATGTAAAGCGATACATGACAGGGAAACAAAAGAACATTATGATCCATATATATGGTAGCTGCTTTTTTGTTTAATTGTTTAACATCCATACTAGGTAGATACAATTATCCAATTTTAGTGATGAAAATACTGAAGGCAGAGACTTTAAGTACAGTGTTCAAGGTCACTCAACTAGGATGTGGTAAGTGCATCCCAGGTATTTATTACTGTGACAAACCACCCCCATCTTAGTGGATGAAAACAACTGTCATTTTATGGTCACAATCCACAGAATTCAGGAATTCCGGCAAGACTTGGCTGGGTGATTCTTTTACTTCATGTGGCATCGAGTGGGGTAACTCAGTGGTATTCAGCTGTCTTCTGGGCTAGTCCGGAGGGTCCAAGGCTTCACAAATATATCTTGGGGGCCAGGGGATGTCAGGGGGGCTGTGCACAAATGGGCCCTTTTTCCATGTAGTCTCAAGACATCCCCAAGTGGTCTAGCCAACAGGGCAGTCATAACTTCTAAATAGCAGCTCAGGGCTCGAAGAAACCAAGGCAGAAGCTGTCATCTCTATTAAAGGCTTGCCTGGAACGGGCAGTGTCACTTCGACTGTACTCCATTATCAAAGCAGTCACAGATCCAATGTATTGGAAAAGAGAAGCCACCTCTCAATAGGAAAAGTGTCGAAGAATTTGCAGACATCTTTATTCTGCCATAATCCACCTTCTGGCTACACATTATTCACACTCCTCTTGCAGGCATGCACAGTATACTCAGGCCTCTCAAGAATCTCAATTATGTTCAAGTGAGAATACCGAGGCTCCTCCTTGAGGCATTTCCTCTGGACCTAAAGACCAGTGGATTAAAGGGACAAGTCAGCAGCCTCCCACAAACTGAGCAATGGTGAGATAGAGATGGATAGCCACAATTGACACACTCGTTTGAAAGGAAGGGAAGCAAGAAACACAGCAGTCATTGGTCCACGGCTATTCAAAACCCAAGCAGGCTCAAGTTGCCCATTCCTTGATTAGGACCCACTTCTGCTTCTGGACTTCTTTCCATCTCTTAGCTTGCCTTCCAGGCTCTTCCTTCTACCCTTTGAGGAATCCTCATGAATATGAAATGGTCCAGGTTTGCAAATAAGTATGCTCTGGGCTTGCTTCCTTCCAGAGAAGGTTGGGGTGGGGGGGACAAAAGTCTGAGTCCCTCCTAGTCCAAGCAGGTAGTGCTTCCACCACTCCGCCAATATAATTCTCTGATGTAAATGTTGTGCTTTTCTTTGAATTTTATCAGAGTTCACTTCACTAGTCATAAGCCACATTGACCTTTCTTTCTGGGACAGAAATATATTTCATTTAATCCAATATATCTAAAATATTATTCCAAGGTGTAATCAATATAAAAATTGAGATATTTTAAATTACTGCAGATTTTAGACTTACCAAGCCTCCACAATCATGTGAGCTAATTCCTTAAAATAAATCTGTCTCTATCTCACTATCTTTCTCTATATCTATGCATCTATGTATCCATCTATCTGTAAATATATCTCTATAAGTCTATAAATAGACATAGAGATATAGATGTAGACATAGATATAGATGCATCTAATTGGCTCTATTTCTCTGGAGAACCCTAATACAGTGGTGAAATTGGAATGAAATACAGAGTTTCGTTAATAACAATGCATGAATGTTGGTTCATTAATTGTAGCAGATATATCACAATAATATAAAGTATTATTAATAAAGAACAACTTTTCTGTAAATTTAAAACTGTTCTAAAATGAAACTCCTCTGCACATTTGAATATATTTTACAAGTTAGTAACTGCTTTCCAAGAAGAGCAATAAAACAATATCATGTTTTATTATTTCAATGTGAATAGTATAAGAAACTTAGAAAGTGGCAGGTAAACTATGAAGCTTATATAAAATTATAGAAAAATGTGGAATTAATATAGTATTTAACATAAAAATGAAAAAATTATCTAGGTTGCAAAATTTATAAGGACATTATTTTTAAATGTTTATAAGAAATCATAGTGAGTTATATTTGACATTAAATAATAGAAATTTGCTTTATATGAAATTTTTTTCTAAGAACACAGCCTATGCAAAGCAAAATACAACTATATATACTTGATTCACTTTGGATTAGAACATTTTTGTGCAATATTGCTAGAAAGCCACTAGATGTCAATCTTTCCTATCTTTTACCACTTTAAAAACCATGCCAAATTTTTTTGCAAAATTTAGGATTTAGTAAAAATTCATTCCAGTACACATGTAGAATCTTGTTTGGATCAGAAATCACAATTTGCAGTGAACAATATCTAGGATGCACAGCTAACGGAAAGTGTCTAACATACACCATGAATGGAGTGCTCTCACTGGCAGGCAAATAGGGTCAAGAACCTACATACCTTACTTCTAAACCTCACAACAACCTGAAAGGTGGCTAATTCTTTTTGTACAGAGAAGCAATATTAAGTATACCATCAGAGATAAACAGTTTTATCCAGATCGTCCACTCTAAAAGATTCATCTCAGATCTAATTTGCAGATATCTGTTAAAGTTCCCTTTTCATAAAGATGTTCTATGTACATCTATTATAGATATATCAAAAACATTCTGTAATAATAGTCACTGCATTTCTTTAATATTTGCCATATCCCTGTCCATTTTAAGCACTTGATATATGCTAATGTATTTAAGCTTTGCGATTACTCTTTGAAGGGGGGAATACTGTTAGCATTGTTCTGCAGATTCATAAACTGAGGCACAAAGTTGATGGCGTGGCAAATGCACATTCTAGCTTAGGCTGTTTGTGACAAAGCTCACATCACACTTCTATGCAGGATATACCCCTCAAAAGCCCTCTGTGAATAACAGAGAGAAACTAAAGCTCACTATATTTAGCAAAGAATAAAAAATTGTTTTAAATTTAAAAGAATGCTTTATCTAAAAAGAGATAGCAGAAGGAAAAAGTATTAGACTTTTAACATAAAGAGTGTAGAAAACTTAGAAAGTTCCAAGTAACCTATGAGGTCGACAGTTTTTATCAAATTATAGAAGGATATGGAATTAGGATATTATTAAAAACAAAACACCTATATTGGTTATTTAAAAACCCAACAACTTCTAAATAAGTGCTGAAATCAATCAAGAACAATAATTATTAGGTGAGATCATATGAAATTGCCAATAGCATACTGTTTTGAACCAGAAAAACAGAAATTTTATGTTTCAGCTAATACGTTGGGTAAATGGGTTTTATCGTATTTATTAATATTCAATATTTTTTCTTACTATTAACCCTTTACTTTGTGATACTTTAGTCAATAGAAAGTGAAAGAAAACACAAACAATTCAAAAACTTATAAATATTTTTACAAAAAATTCATCACACTTTCAAAATGAAAACAACCGACTAAATATATTCTATGAAGATTTCTCTTTCTCATACTACAACATGAATATAGTCAATTTTTAAAATGATTTTTAATATTTGATTTTATTTATTCTTTTAATTAGTAGAGAGGAAAATGAAGACTTTGTAATAATTACTAGATCACTATTATAAATTCGTTTTATTTTGTATTTTAAAGTCTACTATGTCTGATATAAAAGCTACACCAGCTTTCTTTTCATTTGAATGTGCATGCATTAACACTTCATCCATACATTCATGTTCGACATTTCTGTATTCTTACATTTAAACTGTCTTTGATAAACAATATAAATTTGCTGCTTACAGCTTAAATTCAGAGAAGATTAAATTTAGCAGACTGGGCTGGGGGCTCTAGCCATCCCAAATCACTATAATCCAATCAAGAATTGAGAAGATTTAAATCTGGGGTTCAGTCTCAGAAACTGGTCTACTTCCATTTCACCCTAACTACTAGGTGGTTTTTTAAAAATTTATTGTCCAGCCTTTCTAGTTATACTCAGGTGGTAGTTGGTCCAAAACTATCTAGTCTGCCATTGCTGGAAACAGAACTAAGGGAATTTTTGTAGAGAAATATTGCACAATGTTTGATATAAACCAAGAAAATCTTCAGTAAAATATACACTTTCCCCCTAATGCTTTTAATGCAAGAATAATTCACTACTGCTTTCTGGTGAGAACAGGATTGTGTCTTGCTTCATTGTTTATGGCAAAAACAAAGGCTTCCAACAGGGACAATTACATGCATTAAAAGTATATTTGGACCGCACACACACACACAAGATGCTCAAATCAAAGTGCACTATTAACCAAATGAGCAGCTGAAGGACATTAAATGATAAAGATAAACATTCTAATCCTAAAGTGATTTTACTATGACCTTGAATGCACAAAAACCACGAGCTCTGGAACATAATAGACACATTTCTATTCAGCATGGCTCAACTCTTGGCTATAATAAAGACAAAAACACATTTTCAAAAAAAAATGAAAAACACGTTTTCCTTATTATAAGGAAGACAAAAGTCTTGTGTGCTAAGGTATTCCATGGAGGATTCTGTTGTTGTTTTGTTGTTGTTCTTGTTTTAGTAACATTTAGCTGAGCCTCTCTTCAATATAGAAAACTACTATATGAGTTTCCCTGCAGAGCACAATTTCTTCTTACTCATGTATTGTCTAAAATCATGGTCCTTCACCTCAGTCTCAGTTTTAAGGTCTGTACCAAGAAATTTAGGACTAATTTTATGAACAATTAACATTTTTAAAAAAAGAGTATTTTTTGAGACTATCCCTTTCACTTACAGTCCCATATTTTTGTTTATGTGGAAAGTAAGAGTTCATGAACAATTATGCATGATCATGTATCTTTCATGTAAATGTCATCCTATGATGTGGAGGATTCCAAGGTCGAGAGCCACTCCACAGAGACCCTGTACCCACACTCCTGCTACATGACTTCTGAAGAGCGGAGTAATAAACATTTCTTCTGAGTGTTCAGTAATCTCATAAGCTTAAGCCAAAACCATCCTTTTGTTTCAATCTGTTTCTCATTATCCAGGATGGCTTTGGGAAGTAAACATACTTATACTTCTGAGCAGTGGCGTGTTGGTAAACTAGGTCTCTGAAATAAAAAGCCAATTTGCAGGGTGCGACTACTCCCTCCTTGGCGAGGTTCGAACTACCACTGTGATGCCACTGAGTATGGAACTGGAAATAGACGTCAGCCGGTATAATCAACGCCATCACAACTCTGCCTGGTGGGAAGAAAGAGAGTCTCAGAGATCACACAAAATTCTACTTTTGCCTTTAAAGTAACTGTCATAAATACAGTATTTGTAATTGACTTCCATGACAAATTTACCACTACAAAATTTCATCTTATTCTTCAATATTCCTCTTCAATGGTTCTGAAGCAGAAAATTAGTTCAAAATCACCACAGAATTGTGATATATAGCCTATTTTTAAAGAATAATTGATTCTCTCATATGATAGAGAAGCTGAGAGAGTGGATTAACTCTATCCATTCTGCAAAAGAAGGGAAACTTGGGAAAATATTAGGAAAGGCAAGTGAACCAATTTATTCTTTTCGATTACAAGGAGTGAGACTCACTCATGTTACCCCTTGTAATGAGTTGTATGAACTAGGAGAGCAAGGTGATGATAATGAACGGATTTTATTTCCTAGGAATTATTAAAATGGAATATTAGAAACAAGAATCCAGATCCCACAGGAATCCAAGAAATGCTACCCAAACACGAATTTAAGGGAGGAACAAAAATGGCAACACAGTAGGCTTTTGAAGATGGAGATTTTGAGAACACGAAGGCCATTCAACCTCCTAAGCAGCTAGAGAACAGACCAGCTTCTCGCCCTCCTGGCGATACAAGTTTAGGGACCATGGTGAAGGTGCCATAATTACTAACGTGATTCAGCTCCTCTGTGTTGCTGCTTCAACATCTCATCCTCTACGCAATATTTCCTTTTGACCTCTGCTTCTGGGCTTTTGGTGATTTACGATCCCATGTATCTCATCGCCTCTGCTCTCTACATTCCCTCAGAATATCCTTCAGCTCCAGTTAATAACAATAATCTTAATAATAATTACCTAACATTTATTAAGACCTCGTATTTCAGTCAAGCCCTCTGCTAAGTGCCTTATGTGAATGACCTCATTTAAACCCAACAACTCTGTGAAAGGAGTACCTACTAACTTTTCCTCCCTTGCAAATTCTCATGAGAAACATATTTCACTACATTTACATCCCTCCTTGGGCTGAGTTTCCCCTACCAGTGGTCCCCAACCTTTCTGGCACCAGCGACTGGTGCTCCTATGAGAATCTAATGCCTGATGATCTGAGGTGGAGCTGAGGCAGCGATGCTAGCGCTGGGGAGCAGCTGCAAATTCAGATGAAGCTTCGTTCCCCACCTGTCGCTCACCTCAGTTCCTAACAGGTCACGGACCGGTACCAGTCTGGGCCCGGCAAGCTGGGGACCCCTGCCCTAGCCCACTTCACTGATTGCTGGCCAGGTAACAGACTGACTTCCTCAAATTTCCATGCTTGTCCTCATGAGCTAAAGAAAAATAGCATCATCACTCTACGTTTGAGAAACTGCCTAGGGCTGCTTCCCTCAGCAAAAGACTTTGGTTGAGAGTTTCACCAAAACAAATATGGGTGTGGCAGACATCTTAGTAATAAAGACTGTGCTTATTCAGTGAGAAAGATGTACCTCATGATGGTAGATGGCCAGCACATATCTTAAAATAGTGAGTCAAAGATCTGCACTACCATTATCATTTAGAGAAAAAAATACTGAGAGTAAAATAAAAGGTTTGTGAGATGTTACCAGCAAAGATCACGGCAGTTCAGTCATCAGCCCATGTTACTGTAAACCCATCACCATGCTGTGTTCTATAGAAATGGTAAAATGTTGAGAGCCACCCTTACCCCACCTCTTGCCTCTGTCCTAGAGGAATGCAGTTAGGTTGAATTTCCTGCCCATAAAAATCATTATTTAGATGTATTGTGGGGTCTTATCATAATTGTATCCTTTTCTGACCAAAGCTACACCTCTTTGGAGAGTGGATGATGCATATAACAAAGTGACCACGCTCTACCAAGTTCTTCATCTTTTGTGTGAACACGTGTCCCCTTCTTTTACACTTCATATAATTTTAGCTATCTAGTTCAGACCACAGACTTTAAAAATAGAACTTAAGTTGAGCAATTTCAGCTACTGTCACTTTTGCATAATAAAATGGTTTTATAACAAAAAAGAAAGTGATTGTCTTTTACATACTTGCTATTACGTAATTCTTTGAAATTATACTGTTGACTGTCAAGGACTATAAGGGATCTAGGATTTTACTCTGCTTATAAACTAACGCATTAGCTTGCCAGTTTTGTGGATGCTTAGAGAACACACGAGCATCCCAGGTCAGAGATGGAAGATTTTATTACTTACAACAAAAGCAATAGTCAAAATATTAGCGTTGGTGCTGGTTTCTTAAACCCCAGTTCCCATGGAGATAAGTGTTGGTCTCAGATAGATGTTTGCACATGCAGTGGATTACATTATAGGAGAGGTTCTCAGGAGCTTTGAGGGTTAAATCAAGAGTAAAACTTACTCATCAAGTCCAAGGTTAAACTCTACCACAAGGTCAAGACAATAACAAAAGGATTAGAAGTAGAACTTTGATGAAGTTAGAAGAGAGAGTAAGGGCAAAAGACAACTGCTGGATATAGACTGACAACACAAGGCTCATTTTTTTAGCCCAAAACAATTGGTGTTAATGTGAGAGGCAGACTGATAAGACAGACTCAATGTATGTTTGCAAACATTGGAATTTGGTAATTGCCATCAATATTTCTTTTACATCTTGAATAGAGTCCCATGATTTTTTCAATGTAATTTTGATATGGTCTATTAAAAGAAATTTCATTGTAAAGAACTGAAGTTAATGCTTAATTTAAAAATTATCACTTTAGTTAATCTTTAAAATAAATATCTCATTATTAGATTTTTAGATCATCAAAATTATATCATTTATGTTAGAAATCAACAGCCAAGAAAGATCCAAAATATTAAATGTTATGTGAAAGAAATACACTCATTAGATAAACATGAATATAAATGCCTGGCAAGGATTACAGTTGTCAATATTTAATTATAAGACTTCTTTTAAACCCTTAAGTGAGCCATCTAATTACGAAAATGCTCATGTGCAGGTATATCCTTTCCCCTTGCAAGGGCCATATCTGATTCCTTCTGTTCCATTTTTTTTTCTAGTAAGACATGCTTGCTTATTACTGCCTTACTAAGATGAATAAAATATTTGATTTGCTATTAACTGCACACAAAATAATTTATAAAAACACACATGTATACATAATAAACCAGAAAGAACAAAACTAATGCTTTATTTTAAAGTAGTTATGTTTTTATGATAAAAGCCGTTTGTTATCTGTACTTCAAAATGGACAAAACTGAGCTTTAAATTTGGTCTCCTTATCAGTATTAATAGGAATATTATCCCGAGGAAGATACTTTTATATTACTTATTAAAATAATTTTTATTTTTCAAATTTATTTTTACTGTAAAGAGTATAACTTCTTAGAGTCAGTTTTGTTCCAGGAAAAATACCACCGATTATTTTAGAAACAGATTTTAATCCTCATTACTGTCTTAAGCATTTGTTAAAAACTCTTGCTTCTAAGTATTTGTGGACGATATACATTGACTACCTGGATTTGAATGTTACATTGTCCACAAATTAGCCATGTGGAATTAGATAATTTCTTTTCCTTTCTGAACCTCAATTTCTTCATCTGTAGAATAAAAATAACATTCCTACATTGTATGTTTGTTTCGGGGATTCATGATAATATCTATAAGAACATGCATGCAGCATTCAATAACTAGACATGGAAATACCAGCTCTCATTTCAAACGCTAAGAACCTCAGCTTTGTAGAATAATATGTATTTGAGCAATGCTCATGTCAGTCAGTGAAACAGGATTATAAAATGTTAAGTCTAGTAAATAAAAAAAAAGTCTGACTGAGGCAGACCTTTCCTTGAGAATATATCACCTGCTTCTTTAAAATATACTTCATATACTAAAAATAAACTTCCCTGGGATTTCTTTTTATGCATTACTTTGGCAATGACATTACCATTTTTAGGGGGAAGGGCACATTTTATTCAATATAGGCTCTTATTTAGACAATATTATAAAGATTATAAAGAGTCTTGCATATGCACGAATGGTTTCTAATACTTCACTGTTTGATATTAGGAATTTGAACTGAATATTGCATTTTAAAATAAATTTCTGGACATTGTTCCATAGTGTAGTGGTTAGCACGTCTGCTTTACACGCAGAAGGTCCTGGGTTCGTGCCCCAGTGGAGCCAAGGTCCATGGTCTACACCCATACCACCCTGAACAAGCTGGATGTCTGATCTCAGAAGCTAAGCAGGGTCGGGCCTGGTTAGTACTTAGATGGGAGACCACCTAGGAAGACCAGGTGCTCTAGGCATAAATAATAATTAAAAATAAAATAAATCTCTGTTTTAGCCTTCTATGCACCTAGTGACATTATCTGAAATATAGTTATTAGTATTAAAAGCCTGATGTAAATTATGAGCTTCCAAGGTGAAGTTTGTCCTTATCCTTGTTACCACTATTATAATAAATTTAAGATGACAATGATCCTAAGAATATATATGTATATATACATAAAATAATATTTTATTTAGTTCATCTTAGGCTTAATAATCTGTTGATTAAACAACAGTAGAGAAAGTCTTCCTCGATTGTTTTTCTTGTCTTTGCCAAATATCAGCAACTTCTTTTCCAAGTTCACAACTGGATATTTAATCATTTCAAAGCCTTAATATAATTTCTGTGCTTTTTTAAATGTGACATCTTCATTGACTATTTCTACCTCTCAAGAATAAAGGGCAACTTTTGAATTTTTTCAATACATATTTAATAAATAACATTTATTTAATGAATAGCACATAGCACTTAATGAATAGAGTCCTATTTAACATATGTCTGTATAATACCCAGTATTCTTAGTGCCATAAAACATTCAGATAATTTTTTGCTACAAAGCAAGATTGTTGCCTATGGATTATAAAATTATTCGTATTCAAAGAAGTACAATTTGGTTTTCATTGAATGAAACAAATATCTACACTGTGTTCTCTGTATGTGAAGGATGTGTGGCAAACTATTTTTAAATGTTAACTGATATTTTTTCCTTAATGTTTTTATTTCCCTTTGTTCCATCCCACACTGAGTAATCCAAAACTCTTTTTGTTTATTGCTTCAGAAAACATAAAATGCAGTAGTGTGTGTTTTCCCCTTGATTTTTACATTTTTTAAAGCCTCTACTTACAAGATTGGTATGGATTTTAAGCGAAGCAAAAGATTTAGGAAGAATCAGATGTATCAGGAATGTTCTTCCCAGTCTTTAGAAGGGAAACGGATTCCCTGAAATGAGGAGGTGATGCTGTGGGCTCAGATTTTCTGTCTCCAAGAAAGGCAATCTCAAGGAGGTTAGGGAACGAGAATGCGTGACTTGAGGGACCACCACAAACCAAAATAGTCCCTCAAGCACACTGTGCCCTATAGAATGTACCCAGACAGGAGGTTGATTAGTGGTTGAAATCTAGCCAACCCTTCACTTGATTTGTGCCATGGCTCAGCGATGGGTCTCCTGCAGGAAGAAGCATCTCTTCTCATTTCCATGGGATAGAAGGGCCCTGAAACTGTGATTCAGAGGCATGGAATTCAGACCTCTGATGAGCTGGGGTATGAGGTGGAGGCTGACTTAAGATAGGTTTGTGGGCTAAGGAATCAGAGGGAACTTGTGCCCTGATCCTTCAGTACAGCTTGGGTAAAGTGATAGGATCCCAGAGGGAAAAGAAAGGCTGTGTGGTGTAGATTGGCATTCTCCTGGAAGTCCTGAGATAGAGGAGGTTGGTATGAGAGCAGCAGGCTGATTCCAAAGGGCTTCAATGAGTACTACAGAAGTAAGGGAGAAAAAATGGCTAACTCGAAGGGCCTTTGTGGATATCTGCATGAGACCTGGGTTATAAAGAAGAAGGACAAGATGAGATTATGGATATTTCAGTGGATCCAGTAAAGACAGAGGTTACCAAGGAACAAGTGAGCTCCTTCCTTGCCAGTAAATGTCCTGGCCTCAGAAAGATGCCAAAGCCTAAGTGAGGTAAAATTGGGAGAAATCCCAGATAACAGAGTTTTAGCTTCTACTGCTGTGGTAAAATATGATCTGCACACTCACCAATGTGTGGCCGAGCTCTTCAACATGTATCATACCAATATCTTTATTTTTATCGGCTTCATTCAGAAAGCCCCTATATCTCTCATGTGCTTTATTGCTAGAGCCTCCCTTCCATCTCTCTGTGATTACACTCTTTTATGCATTAGTTCAATTCTTCTAAAACTCAACCCTGTTCATGCCACTTAAATGCGTAAAAACATTTAGTGGCCTTTTCAGTGTTTACTAAACAGAGTCTGATATTCAAGGCTTTCTCTGGTTTTCTCTTAATGCCTTTTCAAACATGATGCTCCTAACTAATTGAATTCCTTATATGTCACGTAGCATTGTACCTCCATGCTTTTGCTCATACATTATTATTCTCCTAGAATGTCCTCTCAAACCGAAAGTCTCTATTTAACCCTACTTGACACATTCTTTGTGACTCAAATTCCTGACTCCCTCTCCTTTCCCGTAAGCTGTGGCCATCTTCATCTCTCTTAACTATCTGCTCATGGCAATTTGTCTGAAATCCCTCCTGGCTCATCCATCTTATTTTCCCTACTCTTTGATGATAAGATTCATTCCCGACTCTTTCTTGATAACTCAAAAAGTCCAGCTCCATCTGGGTTTTAGGTGGAATAGATACTTTACAAATACAGGTTGACAATTAATGTTTGGAAAATAATATATTTATCTTTCCTGCAGATCATAGCAATAAACTGTACAAAGAATGCTATTGTGGCTAATAAATAAAAATATATTTAAAATAATGAGAACTATAAATTAATAGTAATACTTTTTTATTGTATGGCTTATGTACCAGTCACTTTAGAGAGAAGTTTTTATATATTATCTCTTTTAATGGTACAATATCTCTTAAATGGATGTTATTATTAATTCTTATTTTACTTAACCTCTTAAGTAAGGTACTCAAAGTGGATACTTAATTGGTATTTTATTCTTAGTATTCTCAGAAGATTATAAAATGGGATTTGGCTCAAAGTCAACTTGACTTTAAACCTATATTCTAAAAAATATACTAATTTAAATTAGCTATTACCATTTTAGAACTATAAAGGATTCAAATCCCATATCATATGATTGTTCTGGCACATAACATATTAAACATGTTAGCTATTATGTTAGAAAAATTCGAAATGTATTCTTTAAATACATAGCAGAAAGTGTAACTATAAACTCAAATATAACTTTTGCAGTCTTAACTATAGTAAGAAGATAATTTAAAGTTTAAGAAACTATTGCAAAAGACAGAAAGAACAAAATTGTTTTCCTGGATTTGAGAAAATGTTAAACACGGAAAACTAGGTCAAGTTTACTACTATTTTTAATGAAAGTAATGGTCATATGACTTTAACAGAAAGTAATAGTCATATGACAATTGTCTACTGAGCTCACCATTCATCCCTGTGGAAATACAAAGTCCCAGCAGAAAGCATTACTAACTTTGGGAAAACTCCAAGACGACAAAACCAAAAAGCTCTAGATAACAATTATTCTTAAAGAAAGGTACTTAAATTGCCTCCAGATTTTTATGAGATTAGTAACCCATGAAAGTGGATTACATGAAGAAGAAAATATTTTTATTAATTCTTGTAATAAATTTTATTCAATGTCTTTTGTAAACATGTGTTGCCTCAAAAGTCACAGGACAGACAAAGAGTTTGTAGTCTAAAAAGGATGTAGGGTATGAATATAAATCACAAGATTACCAGGTAAAAACGAGCAAGAGCTACACAAAGGGTTATGTATGATTTGTGATGCTACTGATAATTCTACACTGTCTTTAAAAATTAAAAGTTCAATCCCAGAGTAGCAAACGTTTCTTCTAGGTATTATACAGCAATCAGTGGTAATACTAATTAAAGTAACCTTTATCAATTGTAAGTCATGCAGGGAAAATGATGAAAGATTAGAGTATACTCTAAATAATTTGTTTTCCCAAATAGTTGAACTAAAAGATGCCATTTATTAAAGTCATATGATAAATGTAAATGAAATTTTTTGTCATTCTTTTCTGCACCTGGAATGTAACCTTTAATGAAACATGTTCTCAAATTTAATTTCTGTGCCAAAAAGCAGATAACAATTATAGATAACATTTTGAAAGCATTTTTCCATGTATTAGGCTTTGAAAATATTATTTCAATTAATTTTTGGAACATCCCTATGAGGAAAGTCTTATTATCATCTCCATTTTATCAAGATGGAATATCTACAGTTTGGAAAACAGAATAACTTGCCCAGAATGACAAGCTAGCAGATAGTTTGAGATTGGAATCCAATTTATCTGATTCCTGGGCCCATAGGTGTCACTCCAACTCTAGGCTGCCTCGGTAATGGATAAATTAAGAGACAAGTCCAAGCATTCATTTTATTCCCAGCTAAGTTAACAAGTCCTGCAGGCAGTTACCGCAATATTTCCACACTAAAGTGACTGTAACCCTGGAACTCAGTCACTCAAAATAGCAATAAATTATATGCTGACAACAATAACTTACAAAAGATATAAAGACTTCCTGACCACATGAAGTTGACCATCCACCAACATTCATATACAGCAATTTCTATCTAGCTTATCTAACGTTAGAAATTCTTATACTTCCAGAACGAACAGAGAATAAGACCTTTTAGGGCAGATGGTGAAGAGGGATGAGCAAGACTGAAAAATAGTGTAAATGAGGTACAAAGCGCACAGGTGAAGGTGCACTTTGTGAAGGTGAAGGTAAAGAAAGTGCTGGAGGGGGTGCAAGAGAGAGATAAAAAAGAACTTAATATGCTCAGCCTTGGTTCAGATGTGGCAGCCGTTTCATGTGGAATGAAAGGCCAAACTTTCATTGAGCCATTTCTTTATCTAATCCATGAATCAGATAAAAACTCTATGCTGCTGTATTGCATCTTAGTGGGAAAAAAGGCTCTAAATTGAAAGTTTGCATATTTCCCCACCAAATTAATTTCACTATGTTTGGTTGTAACAAAGACCAAGTAGACAATCAGGTCAAATGTAAAATGCATGGGTTTTCTTCGAAATGTATGAACTGTGAATGAGGGTTTTCTTTTGTAACTGAGGGTGATGATTTTAAAATTAATGTTTCTCAAGGGTTTGTTTACATTTCTTTGTTTACACGTATCCACATCCTCTTTACCTACTTTTTTTATTCCTACTCCTACTGTTTTTTAAATTGGTAACTGAGGGTGATGATTTTAAAATTAATGTTTCTGAAGGGTTTGTTTACATTTCTTTGTTTACATGTATCCACATCCTCTTTACCTACTCTTTTTTTATTCTTACTCTTACTTTTTTTTAAATTTAAGTATAGTTGGTATACAACATTGTATTAGTTATATTAGTTTCAAGTATACAATATAGTAATTTGACATTTTTATACTTTATAATGTGATCACCCCACTAACTTTAATAATCATGGTGACTTTGCAAATTCATCACAGTATTATTTACTAGACTCCCCTTCACCTTTTCACCCATTTCCCACCTCTTCCCCTCTGGTAACCATTCCTTATCTGTTTCTATGAGTCTATTTTTGTGTTGTTTTTGCAGATTCCACATATACGTGAAACTACACGTTATTCGTCTTTCTCTGTCTGACTTATTTCACTTAGCATAATACCCTCTAGGTCCATCCATAATCTTAAAATTTATATGGAACCACAAAAGACCACAAATAGCCAAAGCAATCTTGAGAAAGAACAAAGGCAGAGTTACGCTCCTACTTTAACCATCTCCCAGCTCAACGTCCTTGGGCTTTAGAAAGCTAAGTACAGTATTTTAATATTAATCAAGCAGGTTAATATTTAGTAGTAGCTATCTGCAAACTGGCAGCAGAGGCAGTAGTTGTATAATTTAAATCCATTGTTGAATGATGTTTGTTTATTCCACGTTATACATAGCACCTCAAAAAATCCAAAATATACTTCAAGGTGCAAAAGGCCTATAGTATTGAAGGGAAAATCACCTTAATATTTTCTTTTTTTTCTCTACTCTCTTTGTAAACTTTATGATTAAAAAAAGACTGAGGTATAAAAGAAATGAAATATGACTATTTTTACATGTAAAAAAGAAAACTAGTGTACTCGGAGGCTGTCTGATATCCAACAGAGGGCACAAACTCTGCCAGAAAGATCCTTGAACGCACATATCTGTGTATATTATTTCTCATAGCAATTATCTAAAATTAAAGTCTGCATTTTTCATAAAATCGGATACATTTACGAATGCAAAATAGTTACTTTTTAAAATAATGCCAAATGTAGTGTTATTCAAAAAGTATCTATTAAGAAAGTTTAGACAATACAAACATGGACTAAGAGGATCAAGAATGGAAATCAACACCAGTTCTTATACTGGCAACACAGAATGTTTCAGGGCCTGTTTGTAAAAAGCAGGAAGACTAGAGTTTAAGGTCACTGTATAGATCTGTTTGCTCATAAAACATTAATTGCATAAATGTTAAGGACCAGTAGCTAATAAAAAAAAAAAAAACGAGTTGATTAATGTATTTCATAATGCAGTGTTTAAAATGAAAAGAAACACTTACGTAACTACTTATTTTAGCACTGAAATTTGTAGGACTGTAATTTTTAAATTGTGAATGTGTTAGAATTTGTCTTAATACAAAAGTTTTCCAGTTAATTTTTGAGGGGGATGGAGGAGCTTCTCTGCTAGCAGGCCTATTTCCTTCACTAGATTAGAAAGCAGAAATCTCCATTCAGGAATGGGCCGTTCCAGTTTGCCTTTAACCATTTCACTATTCTTTTGTAGGATTCAGAAGGCCGAACATGTTTGTACCCACTTAAGAATAGCCACATGTTCTCATTAAAAATAAAATTCACTTTAATTCCAAAATAAATATTTTATAAGAAGAATGTTATCATTACTTCTTTTGGTGGTGAGAGGAGTGTGTGTGTGTGTGTGTGTGTGTGTGTGTGTGTGTGTTGAGGGAAGTGTCCTCCAATTCTCAATGAAATGGTTGTCAGCTTCTCTGGAGAACCTCAAGGCACTATGCAACTACTGAAGAGCTCTAGGGTGTATGTTAGAAATGTCCTGAGCATTACAAATGCCACTGGTGTCAGATGATGTTACACGTATGTAAATTAGCTGCATGTTGCACAAAGGAAACCCATCCCACTTGGCATAAGAATGGGACTGATCCTTGAAAAGTAGTGAGGCACTATGTCTTAAAAATCGCAGCTGCCAACGTCATGTATTCGGTTACCCTGCACACCTGCCACATTCTGCATCAGAGAAAGGGGCCTGAAGGCTCCTTTCAAAGTCCTTGAGAAAAGCAGACTATCAAACAATCTGTCAACACTTCAGCTAGAAGAGAAACAAAATTCCGTCTTCCTTTCCTTCAAGCCTTGCTTCATCTCCCCTCCCTCTCCGCTAGTAAACAGAAGAGGCTTATCTAGGAGACAGTTGAGCAAAAGTCTGTTACAGCGTATTTGAAAAGAACAGAAAGGCATGGAACAGGAAAAGTGCAAGGAGGGTGCCCAGGGGAGTTAGTGGAAGTCACTGCAAATAGCGCAGTTTTCTGAAAGATGCCTGGCAAGGTGGATGTGGCAGGCGGGGGGCTAGGGGTCCCAAGGAAAGTCAGACAGGCCTGGACCCTGCTGCTACTTACACTTCTCCGTCATCCTCCGAGTCGCTGTCCGAGGCCCACTCCTCACCGATGTCAGGCAGGGCGAAGAACAGGGTCTTGGGGCCAGGCCCGGGGGGCATACAAGCACTGGGCTCTTGCTCTCCTGGGGCAGGCTGGCGGGGGTTCCGTGGGCTCAAGGTTAAACTGCTGCTGCCGGTGGCGCCCCTGATCGACGGCAGCGCGGCGCAGACCCCGCCTGGGCCCGGGGACGGCTGCGCCAGGGCCGCAAAGTGGGCAGGGGAGCCCGCGGCGCTGCAACCTCCGCTGGCGCAGGCCAGGGGCAGGGTTTGGGGCGAGGGCTGGAGCATGGGCTGAACTTTGGCTGCTCTAGGGCTACTGGGCAGCGAGTAGGGGGTCCCTACTGCTTCCGACGCTCGGCTCGGGACCGAGACCGTGGAGTAAGAGGCGGTGAGCAAAGGATGGAGCGGGACGGGCACCCCCGGCGAGGCAGAAGGGGAGTCTGGCTGCAGGGCCGGGAGGAGGGTCAGGGTGGAAGCCGGGCTGAGCTCTTTGCCCGCGGGCCCTGCAGTGATAGCGCCTCCCGAGTGGCTGGAGGAGGCGATCGGCGAGGGGACCGCCGGAGGCGCCGTCGAGGTCTTGAAGATTTTGGCAAAGAGCGACCCAAGGTCCAACACAGCGACCTTCATATCTCAGTCTTGGCAATTCTGTCCCAGACGCTGCCTGAACCTCAAGACCACGGGAAACCCGGCTTCGGAGCTCCATCCACCGCCGCCCGCAGGAATCGCGACAAGGAGGCCCCCGGCGGGGCGGAGGTCCTGGGGTCCCCGCACGCCGCGGAGCCCCGGGGGCCTCTGGTGCGCTCCCCACGCCGAGGGAAGTCTCCGGGCGCTCAGCCCCGCAGCACTTGGGACAACCCTTCCCGATGCCCTAACGACCTGCAGATCGCTGGCTGCTGGCTGCGCAGGGGGCTGCGGCCACGCTCTGCGGGGAGCAATCCCTTCTCTGCCCTGGTGCTGTGAGGCCCCCAAGAGCCAAGGGTCCGGGAGCCCACGGAGGGGACGTGGTGCAGCTGCCAGCGCCAGCGCCACCGCGGGCTTTAAGGTGGGTATTTGGGCCTCCGCCCGCTGGAGATACCCCGACGGGCCCCCGGGACCGCGCGGGCGGTTGCTAAGCTAAACAAAAACCCTGCTTAGCTCACTGCTAATTGGGCTCCGACTGCAGCTTGGGGCTGTGTCCACAATAGATACCCTGGCTCCCCTCCTTGATTCGTGCCTTAAAGGAACACTCTGCAATTTCTACATCACTCAGAGTTTCACCAGATTACCTAACCTCTGGGGGTAAGGGATTTGAACAGAGCGCTGGGAAAGACAACCTTACTTCCAAAAGATCTGGTCTGACAAGACCAAATGTACCAGGGTAAGGGAGAAGGCCAGCTCTCTGACATGAGAGAAGATTGATTTAAAAAACAAAAACAAAACAAAACAAAACAAAAAGTGTATTCAGGTGAGTGGACTTGAAACAGTAGTACCCACTCCTCCCACCTCAGGGCCATGATCATTATTATTAAGGATGACACAGGGGAACAACAGCAGGGTGCCTCACCCAAGAACTAGGAAATAACAGTGGGTTCTGACAGCTAAGTTAGTAAAATCCACATACAAAGTATTTGTTTAAACGCCTGTTGGAATGGATTTAATAGCTAAAAATTTGAGGCCTCAAACTATAATTAAACTGATTAACTCAAAGGCAAATATGAAATGTAAGAGTTTCTTATTAAGTGAAATAGATTTTGCTAAGTCTAAAGAAATATATGTTAAAGACAGAGTGTAGGAGTGTGATGATCTGCAGGAGTGTGTGGGGTCAGTTCTGAACAAGACTGAAAAATAAGATATTGGCAGGGTTTATTCGCTAATGCTCAGAAGATATATTTTTGGCCTTGGGTCAAAGAAAGGAGATGAATAAACCTGGTAGTGAATAAATTAACCTATATTCATGATTATATACATTAGTTTTTTGCGAGTTATCAGACTTAATCCTGAGCCAAAGTAAATTTCCATGGTAATGCCAAGCTTTGCATCTTCTTGTAGACCGCTAACCCATCTACCTATGATATCCACATCCTGTCATAATCCCTTTTCTGAATCCAAGCTCCATGAACAAACATGTACTGGACACTTTTCTACTTCAAGACTATGTTACACACTGAGATGGAACAGAAGAGATGTTCTTTTTTCACAGTCTGGAATATTTAGCATCGCATCACACACTAAGTGTCAGGTGAGTGCCCCAGAAAACAATTACAGTTGGTGGCAGTCATTGCAGTCAGCATTAACTCGGAGAAAGAAGAACATTTGTGTACTTAAGAAAGGTACAAAGACCAAGCCAATAAATGTCAAACTATAAAGGGCCTTGGATGTTGGAAGAGGGAAGAGCATACAGTTGTCAGCAGGTAAAGCACCAGCACACAGTGAAGAATCAAAATGAGGGAATGAGGGAATAAGTAACAAACATACCTCAGAACAGCAGTGGAAACTAGAGACACTGGCCTCAGAGGCAGATCAGGGAAGCTGTGCTAACCTCATCATTATGCAAGGACACCATAACCATCTGTATTTCTCATATTCGCATTGTTCTTCTTTCTTAGCAACTCATCAGGTAGCCTTAGAGGTGTGCGAGGTCATCAGAACGTTGGATTATTTTCATGGCACTCATGC
>NW_006439192.1:20563749-20605824 GCF_000325575.1 Pteropus alecto | reverse complement strand
GGAATGCAAAGCTGTTTCCTAAAGATTGTTTGTTTGTTTCATAAGGATTTTGCTTCTGATTCATAGAGCAATTAAATCCTCAAAATATTATGTCACTCTCAATATAAGCAGATTCATTTCTAGAATATGCACTTGCAGTATTTAAGTTGCTAATCATCTGATCCATTCTAGGCCCTCACAGCTGACCAGCCTCTCAAGATGGAGTCCCACTAACCTGACTCATAAAATACAGATGCATAAACCCCAACTCAAATATGTTAACTAAAAACTATGCAACTGCAGTGTTGTCCAAGAGGAATTCCTGCTAAGACTAAATTAAGTTGAAAGATTGTTAAGTGAGCATAGAATCAAAGCAAAGAGAGTGTGCAATATGGTTCATGTAAAGGAGACATTCATAATAGAAGCCAATTATCCTCCTCTTTCTTGGAAGAGCAACCCTGCACGAACAGGGGGTCATTCATCTACCTGTCTTTGGTTCTCTAACTTTAGATATTTCTATGCTTCCATTAATAACCACTTCCCGTTTGTACACATGCTTTTCTTTAAGTATATGGAGACTTGATAAAACTATAGAAAATGGGCGAACTCTTCCAGACACTGGCCTTGGAAACAATCTATTTCTAAGGTGCATTTGCATGTATCTTATCTATTATGGGTTGAATTGTGTCCCTCAAAAGATATGTTGAAGTTCTAAGCCCTAGTTCTTGGGAATGTGATTTTATTTAAAAATAAGGTCTCTGTAGATGCAATCAAGTTAAGACGAGATCATTGAGATGTGCTCTAATCCCAGTGACTGCCATACTCTTAAGAAGAGAGAAATTTGAACACAAAGACACGGGGAGAACAAGTGATGACAGAGGCAGAGATTAGCATGATAATAGCTGCAAGACAAAGACCATCAAGAACTGAAGGCCACTACTAGAAGCTAGGAGGAAGGAAGGAAATTCAGAGGGAGCACGGTCCTGCCAGCATCTGATATCAGACTTCTAGTTTCCGGAACTATGGGAGAACAAATTTCTTTTGTTTTATGCCACCCAGTTTGTGGCACTCTGTAATGACAGCCCTAGGAAACTAACACACTATTGTGGTATTAATTAATTACTGGGACACTTCATGATTATAGCATCTTACTAGTATCTTTATGAAAGTCTTCAGTGGGTAGATCTGCTCTAAAAACCAGGCTACAAATTAAAATGATAATCATAATTGTCTCAAATTTACCAGGAGAATGACAGGAATTCTAAAAAGGATAGGGAATAAATCATCGTCAGTTAAGGCAATGGATGTAACATTCTGGCCAGCCAGCCTCAGGAAGAAGACACAATGAGTGAATGATTGATCCTTTTGTTTAAAGGTTCTTTGAAAATGACCTTAATTGCAAACATGACAAGCGATTCTTAGCAAGATGCTAGGTCTTTCATACCTATTGCTCATCCATCAACAGTCTTTCAGAGAGGTATTAGATGCTGCTGGGCTTCTTTGTTAATTACCAGTAGCATGTCATTCTCATAACATGAGCCCCAGGTGATGTATCACAGTGGTCTGGCTCAGTGAGAGTAAGGAAATGAAAGAAAATGCAGTAAATCATTGTTTCTAACTGAGACAGTGTCGGTTTTAGATAGACTTTATTCGAAATGTCAAAGCAGTGTTTTGTGTGATAAAATCCTTCAGCTTATATTGGTTAATTAACAATCTGAAAGCTGATTTTCTGGTGTGTACGATAACGCTTGGCTGCATCATTGAGAAAGTATCAGGAAGTTATGACCATGTTGCTATGAAGAAATGTTATGTTTTGGAAACCTGACATTTAAAACAAATAACCTGAGTAATTATCTGTTTAAGAATTTGAATTGCCTCACTTAGCATGACACTAAGGCCAGAACCTATAAAAAAAAAAATACTGTCAAATTAGGTAATAAAATTTTAAATTTCTGAGCAATGAAAGCTGTTTGTTGATTCAACGAATATTTACTAAGCACCACAATGGAGATAGTGTAGTCTTACAGACTCTGGAGCTAGACTTTCTAGGTTTATATTTCCTCTGCCACTGACCCACACCCAGGCCTCTCTCTGTCCCTTAATCGTTTCTATCTCAAATAATGGTACTTTGTGAAAGTCACATTAATCAACACATGCTTGGTAACTGGAACCAAGCCTAACACAAGATCAACTCTCAGTGGGTGTTAGTTTTTATTATACGTGACACCAGATTACAATGAACAACTCGAGAAAAAATCTGGAAGGAAATTATAGCTACATTTATGTCCAAGTTTTTTCATCTTTGTACTATTTGAATGTTTTCAATTAGTATGTCTCATTTTCAATGATAAACAAAAAAGAAAAAAAAAAGTGAAAAAAAACAAATCAAAACCTCAAAAGCTTCAGGCAAGTTTTCTTGATATGTGATTAAGGGCTATGGAATCTACCAAGGGAAAAATACTAAAACAAGAACAACTTTAAACTGATCAAAAAAGTAGCTTTAGATGACAGAGATTATTAATAGACCATGACTGAATCTTCTGGGTGGGGTAACAGACAGAGTGTAGTGGAAAGAGCAAAGACCAGGCCCTTGAGGCTTCTCAGGTGCTTTCAGCTGCAAATAGCAGAGAAAACCGGACTGTTGCTTGAGAATTCGAGATGCTTAAGTAGCTCACAGAGCAGGAAGCGCACAATAAGTCGGTTCTGGGATTGGTGCTGTGATTACCAATGTCATCAGAGACTCAAGACCTTTCTCTCTTTTTTGGTCACTCATTGTCAGGATGTTATGACTTGTTTCCTGGTGGCCCCAAGATGGTACCCTCAGCACCATATATCTTTTCCTCAAATAACTGCATTCAAGGCAAGAACTTACAAACCAAAGACATCAACACACGGAGAGGAGGAGGTATGGGGTCTGATGGTGTTCGAGCCCCTGGTTCTAGTTCTCCTTGAGAGCTAATTATATCCCTGCCCTTTTGCCAGTTTGGTTATAGACCACATTCTCCCTTTTTGTGTGAACAACTTTGAGTTTCGGTCACTTGCAACCAATTGCTCACTAACATAAAGAATGTCCCTGTAAGAACCGCCCCCCCTCCCCCGCAAAAAACAGTATGAAAGTTGCTGAGAAAGAAAAAAGTGCAACCCCTGGCATCCAGAAGCCAGCCTGGCACTCGCAGCTGGACAATGTTATTCTCTTATTGGCCATAAATAATCTCACCAACCTTCAACAAGTTTACTTTGACACTATAAAATGAGAAAATCCATGACTACTTCATAATTCTGAGTACAGACAAAAATAAGGTCACTGTGCCACCCTCAAAATACTATAAACTCTCTTCTCTTATCCAAGTGACTGCTATTTCTTTAGCAATTACAACTTCATCCTGTGCTTGTCTCCCCCCGCTATAGATAAGATTTATTGAGATATCTAATCATAAAATTTCCCCTTTTCTGACAGCATCAAATCTAGAATGAACCTCTGTTTCCTCAGGCCCTCAATCACCCAAGGAAAACCCAAACCTATATGAGGATCTTTCTAACATCTTCTTGCTGAGACACCCAGTGGTTCCCCATGGTGTGTGTCCTCCTTCATTACAATGAGTCATAAATCCAACTTGTCAACTGCAGGTATGTTCCTGGTGGCCCTTGACTGAAAGACACTGACACTGTTAAAGGATCCTTATTTATTTATTTTTTAAAGTGGGCTTCCTATGAAGCCATTTGTTTTCCAGATTTTCTGGAAGAGACTTTATTTTAAAAAATAAAATTATTGGAAGCTTGCAGAAGTGTTTAAAGAAACCATCTGAGCTGTCTATTTTAATTCTCAAATACCTTGGAAAGAGTAGTGGATCCTGTAGTGAACTGCCAAGATCTCCCCTTCAGGAACCAGGTACCTATTTTTCCAGAGCGTTAGTTCCTGGTGGTTCACAACTGAACCCTTTCCTAGGAATTGCTTTGGGCCAAAGCTTTTTGCTCAAGGCCACACTTCCTCCCTGGGACTTCTTATATCCAGTGACTGGTTGATGTGAGTATACTGCGTTCCAGCCACTTTGCCTAGTTTTGTGTCAATTTTGTAAGGCCATTCTGGTTCCAGAGTTCCCTCGGGGTCTGCTAAGGCCTCGGTTGCAATAGCAATTGCATCATAGTTCATCATTCTTTCTCTTCCCAGCCCAGCTTATTTCTCTTTCTTTTTATCAGAGCACTCCTCCAAACCTACTGCATGTAAATCTCCATCCCAGAATCTGTTTCCTAAGGAACAAACAAGATAAAAGGGAGCTAAGAATTCAAAAATGGCTGCCCAGAAATTCTCACAGAGAACTGACTTTTCCATCATTGAAAAGTACAAGGGACTCCTGCCTGATATATTCAGCAGGTTGTTCACTAAACTGGTGGGGAGAAAAGTCACATAACAGAACCAGTTTCTTCCTTGAACAGGAAGATGGATCAAGGCTAGAGAGTTGCAACAGCTAAGAATGGCTAATACCAACCAAGTAGTGTAATTAGTAACCAATGGCCAATTGGTGGTCATGCTTTGTTATTGTAATACAAATTTGTGTATTTATAGAAAAAAATTAGTGCTTCAAATCCTCTTCTGTTATGTGAGAATAAGCCTGGCTCTTTGGACTGTGAAGTTATAAGTTATGCTCTTCTATTCAACTAGTTGTCACATAAATCTAAGTCATAGGTCCCAAGAGAGAATTCTATTATAATTTCTGGTTTTACCTATTGAAACCCGTAAAGTTCCAATTTCAAAGTACCTTACTGCTTAAATCTAAATACCCCTGTCATGCTCTCTGCAACATGGTTTCATCTTCTGCAACATCCCTACTCTCTCAAAACCAAATTTATGTCTCCCTTCCCTACCTTCTATCATTGTATTCATTCTGTCATCTCCCACCTCACTCACCAAAATCCTACCCACATTTAAAAGGTCTGATCCTCTTCCTTGTCCAGGTCCATATTTGAGAATCCCTTCCTACCCTAACTCCTATTGCCCCATTTTCTACAATGTACCTCATATTCTTTGTAAAGCACAGGGTTTAGCACAGAGCTAGGCACACACAGCTTCTCTATGGATACTATATTTTTAACAGCTTTATTAACATATAATTTATATACCATAAAATTGTTTTATGTATATGATTCAATAATTTTTAGTAAACTAACATAGTTATACAATCATTAGCACAACCCAATTTTAGAACATATTCATCACCCCCAAAGATCTCTTGCGCCCACTTGAAATTATTCCCCTCTCAGGCCCCTGAGCCCAGACAACCACTATTCTACTTTCCATTTCTATAGAACACAAGAAATATTTTTTAAGTACTTGATTTGGAGCATCTTCACATTTTCTAATGGTCACTTACTATTGAATCTCCTTTACAGATAATCTAAGGTAGACATTTGAATAATTAGACATTGTTAAATAAATGGCATTAAAATCCCCCTCATCAACAAATTGATTGTCTCTACTATTTATTTCAATCTAAAAGGTGTTATTTTCAGGTAAAATCTAAATACTTAGATTTATTTTAAACTCAATAATGTTGATTCAGCTGGGTTTTGGTTTGAAAGTAAAAAATAAGAAAGAGTTGGAGTGAACAGATTATGTGATGGCACCCTGAAAGCTAAAATATAAGCTTTACAAGTCAATTCACTGGTGGAAATTAAATAGGTCAGACAAACATCCTTTTCTGAACTCTTTTTGTCTTGAATCCAAGATAAAAGGACTCCTGAGAATAATTATAAAGGACAGCCTGCAGAAGTGCAGAATGTTGCTTCCTCTGTAGGTCAAACACAAGTCAAGGCTTACGCTTTTTATTAGTTTTACTTCTTTTCAGTTACATATGTCATCCCTTGTGTATCCTGACCTCTTAAATATTAAGCAATTTTTTTTAAAAGTACGTTTTAACTTAATTTAAGTTGAAGCCATTTGATCAACTATCTCATAAGCAAATACAAAAAAGAATGAAAACAGTTACTTCCTGATATATTGATATATTGATTAATTTATATTAATGACTAATTTAGAAATATTTTAATGAAGGTGAGAACACTGATACATAACATACAATGTGCATCAAGAAAAAAAGTAGTTATGATTTTTATTTTATGATGCCAAAATAAAACAGGATCGTTTCACAGGTAGAAACAAATCTTAACAAAAAGTTATAAAGCAAGTGACTCGCGTAAGTGTTGTGTATAATGTGAAAGGGAGAATGAGTCCTCCATACGTTCACATTGTTGGGAGACTGTAGGCTCCTTTAGGACCAGCAGTTCTTTGGATATTAATTTTTCCAGATATATAATTTTTATGTCAATTTAGTCCTGAGATTAGTGAACTATTTAAATCACAGTTCCAATATGCGACATTGCAAATGCTCCCTAAATTAAACAAATGAGTGCTTTAAGCATAGAAATTAACTCAGCTTTATAATTTCAACTCTCCATTATATTCAAATGCCAGAACTATACAGGTTTTAAAAAGCCATTCTTGAGGCGAAGATTTATATGATGGAAGCCAGTAATAAAGATCATCATTTTTAGTGGGAAAAAAAAAAAAAGCCATTCTTGTCTATTTCCAAAAATTAGTCTTTTTGTTGTTAAACAAAAATAAAACTTAAAATAGTCATAAGGACTAATTTATACATAGCATATTATTTTGTGGTATGATAATATGTTCTATGTGAAGGTATTATACCATGATCATCATCACTATTATATGGGAATATCTAAGATTTTGTTTATCATTATAATTTTCAAGACCATGAGTCAAAGAATGCCAGTGGGATCAAGTGATTTGGCCAGGGTTATCTTCTGAGTCTGTGACAAGGAGAGGACAATATTTTGAATCCACAAAGCCAAGCTACCAATTAATCTTCATGAAGTGAGCCTTTCTGCAATACTTTTAAGTATGAGAATTGTTTCTTTTAACACTTCTCATAGTAGAAATCCAACTATCAGGAAGACATAAGTATTTATTAAGCTAGTTATTTTATTAAGTAATTAAAATGAATTACAAATGTTTTCTGCTCTCGAGTCTATATATTAAAATGGTATTTAACATTTAACAGAAGTAACACTGTGATAGTCACCACTAAAATATAAGCTTTACGATTGAAAAAATGTTGTAATTAAACTTTTGAAAATATGGGAATATACTCTTTTACAACTGAAATAGTATTGTACCTATTAAAACAATTATTTTTTATTGTAATATGAGTGAATGCAAAAAACCCAAATGTAACTATCACAAACCCTTACATAACTAACTTTTCTTAAATGAAGAATATTTTTAAACTTTCTTAAGTTTTCATTGGCCTCAGTAACCAGTTGTGTACATTTCTTAGTACAGTATATTCCTATTGTTTATTTTTGGCCATATTAAGTCAATTGGTAAGAAAAGGCTTGAAATAAGGAGATACATTTCCACAGAAGAGAGAGAATTGTGATCTAATACTCTCATCTATAAATATGAATAAACAGATTTACAATATTTTCAAGTTAAATTTATCTTGACACTTTTTAAATTAGGGAAGTTGCTCCTTGGTTAATTTAGTCTTTTTTTTTTTAATTATTTTTTTTAATTGAAGAAATTATTAAAAAATTTTCCCTCATCTACCTCCCCCCTCCCAATTTAGTCTTTAAATAAATTTAATGTACTGAATTTCTGGATCCAAGTGCTACTTGCAATTTATGATAAAAAGCATTTATCCGTTCTTTCTGAAGTGGCCAGTTCAAGATGCAGTAAGATTTAAACATTCCTCTTCGCAAACAGAGTGCATGATTCAATTTATAATCTGGAATATCCTCAAGAAAGATCAATATAATGGAATCCAGATTTTGTTCAATAGCTTGCTGAACTGCATGGTGCACTTTGAATCTAAGTTAAAAAAAAAAATGTATGAATTAAGTTACATATTGATATACAGTTTTTAACAGCCAAAAGCTCTAAAATTTACAATTCCCCTTAGAATTTACTTTAATCTGTCACTAAAAATTAGATTATGTTTTTTTCTTAATTTTATTTTTAAGATTATTTGAATTATGAGTGATAATATTAGTAATATTTGAAAGCTCAATTTACAAACAAGTATACATTTAAAATTTCACAATGTTCACCTACCTTTTGCATAATGGGTCTTTTAAAAGATGCCGTGTTACAACGAAAATAATTTTTCTGCTCTTTTTGATGCTATTAACAATTGCTTCAAGTTCAAGGACACCTGCCTGAAAGTCTCTCTCTTCCAGACAAAATCTGAGGGTTTGATCTTCTTCTTCCATTGGGCAGAAGTGTTCCCAGACCCAACCTCTATCTTTATAAGCGTGAATTATATATGCTGCATATTCAAACTGCTCTGGCTGGCTGTCTATTTCTTTGAAACCAAGAATTCGATGCACTGAAACGTTCCAATAAAAAGATATCCTCCAGCCTTCAAAATGGATGAGCAGTACAATAAAGATAAAAATCAATAAGATACTGGTATTTATCATGAAAAGAAGTTCAAAGGGGGCACTGTCTTTGCAGGGTGATATATCAAAAAGCATCACTGGGCAACCATGATACTGAGGCGGAGTATTACAGAGGTAATGGCTTGATAGCTCAGAGATGTTGGTATGAGTATTATTGATCCAATTAACAAACCAGGCAATGCTTTCACATGTACAATCAAATGGATTAAAGCTCATATCTAAATTACTTAGGTTCTTGAAAGCTGACCCAAAAACATCCTTCTCAACTGATGTTATGAGATTCTTCTGAAGGTTTAATGATTTCAGAGAGACCTGATTATCAAAAACAGATGGTGGAAGTATGTTTAAATTATTCAATCCTAAACTGATGCTCTTTAATTCAAATAAGTCCTTGAAGACCTCTGCTGGGATCTCATCAAAGCCGTTAGACTCTAAGTTAAGGACATGGAGGTGAGAAAGACCCTTTAGAAAATGAACAGGACCACCAGGATTTGCATGTTTCCAGAGCCGAGCTAAGTTGTTATGCTGCAAATCCAGAATTTCTAGTTTGTCGAGACCCTCCAACAGTTCATCATTTATGTTGGCTATGTTGTTGTTGCTTAGGTCCAGAATGGTCAAGTTATGAAGAGGGCGAAAAGGTGAAGGAGAGCTATCCAGGTTTTGAAGGGCCACTCTTCGGAGCATCAGTTGTTGGATGCTTGGAACCAAGGCAAAAGAATTGCTAGTCAGTTGTAGATATTTGTTGTAAGAAAGGTAGATTTCAACAATATTTTCCAGACCTCTCCATTCCTCTCCTGTGAGTTCTTGCCCAATTTCGTTAAGGCCGAGGTCAAGTACCTTTAGATGGCCCAACCAAGAAAAAGCACCACTCTCTATTTTTGAGATTTTATTTTTGGTTAGGTTCAGTATAAGTAAAGGAGAATGAGCAAGTGATACAAATGTTTCGTTTGTTAAAGTTCGCAAACTTGTGAAGGAGCTGGACAGACTTAAGTATTTCAGCTTTATTAGTCCTGTGAACATATCGCTTTTTATGCCTTGAAAGTTGTTATCTTCCATGTTAAGATACTCCAAACATTTCAGCCACCGAAAGGAAAGATTATCAATCTTGGGAAGTGAAGCAAGGAAGATGTTTTGTTTAATAAAAGATCCTCTCAAATTCAGGTATTTCACATTGAAAAGTCCATAAAAAGAGTGAGAAGACAAATGCTCTATATTATTATACTCCAGGAAGAAATATTCTAGATGCGGAAGCCAAACAAAGGAATCATTGCCAATCACTTTTAAGCTGTTATAGGAAAGATCGAGCATGGTGAGATTTGTCTGGTTTAGTCCAATGAAAGTCATATTGCTTGTTCTGCAAAGCTGGGTGTTGCTCAGGGATAGATTCTGAATACTTGTGCCTGATAATTCCAAACAAAGCTTCTCTGTGAGACTGGGGCCCAGCTGGGCATTGTTCAGAGAGAGACCAAATAATTCTCCAATTGCATGAAAACACCCTGGAGAGAACTAAAGATAGGGAGGGAAAAGGAAGTTAATAACCAAAACACAATAGAGTTTACATGACCCTTGCAAAGCTTAAGCACAATTTTTTTAATCAATCTCCCTTCCCCTCTCACCACCTTCTCTGGGTTTTCTCTCTGTCCCTCTAATGCACAGCTCCTTACTCTGTGCCTGTAACACCACATCTGGCTCCAAACCCTTACCTCCCCCGGCCACAGGCTAATTTCTACTCAGCAGTCACAACTCAGCTTAGATGTCACTTCATCCGGGGCTTTCCCTGACTTCTCAGTCTAGATTAAGTACTCCTAGTACTTTTACTTTATTACGCTGAGTAAATTGCGTTTAAACTTCATAAAGTTGCCATTGGGACAGACTATCTGTCTTGGTGACCACTATTCCCAGTGAAGGTTGTGGAACGAATGGATGGATTTCATTTTGAAACAGTGACATTCAAACTTAGTGACATGGAGAATGTCCATGATATAATTTTTTAATGGCGGGGTACACCATCACCCTCAGGGACACAATATTGCACAGCTAATAAGATAGACTCTGGTCTAGCACTGGCAGAAACCCAGCTCAGTCACCAGCTCGTCACCTATACGACCTCGAACAAGTTCCTTAATATTTCTTCATCTCAATTTACTCCTGTGTAGAATGATGAGAGGAATAAGTTGGTTACAGACCATATACAGATACAAATAAAGATATTGTCACAGTGTCTGACATATAGTTGAGTACTCTATGACTTTCAGCTACTGTTGTTTTTCTAATTACTTGGAGAAAAGCTAGGTATAAACATACCCAAAGGCTGACATTGGTTGTCTCTAGATTGTGGGCTTTTGGATGATTTTGATTTCCCCCCCTCATTATTTATATATTTTATAAAATTCTAACAGCAAATGTTCTAAACAGAAGAAAAATGCTGTTTAAAAATTAACATGGGTAGTTTACATAAAATATTTAATTATTATCCAGAGTAATTTTGTACAGTCTATTTTTATGTCTGAAAATTAATACAGCTTTAAAAGATTTGATCTAATTTAGGATGTCCAATTTTCTTATTCTCAGCCTGTAAAGGAATAAAATATAGAAATACCTATATATGAAAATGGTTAACAAATTGAAGATCATGGATCCGAAAAGAGAAGGTTACCTCATTATAGGAAGGTTTTTATAATAATCTAATGCTAATTATTTATTGAGCACTCACATGCCAGACCCTGTGCTACATTCTTTATCACACAGTCTTATGGAGTCTTATCATTATGCCAATTTTCAAGCAGAGAAAACTTGAATAATTTGCCTGAGTACACAATTATTAAGAGATAAAGCCCAGACCCCGAGTCAGCTAACCCAGCTCTAAAGCCTGTGCTTTTAACTATCATACCATTTTAATTTTTTTCAGAAGTCTTGTGCTATAGATAGTATTAATTTCACTCTATAAGTGAGGAAATTAAGATCCAGAGAGGTTAAGTAAGTTCTTCAAGGTCAAAGTACTGGTCTGTAAATGGAATGGGGATTTTAACCCACTCCGTTTGACAGTAGAGCCCCAGTTTCTAATTGCTACCAAAGTCCCTTTCTTGGGAGGATGACGTCAATGGCCCAATCAGTCAGTGTGAAGGATTTTGGAAGACATGTCAAAGGTTATCACCTCTTTCTATAGGGAACTTTAGATTCCTATTCGTGTGACATAATTAGGGACTGCCCACACTTAAAGTTGGAACAGAATAATTTTACCTTACTTCTTACCTCTTTGATTTGATTTGATGACAACTCTAATTTTTTTAAAGACGAATTGCCAAGGAAATCAAGTTCTTCACGTCTTAGTAGATTAATTTTATTATTTGATAATAGAAGCTCTTGGAGATTTTCCAGTTGGAGCTGAGTTCCTAATTTAGTAGATGACAAGCCATTATGAGATAGATCTAATTTAATTAAATTCTGAAAGGAGAAAAAAACATGTATATAAGTTAGAGTCTTGCCATCAAAAAAGGTTTTCTTCAATGTACACGAATCTTATAAATAACTCATTCTAACATATTCTACTGTCAGAAAACTGACAGTAGGACTAATAAAAGCTTTGTTGCAATTGAAAATGCCATTTTTGCAAGAATTTGCTTTCTTACATCATGAATCACTTTATTTCTCCTACCAAAATAAAAGGACTTAAGCTTACGTATTCACGATATAAGAAATATTCATAACAAGCACTTATTTATAATAAGCATTTATTTATGATGCGGAGAATGTTTGTGTGGTTTATCGAACATATAGTGTCATGCATCAGCCTTGAAACTAAACAACTACAACAACAAGATGTTTTCTTAAACAGTACAAGTAGAACTTAGTCATCCATGAAATTATACTGAGAATGATCGATAGTTATATAAAATTAATTTTTGTTTGTTTTGTTGTGGGATGTTTTTCACTTTATGATGTGATAACTTACAAATCAAGAAAAAGGTAAGGAAAAGGTGATATATGTTAGGGCAAAATCTTCTGTGATGTCTGTTAAAGAGGACAGACTTTTATTTATGTTTTAAAAATAAAAATAACATTTTGCCAGCGATTAACGAGATTTTGAGGTCTTTGTGTCCAAAGACATTTTGTCCACATCAGAATCTAAGAAGGCACGTGAAAGAATTTGAAATGCCTTGCAAGCAAATCATTTTATATATGTTTCTAAGAATATTTAAATTTATATGTTATTTTTGGCATCTGGATGAAGAAAACAAAGAGTTTTGAAAACGGTTTTAGTTTAAGAAAAACTCTTAATAATTATCTCAGATTTAGGAGTAATAAATACATTTTTCAGACTTAAAATTCAAGCAAGGTACTTAAAAGAAAAAGTACTAGCCACTGGAAAAGCAATATTGTGAGGAGACTTCTACAATCAAGAGTAGGTAATTTTTAGTTGAAAAATTTGCCATGTATCAATGTGTTAACTTTATTTAAGTCAGAATTTGGACTCGATATTTTTTCATTATTTCGAGTACTAACTCGGCACTTTGAGCACTTTTTCCTGCGTTCCTCGCGGGATGTTCTGATTTTTCTCTGATTTCTACCTCTTGAATCTAAGTCCTGTTTCAAATGGGAGAAAGCAAGAGAGGCAGTTCTTTAAAATTAAGATTAAAACTGATCAAAGATGATATTTTCCTCTTACCTTCAAATTTTTAAAGGGATTATTTTGAATTTTCTGGATTGAGTTGGACTTTAGATTGAGTTCAACCAAATTCATACAGAAGATAAAGGTTTTATCAGAAAGGTGAGATAGCTCATTGTTTTGAAGGTTCAAAATTTCCAACAAGGGGAGTTTTTGGCACAATTCTGGCTCCAGTTTTGAGATGGTATTAAATCCTCCATCCAAGACAGTAAGTTGGCTATATCTTGTAAAATTGGCAGATGGTAATTTTCTGAGTTGATTATGGGTAAGATCCAACACTGTTATGTTTTCTGGGAGGTCATCAGGTATTTGAGTCAACTTCAGATGACTGCAGTCAGCTACTTCATGCCTCACAGCACATTTATTGGTAGAAGATGTACACAGTATCCAAAAGGACAACAGTCCCAAAAGAGAAGAGATATGATAGAGCAGTTTCCATCTCATGATTCTGCCCTATAAAAGAAACATAAAAAAGCAATAGACAACATTAGTGATGCAAACTCTCACATGCATTGGTATATAATATTCCTTATAAAGTATATAACTAAATGTGACTATTTGTGATCTTTTCACTATAACTCTTATGATATACAAGTCTGCGTTATACAAATAGTACATCAAATGGAAATAATTCAAACAGTACAGAAGACAAAATAGAACATACACTCTCCATCTCCACCCCGGTTGCAATGTTCCAAGGTAACCTCTTGACAGTTTCTATTTTTAATTCTCATGGTCACCTTCACAGACCTAAGTAATATGCATCTGCTTCTATATCTCCATTTATTAACTTTAAGTATTTTCTTCCCACTATAAAGATAACTTAATTATATATTTCCTCATCATCTTACAATTTTTCTTTAGTTATTTTAAATTTAATCTATTGTCACATTTATCATTTTAAAGACTATACCTAAAACTCTCTTTTTGATCAACCAACTTTAGACAAAATCTTTTGACTTCTCACCTCATGACATAGGAAATGTACATCCCTGTATTTTCTACACACTTCTTTCATCCTTACATTTCCTAAAACTGTGAGCTATAACATTGCTCGACATCGTCAAGATATAGTTTTAGCATTCATCTAAAGTTATGATAAGTCAGACATACTTGGTATAGAAAAAATTCAGAAAATCTAAAGTTGATAAATATTATTCATGATTTTATAATTATGTAAATAGACATTTACCGCAGAATCGGGAAGATATAGAGAAACATAGCAATTAAGAGAACAAACCCTGGAATTACGCCCTCTGAATTCTGATCCTAGAATCTCTGCTTCGTAGCCTCTGGCAAGCTAATTTATTTCTCAGGCCTTAGTTTCTTCATCTTGTAAGTGGAGATAATCAGAGTAGCTTCTCCATAGTTTGTTTTGAAGATTAAAGGAAATAAGTCTTGCAGTATCTGGAATAAAGCAGCATTTAATATTATTAGCATTTTTATTAGTCAGTACAATAATCCATGATTTGTAAATTGATTATTATAACTATTTATTTTGTAACTTTTTACTTTTGAAAGAAAATCTATACAAAATTAATTATATTGGGAAAAAAATCACAGCTATTAAACAAGAAAGAAATGGTAAAGAGAGCCAAGATGTGAAATAACTGAAATTCAAGGAAATTCATGGACGGTTAGGAAGATTCAAAAAGCTTCTTATCAACTCAACCTTTGGTTAAACGGAGAAATGCAGTATGGACTCGTGCTGTCTTCACAGGCTAGGAAGCAACCAGTATCCTCCCTGAACTGCAAATGATCTTCATTTAAAGAGACCAGATTCCTTTAAAAGTGCTCTGTTTTTCAGTTTCATTTTAAAGAAATAAAAAATAAGCTATGAATTATGAGGAGTCTGTGGGTCACTTCACCCTACTACTTGGTCTAAAGAGTGGAAGTAAAAACACACTTTATTAGATGGAAAAGACTCAGCAAATGCTAGGCAGAATGAGTGAAAAAGGAAAAATACACAGAGGAAATCTTATGAAACTTAAAAATTGTGACTATTCATTAAAAAAAAATCTTAAAACCTTCACAGGAAAACATGTGATCAATGACTTCCAAAGAAAAGAGATCTGATTGATACAAAAAATTTTCTCAGCAACATCAGCCACTGGAAAATAATAGTAATAAGCTTTCAAAACATTCAGGGGAAATTATTTTGAACGTAAAATTTTATTTCCAGCTGAACAATTAAAGATAACGGGAGGAGGGGGAGTATTTTAAGATAGGCAAAGAGTCAATAAGTTTATAACTATGTAACTCATATGAAAAAAGCTATTTTAGAATGTGCTTCAGTAAAATAGACAAACGAAAATACAGTTAGAGGATGAAATGAGAGTGAAAACAAGTAGTTGAATGAGACATAACAGAAACAAAGAAAGCTGAAAAGAAATGAAAAACAGAATCACTTGGCCTTGCAATTTTGGAAAGACTTCTCAGGACGCATAGGCTTATATTTCTCTGTCCAAGTGACAGACAATATTGCATCATGGTTTGGACATAGAGTCTGGAGCCGGGCTACTTAGAGTTACCACTGGTTACAATTTGGCTTATACAGTTTGGATTGCAAACTTTACATTTTTTTACTTGACATTTTTTTCCTCGTAAATTTGTACTGATACTCTGTATACAGACACACATCAATACAAAATCATATTGGAAAGTTGGGAAGCAGCTTCCTGAAACTAGTACTAGCCAAGGCTGACTCTATTTCCATCAGACTTAACCCACATTTGCCGATGCAAATTTCTGATCCTCTTATACATCTGAACCTCTTTCCAGTTCTCATCTTTCTTTCTTTTTCCTTTATTAGTCCAAAGGAAGCCTTCTTATTCCTAGGAATAGCTGAAGTGTTTCTCCTTTTCAAGCACATTATCATAAAAAGCTAGCTCCTGTCTCTTCTCTAGCCAAGAAAACTGAGAAAAAGAGAAAAGCTGTTTTAAGTTCACAGGGCTTTGTATCTTTAAGACGAAGTTGTGATTTTTTAAAAAGTCTGTTACAAAATGATTTCCGTAGCTACTCTAATGTACGGAAAACTCTACAAAAAAAGTTTCAATTACTACATAAAAATGTTTTATCATGTTAATTAGAAATTGTTGCTGTTATTTGTACTGTTATAATACACTTCTCCCCATACCCATATCACCTCCCTTTTCCTCCATTCTTTTTGTTGAATGGTTCTGACTCGATTTCAAACAGCAGATCCAAGAAAGACCAAAGTACGTTAAAACCAACATGCATTCTAGCTTTACGAATGTGAGAAGTGCTATCCCAACAGGAATTTAAAATATATACCTTCACTTACTCTGATCACAGGTGACCTTCCCTTTTCTCCTTAGTCCAAATCCAGGCGTTTTCATCAGACAAGCGTGACAAATTTGCTGCGATCTCAAAAGTGAAACTAAAGTCTAAAAGAAAAAAAAGCCTTTTATAGTTGGTGCATTCTAAGAAGGGCAAAGAAAATAAGCCACAATTTCAGCAAGAGACATTTTGAACTGCTTCTTAAAATGTCTTGTTTTTCTTTTTTTCCCCTTCAGGTGCAGTCCCCTGGGTTTCATTGAAAGGGTCACAGATTTAGCGACAGAGAAAGATGAAAAAGTGTAACTTCACCACTGAGTGTGGGCAGGGCTAGCTAGTACTCAGAGGATAATGGCTATCTAATCTAACTGAGGGTGAATTTCTCTATCTTTTTACCAAAATCTGATGTGAAACTGTCAGAATTGAATGGTGTGTGGTCAAAGGGACAGAAAAAACTGTCCCTAATCAAAGCTAAATATTTCCATTTCTCTGATCTCATTTTCTCTTCTTAGCAACACTGTAAGATAAATAATGCAGAAATCAAACTTTTGATCAAAGAAGAAACCAAGTTTCACAGTAGAGAAAGAGCTCACCATGGCAAAACAAAGGGCCAGCCTAATTCATGCCATCCCATTTTCCACATTCAGAACCTGTTAGGGAACAAATAGATATGCCCAGAGAAAGTTTAGATTCACTATTAGTTTTCAATTAGTTTTCCTGACTCCAACTAGTTAAAGGAACGTGCTTGTCAAAAAATGAACACATTGTGGATATAATATGATATAGTATTATAACTATACTTATATGTAGTACAATTGGCAGGAACTATAGAGATCACCTAATCCAACTTCCTTGTTTGACTAGTGAGGAAAATGAAATCTAGCAAGGATTTGCCTAAGGACATGAGTTATACAAACAAGTAAAGTCACATAATGGCCTGGAACGATTGAAACATGAAACTAGCTTGACTTGACTGAAGAATTGAGACCAAGAAATAAGTTTGTGTCAGGGTGCAAAATGAGCACTCCTGGACCCTAGTCTTAACTGTACCACTTTGTGGTGTGGTTACTAAGCTTGTGGTTATACTTTTCTAGTTTTCAATTGTCATATCAATAATAAAATACCATAAACAAACAATTGTCCTGAGTCAAGGCTCGTCCTCTCTATCTATCCATTGGGATGTGCAGAAAGAACTGAGGGTTTCTTCTCAGTTCATTCCTTAAAGGCAGGACAGTGTATATGTTATGTATTACAACTCTCCAGCCATTCTTCCATGATAGACTATTACTTTGGGCTCCAATGAACCAGATTTTTTTTTCAGTATTCAGACCGTTGCATGATCTTCCACATCAACTCTGGACTTGTCATATGACTAGCTGGCCAATAGGATATTAATAAACAGAAAGTAAGCTCGCTTAGGATTTACCTTCTTCCATTTAGAAGCCAGTCACTGTGTGGTAAGAAGCCCAGCCTAATCTTGTGCCAAAGCAACATGGAGGAGAATAGGCTCTGGCCAATAGCTCCAGCTGAACACCCAGAAGACAGTCAGTGTCAACTTGTTATTCATATGAGCAAAGCATATTGGAAGTGGATTTCCCAATCCCAGTTGAGTCACCCCAGCCGACGTGACATGGATCAGTGACATGCTGTCCCCAAGTCCTGCCAAAATTCGAGAAGAGTAAACAAATAACTATTGTTGTTTTAAACTAAAAAAAATTGGAATAATGTGTTAGGCATTATTATGGCCTTCAATAAATACTTTTTACTGATGATCTCATAATTCAATAATCAGTTTAGGCTTAATGCCAGTTCATATCCAGATATTAATAGTCTTCAATTCTTGCTAAATGCAACACAGGTCAATTTCTCTTCGAGAGACATTTCTTAATTATGCATTAAATTATTTAGCTATTATGGTCATAGGTGCTACAGTGAAAAAGCTCATTTTTCCCTTTTTAAGAAAATTAAATCCAAACTATTTATGATATATGTCCATAAATGTAAATTAACAAGCCTAATATTTACTGGTATTTTATAATATGACAGATCAGCTAGTCTCAAAATAAAGACGAAGCTGCATTATTTCCAGGACGGCAGAGATCTACAGAATTCTAGAAGTCAAAGTCCCTTAAGTTTACTAAATTTATGGTAATTTTACTAAAATTTATAAATTGTATAGTTTCCTTCTTCAACCTGATGGAGTACTTTTTTTTGTTTAAGAGAATTAATTAAGGTAATATATACAGAGTCTAAAAGAATGGCTGGAGAAAACAGCAAGTTACACTGGAATTGATAAGCAGATAATAATTAGTAATTTATTATTTATGTATTTATTAAACTATAGACCCTTTGTCCTCTGCCTGCTTCTAATAATAATTCTTAATCACCTAGTCATTGTATTTAAAGGACAATTACAGCCATTTTAATGCTAGGCAAATAATTTTTTGATAATTGAAGATAGTGTATAATCACTAGTCACTTCATTATAATGTTTATAAAGGAAGGTTTGGTTATGGTTTTCATGACCATCATCATTATCAACATCTGTAATACTAGATTGCTCAAGGCTATACGAGACAGTGTTTATAGACTCCTGTATTAATTATTTTAGATATGAAGATTGCATCATTGCAATTCTGACAATATATATAGGCAGCTGAAGTTGTGTGGCAAACAGCAGACTATGTGAAAAGGCAGATTTATATTAGACAACACAATAATTACACTGTTGCCAGACTCCATGAGTTCCAAAGAGAGAACTAATTATTGAGGAATATTTAAAGTTGTGCCAGCACTGAATACATTTGTTAGGGAACTACTGGGTATTTAAAAGAGTCAATATTGTACATAGGTTTAATTTTGCATGGCTCTTAGGAATTTTTGAAAATGGAATTTTATTGATGGAAACAAGGAAATTAGACTAACCAATCTTCCCAGTGTTAGCAAGAAGCCAAAGTAAGACTATAGACTATACTTTTCATCATTAAAATTTTTCATGGGTTCATAATGTGATGAATATATTATGGACCTATATAAATAATTAAATTTACCACAGAGCATTAGCTAAACAGTCATTTTATACTGTACTCAAGGGTCTCCCTTTCACAGCCACCATTGAGACAGGACATGGTCTTGCTCTATATCATCTGAACTTCTAGAAGGCATTTCTCTTTTCTTTTTGAACTCTTCCCTAAAGTAAAGGTACAGTTCCTCTTACCAGTGTTATTTCCATTTCTTCTCATATAACATCAGAGGAGTTAAATTAAATTCAACCAAACCACAAACGCTGCAGAAACTTTAAAGAGGAAAGAGCACTATTTCTTTTCTACTTCTTTCACTTATGTTTACTAAGCAGGATTGAATTCGAACCTCCCTTCTGAAAAAAAAAACAACAACATTTGACACACAACCTGAACTTTTATTTATTTGTTTGTTTGTTTGTTTATTCATGTAATTTTACAAGGTCATTGAAAAGTGGTAATATCTTTCTGTCTCTTATAAACCAATCTGTGAAATGGGTTAGTATGAATAGAGTCTTACCCTCCTCTATTGACATTTTTATGATATGGCTAAAGGCTCTTCAAATCATATGCCTTGAATTTGATATTTATTTATTAAAATAAAAAGTAAAATTCTAGATCTAACTTCACTATCATCCTATGCTTTAAACATGCTAATTAAATTGGAATAAACCAATGTCCACTGGGCATCTAATGAATGCAGTCAAAAATGTCAGACAAAACCATTAAATAATCACACTTAAGACAAAGAAGTTCAAAATACAGAAAACAAATACAGGTTCCTCCTGCAATTCAAAAGTAGAATGTTCCTTTGAAATCTTTTCCAAGCCAAAATGGCATAAAGAGAAACAGCAATTATCATTAATTTAATATGGAAAATTTTTGAGCATTCCCAGGCCCACAGCATAATCTACTAAATCATATCAAATAACACATAAAACCTAAAATAACACTAACATATAATAAAAGCAGGAATAATATAATAAATACACAGCCTGTATAAAGTAGTAATAAGGTATGTACAGCGTAGTTTTGTTTATTAAAAAGACTGACTGATTTCTCTTTATGCATAAGATAAATTAATGGAACATCATGCTTTGTACACCCATTAATCCACTCAATCAATAAACTTTCTGTTTTACTCATTATTAGATGCCAAATAAAAGACCACTTTGCTGCTAGCAGAACTGATAGTAACTTTGGTAGCTTCAAGATTCTTTCTCTTTGGACACAGACAAATTCAATACACATACAATGTCTTTATTTTGTTCACCACGATTGAATAGTTTAGTTACATCCAGTTTTACAAAGTATGACATCTTTAAGAATGCTCTTTGGCTTTTCTGATACCTTAGGACACATCTTGACATAAAATAAATTGAGATAGAGTTCAAATATTCACATAGTTCAAAGCTATAGCAGCTAAATGCTGAAATACTGAGTATAGTTCCCAGGAGGAGCTTGTCAGTGCTATTCTGCTTGCTTGGGGTGTGTGCTGCCTCTATAATGGCTCACTGCAAAACAAAGACTGAATGCTATTTTTGCTTTTCACCTTTTTTCATAAAAGCAAAACTCCTCTTTAGATTTCTTGCAGTTAGAAAAAACAGGCTCTAATGAAGTTCATTTGTAAAAGAGAAGTGGCTTGATACCAATTTTCAAAAAGCAGGGCATACCTGTAATAACTTACTATAATCATATCGAACTGGTCACTGGTGAGAATTAGTGCTCATGAAGATTGACCTTTATTTTATAATGCAAATTCTGAATCAACAGGGGAAATCAAAAAGAAGGCCCAGGGTTGGAAGGGGTGGGTAATTGCTTTTGGCCATACTTCTTCTTTTTACCTGAGGAGAAACTTTATCTGTATCATGGGATTATTTATAACAAGAACATGAGAATTGGCTCTTAAAAAGTGAGAAGTAAAAGAGGAAGGGATATGGGGACAGGGAAGGTTACTATGAAAAAAAAATTGAAGATAAAATACATAAATCTGAAAAAATTCAAAAGGCTCCAATATAGTATTTACTGCCTATATAAAATGATAGTCTTATTCTTCACTTTACATAGAAATAAGCTTATATAAGAGTTGAATGTACATGTTAACATCATCAAAAGAAATGGTAACATTTCCTTTACATGTTATTTGTCCAAATCACTACTTGGTTTTTATATTTTTATTATTGATTTGTAAGAGCTTTAGGAATATGAAGACAATTAGCTTTTCATCTAAATACATTGCAAATTTTTTGCCTGATTTGTTGTCTGTTTTTGATTTTTTTACTGTTTTTTTTTTTTTTTAACTACACAAAAGTTAGTTAAGGGAGTAACGTCAGCAAACTGGCAGACTAGGAAGCTTTGAGGCTTTGTTCCATGCAAATATCAAAACACATCCAGAAACAGGCTGAACTAACCTTACAGTAGCTCTGGAAAACAGTCAAAGGTCTACAGTAACCAAGTGAATGCCCAGTGAAGAAAAATTTAACTTGAAAACTATAGAAAATTTTATGGTATTTTTATCCACTGTTGCCCTACCACCTTCTCAGTTCAGTACAATCTTCGTTTGGAAGACTCATCAGCTCTATTCTCAGTTATCTCCCTTGAACTGGAGGTTGTAGAGTAAACCTTAGTGGCCACATTCTAACCTATCTGGGGCTTCCTGAAGGGCTGGATCAACAAGTTAGATGAAGCCTCTGCTAGGGGAAAAGCAGCAGCCACTGCATATGAAAGCTTCAAGAAGACTACTACACATAGTTACCTGGGGCAAGATATTATAGGTGATGACATACAATAAAACATTCAGGGCCCCGAGGAGAAGCTGGATGAGGCTCTTTAGGCTATTAAGACATTCAAAAATAGCCATGTGTAAGGAGGAATTGAGAAAATCACATACAAGCCCAGGCTAGAGACATTCTCAGAAAAGACCTGGGAGGACCTTAAGCTTCCACCTTGAGCTGATCCCTAAGCTCAGATCACACTCACTGACACAGCACAGAGCCAGTTAGCAAGAACTGGGAGAGGTGGCTATTTTTTCAAACACCTAATTTTCAACAAAAAATTATAAGACATACCAAAAAAAGGAAACATGGTTTGTTCAGAGAAATGATATAAATCTCTAGTTTCTGTCCTTAAGAAAACACAGACATTGGATTTACTAGTCAAAGAGTTTAAACAAGCTTTCTTGAATATGTTCACAGAGCTAAGCAAAAACACAAAGGACTAAAAGAAATCAGGAAAATGATAAATGAACAAAATGAGAATATCAGCAGAAAAATAGAAATTATAAGAAAGAACCAAACAGAAATTCTGAAGCTGAAAAATATAACTGAATTGAAAATTTTACTGGATGGATTCAACAGCAGATTTGAGCAGATAGAAGACAGAATCATACCTTGTGAAAGTGACATCAGAAGCATGGCAGCTTAGGGATCCATCCTGATCACTCCCTTTGAAATTACAACAAACTGAACACCTACAATTCAGTAGATAACACCCAGCCTAGCACACAAACATGTCAGAAATTTGTGCATCAGAGTATCTGAAGATAGGCAATATGCAAGCAGGGAAGAGGAAAGGAGACAGGTGCTGTGGAATGCATCCCGAAACTCCCTGCAGGATGAGGGAGAGGGGGTAATCACAGGGCTGTTTTTTAACTCTTCAAAGCCCCGAGCAGTCTTGCCTGAGGGATCAGCATATTCCACACAGCAGAGCCCAGTGAACAGTATAGAAAACAGGGCTGGGATCACATAAAGAGGGCAACAGCTGTGTTTTATTTAACATTTGCCATTTCCAGGCAGAAAAAAAAAAAGCTGAGTCATAGAGCCTGGTTGCCTCTCACCACCCTCCCAGAGAACACCTCCCTGTTCCCTGCCAGAGCTTGCAGCAGGCCCCAGCACTGTATCTGGTAATTGGGGCAGGAAAGGGACTTCAAGTACTCTTCAGGGGCTTGGATCTCCTTCACCCTTCACATTCTCCTTCACCCTTCGCATTAGCCCTGGGACTAAGGCAACCTGGTAACAGAGGAGACACACAAATCCTCAGGGAATAAAGGATATTTTTAACCCAAAAGCAGAGATCTAGAAAGATAGGGCTGTGCAGGAGGCTTGGGCTCCACTACCCTCTTCTTATCAACCTACTAAAGAGAAACAACTCTGAGGAATAATTTTTATTTTTATTTTTTAAAGCAGTACATTCTCATAAATGTCTAGGTGGGGAAATAATCCATCAAACACCATGAACAATCAACATGACAAGGCAGCTCAGAAATAAAATGAAAAATCTCCGGAAAATAAATTAGGGATATAGAAATATGCAATTTAAATGACAGAGAATTCAGGATTGCACTTGAGAAGCTCAATGAGATGCAAGAAAATTCTGATCAACAGTTCAGTTATCTCAGAAACAAAATCAATGAATAACAAAAATACTTTAACAATGAGATTAAAGCTCTAAAAAAGAACTAAATAGACTGCTGAAGCTGAAGAACTCAATAAAAGAGATGAAGAATAAAATAGCAAGCTTAAGAAATAGAGCTGACCAGCAGGAAGAAAGAATTAGTGATATCAAAGACAAAATTCTGGAAATGATACAGATGGAAGAAGAGAAAGACTTGAGAATGAAAAAATGAAAGAACTCTACAAGGCTATCTGACACCATAAGAAAAAACAATATAAGAATAATTGGTATATCAGAAGGACAAGAGAGGGAGAAGGGAACAGAGAGCATATTCAAACAAATAGTTGATGAAAATTTCCCAATCCTATGGAACAAACTGGATCCTTGAATCCAAGAAGCAAATAGAACACCTAATTATCTTAACTCAAAAAGCCCTCCTCCAAGACACATTATATTAAAATGGTCAAAAATTAATGGGGGAAAAAAAAAAAAGAATTCCCAAGGCAGCCAGGCATAAAGAGACATTAACTTATAAAGGAAAACTCATTAGATTGTCATCAGACTTTTTAGCACAAATTTTACAAGCTAGGAGGGAGTGGAACCAAATATTCAAACTATTGAAAGAGAGAAATTACCAACCAACAATAATATATCCAGCAAAGTTCTCCTTTAGATATGGCAGAGAAATAAAGAACTTGTCAGACATACAAAAGCTGAGAGAATTTTCTACCACAAGGCCTGCATTACAGGAAATACTGAAGGGGGTCATTCTACCTGAAACAAAAGGACAAAAAATACAAACTACGAATAAGATAACTAACAGACAGACAAAAAAAGAAAAGAGTAATCTTTACTAAAAACAGGGTGTTTTACACTTAATTGTTACATAATAGTTAAAGGTAAAAAAATAAAAAATAAAAAAATAAAAAATAAACAACTTTAAAAAGAAAAATAAAAGAGCTACTAAAACCTAGAAGTGAATTCATAGTGTAAATAGAGACAATTTGAGGGGAAAAAAAAGGTGGGGGAATTAAAGATCTGAATCTGCAAAGGGGAATGGAGATAAGGCACACACAGAAGAAAAAGACTACAGTATATAAGAAATTGTTTTTACATAAACTTAATGGTAATCACACACTAAAAAATCCAGAACTGAGACATACAACACACAACAAGTGAGAACAGAAGGAAAAATCATAAACCACCACCAAATTAAAATAATAGACAGAAACACAACGAAGAAACAGTAGAGACACTGAGCTATCAGAAAACAAAAGGTAAAATGGCTATAGAAAAAACTCAGACTTCAATAATCACCCTCAATGTAAATGGACTGAACACGCCAATAAAAAGGCACAGAGTAGCAGATTGCATAAAAAACAAAATCCAACCATATGCTGTTTTCAAGAAACACAACTTAGCTGCAAGGACAAATATAGACTCAAAAGTGAAAGGGTGGAAAACGATACTTCAAGCAAATGGCACCCAGAAAAAAGTTGCACGACCATACTTATATCTGACAAAATAGACTTCAAGATAAAAAAAGGTCATGAGAGACAAAGAAGGACACTTCATAATAATAAAGGGGACAATCATCAAGAAGACATAACATTTAATAATATGTATGCTCCCAATCAGGGAGCACCGAAATACATAAAACAACTACTAACAGAACGAAAGAGAGAAACTGACAAAAACACAATTATAGTAGGGGACCTAAATACCACACAGTCAGCTATGGATAGATCATCCAAACAGAAAATCAATACAGAAATATCAACTTTAAACGGTACATTAGACCAATTGGACATAACCGACATGTACAGAGCCTTTCGTCAGAAAACAACACATTATACGTTCTTCTCTAGTGCACACAAATATTCTCAAGGATAGATCACATGTTGGGACACAAGACTAGCTTCAACAAATTTAAAAAAACTGAAATCATACCAAGCAGATTCTCTGAACACCATGCTTTGAATTTGGAGATCGACTGCAAAAAGAAAATGGAAAAAACCCACAAATATGTGGGGATTAAACAACATACTACAAAAGAATGACTGGATCATAGAAGAAATAAAAGCAGAGATCAAGTGATACATAGAAACAAACGAGAATGAAAATACAATATATCAAAACTTTTGAAACATAGCAAAAGCTGTAATAAGAGGAAAGTTTATATCATGACAAGCTTATCTCAAGAAAAAATAAAAATCTCAAGTAAACAATCTCACATTATGTCTTAAAAAACTGGAAAAAGAACAAATGAAGCCCAAAGTCAGCAGAAAGAAGGAAATAATAAATATTAGAACAAAATTAAATGAAACAGAATGAAAAGACAATAGCAAAAAGTAGTGCAACAAAAAACAAGTTGTTTGAGAAGATTAATAAAATTGACAAACTCCTGGAAGAGAAAGGATGCAAATAAACAACATCAGAAATGAAAGAGAAGTTACAACAGATACCACCAAAATACAAAGTGTCATACAAGAATACTATGAAAGATTATATGCCATCAAATTCAATAACCTAGAAGAGATGGACAAGTTCTTAGGAAAATACAACCTTCCTAGACTAAGTCACAAGAAACTGGAAAACCTAAATAAACCAATCAACAGTAAGGAAATTGAAACAATCATCAAAAACTTCCCAATAAGTAAAAGTCCAGATGGTTTCACCAATGAATTCTACCAAACATTCAAGATAATTTAATACCTATTTTTCTCAAATTTTTCCAAAAAATTGAAGAAAACTCATTTTATGAGGCCAACATTATCCTGATACTAAAACCTGGTAAAGATAACACCAAAAAAAAAAAGAAAACTATAGACCAATATCTCTGATGAATACAGATGCAAAAATTTTAAACAAAACACTAACAAATCAAATAGAGCAATACATTAAAAAGATTATACATCGTGATCAAGTGGGCTTTATTCCAGAGGCATGGGGTTGGTTTAACATACGCAAATCGATTCATGTCTTATGCCACATAAATAAAATAAAAGATAAAAATCATATAATCATATCAATAGATGCAGAAAAAGCATTTGACAAGATATAGCATCTGTTTATGATTAAAACACTTAATAAAATGGGCATAGAAGGAATGTAACTCAACATAATAAAGGCCATATACGAAAAATCCTCAACTAACATCATACTTAATGGTGAAAAACTAAAAATCTTTCCTTTAAGATCAGGAACAAGACAAGGCTGTCCACTATCACCACTATTATTCGATTTAGTATTGGAAGTCCTAGCTAGAACAATCAGGCAAGAGAAAGAAATAAAAGGCATCCAAAATGGGAATGAAAGAGTCAAATTGTCACTTTTTGTAGATGACATGATTCTTTACATAGAAAACCCTAAAGCCTCCACCAAAAAAAACTATTAGAAGCAATAAACAAATACAGTAAAGTTTCAGGATACAAAATCACTGTATAAAAATCCATAGCATTCTTATACACTAACAATGAGTTTTCAGAAAAATAAATGAAAAGAGCAATTCTTTTTGAAATTACAACAAAAAGAACAAAATACCTAGGAATAAAAGCCTAACAAAGTGTGTAAGGGACCTATACACTGAAAACTATGAGAAATTGAAGACGACACAAAGAAATGGAAAGATATTCCATGTTCATAGATTGGAAGAATCAACGTCATTGAAATGACTTTACTGCCCAAAGCAATATACAGATTTAATTCAATCCCTATCAAAATCTCAAAGGCATTGAAAAATAAAAAATTAAAAAAAAACCCAGCAGATTTGTATGGAAGCACAAAAGATCCCAAGCAGCCAAAGCAATCCTAAGAAAAAAAGAATGAGGCTAGAGTTATCACTCCACCTGACTTCAAATTATACTACAAAGCAACAGTAACCCAAAGAGCATGATATTGGCAGAAAAATAGACACAATGGAACAGAACTGAGAGTCCGGAAATAACCCCCACCCCCATATATAACAGCAAATAAATTTTGACAAAAGAGCCAAAAAACAAACAATAGAGAAAGGAAAGCCTCTTTAATAAATAGTGCTGGAAAAATTGGAAAGTCACATGCAAAAGAATGGAACTAGACTGCTCTCTGTTGCCGCACTTCAAAATGAACTGAAAATGGATCAAAGACCTGAATATAAGACCTGAAACAATAAATTGCATAAAAGAAAATATAGGTACTAAACTCATGAAGCTTGGATTTAGAGAAGATTTTATGAGTTTACCTCAAAGGCAAAGGAAGTAAAAGCAAAAATAAGTGAATGAGATTATATCAAACTAAAAAGCTTCTGCACAGCAAAAGAAACCATCAACAAGACAAAGAGACAACCAACTGAGTAGGAGAAAATATTTGTAAACAACACCTCCAATAAAGGGCTAATATCAAAAATATACAAAGAACTTATATAACTCAACAATAAAAAAAAGAAATCACCTACTTATAAAATAAGCAGAGGATGTGAACAGACACCTCCCAAGAAGACATACAAATGGCCAACAGACATATGAAGAGTTGCTCAACTTCACAAGCTGTTAGGGAAATGCAAATCAAAACCGCAATGTGATACCACCTCACACCTGTTAGAATGGCTATCATCAACAGGACAAGAAGTAACGAGTACCACCTGTTAGAATGGCTATCATCAACAAGACAAGAAGTAACGAGTGCTGGAGAGGTTGCGGAGAAAAAGGAACCCTCATACACTGCTGGTGGAAACATAAATTGGTACAGTCACTATGGAAAACAGTATGGAGATTCTTCCAAAAATTAAGACTAGAATTACCATATGGCCCCGCAATCTCTCTTCTGGGTATTTACCCAGAAAACTTGAAAACATTTATTCACACAGATATGTGCACCTTGATGTTCACAGCAGCATTATTCACAGTGACCAAGAGATGACAGCAACTCAAGTGTCTTTCAATAGATAATTGGGTAAAGAAGACATGGTACATATATACAATGGAGCATTACTCAACCATAAGAAAAGATGAAATGCTGTCATTTGTGACAACATAGATGAATCTTGAGATAATCATGCTAAGCGAAATAAGTCAGACAGAAAAAATTAAGAACCATGTAATTTCACTTATATGTGGGATATAGAACTGAAAGCAACAAACAAACATGACAACAAACAGAGACTCAGGGACATGGACAGTGGATTAGTGGTTACCAGAGAGAAAGGGGAGAGCGGGAAGAAAGATGGGGGTAAGAAGAGTCAAATATATGGTGACGAAAGGAAATTTAACTTGGGGTGGTGAACACAAAATCAATATATACTTGACATATTATTGAATTATACACTGGATGCCTATATGATTTTATTAACTGATGTCACCTCAATAATTTTAATTTAAAAAAAGAAGACAGAATTAATGAAGTTAAAGACAAGACAGGTGAAATTATTGAGTTTGAGGAACAGAAAAGAAAAAAGAATGAAGAAATGTAAATAGAGCCTAAGAAATTTGTGGGACTTTATAAAGTAGATTGATATGTGCATTTTGAGAATTCCAAGAGAATAAAGAAAGGGGCAGAAATATTATTTAAGTAAAAGCTAAAATTTCTCAAATTTTATGAAATATATGACTCTACAAATTCAAGCTCAAAGAATACCAAGTAGGATAAAGCCAAAGGAAAAAAATTAGACTCTTATTTTACATTATATACAAAACTGAACTCAAAATGGGTCAAAGACTTAAACATAATATCTAAAATATAAATGCTTAGAAGAAAATATAGAGGAAAATCTTCATGACATTGGATTTGGCAATGATTTCTTGTATGTGACACCAAGTACAGGCAACCACAAAAAAAATTAAACAAATTGAAAGTTATCAAAATTAAAACTTTTGTGCATCAAAGAATACTATCAAGAGAAAGAAAACCCACAGAATGGGATAAAATATTTATAAAATATCTAATAAGTGGTTAATATCCAGAATATAGAAAAAACTATGACTCAACAACAAAACGAAAAAACCTAATTAGAAAATAGGCAAAGTAATTAAATAGATATTCTTCCAAGGAATATACACAAATATCCAGTAAGCACATATATAGATGTTCAATATTATTAATCATTAGGGGAATGTAAATCAAACTCATGATGAAAAAGCACTTCACACCTATTAGGATGACTATTATAAAAAATTTCATTAAAAAAGTACAAAAAGTAACATGCTCAGTAAGGACGTGAAGATATTAGAATCTTTGTACACTGCTGATAGGAATGTAAAATAGTGACACCACTCTGAAAGACAATATAGTTCTTCAGAAAATTAAATCTAGAATTATCATGTGATCCAGCAATTCCTCTTCTAGTTCTGCAGAAGAATTGAAACGAATTAAAAGCAGAGACTTGAACAGATACTTACACACAATATTTATAGCAGCATTATTGACAATAGTCAAAAAATGGAAACAACTCATGTGTCCATCAACAGATGAATGTATAAACAAAATGTGCTATATCCATACAATAAAATATTATTCAGCCTTAAATAAGAAGGAAATGTTGACACATGCTTCAACATGGATGAACTTTGAAAACATTATGCTAAGTGAAATAAACCTGATACAAAAGGACAAATATTGTATGTTTTACTTATTGACTGTACTAGTCAAACTCATAGAGACAGAAAATAGAATAGCAGTTATGAGGGCCTGAGAAGCAGGAGTGAATGGGGTTAATGGGTACGAGGTTTCAATTTGGAATGATAAAATAGCGGTGATAGTTGCCCAACAATATAAATATACTTAATGTTACTAAATCGCATACTTAAAAATGGTTAAAGCAGTAAATTTTATGCTGTATTTACTGTAATTTAAAAAAAATTAAAAAAAATTTTTTTTAAATTAAATAATAGTTCTTCAGTTGCAACGGTGACCAAACAGTCCTGATCATAACAAAATTGAGGCTGCATTATCAAATGTTTTAGGATATAGTCTTTGAATATTTTCATTACTTGCATGAACTTGGAAATCCATTTTCTCACTCTAGAATTCACTTTGTTAGAATATCATGTTTAGCTTTCTTTAATAATATTTATTGCAATAAAATTTCCATGCCCCAGTGATAAGAATAGATATTTTACTATATGTGAGTGTATATGGTAATAGAAATAGTGTGAACTTTGGAACTAATCAAACCTAAATTCAAAATATGACTCAGTCACTTAACCAGCTTTATGACCTTTGGCAAATTATTTAATCTTTCTGAATTTCCTCTTCTGTCAATTGGAGATAATGTAACCAACTGACAGAATTACTATGGGAATTAGGCGCAATTAAACTAAATGTTTGGCACAAAGAATGTACTCAATAAATTATAGCTATTGTTTTTACTATTAAAATAAATCAAGTAATCCTTGTAAGAAAACTAGACAGACAGTACCTCTGACTTTGGAATACGCAAAACAAATTAATTGTGTACAACAGCTTGTTAATGTGTAAGAATTGCATCAAATGTAGTGTTTCACAAGGAGTAGGTATAAATATAGTCTAGGAAAATAGTACTTGATTTTATCTGTAAAATCACCATCTGGCGGTACTCAGATACTGTTACAGACAGGTGCCCCTCTGTCCCCAGGGCACACCACTAGCACATCAAAAGGAGACATTGGTTAAGGAGATATCACTGACAAAGACTTTTTAAAAGATATTAGAGACTTTAAATGTATGTATTAAAAATAAGGGTATGATTTCAACATTGTTATAACATACTTACTGTTTAATCTTCATTTAAAATGATAGACTAATTACCAAATTATATTCCCACTAAATAGTTCTTGAGAGTGCTTGTTTTCATATAGCCTCAAGGATACTTAAACTTTGACAATCTGATAAATGGAAAATAGTATCTCACTGCTTGATGGCATCTTTAAAATATTAAAGGAAAAAATGTGAGTGATAGTTTTGCCCACCAAAACTATCAAATATAAAAGGCAAAAACTATTATCAGCATGTAAGAACTTAGGAATTATTGTTCAAGTTAACCCTTCCTAAGGAATCTACTGTAGAATGAGCTTCAGACAACCAATATGACTAGAAATAATTATCAATACCTGAACTATTGGGGACTTTTAAGTAATCTTTACAATATTAAGTACACAGTTACTGTAGAAATACAATACAATATAATATAATATAATACAATACAGTATAGTACAGTACAATACAATACAATATTAAGTATACAGTTACTGTAGAAATAATACTAACTGAAATTTAAAAGGGAAAGAATATAGTTTGCAATTTTTAACAGTAAAGTATGGTTTACTTATTTTTAAAAATGGGACCATAATAGAAATAACATGTAACTAATGATTGCCAGATGGGAGAGAGTTTGGGGTATGGGTGAAAAAGGAGAAGGGATTAACAGATAGAAATTGGTAGTTATGAAATGGTCAAGGGGATGTAAAGTACAACATGGGGAATATAGTCAATAATATTGTAATAACTATATATAGTGCCAGGTGGGAAATAGACTAATCGGGGGCAAGGGGATCACTTTGTAAATAATATAAATGTCTAACCACTATGCCGTATGCCTGAAACTAATATAAAATAATATTGAATGTCAACCATAATTGAAAATTTTAAAAAATTTTGAACTGATTTCTAATTATATTCACAATGCTAGTACATATTAATACTATTATTTTGTATATAATGTGGGATAAAGCATGTAAGTAACTATTGGCTATTCCAATTCTATCATCTTCTGTATCCTTAAAAACTAGCATCTTGCTGTACATGAAAGAAGATATAGATGTAATATGAAAGAGGTAAGTAAAAAACATGTAGTTCTGAATTTGGATTAGGAGTACTAGCATAAATTTTGTCTAGTGATACAAGTAATGCATATTCTTAGTACCAGATTGTGGTTGACATACTATTTTCCACTTAAACCCAAACCAACCAACCAAACAAACAAAACCTGGCTTCTAAGAGAAATGAATGATTCCAGGTCTGAGGTAGGAAAGATACAATGATAAGAGCCTGGGACATCTTATCATTCCTCATAGCATAGAAGTAATTAAAAACTACTAGGATCCTACAATTTATATGAAAACCCTTTCTTTCATCATACTTTAGAAAACTACTTTATTTGTAGCCAAATGAATGAATTCTAGCCAAGCGTATGAATTTCCAAGAAAGTATAAAGGAGTTTGTTTGATATGCACATGCTCACTTATCCCTTCTATGTCTCAAATTCTCTAGACTCTCCCTCAACCAGTTCAGACCAATTGGAAGTTTTTAGTTTAAATGACTTCTTTTCACAAAATCCTATTCTCTCTCAAGAGATTTCACTTTGGACAGTACAGGAAAACATTCTAAAATATAGATTGTGTTCTCAGATTGATTCGCAACAGCCTATTAGAAAGCTATGTATTTGCGTTACTGGTTATGGGCCAGAATTGCTCATTCTACATGTATTTTCATATAATTATTTTCATATAATTTAGTTGAAAATACGTATTCTGAATTTCAAATACAATATATCCAAAAGTCAGACAAGTCCCAACTTGGGGGACACTAGTTGTTCCAAATTCCACAACAAGATAGACACCAGGGATAATTTACAAGTGACAAGTAAGCTCTGATGATAATCATAATCTATTTTCAAAACGAAATTTTAGACGCAAAGAAAAAAATAAGTGTTATCATTGTCTGCAAGTTTATTTTAATATATTGCTTAAAGGTTCCTCAGGAACCATTAATACCTATTTCCAGTCACGACTTGCTCTCCTCTGTCCATCTGAGGAGCATGTCAACAAGGAAGAGCCTGAGCAGAGGACAAAGCAAGTAGGTGGGGCTATTTGTTATCTCCACTTCCAACTCCCTGTTCTTGGTGTCCTTAGAATCTATAGATTAACACTCAGGAACGACAACTTCTAAGACATCAACTGTCAGTACCATCTCTTGGTTGCAAAAAGTGAGGAATATTTTTGCACTGATAATATGCATTATCACTAGCATGCTTCTAGCCATACAAGCCGTGGTCTTCGATACCACTGTTATCTCTGCTTTTATGGAAAACCTCAGGCCACTGAGGTCACTGTAGGATGGCAGCAGCAGTACAGAAGACAAATGGCATATCGTCCTCCTTTATTTCTATGCGACAAGATCTAAGAGTGGTAAGACAACAGGAAGGGGTCTGTTCTTAGCCTCTCTCTTCTAAAATTAGAGTGGGTTTGCAATGCTTTTGTCTTCTTTCACATCTGGTTACCAAATGTAAAAGTTGAAATGTCATGTCAAACTCTAAAATTATATATGGCTGACATTCATGTACATATACATCATATGTTCATATTATATTTAGTAAATATATATAATTTGTGATAAAGTATGTAAATAATCATTGGATATTCTAATTCTATCATCCTCTGTATCCTTGAGAACTAACATCTTGTGGAATAAATAAGATACAGATATACTATGAAAGAGTTAAGTAAAAATATGTAGTCCTAAACTTGGAATGGACTGTTAGCACAAATTCCGTATGTACCTGTATGCTTATATATGTCTCTTTCACATATACCAAGTACTATCACAAATCTACATGACTATGACTATTAATATTTTAAAGGAAGGTTTTTAGTTGACACCTTAAAAAAAAGTTACTCAGATAAATTTAATAATCGACTTCATAATTCTTTTTTAAAAATCTCACTTCTCTTTAGCCTTGAGTTTAGTCCTTTAGAATAGCACTAATAACATTTGAACTACATATCCAATTTCAAACAAATCAACTTTCCTTCAGAATATTCATTGAGATATCTGTATTGACCATTTCTAACATTTCACACATATGGAAAAGTTGAAAAATTGTACAGTGAACACCCCAAAATCCCACTACTTAGCTTCTACAATTAACATTTTACTGTATTTATTGTATCACATAATTATCTACCTATTCATCCCTCTATTAATACATCTTATTTTCGATGCATTTCAAAGTGAGTTTCAGATATCAGTACACTTCACACCTGAACTCTTCAGAAGGTATATCATCAAGGAGAGTTCAATATTTGTTTATAGTTTTTAGATATTTACATACAATGAAATGCATAAATGTTAAGTTTATTACTCGATCAGCATAGGAGCAAACTCTTATCAAGATATAGAACATTATTACTTGGACCTCAGAAAGTTCCTTCTCAGTCATTTCCAGTAGATTTCTGTCCTATACTTCCCCTCCCAAGGGGAACTACTGTTCTGATTTCTTTTTACCAGAGAGAAGTTTTTTTCCTGTTTCTAAAATTTTAAATAGGTAGAATCATGCATTATGTGATTTCTTGCACTTACCATAATGTTTTTGAGATTTCTTCATGATATTGTGTGTATCTACAGTTTTTTTCCATTGTATGAATTCTATAGTTTATTCATTTTTCTGTGAATGGTCATCTGTCTAACTTCTAGGTTTTGCCTGCTATGAATAAAGTTATGAAAATTCTTGGGGTAAGTCTTTTTGTGACATAGAGTTTCATTTTTCTGAAGTAAATATCTAGGATTGGAAATGCTGGTGGGCATATCTTTAGTTTTATAAAGAAATAACAGGCCTTTTCCTATTTTTTACTCCTACCAAAAGTGTACAAGTTTCAATTGCTCTACAGCTTTGGCTAGACTTGTATTGTCTGTCTGTATAATTTTAGCTACTCTGGTTGATTGTGCAATGGTATCTCATTGTGGTTTTACTTTGCATTTCCCTTATGACTGATGATGAGCATGTTTCCATTTGACCATAAGTACGTACTTTTTGGTGAAATGTCTGTTCACATATTTTCTTCATTTAAAAAATAGGGTTATACCTCTTTTTGTCTCTTTGATTGGTTTATGCAGCGTCTGCAGCTGACCTTCCTTTTTCCTCTCACAGGGGCCCTCGCAGAGGGCACCTTTTAACTTCCATTGGCCTAACGTTAGCCTCTTGAATCATCATTGTGCCAATACGAATCTTCCTGGAAACGAGCCATTCTGTTATATCTCTTGTTGAACTTTTGGTTTTGGTATGTGCAAATTTATATACAGCCAGATCCCTAAAATTCTCCCTTATATGAATCCTGGAGTATTAAAGAGATTAGCCTTTTTATTCTCTTTCATGCTGACTTGAATTTACCAATGACATAATCCTTAAATTATGAGAAAACTCAACTATTAAGCTCAAGAAAAGGTAGATGAGAACTTTTAACATTTTTCTGCATAATAGTTCTACTAATGAGCTTGACGACTTTAACACTATTCTTTTGGGTTGTGAGAGGTGTCAAGAAACATGTCATTCAATGATACAACACTAGATGGAGCAAAGAGATCAACTTTGTTTTCATTTACATTCAGAAATTCTAAAAGCCAGCAAAACAAAATTTCATTTTAAAATTAGGTGACTAAATGGGCTAATCAGATTATACCACAGTCATTTTCTTAATCTAGAGTTCATAATTCTTGGTCAAGGCCAGTTTATCCCTTTATTCTTCTTTCCTTCTCTTTCTTTTATTTCATCTTTCATACAACCTTCCACAAAGTGTATACGAAATAAAAACTCGTTCAGTCGATGAATGAATGAAGTGAATGAGTGACTAGCTCCCTTGACCTCATGCATCTATCTCCAACATTTCCTTTCCCTTTTCTGTTCCTCACCCCACCTTCTTTCTCATATTTCACTTACAAGTCCTTAGCATTTAATTGTCCTTTGTCAGTAATTGAATTTAGGGCCTTTGTTCAAATTTCTCCCTTTCAAGTTAATTCATTCACATTATCTTTCTGTTGCTTTCCAGTTTGCTTCTCTGCTGTGTCATTTTAATTGCTAGTGTTTTGTACTTCAGTTTCCACTTTTATCTCTGCCTTATATGCATTAGATTTCTGCTCACTGAAATAGATGGACTGAGATATTTACAGAAATGGCAGATTGGGATTCACCTCAGCTTGTGAATGAAATTTGAATCTGTGGACAGAAAAAGGGATTCTACAGAAATTAACCTCATGAGTGATATGATCATAAATTCCTAGCTGGGTTGGTCATGGTGGATAGTCCCACCCAAGGCACACGACTTCTTTAGCAAAAGGTTTATCTTTGCCTTAAGCAAGCCCAGTCCATTGTTTTTGTGCATCTAAATTAATCCATCTTTGAAATGCTTTTCTTCAGATCTCTCATAAGTGTAACCACTCTTAAGAGAGCATGTAATCTTATTAACTATCCTGTAATCCGATCCCTTTCTTGATTTTTCCCTTCTTCGTGGAATCTCCCTTACTTTCCCTCCTTCATTTCAAATGCATAAAAGAAATTGCAAAATTATCATTCTCCAGAGTGTCTAAAATCTTGCTTCCTAGCAATTGTTGCCAGTTTTGGCTCAAATAAACACTTATAAAAATTCTCTACAGGTTTGGGTATTTCTTACATCAACAGGAATACATCAGAAAACACATTTCGAAACACACTGTGCTCATTATGAACCTTCCCTTACGTGAAGGGAAATGAGTGTAAGGAACTTGCTTTTCACAATCCCTCTGGCAAGGAAAAAGAAAGAAATAAGAAAAAAAGAGTCTAAGGGTTATAAAGTCGGCTCAATTATACAGCTTTAGGAGGGAAGGTCATAAGGAAAAATTGCCACTGAAAAAAGAAAACTCTTGCAGAAAGCTGATAGTTACCAAGAAGTTTAGAATAATTTGATTCATTTGCTGCACTTCTGTTTGCTTCTTCATTGCTGGCTTCCCTTTGAAATATGGCAATCTGAAAAATTAATCACTCAAAAGGAGAATGTCTCCATGCCAAGTCCAGGTTTCTCTGTGGCACCAGCACATTTCCCGTTCTCCCTGCTTTGCTCAGATAAGAGCAAAGCACGCCTTCTCTGCTTTCCAACAGCAGCCTGAGGTGGCTGCCTGGACCAGAGTCCCCTGCCCTAATCCCTCCAGGGAGGAGCTGGGAGGCTGCGTCCTTGTGACTGACCTTGATTTCAATCCCTTCCTGGTAAAGAAAAAAGGGAAGACAATTGGGCTAAGCAGCGGTTGACTTCCACAGAATTAGAAATTTGAATGCACAGAGAACTGAATTCTTCTCACACTAAAACCTAGAAAGATTCTCCAGCTCTCCAAAACTCACATACCTTCTTTTCTTGTTAATCTCCCTTTCTGGCTATTATTCAACGACTGTGGAGCCCTTCTTAGGCTTTAAGCTGTACAAGGAGAATGAAAAAAATGCACCCTGAAACCTTGGATTTTTTTTCTTCTTCCTTTTCTGTTGCCAGCGAATCCTTTTGAAAAGCCAGCTGGCAGAGGCTCCAGGAATTTGTGTGAGTGCCTAGTGGAGATACACGGCACTAGCAGGCTGTCCAGGCATTTCCAAACATGGCGCTAGCTGATGGCCTGCACTTATAGGGCATTGGCCAGCCAGTGACGTGTGTTTTCCTGCCTGCAGAGAGGCTTAAAACATTTCAGACATTTTCTCTGTACTTTATTTGGGGGGCGGGAGGGGGGGGCGGAGACTTATACACATTTCAATAGTTCCATGACCAAATCCGTTGCATTTAAAGGAAGGTAATGAGAACACACATCATCTCCATCTCCTTACTGCACTTTCTTCCTGGAGAGTCACAGAAAGCTGAATGTAAATGTTGTGCCTGTACCTATAGGTATTTTTCCATGGAAAGGATAATGATTTTTGGTTTTGTTTTCATTCAGTTCTCAAAAGGTCTGCTGATTTATTCAACAATATTTACCAAGTGCTATCTAGTGCTAGACACTGTAGTTTATAGAGAGGACGTGGTAGAGAGCAAGGTGAACAGGGTGCCAGCATGAGGAACTTATAAATGAATAGGGTAGAAAGAGACATTATGAAAATAAAATAAATAAAGAACAGTGATATTTTATCCTGTTCTAAGTGGTCTGGCATTATAAAGGAAATAAACAGGGTGATGCCATGGTATCTGGTTGGGTGATAGGTGCAACAGATATTATGAACTGGCTTTTTCATCTCCTATCCTATCCCACTTATAAGATCACTTCCTGAATTACAATTAGGGTGTCTGCCTGAACTGCAGAAGCAGAAAAGCCATCAAAAATTAAAAATTAAAATGATGGTTTTCCAGACTCCCTTGCAGCTAGGGTCTGATTGTGGCCCTATGTGAGATAGATGGAGGAAATGGTCAGCACCAGGCTGCGGGCACTTGTGAGGAGATGAGTATTAGGGGCCAGTTTGGTGGCAGAAACATTAGATTGGTCCAGACTGCTCAGACAGAAGCTCCACAGTTGCAGGTGCCAAGTGACAGGTGGTAGCAGAGAGATTCCCACACAGACACATCTACAGTGTGTCATATCTCCCAACTGATGCTTCTGACTGCAAAGTTTCTTAGAGCCTTCAGTACAAAAGACTTTCTTTGTGGTAACATTACTTGATTTTGTTTCCAGTGCAGTATTCTGCACCTGAGGCTTTTCCAGCCCCTCCCTAAGCAACAGAACTGCTGTCCCCATCTCCCTCAGAAGCAATGCCCCTTTGTCAAGGACTGTTTCCAGTGGAAAGATGTGGAAAGAAGACAGTGAGTGAGTGCACCTTCTCCTTGTGTCTGAAGTTCGTAGACATTCTAAATTATTTCAGTAGCCCACCCTTGGCCTTTAAGATCTTGTCAAAATTTTAGCTGTTTTTTTCCAGCCTGCTTCTATGACAGCTCCATCTTCCTTCATTTGTTCTCCCAAAGGTGAAATAGCCTGTTACCCATTTCCCCTCAATGGACTCATTACTCTTCAGAACTGAGTTCACTCTGTTGCTTTACAAATTCAACTTTCTGATGTGCTTAAGCACACAGTTATCATTTTGTAGATTACCTGGCTTTTTCTCATTGCTAAGGTTGGCATGACATTTTCTTGAAGATATCTACATCCTAAGTGGAAGCAGAATTCTTTGTTTCTGTTTAGATATCCAATGCTGGAGGGTCTAGATTTTGGTTTTCTCACTGGCAAGTGATCAAAGCACCAATGCTGCTAAAAGGTTCAGGTGTGAAACATTTGTCAATTCACTGAGCATTTCTTAAGTGTCTAGTATTTGCATATCACTACATAAAGAGCTGAGGATACAAAGATAAATGAGGCATAACTTTTGTCCTACAGTTGCTCACAGTCTAGAGGGAGTGAAACATATGAACAAAGGTTATAAAGTGTTGTGATGAACACCATAACAGGAGTGGAACTAAACACTGTGAGAAACATGGGCCTGGATAAATAAATAGAATACAGGGGCACTGAGAAACTACCATTATGTGAATTTTTTCTGGAATTTTGAATAAGAGTTTTCCAGATAGAAAAAGTGAGGAGACATCCACAGAAAAGTGTTCCTTCAATTTCTCATTCACTAATAAGAATTCCATTTCCTGGAAAGGTTAGCCAAGATCAGAAATCTCTTTTTGAGGTCTAGTAAATCAATCTAGTCTCAGCCATGGTCAGTTCTGTGCCCGAGTCCTCCAGCTACACTCAGCATTTCTGCAAGGTCAGCGGGTTCCACGTCAACGGGACTAAATATCAGGGACTCTTGTAGATTGTATTTGAGGAAAAGCAGTATTTTTTTCTAAAAAACAGGAGTTTGATACCCATATGTATGATATTATCTTTTGCACATGCTTTCTTTATATTTTCATTAACCTCTAGATTTATTGTACTCCAAGTAGATGGATATCTAGATATTCATTGATTTGGACCACTGGGAATAAACGTCAGCATTGATCTGAAAAGAAAGCTGATGCTGTCCTGTTGTCCAAACTCTCCTATTTGGGCCCCTCAGCCCAGCCAGGACAGTACAAGACGTCAACGCCAAGACAGGAATAGTGGAGCCAAACAGGGACTTGATAGAGTCAAATGCCCAAAAAAGCATGTGATGCAGGCCAATATTTAGTCCTCAATATGAAAGCTGAGTCTGTGGCAGGCTAGGTTTAGACAGAGTATTAGCAGAAGACGTCATCTCTCAGGCATGTGAGCACAGTGGCCAGTCTGTGGACTAATCCAAGATGAGAAGCTGGTGACATAATTGAAGACAGGAGCAGAGCACAGGACTGGACGTCTGATTACGCAGGGGATCTCTAGAGGCTGAAGGGCAGGTGTGGCAGAGTCTACCTGAGGGTCTTTAGACTCAGCCCTGTTGTTCTATCTCCACTGGCATTTGAAAGTCATTTTTGAAAGGCATTCACAGTATCCACACAAAACATACTGGCCATATCTTCAGATGTAAAAAAAATATGGAGGAAAGAGAATACAGCCAATGTGTACCTGAGATCTTTTGCTCATGATATTGTAGGATTTACTTTAAAATATTAAAATTGATGATAATGCACTCTGAAAGGTAACTTTTGAAATATGTATAAAAAGTTATATTAAAGGCAAAAACGTCATTCTAAGAAATAGAAAAAAATATTTCAGCAGTGGAAAAATTTCCCTTTTCATTAACTACTGACTAATCAAATAAGTTGATGAAGAGAGAGAAGTGTATCAGACTATAGAGAGGATGAAAAACTGATGTAGAAAATTCAGTTTGTCGTTGCATATGCTAGCACATCAATGTCCTCATTCCTTGGTAGTTAAGGTTCTGCCTGCACGTGGGTGGGTGTGCTGAACCTTGCATTATGGAAATTCCACATGCAAAATTAAACAGCTGACCCCGTCTTGGTGGTCTCAGCATTCCTTTGACCTCTTTTTTGTTATTTTGAACTTTCGAATAATTATGAAGTTAAAATAGTTGTCAGCATTTGCCAGACATGATCTTAAATATCTTGAGGGTCATTTTAAAAGAACCAAAAAATATTAATTTAAGTAATTGTCTTCCTTATTGGAAATGTTTCTTCATATTCCATCTTCCAGCACGGTATATGAGAATATATTCCCTCTTGTTTTGTTTCTGAGTTTGCATCTGAGATTTTACTGAGAATACTTTTCCGCAGGGTAGAAAAAATTACCACCACATTATATCATTTAAATCCAAGTACCATCACCCACTCAGTTGTTAATCTCAACATAGTGAAAAATTCAGCAATCCAAGAAGTTATTTATGACCATTCTCTTCCTTGTATTTTAGTGATCAGAAAGTGATTTAAAGAAAGATCAGCTGTATTTAGTACGAAAGCTTACTCTCACTTAAGGCTTCACTGTCCATTTCTGACTACACTTATAGCAATGGTTGTAAAAAAAAAACTACGCTGTGTGGATGCTCTGTAAAGGTGGGTTATACAATTCTTAAAGAAAATCTCTGTGAATGAATCATAAAAGGTAAGGAGA
>NW_006439192.1:20526822-20563717 GCF_000325575.1 Pteropus alecto | reverse complement strand
TGAACTTTGAAGTCACCAACAAATTATTTTCTTCATGATGAGACTTTCATCAATAGGGCTAGAAGGGAGGTAACTGCATAGAATATAAATTATTTGTCAACATTTGTGTGTGTGTATATATATATATACATATATATATATTCATTATTAAGTTGTATTTTTAGGTGGAAATTCTAAAACACAAGATCAAATTAAAGAAGTTTTTAAATGATAACAGGTAAAGATGCATTTCCTCAATAATAACATTTGTTCATAGCTTTACTTTTAAACTATTTTTATATACTTTTACTTGATCCTCATCATAAGTCTCCAAGGTGGACAAGGAGACATTACTTCCCCATTTAACTGATGAAAAACTACATGCATGTTTCATGGAGACAGAAACATCTCGAATTTGCCATCGGAGAAGCTGAATTATGAATAGAATGGATACATGACTCACTGCCCCAAAGGCTGGATCAGATCATGCAGCCGTCATTACTAGACAAGTCAGACAAAACCAGGATTATCTGGGCCTGGATTTTATCCAGTAAACGCTATCAATTGTTTCCTTCACTTTGGTAGCACTAGACTGCTCTGGGAATCCCTGACAATCTCAGGCAGAAAAATAAAACCAAGGCTTGAGATTTCCAGTTTTGACTTCTGAACACTAGAGCGTAGTGTTGTGCTCTGCACAGCTTGCCTAGTACCTGTTCTAAGAGAAAAGATTGGAACTCTGCAATCAACCGATCCCACACCTTCCCTGGGTGTGCCTAAGCCCCAAACGGCAAGGATGTAGCTTTGAATCTTTGGGTCAAGATAGTGAATCTTTTGCCAGCCCTAAGCACTAACAAACCACTCACCTCTCTACAGGGTGGTGTGGTTTGGAAAAGGAGACAGTCCTTTTTTCCATTAACCATACTCTCTGCATTGGAGCTCCAATCAAGTTTTTAAACTTAGATGCCTTTTTCTAAATGTTAAGCAATTGACGAGTGATTGTTATCATCGGCTCATAGATTTTCAGCCTGATTCATTTCTTAGAGAAAGGAAAACAGCGAATGGATTGATTTGATCATGCTATTAGGTATCAAAAATTATAAAAGGAGAAGAGGAGAGAAAAAATTCTCTGCTCTTGTGATTAACTACTATATAATATCGTAATAATTATGTATGGTTACTAGAATTGTTGAGATAATCACTGCATGAGGCATATAAATGTCTAGTCACTATGTTGTACACCTGAAACTAATATAATATTGTATGTCAATTAAATTAAGAAATACATTTTTAAAACTACTACATAAATATACATATAGCACAACCTTAAGTATAAGGTACTTTCACTGATGTTCAGAATGTTTCCATGGGTATGTGTAGGTGGAAAGATATTTCTGGTGATTGCCATGACACTTGAGTGTTTCTAGAAGGATATAAAAATAGCCTGTAAAAGTTTTTACTGTAGAAAATAATGATCCCTAACTTTGTCTGACTTTATGGCTAGTGTGACTTGTGTTCTTTATAATGCCGATAGAAGATAATAACTGCTGATCTATGAAAATTCTGCACCAAGACAAAGCCACACACTCTATCTCACAAGTGAACATATTTTGGGTTTCAATGCTTCTTCCTCCTCTGTACTAAATATATGCATCCCTCTGGCACTTTCCTTCTGCTACCTTGTGTTTTAAGTCAATGTCCAGAAAAACTAGATTGATAATTCATTTCATATCAATAACGACATACTGCAAATTACTTACACAGCTCTGAGCTATGTACTAAATGATATTTACGTATGATGCTGGTCTTTACAGAGCTAACCAATCTATGAGTTCCTCTAAAATCCCACTCATGTGATCTGTCTTGCTGGTCCTTACTTCTTCCAGACACCTGCTCTCTAGGCAGCTCCTTTCTGCAATGCCCATTGCTTTGATCAGCCATTGCTGGGAATCCTGGGATGTCTCACCAACACCCTCCCATGTTCTGCCTTGCACACTCACTCCTTACTCATGTCTGTCATCCTCAAAGCCCCATAAGGGCAATACCTCCTTATATGGCTGCTGTCCACGTCACAGAAGAGGACACTGCCAAGGCAGCCAGGTCCCAGGGACTCCGAGATGCTGACCCTCCTGGGGTCTTCAATAAATCGGAGTTGTCCTCTCCCACAACCTCTCTCTATATACATCTCCATAGATCCAAGGTTGAGGGACTAACAAACGAATCAAAGCTGAACTCTCCTCATCATTTCTCTTTATACCTATGTGTCTGTGAAAGCCCCTCCCTCTATCTCCTTCAGCCATGAACCTTGGGCAAATCAACTCTCGGCAGCCTCCTAGTGGTCATCTCAGGAACCCCTGATTCCACTGTGGCCTCATGCTGAGTTTTCTCTATAATAGAGGATATCTTCCCACAAAAAGTTCATATTCACAGCTTTGCCTGTTTCTGATACTTAGCAGAGTAAATTACACATGGCAGACACTGAGGTAATGTTTGGTGAGAGTGATGATGAGTGTGGAAATCTGCCTTAATTTTAGAAGTTACTAAACCTGTCATCTGGTTAATGAGCATTTTGGTAAATGCGAAGATAGATATCATTTAGTATCTTAAAAGAATTCACTTGCTATGTAAACCATATAACAGAATTAATCTTTGCTTACCTATTTCTAATGATTTCATGTTAGTAAACCTTGTCTTCCTAATGAGACCATACAGTTCTTAAGGTCAGGGAATCAATCTTATGTTTCTTTTCTTTCTCTTCTCACTGTTATGTACTCTCTCCATAATCCCCATTTCAAATATCCCAAGTTCCAACAACCACTTCTTGTATTTACAGCTCATTTCCTTGAGTTTCTCATCTTTACCAATCCTCTCTCACACATGTCCTTCCAGTCTTGGCTAAAATGTCACCTCCACAGATACCATTTCTTATTGCCTTATTTAAAACCACAGGTCCCCTCTCTCTTTCTCTGCTTCGTTTTACTCCATGGCACTTATCACCATCTGACATGCCATAAAGTTTTACTTTGTTTATTTCCAGCCTCCCCAGTAGAAAATAAACTCCATAAAGGCATTTCGTCTATTTTGTTCACTACTATAGCCTCAATGTCTACTAAAGTGTCTGGCTCATAATCCACACTCAATAAATACGTGTTGAATAGATTAATAAATCAAGCATTTAACATAGCATTTTCCCAGAGTGAATAATTAAGAAATACTTGTTTATCTGTGTTAACACAGCTATATGTTCATCAATTCAGGAAAATGGAAGGTCAAGGATCACTTACGATGGTGCCACAAGAGCCTAAGAAAGCTCGCCAACTGTTAAAACCTCCAGAGATTGTTTAAAGCGATTCTCTTGTGTAACAAAATAAGCAAAGAATGCTTTGCTATAAAGACTTGGGACTGGAATCATCAAACGCCCTGGAACAAGTTAAACTTCCAGGATGATGAGTTCAGGATTTCAAAATAATTTGCACAACAATATTCTTGCAGTGGTATCAAGCATCCAACTGAAGATATTTTACAAATGCAGAGACGCACAAAAGGAGACCACTGTAACAATAGCAACAATAACAATTTGTCGGTAACATGTTATCATTGTGATTAACGAAGTACCGTTTTACAAAATATGGGAAGTATTTAGTGGGATACTTTGCAATATTAACCATTTCTGATATTTCTCCTTTTTCTTCTAATTCGGGAGACTAGGTACAAATTTTCCATTGCCTTAAATGTTATTGGACACTGAAGAATGTAAGTGTTCCACACGTCATCTTTTTTTTTCTTTCTCAGCTTTATTTAGATACAATTTACATACAATATTGTGTAAGTCTAAGGTTTACAATGTGATGATTTTAGACACACACATACACACACACACACACATATATATATATATATATAGCAAAATGATTACCATAATAAAGCTAGTTAATACATCCTTCACCTCACTTAATTACTTTTTTTGTGTGGTGATGATGGTAGTGGTGGTGAGAACATCTAAGATCCACTCCCTTAGCAACTTTCAAATACACAATACAGTATTGTTACTATAGTCACCATGCTGTATCTTAGATCCTTAGACTTATTTACCTTATAACTGGAATTTTGTATTCTTTATTTTTTCTTTATTTTGATGCTTGGTTTCTGGGGCTTTTGCCCCAGAAAGAGACTACCCTTTCAGGATTAGTCAGTTCTTAGAGATATAAACAACTCACCCTTAACATTTCAAACACCTCACCTTTTAAAAGCCAAGCAACCCCCAACCAGAGCCCACACCCCCAACCACCTCCTCTATTCAGTTCTCAAACTCAGGACTGCTATCCTCCTTCCCCAAGTACCCCAGGTATCACTAGACAGTTCAGGACAGCCCCTGTACCTCAGTGCCCGTTGAAATTGTTTATATTAGCCAATTCCGGACCTACCTATCTTGCCTTGCCTCCTCCTCATGAAGGCATGATAAAGACTCTCACCCCCATTTTCCCCTTGCTTTTTCTGCTCCTTGACAGACCCTAATGTTTCCTCCATGGTGCAGAGTACCCCCTCCTCTTGGGAAGTGTGAGTAATTACTTATCTTTCAATGGCAATTGTTTCCTGGTCTGTTGGTCTTGCCACACCTAAATCATTATAAAACCTATATTTTAAAACAGTAGAGAATTAAATGGATTAGTTCTTGGCTTTTAAGAGCTTCTATAGTTGTGGTACAGACATATAAACTACTACATTAACAACAAAATAAGTCTGTAAGGATGAAAGTTTTGTAATTTAGAAAAGAGGAAAAAATAAGAGCAATAGATGATAACACAGATTCAGACTCCGGAGCGTCCCAAACTCTACCTTCCACTCACCCACCTTCCCCTACCCAGGACTCAGCCTGAATGAGCATTTTAATAGATCTGAAGGACGGGTTTAGAAACCAGAACTAAAACCAGCCTTTATCCTACTTCCTCTGGTCTTAGTTCTTCAGCCCTACTTCTTACTTCCTGTCTGCAGCTGTATATAACACTTGGTGAGCTTCAGAAATGTCCCTAATACACACAAACATTCTTTAAGGTATTATTAATAATTTACAGATGAGGAAAAAAGGAGATTCAAAAAGATTAAGACCACACAATCATTAAAGTTATGGTATTAAATTATAATAACAATATGTCACTTATTAGTTGCTTCCTATAAGACAAGCAGAGTGAAGTTATTGTATTTTATCCAGTCAACCACAGAGAATGGTGTAGCACAAAATTAAAGCACATGGACTCCTGAGCCTGATTCTAATTCTGACTCTGATTTATTAGCAAAATATTTCATCTCTCTACAGGTCATAAGTCAATTTTATCAAGGCTTATTTTTTCATTTTCTTTATTTTTTTACATTTTGTCTTTAAGAATTATTAAAGGAATAGATGCGCAAGTTAAAAAAAAAAAATCAAATAGTCCTAAAGGCTTATACTTTAAAAAAACTAGTCCCCAGCCTACTCTCAACCTTCCATCATTCTACTCTCAGGAGTAACCACTTTTTGCTTTTATAGTTGACACTTTCAAATGAAAAGTAATGTGTTTATGGTGTTATTTTTCATTAATTAATTTTAGACAACATCTAGTACCTACCTCACTGTCGTAGAAGATGAGGATTTAGCCGCGAGATGTGGATTAGCTGTTTAATGCCATATTGCACCCTTTGCACCTCACCTCCACCTTCACAATATGTATCTATTAATTATTAACTCTATAAACACTGTTTATATTATTGTGACTTTGTAGCTTTGGCTTATTGCAGAAATATGTCATGTACTGTGATTATATGTCTTTTCTCACAAAGTGTTTCTTCTTCTAGAAGTTATCTATAATTCTTTTATACTTTATTTATCTCTATGGTATGTATTCCAACATCCAGTGTATCATCTTTTATATTTTTAGTTATGTATTTTTTTCTGTCTTCTCTCTAGAATGCTGCATGGGGGCTGGGATACCTGTCTATTTGTTTCACTTCTGTAACCCCAGAGCAGAGAAGTGCTCAGCACATGGTAGAATGAATACCTATGAGAAAGCACGTTCTACTGTGGAATTAACAGAGCTGTTACCAATAAGTGGTTGAGAAAAACAGAAATACATGTGATCTCTCCAAGAGGACAGAGGAGGAGATGGGGCCCAGACTGCTGCATTGACAGTTGTGTGGCTCCATGATTCCCAGGTAGCAGGGTAGCTAAAGTGAGTCTAAAGAGGAAGAATGGTGATAGAGGTGAGCTGAAATGATAGTGAGGGGGAAAATAGTGAAACAAATGAAAAACAATCTGCTTCCAGTTGTTTGTTGGTCTGAAAGATCCACGAATTAGTTGTACTAGGTTAATACCTGTTGTCTCACCTGTGATGAATCGAACTTCAGATAATAAAAATAGTTTGGAGACAAACATTCAGATTAATTGATTTTTCTAACATAGGATTACCAGAAAATCTATTTTAATTATTTCCTTTTTAGAAATAGTTTTTAACTAGACTTCTTTTCTATAACATAATATATAGAGTATGATTAATTCGTATATGGATAATATGGCTGTGTTTCATTAACATCAACCTGAAAAGTAACTGTGGTCACATGAACTGATGTGGAAGAAATAGCTCTGTTTGGAAAATCTACCTTCTTATCCTCATCTGACCCTGAGCAGCTGAAGGCGACATTTACTAAGCCACGTTATTTTAGTCTTTACTATTTTGCCTCTAAGTAAGAGTATGGGATTAAGTAATCTGACTCTCATAGTATTTAACAGGCTATTATTCCGCAGTAGTTTACATATAGAATATGTAATGGGTCTGAAGGACAGGTTTGGAGAACCAGAACCTGAATATGTGAGAGGAAGGGATTTTTACGTGACGATCAACTCAGTTTTTAAAATATACAGATATCTGACCTCACTGTGACCACTTGAAACAGACTCTGTGAAGGTTTGGGGCCCAGATATCTGTAGTTTTTAAACTATCTTCAGACCATTGTGATGCGTAGTAAAGACAGAGAACCATTGGTGTGTATGTGTGGTCTAGGGTAGGGCCAGGCCCAGCACTTTTTCAAAGCATGAAGGTCATTCCGTATGATACCAATGTTGGAACTGCAGGCCTCAACTGTTACTGAACCAACTGCCACTTTTGGTCAGTCCTGGGGCCCATGACAGGAAGCTAAGCAGTGCTGAACTTTTTACAGAATTACACTTTCACAAAACTCACTTTGATGGTTCTCAGCCGTCATTTGTAGAGCTGCCCCTCAAACCCAAGTTACTGTTCATAAAAGTATATGGCAAAGTCTTTTTATCTATTAATATTTTTAGTTATCTTGCCTTAATTTGGGGTATGTATCACATATTACGTATCACATATTACCCTTGTCAAATTAAACACATTAGGTTAATTATAGTTAGTTAGATGATTAAGCAGAAGTTCTTTCAAGTGTGTGAGTATAAACATTATCTTGCACATATAGCAAAGAATATTTTAAGGGAAGAATATAAAGAAAAAAATAAAGTACAGAATGCTCTATTAGAAGACTGAGTAATGTGATAAATGAAGCACAAACGGAAAACTTGTACTATATGTTCCCAATGAATCAAAATTATTGGAGGGATATTTAATGTTAAGCAGGTGCAAGGAAAATAGAAGGGTAGAGTGTTGAGAGCAATGAGTCGTAAGACTTTGAAACAGAAAAATTCCATTCTCCGCCAATCTTTCAGCTAGCAGGAGGCATTCTGAAGTCAATTTTAGAGACACAACAGCTCTTCAAGAGTGGCTGCCATGATACTTAAATTAGATTTAAGATTTAAGATATTACAATGTAGAGAATGAGAATCTTCTAAAAATGACATCAATTAAGACACCTTCTGCTATATACTTGTACAGGACAAAACCTGGAATATAGATAGATGGGAAGCAGACTTTGAGCAAGGAAAAACAATGAAGAATCCTGACCAAATCGGAATGGAGTTTAATCGCTTAATCAAATAAAATTGTTTCTAGTTTCTTAATAAGGAGAAATTGGAAATTTAAATAAAAACTACCCATTATTAGCTTTTGTTGCTGTTTGTGACCTACTGATGTAAACTGCATAGCAAATTGAAGATGATTCCCATTCCATGGTGTGGCTTTGACTACTCTCACAAATATTCCTATTGGCTTCATAAAGCAATGAGTTAAAGGTAGTTCCAGGATTGTTAAGGTGACACATCAGGACCAGGTAGCCTTCTCATGATCATCAGTTACAATTCTAGTAGATGCAGTGGGATGATCCATGAAATCAATTTCTCTTCCAGAAATTTCCTTGATCAGTTCTATCCACTTTGATTATGTTCCTGTTAGATTTTTTTTCTAAGTGAGAACCTACTTAACTTATTATTCACTTGATCTGTATTTTTTAAAAGCGCTAAAAAACACTCATAGGTGAATGTTACAGATTATATCACTAACATCCAAGATAAACCTTAGTGTTGGAAAATTTCTATAGTCACTCACATGAAATTCTATGTAATAACATGTTAACTGTCATCCTTGATCACCCACACAAGCCCAGAAGATACATTGGAAGTAGGAGAGTGTCTGGTATGAGAATGAAAATACAGTTTTCAAAATTGCTCTTACAAAAGAAAGAAAAAATTTTAACTCATTTTTAAAGTTTTTATTCCTCTATGTAGATACTTTAAAACTATTTGAAGAATTAATTGGGAATGTCATCCTCACAGTAGTTGCAATCTCTATGAGGACTTTGCAAAAGATGTTCAGAAACAGGTTCTTGAATCATAGGTATTTTACGTGTGACAGGAGAACTACATTGTACTAGAAGCGAGGAAGAGAAAGGACGGCAAAGAATAAAGAGAATATAGAGGTAAGTACTAGAATTATTGAACATAAAATAAACTGTCAGGATAGTTTGTGGGCTCATCTATAGAGGAAGTATGAAAGCCACCACTCATCTTTATTATTTAGTATAGACACTGAGGCTTGTTATCATGCCTAAAAGCTCAATGTGGCTTCCCACTTTTTACAGAGTGGGAAATTAAAGAGACCACAGTGTTTATAGTATTACATTGCTAAATCGAGACTAACATCAGGACAGTTTAGTTTCTAACTTATACGTTTATCTTTATTATGGCGTCATTTTAACGTTTCAAAACTAAATAAATGTGTTTGAGGGTTTGTTTATTTGTTTTGGTCAGGAGAAATTTGTTCTTACTCTTAGCCTATAACTATGTATTATATATCACAATTATAATTATGTATTACAATTTATTTATTTGAAGGTGAAATATCAGTGAGATGACATTTTCAGATTCATGATGGAGATCGGGGTCGGTGACCTTTTAAGGAAGCCAGCTGGATCAGACCTCACTATCCACCCTAGATACCATGAGCAGCTTTACTCAAACTATAGCTCTGAGGCCCAGGCTGAAGTCCAGCCCCCCTCACCCTCAATACCATGACTGTACGACCTTGGAAGGAGACAGTTCTGTTTCCTGTGTCAGGGAGCACTGTAAACCAAATACTTAAGGTCAGCACCTAAATATTACACGATGTCCCCCAATTAGTATTCTAACAGACACAATTGTTATGCATAATAAAACACAGATTTCGTGAAAACAAGTTACCATATATTGTTAGTAATGTTCGCTCCTCAAAATCCAGCTATTATTTACAAGCACATTAATGAGCAGTGACTATTTTGGGAAAATGGAAGATTGTTCATTCATTCCACCTACACATTTTTGCCAGATAAATAAGGGGTTGGTTTGTGACCTGAACACAGAATGGAACTAGTGGAAAGTATTGAAAATTTGGTGGACCCGCAAAATGTTCATGAATAGTGTTTTTCTCTAAATTTCAGATGAAGCAATCTGTGAACATGTGATAGAAAGTGACATACAATTGAAATGTAAATTGGCATCCCATAAAATGTTTCAAATTGCAAAAACTATGGTTGTTAAAAATATTACAGGACACTTATTGGACTTAGAAAGCTCTATCCTGCTGATACAACAGGTATTAGATGCCAAAACTTATTTTACCATATGAAGCAGCTATATGAGTAAAAAAGGGAACACACCCACAAAATGCCAAACACTTCTCATGTCATTTTATTACCAACCCCATTACATGGATAAGGAAATTGAAGATCAGGAAGATAAAGAAATTTACATACAGAAATTTATAGACCTGAGATATGAACTGAGGTCCAGCTTAATTGTCAGCTCATGTCCTTTTTGCCACACCGTGTCACACCAGAGAGCATTGAGAACCACTTTTATTGTTCATTTCAAGGAAGAAACTGTTTCTGTATGTTGATATACATCACTGTATAAATTTACTTCAGATATGCTACTTTTCCCACATATCTATGAATGCTTTACACTCATTTGTTACATCTTTTTGTATGAGTGTGGGTGTGCTGGTCTTTAACAGCAGTGAAGTATTCAAAATAATTGGCCCTTTAAATTGGACAATTCTGATCTAATAATTCTATAGGAGATATCATAGAGTAAATCCTATTACAATTGAGATATTATAGTTCTCAATATACATTCCAGGTTATTATTTACTCTCACCGTTGAATTAAATCAATATATTGATGATGCTTTTGATGTTTATTTTACCTGTAGGTATTATTGAATATTGCTGCATTTATATTCAAGTGGGATATAATGCAAGTCTTATGCATTTTATGTAGTTTTGCCACATTTAAATGACCACTTTAGGGGAAATTTGATTGTCATTAGAGTTAATTTGGTTTATAGTTCACCAGCTCTAATACTTCCTTTGGTGAATTATTTTTCTAACCAGGCCACCTGGAAATTAACCGTACCACCTGTTAATTGATCCCAAAAGGAGACATCAAATTTACCCCTGAGACAATTATTTTTTACTTGTTCAGTCTACAACTTCTCTGAGTTACAGTGCACTGGACATCCATATTTTCCTTTCCCTCCAAGCCATTTCCATTTTGCAGAACTCAATTTCTGGCATAAGCCCATCTTTCAGAGGAATGAGGTCACTCAAATATCATCTGCCAGATCTCTCCACCAAAGGACAATAACCAAGGATTGAATGGAAAATCTCACACAAAGCCAGATTAGAATAGAATTTGCGCTAATGAGACCATGGTATTGGTTACAACGATGCTATCTCTCAAAGGCAGCATAGTTACTGTAAGTGTTCCAGGCATCTCCTCCTCCTCTTCGAGCTCTCCTGGGTAGACCCAGAGACTCCAAGTCTCAATCTGACCTTGTTTTCCAAGAGCTTTGTTTTCTTTACCATTTGAAGTGGCCAGTGCAGGTTCTGAAAATTAAGGCATAACATTAGAAAACAGTGGTGGTCTCTGACTACATCTACGGTAAATGCAACCCATTGTTTCCTATTATTCAGTTTTATTCCAATGCAGTATATTGTAGAGATTTTTTTCAGTAGTCAGAAGATAATTAAACTTGAAACTGGAGAACTGAATTTTAGTTCACCATTCATTTTCTATGCGGTTTTGCTTAAGTCACTGAAGTTCTCTGTGCTTTACTTTCTTCACTGTTAACAATTGGAAAAGAAATAATACTCATACCTGCCAAACTTACCCCAGACATGTGGAAATACTACATAAACATAAAAACAATAAAGACTTATCAAGTGCAAATTATTGTTATGTTTAATGTTAGTCACTTCAATCTTCTAATGACAAAAATTGCAGTAACAACACCCACGGTGATATGAATAATACGACAAACTGAATTAACGTTTCTTTGACGTGCATATCAGAAAGGAGTACTAAATCAGTATTTTTTTTTTTTTGTACACATCTGAACAGGCATAACTCTCATGAAATTATGCTTTTCTGGAAACTTTGACCTTATTAATCTTGGCAGAGTTTGGGTAATATTTTTGGAACTCTGAAAGAACTCTTTCATTTTAATTCCCATGAAAAGCTTTATTTTTATATACCATATTAGGGAAATCATAAAAGAAAAAAAGCACCATTATATTTCTGATACTATTTCATGGAAATAAAATAGTAGGGTCAGAAAAGTAACTTCAGATGTCGTCATTATTACCACACCTACAATCTATGTATAAAAATGAGCCTTTCAACCTTCATTCATTAATTGTTCATTTCACACTTAGCAATTTCATAAATTCATGTCTGTACAAAACATTAATAAACTGGCATTTTCACCTTTAAGCAGTTTTTATGCAAAGCGATTTTATATCTCTTAACAGGACAGTGAGTCAGACTCCCCCAGCAGTTTCTAAAACTCCTAACTTTTATAGAGTCTAACTACTCTTCAGATGATTGCAGTGACCTACTGTGAATGCCACCCTGGTTACTGGAAGAGTTAATTGACTTCAAGCCTGGATAACATGCCCCAGAGAATCTAAATGACTTGAGAAAAAGCATCTTGCAGTACTGATTTCTTTGCACTTAACGATTCTACTCACATGAAGATTGCAGAAGGCAGTGGGGGCTTCTTTTATTCTTGAGATTAGAAATGATTTTGGGAGAGTTGCAGGATTAAGAGGTACTAAGGACTAAGACTCAGCACCCTTGGCATTTAGTGAAAACTTTTTCCTGTCGAAACTACCTGTCAGTGGTTTTGCCAAAACAAGTCTAACAGTAGGAGATTGTCAAAGCTCCAATTAGTAAAACACTAAACCCTGAAGTCAATTATGTGAGTAATGAAAAGTGGAGGCAAACTCTCATTTCCAGGAAAAGAAAGAATCAAATCAGCCATTAGTCCCACTGGGTGCTCAGAGGGATTAGAGCCCGCCCCAAAAGAAATGTTCATGGTCCTTGCTAAAATGGAATTAAAACTGTTTAATGATTATTATTGCTAGATAAGCTTCAGTGATCTTTTGGAAGCCATCAAAAACAGCAAAGGACACTGGATACTTATTCCTTCTAAAGTGGCCCCTCAACTCTTATGCACTATAAGAGAAAATATAAAAATATGTTTAAGATATTAGGGGAAAAGGAAGGATAAAGAAAAAAAAAGATTTTCCCTTGGTAGGCAAAGTCAGGAATCCCTTAATAATGTAATAATAAAGATTTTGGTATTTAATAACTGAGACTAATGTCAACCCCCACAGAAAGGGGGAGATCAATTTATATCAAAGATAGACAGTACACTATGAAAATATCACAAAAATAAAAATGAGTGTGAAAAATAATGGTGAAAGACCACATATGCCAATAAGTTGGGTTAAGGCATCCAGCCTGAGATAGGATATTTAGTAAATGAATTAGAGTTAATAAACACATGTAGATACAATCTTAAAGAACTTGTAAAAACCTAGGAACATTGGGAATTTGAACCTTATACTGTAAATGAGAAAATAATTCTTTATAAGGAAGATTACTATTTTAGTGGAGGCTGCTGGAAATCCACCAAAATCTCTCTTCCACTTCCTCATAGCACCGGAGTTGTTGCTGGGCCCATAACTGCTCAATCAGATACCACATTTCCAAGTCCCCCTTGCATAGGTGTAACCATGTGACTAAGTTCTAGTCATTACAATGTGGACAAAGTGGTGGTCGTCACTCGGCCTTCTCCTTAAAATACTGGGTAAGCACAATTCCATACTTTCTCTCTTTCTCCAGAGCCAAAACAGGGAGGTACCATTGAACTAAAAAGATGGAAGAAACCATGTTTACTAAAGGCCCACGTGGAGAGGAGCCACACTGCCAATCCAGATCACTCACCTCAGTACTGTCATAAGAAAGGGAAACAAACAATTAAAATTTAAATATTTAAACTTCGAATAGAATGAAGATAGTCCCAATCTGCTGTGAATAGTCCTGTCTTATGCCTGTTGTCTTGACATATTGTAAATGGCATTCTCTTTCACTATCAAACAAATTTGCACGCTAATCCTATTTTAATTCAATGTATCATGCTGCCTTTTTATATTAGAAGCTTAGCTTCTCTACAACCAATATAGAAATTGGCACCTGGAACTTATGTGATTAACACAGGTAATATGTGTGATTAACAGTTATGTGGTGCGAGGTAAGGGCATGTGTACATCAGGTTAGACGACTAGAGACCCTTGTTATGCTCTGGTTAAACAACTGATAAAATTTTCCCCTGTGATAACTCGGAAGGCAGACCACATGTACCTACCAAAACTGTAGCCACATTACAGTACCAGAAGGCTTATTTGTGTTGGTTAGTCCTTGCTGCATTTAACAAGGTATTACATGAAAAAAAATAATCAAAGGCAAGAATTGGCAAGCTTAAAAGCAGAGATGAAATAGAACAGATGGGTTTGGAAATACCTCCTGCTTTTAAACTTCATAAAGAGTCATAACTGTTGTTTCTCAGATGCTTTCTCAAAGAATTACCATTAAGCCAAAGCAAAAAAAAAAAAAAAGATCAGATTGAGAGTGTTACCTTTACACATAAACTCGGTGTTTCACATGTCTTCAAAATAGGTGGCTTTAAAATGAAGAATTGAAGAATGGATCCCAGAAGCCAGGAAATAAGGCTGGCCTAAGAACAATGTGTTGTGTATGGTGACTAGAACCTGGGACTGACTAGAAGAAATAAAAGTACTGAGAACCCTCTAAATTTTTGAAATAACAAATGCCAGTGACTATTTGAACCCCAAGCAAGTATATTCTCCATATCCACATCAGATATCAGCTTGGAAACAATGAACAAAGAAGCCCCTCCCCAAATGGCATAGCCTGGGCCCAAGAAAGGTGATGATCAAGACAGTTCCTCTGAGAGAAACAGAACCAGCATGGCAGGATGAACTAACTGAGGATGCATTTCGCTGTCAGGCCAGAGAATCTATACAATTCTTGCCCAGTTAAGGACCATCAGTGAATATGCATTTTGTGCCTTCTTTTCTGAACTGAGGTCTTCATTGCCAGAATGCTGTTTCCACTGCACCACTCTATGGGTGTGAGGATGTGAAGGGGGCATCCTTTTAGTTTATCGGTCATTGAATGATAAGCAGCTGGACCAGATCAAAAAGACTGTCTATTACCTAGAGAACCTAGACCTTGAGCTGGGTCCAGTACAAATGGGACTTTGAGGGGTCTTCGAGAGAGAGAGTGGCTGTGTCTCATGAATAGGGAAAGTACACACAAATATTTGGGCAATGTTTGGCAGAGTCTAAGGGGGTCACAGCTAGTTATACACCAAGAATTTTTGCACACTTTTTCTTAAAATTTATGTCCTATCTTGGCTCATGTCTGTCCTTCTACAAACAACATTTCTGAGCCTCCTTTGCAAATAGTGATGGTCTTGTGACTAAGTTCCTCCCATGGAATTTGAATGGAAATGTCTTTGAAACTCTGGATCGGGGCCCTAAAAGGTTGAGCATGTGCTCCCCTACCCTCCCCCTTCGTCCAGGTTGGTACACCTGGGGCCTTTGACCCAACTCAGTCACAAAGAATAGGATGCTCTAGACAAGATGGAAGGAACTTTGCTTCTTACTAGGCTGCATTGTTCATTCAAACATTGTTATATGAGAGAGAAACAAACTTAAAGGTTTTTGCATCACTGCTTTGGGGGATTCTTTGTTAGTATAGCTAACTCTTGACCTTAACCAAGTATTGCTGTTCATAAATTCATTTTGTCTGTCAAGTAAAGCAATGTGCAGTGAGCGCCTACTAATTGTCAGACACCATGCTAGACTCACAGATGCACTTGCCTAGGCCACCAGTCAGTGACTGATACACTACTGACCAGAGTTCCCACTGTATCCACAGCTTCTTGACAAGCTTGTGGCCTCCCATCTATACTAGTGCCTACAAAATTACACAGAATATAAATGGTGGAACTGAAAATGGAACTGAGGACTATCTGATTCTAGAACTTTTTACCTTTCTATTGTAGACAGGCTTAATTTTGTAAATAATCTTCAAACGTGTTAAAATCTCTCAGGAATGTAAGATTTTTCTTTTTAACATAACAGACATGTTTATTTTGCCTTTCCTATTAGATGTTAAAATTATTTTGCCAATATTTTGAAAACGTAACTTTTGATATTAATAAATAAAAGCACAGTATACCCAGTGCCAATTTAAACTGATATACTTAGGTTTTGGGAATTTTCCATTTTCCATATACTTCAAATTACAATTGAAGTTTTATTAAAGTAATATTTTAGGCAAGTGTATTAGGCCTCTAAAAGTCCATGATTACAGTGACTATTGGGTAGAATGTGTTATTTCATATCTTAACATATATTAAACTTTGCAAATAAAAAGGCATTGATAACTTTAAAGAAAAATATGCTTCACAAGGAATGTTCTTTGGTTCACCTTGGTAAAATCCACCTGGTTACCTAAAATCTTATTACATAATGTTTTTTATTCTTTACAAAGGAAAAACCGAAGGAGGTAGTTTTCTTTATGTTGGCAGCTTGCTAGTCTAAAGATTATATCACTTTTTATAATTGGTATTAGTTAATGGTGGTTCTTATTTTACCTTTTAGGATCATGGATGTCTTACATGTAATGCCGAATAAACCACTCAAGAAATCATATGCCTCTTCATTGAAATTCTCATTGTCATAAGGAAAGTTGGGAAAATCACTACTCCAGATTCCCATTTTGCCTAAAATTTGACATACTTCAAAAAAAAATCAACAAATCTGCATGTCTAAAGTTAGAGGCTAGTGTAAATAACTTTGACCACAACTTTAAGCATAAATATAAAAACTAACGGCTTCATTTGTCTGTTTTTTTTTCAGGTGTCATGATAACTACATAATTATGACTAGCTTTTTTTCTTAGTTATTTTCATTCATTTATTAATCCATTATTTAATACTTATTAAGCAGCTAGTATAAGCCAGGCACTAACAAGCCATCCTGGGATGAAGGGTTAAACAAAAGACACAGTTACTTATCTTCCCAGATCTTACGTCTAGTTGTGGGATCAAATGCTAACAAAAAGCGCAGCAAGAAATATTATTTTATTTGTGGTTCTAATGAAAAATAATGGATATGAAAGATAATTAATATTGCATGATAAAGATATTGAAAAAACCATTCCTAAATTAAGTCTTTTAAAACATTAACTGTTCCCAGAAAGAAATTACAGATAAATGTTCTGAGCCCTCCTTGTTGAAAGACAAGTTTCAAGGACTTAAAAAAATAAAGTTTAGTCTAAAAATCAACATTAAAACCTGATATAAGACCTGATTGACTCATTTAGATTGAATTCAATTCTATTTAACTCAGATTAATTCAACCCAATTAAACCTAACAAACCTTCCTCGAGTGTTGTGCTAGTGTGGAAAGAAATGGTTCTTTCTCTTGGTGCCCTAAACATTCTCTTCCCTTCCCAAGACTCTAATAAGCTTTAGACCTGACTTCATTCTACTACCAAATGAGAATATAGAGAATGACATAAGTGGCAAAGCAACATGCCTTAGGATGCCAGCACAAATGAATTGTAAAATTTTGTGTGTTTTTTTAAACAAATCAAGGGAACAATTGACCTGTTCAGTTGAAAGCAATTAGTGAATAATTACATTCTTGTCTTTTCTAGAATAGATGGAAACGATTGCTTTCTCAAAACAGATTCTTCTTTAAATTGGAATTTCTAAAAAAGATTTAGATTTTGTTTTTCAATTTTAAAAAATGCCCGTTTCCTTTCATTGATGTTCAACCCAGTTAGTTAGTTTTGGGAGCCTGAGTGACTTACAGTTTGTCAATTAATAGTGCCAGAAATGCCTTAAACAATTAGTATGAAGTTTCATGCTACATGAGACCAGAATTAGTCAGTGCTAATTAAAATTTCCATCCATTTGGAGATATTTTCTGTCTGTAAAACTCTGGTGAAACCGAAGCAAAAGAATCTCTGCCACTGAGGATTTTGATCACTTTAACAAAAACGGTTTCCACAGCTTGGCAAGGATTAGTAAACAAGAGGCATAAGCTCTATTCTGCTTAAGCTAAAACAGCCTCCCGAATATGTTTTTGTTTTCTGCAGTATTGAGAATCAAATTGCTTATATAAAATGTTTCAGGTAAAATTTAATGATGAGTTGGTTGCTAACTCTTTAGTTTTGTTTTTGATCGTCTTCTGAATAGGATAAGATTTTTAATAATATTGACAGGGACTGCTCATTTATTTTGGAATTCACCAAATAATTTTTTTTCATATTTCTATTGTGTTAATTTTAATGTATCAAGCACCAACATAGTTTGTACCATTGTAGGAAAACAAGAGATATTGGAAAATTCAGTTAGTGTTTTCCAGTGACTTGTGATTACTGTGATATTAGTTGCAAAAGTCTTGAATTTGTGGCACGAACCACATTGGCCAGACAGAAAACCCTAGTAGGAAGTAACCTTAAAAACTCTTTAGCACAACAACTTCATTTGATGGATCAGGAAGCTCCAGAAAGCTTTAAGAGGAAGAGCACCAATTCTAGCCAAGATGATCAATCTAAATCTAAGGAATTTCTAGGAGGCCTTGTCTGAGGGACCATTACTCCAGAAAGAATTTGCTTCCAGCATACACCTGAGAACATTATCAAACCTGAGCCACTATCTCAGTTTCTCATTTGGGGTTTCGAGGATCACGGAGGAACCATAAACTCTTTTGAGGGCATACATTAGTTTTTGTTTTGCCCTTCATTCACCTCTGATGCTAAGAAAGAAAAGTATCTTTCCCTTTAACAACAAATAGATTTTTTTCTAACCCATTCTTTTATCAAGAAAAGCCTCATATCTTAAAGACTTTAGGTTTATGAAGAAATCTCAGTTCCAACTGCTTACCATGGGTTGACCTAAAGCCTTGTCTCTTATTCTTCCCCATTAGAACTCAAAACACTTAAGACAGGACAACTTCTTAATGCTATTCAAGATGCAGAAGCCCCAGTAGGATGGAGCTGAGGCTCTACTCATCTGAAACCACTTCTTTGCCTCGTTTTTCTTCCTGGCCTACCCTCCTTCCCTAGTTTATCTGTAAGTTTCTTCTGACAGCACTCACTTCCTATATCAAGCTCTGCTGCTCAAGGGGACCCCCTACTTAAGACTTCATTCTTGTTTTTCTCTAACTTCCCTTCAGGTGTGTCTAATCTGCTGTTTAAGCTGACTGTTTTTTATTTCAATGGTTATATTTGTTTTGTTCTAGCAATTCTATTTGGTTCTTTTCCAAAACAGTTTTTTTTTTTTATTCTATTAATGTACTTTCAATATGGTTCCTAGTTTTTCATTTATGCCTTTGTCTTCCCAGGGCTGGGAAGCTACCGAAATCTCTCCTTACCTCTATGATAATGTTCAATATTTTAGAAATATAATGGATATTGTCATTTTCCTGCAAAAAGCAACAAAAGCTGACACAAATTCTAGCTTTAGACTGGAAACATAACAATTAACCATGCTGTCTCCAGTTCCTTCATGCTGATTTAGGCTTTACTGGTTAGTTATGTTCATATTGGATCTATTAAAGACAAAGAGAGATGAATTTTTATCTAATAAAAGCAACTCAATTGATATTCAATATCTTTGAATCATGGAGTCCATCTGTGGAAAATCACAAAAGGGATTCTTGTGAGTAATAAGGAAGTTCTGAATCTCAATACACAGTTTTGTTGAGTTTTAGTCTTTGCCAGCTTTCTTCTAGAATGTACATAACACTGAATTTTCTTTATTTCTCTCCAGACTCTCAGTCCCTGACTTCGCCTTCCTTAAATTTCTCTCCACACTCTTATCCTTGAACCAAGGCAGTAGGAAGATGCTTTGAATAATATGTATTCAGTTCAATCTCTACCTGTGTTTCCCATCTTTCTTCACTTTAGTTGGGGCCTGGTATCAATAGCAGGTAGCTCTGATGTAAATGTGTCTGAAGGAGATGGAGACATTAGGGAGCTTGGTTAGAGATGATTTATTTTTATTAAGCTTAAAGTGGAACTTAAAAGCATATTTTAAAGTAGAAATCTTTGAGTTCCACAGAATTACTTATATGATATAAGTAATAATTCCCTCTGTTTATTGTCCAGAAGAGCTAACATAAATGGAGCAATTTTTCAGAATAATAATTATTTTCATATCAACACTAGTCTAATGAATGTCTTTCAGTAAATAAGCATCAGAAGTCTCCATTTTCATTAAAATAAATAAATGAAGTAGGTCAAGGTGGTAAATCTAGACCAATAAGTTTCATTGTTAAGGCAATTCTGAAACAAAGCATTTCAGCTCTAGTAAGCAGACACCAGCCCTCTGCATTGTGTTTGAGGTCTGCAGCTGAATATGGCTTTGAAGTGAGTAGACAAAAGCAGTGACAGACTCAAAAGAACTAAACCACTGTAAACAGTGAGAGTGTGTGCTGAGGAAGGAAAGGGGCTGCCTTTTGTACCATTGGTTAATTATCAAAAGTGTATTTTGTATGCCTGTTTTTGGATCTGGAATCGGCAGTTAGCATTTATATTTCAAAACTTTAGAGATTCTCTTACGTTATAGTAAAGTTTCTGATAGAAATGTACAAATTCAAGCCCTTATATAAGCAGTTGACCGTTTTATGTTAGCTATTTTACTTCCATACAGCAGAAGAAGTCACTTTACTTTGCAATTATGTTCTAAAAGCAAAGATTTAAGGAAAAGTGTAATCGCTCATGGCAAACTCAAATTAAAGCTAATTAGATTTACAAAAAGCATTGCTAGTATGAATTACATAGACACAGGAAGAGGTAAATTTAAAATAACAATCTTCTAGTATCTCTGGGTATGTCATATAAAGTGCAGGGCATAGTACAGGAAGAACAAGGTGAATTATGCCATAGAATGGGTCGGTCTCTTCCTAATACATGTTGCCTCTAGTTTTCCTTTTTATACTTTGAAATCCACAGTTATACACAAATTTTTGTACCAACATGAAGGAGATTTTCAATGTTTAATGAGTAAATAAATGAATAAATGATTAAGTAGAAATATTTGCTGTGAAAACTATTTTTGTAATAAATTAATCTTATAGATTATATTCTGAAAGATACATGCTAAAGCAATACTTATTTCATGCCCTAATCAAAAAGGTGATTCAAAAGGCATTTTCTGTGGCAGCCAAATCTTCGTAGATCTCTACAATTGAATCAAATATCACTGACCTTTTCAAAACTCCTCAATAGACATCAAATGGGTATTTTAAATTTTTTTATTAATTTATTTTTATTTGTTTAAAAGTTGTTAAGATGTAAAATTTATAACTGTTTTATAATTTCACAAAATCTTCTGTTCTAAAGCAGTAAGAATATTTCATTATATAGGTTATTTCATGTTCATAAATGAGTTTTATTTTTAAATAATTATAAATGTTTGGGAGAAAAACATGCTAAACATATTTGTATATTCCTCTTGAGTGTTATTTTGTTTTATTTCACTGTTCCATCAGTTCAGAGTTTTGAACAGTCTTGTGTAAATGTTTTATCATCGATTTTAAGATGTGTTATTTTTTTTTAAGTGCCTCTAATAAGAAAGTGACTGAAAGAGAATGTCAACGAACATATTATATTCAGTAGAGGATTCCAACTAGAAGTCAAATGTTTACCATTGAAGCCAGAGATGATCTTGAATTAAGCTGAAAATGAATAATAAAATGATTGGGTACTGAGGACTTTTATTACTTTTCATAATTTGCAATATTAAGCAAAGTATCCTATGACATGGGATTATAGAATAAACTATCACACTTACATGAGATTAAAAAAGAAATACATGAGAGAATTACATTTTGAGAAATAAGGAATTTATATAATATTTTGTAAAGTATAACTATGCCGTATCATAAGATTGTTTTAGATTTGTTTGGCATTAAAATTTTTTAAGGATTTCCAGGACATTTTATTATTATAGTGTTGGTAGTGTGGTAGGTGAATTGAAAAGGTTGAGATCCTGAATATTTATATGACTTATCCAAGGTTATTCAGTTGGCAAATGTTAGAACAATCATTAGAATTAAGATTTGGATGCCAAGTTATACCACATCCATCATTCCTATACACAACCCAGAAGTCAACTGAGCAGACTTTGACCACAAGCACAAATCCACTGCAAGTGGCCATCAAAAGCATTCTGCATGATTTCCCTAAGTCCCTGTATCTTCTTTTCTGTCTCCAAGATTCTCTATCAATATGACCTGTCTCTATCTTCCCTATAATAATGATAAGGCTAACCTCTTCACCACTTCATGAAAATTCTGTTCCCAGAAAATATTACATAAATTTAGTCACTTTATTGATGATTTGGTAAGAGGCTATTCCATCCATCTCTGAATTCTTATCTCTGGTTCTACCTCCACAAAGAGCCACATTACACTCCCTCCCTCAACAAGTTCTACCCATAGTAAGTGCTATGGAGTCTTTTCAAGAAATTTCTTACAAATGTAGTACTCACTATGCAAGGAAATCTGATGGGACAATTTCTATATGTTACTGAAACACATTACGTTTGTGACATTATACATTAATACTGTACATGCTTATTTAGCTTTATATATTACTCTAATTTTTATTGTGATCAAAGTCTTAATTTTTAAACTAGAACACAAATTCAATAAGAAGACCAAGTTGAAGTACCAGCTGGAAGTACAAGCTCTTAAATAGTAACGTGTGCTTTTTTCTTTTGGACTAAAAGTTTTTTAATTTAAAAGTTTCTTAATTTTGTTGAAAATTTTATGACTAAAAGTTTTTAACAGTATAGAAAATAGATAGGAAAAGAAATGTTTCCCTTCCTCATCCTGGCACACAAATTCAATAAGAAGACCAAGTTGAAGTACCAGCTGGAAGTACAAGCTCTTAAATAGTAACGTGTGCTTTTTTCTTTTGGACTAAAAGTTTTTTAATTTAAAAGTTTCTTAATTTTGTTGAAAATTTTATGATTAAAAGTTTTTAACAGTATAGAAAATATATAGGCAAAGAAATGTTTCCCTTCCTCAACCTGGCCACTCTATTTTTTCTCTCCAGAGGCAAAATTTTTAATGGATTATGTTTTTGTGCATCTTTCAAAAGTAATAAAAGTTTTTTACACAAATGTGTCTCCTCTTTTCACATTGTTAGAAATCAGTTTTCCACTAATCATCAGGAGGTAAACACAAATCGACCTCAGCCATTAATATTCTGCAATATGATCATTTTTGTTCCCATTACAGTTATGCATACAAGTTCTAGAGTCAAATTCGGTGATTACGAAAACAGCACTCTTAACTATTTCTTGTTCACCGGACGTAATCATTAAAAGTTCTAAGTTAATTTTTTTAGTATTTTTTTAAAAATTTCTAAAAAACATGCTTATATTTCTACTACTTGATGTTTCACTTTTCGGTTTTGATGTTATATAAAGTTTATATATTTTCATTTTCTTTCAGAAGATGAAAATTTCTCTTTCACGCATACATCTTGAACTTACCACACAGCTGTAATTGGAGTCAACTATTCTTCAAATATCATACTCTTGCTTGTATCAATATTCAGTGTTTTTTATTATATGGCTGTGTAAACACTACTCAAGTCTGAATCATGAAGTGTACTATGAATGCTTTTCCTATACAATAAAATTGTCTTTTTTTTGTTTTTCTTTTATACACTTACAATTAAAATATCCTAAAGTACTCCCCCAATGATATAAATCGCTCAAAACATCAAATATATTATAACAATTTTGTCTTTCTAAAACTATCTCTCTTGGAACTTTCTGGCCTATTCCAATCTGGACTAGTAGCCCTGGGTTGGCTATCTGTCATTGATTTTGAAATTTTACTCCAATACCATTCTTGAGGATGGGTGGTTCCTTGACCTTTTTGCTGCATGGTATCTCAGTTTTCTGGATTCTGTGTTTTCTCTTTTTTAAATTTATTCTCTTGTTTTGGTACAGCACAACCACTAATAAACTCCTGAGTAAAGGTTCTTGAGATGGAAATTTTAAAGACTTTTCATATCCAAAAATTATGCCTTATTCTATCTGAACTACAAAAATCATTTGGCTGGAGATGGAATTCTAGTTTGGAAGTTATTTTCCCTCAGAATTTGAAAGACTTTTTTCCATCGTCTTCCAGCTTCTAGTGTTGTTATTGAAAAAAATAATACCATCCTAATTCTATGAAGTTCATGGTTTTCTTTCTAAAAGTTTATAGAATCTCCTTCATCCCAAATTCCACAATCATGAGCCAATTATACACTTTAATGGAATATTTCTGATCTGGAAACTCACGAGAACTTTTCTTGAATTATTTTTTGAAGTTTCTTTCTTCCTTTTTTTTTTTTTTTGTTTCATTCTCTTTTGCTAGATAGAGCTTCTGCTTACCAGATGTTGGGATCCTAGATTATATCTCTAATTTTCTTATATTTTTCCTCATAATTTTTTTGCCTTTTTACTCAACTTTTCGAGACTATTTCCTCAATTTGATCTTCTAATCCTTTTATTGAGCTTTCCAAGAGCTTTTTTTGTTCCATTTATTTCTTGCTTATAGCAGCTTATTCTTGTTTCTTAGATACAATATAGTCAATCTTCACTCTGTATAATACTGCAGGATTATAAAAATGAATATGACCAAGCAAGCAGGAACCATGCAAAACAATCTTAATGATCAATTGGGAAAATGACAATTGTTCTGTAAACTTTAACAATTTTTCACAACATGAAAAATTCATATTATCAGTTTTAATTATATGGGGAAATGAAAAATAATAAAACATACTTACTTAGTACACTGTAATTTAAAACATTAAAAGCATTGAAATTTAAAGTGTTTTCTATCTGGAAATAATGCTTGCCACCTTCTCATGATATAACTTACAATACTTAATGAGCATCTTTACCATGTTTTGAATTATCATGCTTCTAAGTTTGGAAAAGCTTCCAATTATTTATCCTTGGTGCTTTTAGTGTCATGAAATGTTTCTGAGAGCCCTTTAATGTGAATTGTTTTGCCAGTATCACTTCATTCTTTTCATCACAAACACTTTCATCCACATAAAATATTTACCAATTATAATATCCCCTCGAGTTAACCAATCCTGGGAAGGTAGGTGCAAATTTCATAGCAGTATCCTTTTCTGCTCTAGAAACTTCACAAGATAGCTTACATTAGTCAGTTCAGTCAACTTTTGAAATAATGAAGCTAGCTTTTACTGGCAATAAAAGTTTCTTCTTCTATGCCTTTGTAATCACTACTTTCTTTTAATATGACGACTAACATCGACACTTTTCCCTGAATGCCAGCCAAATATTTTTTTTTAATTACAGTTTTCAGTCCTATCTAGGTGGCTTTCTGTTCCTAGTGTACTTTAATCTAAAAGATGTCGAAGCAACTTTACTTGTTTTTTATATTCACTGAACTTTTACAATATGGTTCATGTAGGTCCCTTCCTGTCTTGCTTCCTATCACCATTTCTAATTATATCAAATTTCACTTAGAGTGCTACATTTCTAATTTCATCGTTGCACTTTCATCTTTGTTGGCCGATTCCCTTTCTTCATTAACCATTCTGGAAAATGTCACATGGGTTTGTTTATCAGTGAAGAAGAAGGAGGCTACACAACTACATACTTTGCTGTCTGTGTGTGAACAGCTGTACAATAAACAATCACAGACAGACTTTGAAAGAAGGGATTGGTCACTGATCGTGATGAGTGTGCATCTATTATTATTTAGTGACTGTGGGCAGAGAAATGTGTACACTGTGTGGTTACCCATAGTTAACACAGGTGTACCTTGGAGATATTGTGGGTTTTGTTTCAGACCACAGCAATAAAGCGAATATCTCAATAAAGCAAGTCAGATGAACTTATTGGTTTCCCGGAGCATATAAAAGTTATGTTTGCACTATACTGTAGTCTATTAAGCGTGCGATAGCATTACGTCAAAAAAATTTACATGTCTTAATTTAAAAATACTTTATTGCTAAAAAATGCTAACCATCACCTGAGCCTTCAGTGAATCTTATCTTTTTGCTGGTGAAGGGTCTTGTCTTAATGTCGATAGAAATGCAATATATGAAGTGCAATAGAGCAAAGCACAATAAAATAACGTATGCCTGCGTACTATGGTAACTGAAATCTGAACTGTATTACCAGGGGACTGGTGTTATAAACTAAACTGTGTAACTGATATTCATGCATGTTGGAACCATGCAAAGTGAGAACTGCCTGTGCATCTCTAATTTTGACAAGGGCATTAATGATAGTATTTAAACCATTTTCCCATTGTTTCCTCCAATTTACTTTCTCCGTATTGATTTCTCTCTGCTATTTATTTGTTTGTTTGTTTGTTTGTTTGTTCTATTCTCAACTTTGATATTAGATATTGGTCTGATTTGCTCAAATGTAAGAGTAAAGCACTAAAAACTCATGTGTAGAGTTTATTAACTTGGCCTTCACTGTTGAGTGATCTGGCTGGGCCATTTCTTAAAGAGTATTGAATATTAATGCCTTTAAGTCTTATCTTTTGGGATGGTCAGAGTCTCCAAAGAACACTTTTCAAATGTCCTTCCTGGAGAGTATACCACCTTTATACATCTTATACATACCTGTCTCCTCGGAATTGACAGCAAGAGAGAAGGCCGTTTTCCATTCACTTCCTTCTTTTCATTTTGGTACCTTTATTTGTAACCATGCCAGTAGAGGAACACTCTGTTTTAGTCTCTCCGGAGAATAAACCTCCAGTGTTCTGCTAAGGTGAAAGATAGGCAGTCAGACCACCTGCTGTTTTTAACCATACCTTAACTTTACTTCTAAAGATCCATTATGTCACCAGATCCAGAGCTTCTTCAGATTGGCACCTTGTGAATTTTGTCACTTCTTGACATTCTCCATTGGTAGTTTAGGATTCAGCTTTCCCTGGTCACTTACCACCTATCCACTGCTCTCTAGTTTTTGAAATTTGGTTGCAATTTTTCCACTTCTTTGCCTTCATAGGTTTATTGTTTTTAAAATAAAAACTTTATTGTCATTCTAATGAGGCTTTATGAGGGAGAGAAGGTTAAATGTATGCAGTCAATTCACTATCTTTAATTTAAAGCCTCTCATTTAGAAAAATAATATACCAGTGGGTATTTTTTTAATATCCTGTACTAAACCCTTGACCAAAGAAAAGCAGAAAATTGAATCTAATAGATGGATAGAAGATGATAAAGCTGTGGTTTTATTCTTTTCTTATTTTGCCCGTTTTCATAGAATAAAAGGTATGATATTTCTTTCTGTTACTTTTCTTCCAGAGATGTTAACAAAGGCTTTACCATCTTTCTGTCATTGATCTTTATGTTTTCATTATCATAACCATATTAAATCAACCATAAATATTGTAAGAGCATTTTGCGTAAGAGATTTATAACACTTTCTTGAAATGGTTTCAGTAGTCTTATTCAATTGCACTTCCTGGCATTTTGAATAACCCTCTTAATATATTCTGTCATTCCCATCTGTTTTGATTTAATGTTGATTATACAGACACACGCATTACAAGAAGCCAGCTGATCACTTCAGCACTGAGTTATGCATGCATTAGAACCAAAGTATTTTCAGAAATGAAACATAAAACTGCTATTGTTAAATTATATTCAATTTATTAAGTTACTCCTGGGTAGATTATGTAGACCTCTGAAAAATTAAACATTAGATGTATTCATAGAAAATCATGCCACTGCATTTTAACCAGCCACTAATTCCCTAACCAGGGAAAATATATTGAACACAGTCGAAGGTTAAGGCAGAGGAGTACAGTGAGACTAGGAAGCAGCCAATCAGATGGCGAGGGTCTAAAGATCTGATGCCTCCAGGCAAGCAGCACCAAGCTGAGCTGGTTAGTCTCCTCTCATTGCAGACGAACACCACCACATACACGTCGTAAATGCTCCCCGTGTGGGCAGCAACCACCAAGCAGACCCGTAGCTGAAAAGAGAGGGATACATGCCCAAGCAACTCATTCTGCTCAGCAGCGGACAAGACAGCGATATTCCTGTGCTGGAATGTTCTCATTCAAAGGTATCGATTCTTTTTCCTTGAGTTGCTATGTTTCTTAAGGATTAAGGAAAGTAGAGATGCTAGTGCTGGAGGATGATCTCTCTGCTTTCTAGTAATGCTTTGTTCCTGTTCTCAGTCTAAATGTCAGCCTTTTAAGATGGTTAACCTCTGGGGGAGACGGTAATAAGCAGAATAAAGGAACACTTTACATTGCTTAAGCTGACTGTGCACAGACCCTTTATTAGGACAGACTCTTTGTTACTATTGCTATTGTTCTGAAGGTAAACTGGCTAAAATTGCAGCTTAAAAGCCATCACATTCTGCTACCTTTATAACTAAGAGACCCAGGGAGGGAACGGTTGGGGGCGGGGCAGGGTGCAGGAAGGGGCTACATATCTTAAAGCTTGCTGCAATTTATCTAGCTATCTACCAGCCTCAGAGAGAAAAAGGGCCATACTGCTGATCTAAAGTACAGAAAGAGAATTTTGTCACTACGAGAGTTCCTCTATGCTTTTGACACAAGTTTTATAAAATACGAGCACTTTGCATATTCTCATCATGCTTAATAAAGATGCCTTAATTATCATTTATTACTGACAGCTGGTGTAATCGTCCAAAAGTCATCAGCATATTAGGAGCTCTTGTTTTAGTTGCCAAGGTAATAGGAAGGATAATTTAATATGTTACAGAGTAACAAAAGACCCATGAGAAACATATGCATTAGGTGAGGCAGGAGATTGCTTTGTGGAGCATTTATTTTTTGGAATGAGTTCCTTCTTTTGTCTCTCCTCTGCATCAATTATCTGTTAGAAGGAATGTATGAAACAAGGACTTGCATCATGTACCATATATTTAGAGTAACACAATTATTTCTTCTGTACATTAAGCAACATTTAATTCGTGTCTATGACATTAAATTGTTAGCCATATGGAAAGGTTTCAATGGTAAGTTGTCCACTATCCTCCATGGAACATTGGAAATCACACATTCGTGTGTTATCAATGTTGGCCTGGATGAAGTTGAGATAAACTGTTGTCCCAGGGAGCAGAAATCAAAGCAGGGAGTGCTCAGCTTCATTTTCCAGTTATCTCGCAAAAGCATGGCCCATTACATTTTAATCTTTATAGCTAATTGTCAGGGGTAATATTTTCATATCTCTGAAAGCTCTTCTAAGTAATGCAGATTCTTTGTGTAGTTATTTTTTAAAAGAGGGGAAATATTAAGACATTGATTATAGTTTCTAAATTTCCTGGCCGGTGGTGTTTTTATTTCTGTTTTTATTCATTTATTTACTAATTATGGTCTGTAGAGCTAAATACTCTTTGCTCCTGCAACATCAATTTAAAATTTTAAGGTTTAAAAATCAAAACAAATAAAAATAATTATATTTTTATTATACGTCAAATTTTTGACTTATTTATTTCTGTGTTTAAAATATATTGCTTTGGAGAAGGCAAAATTAACTAATTAATTGGATGGCCATAGGGAGTTCGTTAATAACATTGATGAATGGTAATGGGAATACAGGAATTAGTATTATTTTGCAGAAGAGAATACAGAAGGATAGTATCTTATATTTGAGCTATAAGTGTTCTGACACCTGAGATGATATGAAATTTATTTCTACTAAAGGAAGAATAAAAAGAACAGTCAAGATGTAATCTTAGAAAATAGGGTTAGAGTCAATGAAGCTTTTCAGGGTGTCAGGAGACAGATTAAAGGGAATGATTTCAAGCCAAAGGAGGGGCATTGCACTCTGAGGCAGCACAGGGGTAAAATAATGGACCCAGACTGGCCTTGGGTACAGACAGACCTGGATTAAATCCCACTACTGCCACCTACTCCCTGTGCAACCTGGGTAGATTAGCCCCACCCAGCTGGCTTCTGAGACTTAGGAGTCTGTATAATTATAAGTAGTTCACATAACTATGAAAAGGGTATAATTAAAAAGACATGGCATTGAAGTCGATTGTGACCTTGTTAAGATTGATGGGTGGAGACATGCCTCCTCCTTATACTTAGAAAAAGGGATTCACTGCAAGGGAAGAAGAAAGGCCCTTGTGAGTTCATCTCTGTCCTCTACCCTCTTCACTCTCTTCCATTCCCCAATAATGTTCTGCCTTCTGAAAGTATTGCCTTCAGTGTAATGCTTTGAATCCTACTTAAATGCAAATAGCCTTGGCAAGACTACTTTAAGATATTATTACTCCTTGGTCTACTGGAAGGACCTGAGAGCAGATATTGATAGGGGAATGCTGAGTAGGAGAGATTTTTTTTTTTTTTTTAAATAGAGGGTGGGAAGTTCCAGGTAAAAAGGATGCTATTGAGAGAGGAAGAACTAATTGGTGAGTCTAATGACTGGGAAACTATCCTACCAAAATAACTTAATAAATGCCTACAGAGAGACAAGGTCAGCGAAGAACATAAAATTAGGCTGTGGGTTCAAAATAAAGTGGAAAGCCTCGATAGCCAGCAGGCTTGGTGAGAAGCATGATACATACACACTTTGCTTTTCTTAGTCACCTACGGGGATGTTTGCTGCAAGCAGTGACTTCATGCTCTTCATAAGAACTTATTTATTAGCTTAAAGGGAAATAAATAAGAGGAAAGGAAGTAAAATCTAAGGTACAGAACAAATTTTATCTTTATGGCATAGTAATTTTTGCCAGAGTGCATGTCAGGAGTTAATGTAAAGAATGACTTTGTTGAAAACTAACTCTGGCTGTATGCACGCTCAACCTAGATCTGAACATAGAACATCAATACAGCCTCTGAGCAAGAATGATCTTCACATTTGTGTAGCCCTCCAAACTCTCCCCATTCGAAGTAACTCAACTACACCTCCTAGATTTTCTTAAACTTGAATTATCATTTTCTTAAACTTGAATTATCCCATTCGTTCCTTGAATTATCATTTTCTTAAACTTGAATTATCCCATTCGTTCCTTGAATTATCATTTTCTTAAACTTGAATTATCCCCTTCGTTCCTATGCTCCCATCTATTTAGAAATGATTAGATCTAGTGGAGGTTGCATGCTACTTGAGGGCTGAATATTTAGGACACTGCCCAGGCAGGGTGGTAAATGGGATGGTCCTGATATTTCCAAGGTCATTCCCACTTACTGACCAGTGTCTTCAATCTTACCTTTAAACCACTGAAACGTAAACACCTCTGGATGAAGTAAGGCTATAAAAAGCTATTTTAAATTTTCTCTTCTACAACTTTTAATTTTCTTCCTTTCTTTTTATAGTTTTGGGCATGTTTGTTTTCTTTACCAGATTGGAGTTCTTCCAGGAAAATGATAATTCTGACTTCAAATTGATCATTGCCTAGCTAAAGGCCTACCGCTTAGAAAATATTACACTAATATTTGCTTATCTTATTAATACAGTTCATTTCCCAAGAAGCCCATCAGCGTATGCACATTGAACTACCAAGATACCCAAGTTACATGAAGGAAATGTGACCACATTAAAAGCATCCATTTGACTTCTCAATAAAATCTATGAATTAGGGAAAATTTACCTTTGTTCGACATCTCTCAGCAGCGTTAAGTCAATATATCCTGGCACTCTTGTGGTACTGATAATACCAAGGGACTGTGTTTATGCCCAAGCAAATCTGATAAGCTCACACCAATAAAGTAATAGGTCACTCTCATTAGTGTAGGAGCCAAGTCCAGAATGTGCAATGTCCAGGAGGCCTGGTGTGAACTGCTGTAAAGAGACTTTGGAATTATCTGCCACCTACTGGGAAATGAGGATTGGAACCTTAAGGACAAAAGACAGGGAGTATAGAGCAGCAGCACTAGCCAGACAGTGAGCTGGGCTTCTGGAGTCATATCAAGGACTTCAAGAATGAGCCAGGATGATCAACCCCGCTCTAATCTTCAGAAGACACAGTAAGCCCTTCCTGAGACATTGTTTGAACAGTTTTGTTTCATCCCTCACAATTTTGTAAATCCTTCTTATGTCTTTTCAAAATCTTTGTCATGAACTGGGAAAGGAAGCCAAGTGTATGTTTCCCTTAATAAGCCAGAAGTGATGATGCCATGGTACCTGCCTGTTAACAACCAGGACTGTGTTATTATAAAATGAGGCAGTTCATGGAAAACAAGGGAGTTATCTGGCCCAAAGACTACTCCGCCCAACCCCAAAGAAAAGTTGTCTTGTTTTGTTTTAGTATGATGTCATTAAAGAATCACTTAGAGGTAGTGTCTGGGTTTATGACCTGAGAATCAATGTAAGATATCATCTTTCTCTCTCCTCTTTAAACTCTACCATTAGAATTTTTCCAATGGGCAGACACAGAGAAAAATTTGTATGTCTACTCGGTGGACATTCAGCTTCCTCTTGAACCACCTGGGGACTCTAGTCTATTCATATTTCATTATAAAGACATTTGAGCTCCCTCCCCCATAACACCAAAGAACAGACAGCCATCATTATACAGGTCACAGTATAATTTCTGAAGTGTCTCTCTAAAGCCCATTCAGCCTATTCTCAGAGGAAAAACAAACAACACTAATTTTAAAAAACAGACTCCCAACAAGTTAAAATGTGTATTAAAAATTAAAATACTATTCCCAGCATGGTCTTTTGTTACTCAAGGCTCCAAATATGCCATTCTTCACTGGTCCAATCCCTTCTAAAGTATGCTATAATAGAATTTGAATTTTGCAGTGAAGTGTGCCTTAGTTCAAATCTCAATTTTACCATTTTAGTAGTTGACCCTTTGATTTCAATCAATAAAATAAAACTGATATCATTCTACCTTATACTTCACTTGAAATTTAAATGGGATAATGAGTGTCTAGTATCTACGATGCCATCTGTCGCAGAGTAGACATTTAATAATTTGGAAACAATTCTTTCTGCTCTAGAGTCAAGTCCAAATGAGATACTTGGCATTGCATAGAGGGAACTTTTACTTACCTGACATATGCCTACCTTAGCAGCTTTGCCTCCTGCCCGGACCAATCCACTGATTATTTCTCAACCTTATTCTCTGGCAATACTTGGAGTTTGCAAACATTGTTTGCTGTTTTGGTCTGCATTCCACTATGTTTGCCTTTACATGTGTTGTTGTTTCCTTGACGTGGAATGCTGCATTTCTCTCTTTTTCTATTTCCCAGAAATCTGCTGTTTGTCATTGAACCCATAGTTCAAGGATGATATGCTTCTTCTCAATGATTTTCTTTTTACCTTAATAAGATAGCTAGTATTTAATGATTCTTACTATCTACCAGGTGCTCTTTTAGGTAAATATTTTATATAAGTTATCTAATTTAATATTGAAATTCATTATTCTACTCATTATAATATATTGTCTGTCTTCCCCACTACATTTTGATCTATTTGAGTATAGGAAAAAAAAGTGATTAGCATAACTTGAATGAATGAACGAATGAATGAATGAACAAATAGCAAGATAGATGAGAAAAAGAAGATAGAGAGGACAAATTTATACTAGGGGATGTGAAACTGTTCTCTGAGATGGGTCAATATTTTAGGGAGCAAATTGTAACGAGATCCAAGAATTTGAGAAGACATTATTTAAATGAATAAACAAAAACAAACTTAAACCAGAAAGCATATTACAACAATTGACTCATTTAAACTTACTTTAAAAAACTCACGAGAAGAGGGATTTTTATATACCTTATTTTATAAATGAGACAACAGAGAGTTGGCCATTCTTGTCTAAGACTAAATAGCTGAAAATTAGGAAACTTGGATTTGAACTTAAGTTTGCATAACTCTAATGTTCGTACTCTTTATACTAAGCTATTCTGACTCTTTAAGTAAATTGTAGGAGATTGCTCAGGCTAGAGAAAAGGTAAATTGTTTTGGAAGGAAAAGAAGTGACAATCGGGAGATTGAAAGTAAAGAGAACTTAGATACTGGAGGAGATAAGTCTTCCCTTCCATGTTAAACTAGTTGAGGATTGTGAGATTTCCCTATCTATGCAGTGTATGCCCCATAAGTCCCTGTACTGTAGACACTGAAGACTAACCACTTATATGGATCGCATTTCTCTGGATGAAGGAGTAGAGGATGGGAAGAGAATTCAAGAAAACTGAAAGAGGAAAAGATATAAAGGCCAGGATCATGAACTTTGGAAGCAAAAATCCTCCTTTCTCCTTTGACCCCATCCTTATTGTGGGTGTATGACTATTGAAGGATAGGGTAGAAATTGGAGGAGTGACAGTGCCAAGTTATGGTTTATGGACCCTTATGTTGGGTTACTGTCTGGGGAGATTTGTCTGATTTTACCACCCTAACCCAGGTAGTCCTTGATTAAGGATGGTTTCTAGAGTCAGAGGGCAATCCAACAGGTCATAATTTGCACTTTATGTAATTCAATCAAATGTATTTTATGTTTGTTAAAATAAAAAGCTAAGTGACATTTTGGGGAAAGTTTTATTATCTTATGCTATTCAGCACTTTACATTTCACATTTTAAAATTGTATGCTGTAAAATATGTCTTGTTTACAAAATTTGGTTCAGATATACGATGTGTTGAATTTCTTCCATTGACATATTTTTAAAAGAATGAATCCATTATTTGGAGGAGAAAATTAGGTGGATGACGAGATGGAAGTTCGTTTTTTGTTTCATTTGGTTTGTATTCCTTTTGCTGACATTTTGATTAGAACACTCTCTACCAAGGGAAACTATTTTGAAACATAGCTGCTTAATAAATGTCATAATTGATTTTTCTAGAATTCATATCTATATCTAACTCTCATCACAAGTTTTTTGCCTCTAGAATTTCAGATTCTTTCAGATAGCCAAACTTACAAACATATCTGTGGGGTCATTGCTATTTTCTTTTTCTTCCATTCTCACCACTGCCTTAATTCACATTCTCAATTTTTTTTTTGTTCAGATTATGCCAAGAACCTGGAACAGATCTCTTGGCCCACTCCCTTCAATCTCTGCATAACGGCTAGCATTCTCTTTCTAAAACTCAAATTTACTCATGTTAGCAACTCCTTTAAACTTTTTAAGATAGTTCTTTGTTCTTAGAATCAAGTCCAACTTCCCTCATGGCTTGCAGTCTTTCTTGATCATGTGCATGAGATTTTCCCTGAATTGTCTCTATACAACCCCCACCCGCCCCCACCACACACACACAATGTACGTTCCATACATTTTGAAATACTTGTAGGTTGCCAAACATATCTTGTTACTTCGCCACCCCAACTATTTCTGAATGGTGCTGCTCTACCTAGAGCATCTCCTTCACCTTTTTATTCCTGTCACTTCCCTACTCCTACCCCTAACACCTCCATCTTTGTGTGTCACATCTCACAGCAGTCCTCTGCATATTCTTTTCACTGCTCATATACTTAAGCAGTATGAATTAGATATCCCTCCTCTAATCTCACTTAGCATCCTATTCATTGTGTTTTTTTGTCAGTTTCTTTCTTTAATTCTTTTAGTAGTTGCTTTGTATATTTTGGTATTCCCTGATTGGGAGCATATATATTGATAAATGTTATATTTTTTTGATGTATTGTCCCCTTTATCATTATGCAGCGTTCATCTTTGTCTCTCGTTACATTTTTTATCTTGAAGTCTATTTTGTCGGACATCAGTACGGCTACACCTGCTTTTCTCTGGATACGATTTGCTTGGAGTATCATTTTCTATCCTTTCACTTTGAGTCTATTTGTCCTTGCAGCTGAGATGTGTCTCCTGTAGGCAGCGTATGGTTGGATTTTGTTTTTTGATCCAATCTGCTATTCTGTGCTTTTTTATTAGTGAGTTCAGTCCATTTACATTTAGGATGCTTATTGAAATATGAGGTTTTCCTATAGCCATTTTATCTTTTGTTTTCTGGTAGCTTGCAGTCTCCATTGTTTCTTTGTCATATGTCTAACTTATGGGCTATGTTTTGTTTATGTTTGCCTGGTTCTCAGTAAATGTTTGTGGAATAAATGAATGATCTAATGATGAGAAAAGCAAAAATCCTTTATAATAAAAATGGCAAAAAATATATATTTTCTATAAAAATATAATAAATGGAATGCTACAAGAGGATCTGTAGATGAAATCAAGTATACTTTCTAAAGATTTGTCAAAGTTGGGCAATGATCAGGAAATAAGTTAAGATTTGAATCATTATCATTTTTCATTCTTGCTTTAAAATATTGCCCATTCAATGTGCTTCCCTCTGACCTAAGCTAAGGCAAAATTTCGAAGACATACTTTTAAATTTTGCTAATTAATACAATATACCTTTCATGTGTTGATAATCTTATCTATACATTTGGTTTGGCTTCCTAATTTATTCAACATTATGTTGTTAGGAGAGACCTGATAGGGTTCATAAATTCCCCAAAATGGTCAACCTTTTATTGCAATAATTGCTCTATCAGCTGGCTGACAGAATCAAATGGGTAGATTAAGCCTCAAAGCAATCACAAATTGATGCTGCATTTGATTTTTTGGTTAAGGTTGTGACTGCCAGATCATCCCGTTATAAAGAAAGGTTTGCCTCTTTGCAATTATTAGATAATCTTAAGGTTGGTAATTTGTCACTATTCGGGAAATCTTGTTCCCCAAATAACTGCTATGGTTGTCCACATGGAAATGGTCTTAAATAGCCTCAAGAGCTTTCCTGGATAGATCTTTCTTGAATGTGTTCAAGTAGTGATCTATGAAAGAAGTATTTTACTAAAAACACCATTTATCCAATTCTATTCTACCAAAAAAAATTCCAAAAGTCTCCTGAGGATTATTGTTAAATTAAACCATCTACATGATAGAAAATATAGATGACACATACAGGTTTATTGTGGAATTTTTTTTTCTCTCATCCTAATTATTAAATATACCCTAGTTTCTTCATCCTATAGGTGTAAACCAAAACCACATTTCTTCCATTACACTCCCATAAATATTTAGGACAATTTGGGGAGCACCTGTTCTTCCAGTAATTCCCTCAGAATATAAACCAATATGAATTGCAATGGGAGACCTAAGCAG